>NC_136597.1:22058976-22658976 GCF_910589615.1 Taurulus bubalis | reverse complement strand
GAGGAATGCATATGCTACACTGGCTGATCCATTGGGAAATCCAGGGACTGAAAACTTCTTGGGATGACAATGATGTTGAGGAGGGAAAATGGTGTCATGCACAAAGCTACGATGTTATGCCTGTGTGTTACCCCGGAGACCACTGACAAGAGCAAAGGCCTGGATGGCAGAGAAAGCTGGGACTGTGTTCTGTATGGAAGGACAAAGAGTCCAGGCTTTGCTTGAGGTACTATTTAATAATGCATGGTTGTGTATGATTGTTTGCGAGCACCAACGCTTCCCCACAACCCTGCAGAAGCATCTGTTTGCTTCGCAGAGAGAAACTGCAGGTGCAATATTTCATCGTTGCAGATATGTACTGTAACTTCTGGGAAGAAAGGGGAAAAGGTGGTGCGAAAAATAAAAAAAACCTCATCATTCACTGACACATGTGTCGGTCTCTGGGTGGCAGTATGCATGCAGACATTGCCCTGAAACAACAGCTGCCCATGACGATAGACAGTCACTGTTTGTTCTGTGTAGCATGATCATGGTTAACAAAACCTCTGCTTTCAAGATAGGACCATGCATGTGAGAAAAGTAAAAGTTTTCCCCATATTATTGCCAGTTTGCTCTGATTGGCTTGCACAAAAAAACGTGTGCACCTTTGTAAAGGTTCTTAAGCCATGGCTGTAGATGCTCAGATCAGGAGCGGTGTATTTTAATAAGCCTGCATTATTAAATCACATGTTTTCTGATTACATTTGAAATATTTCGCAATTTTAGAGTTGTTAGGCACTCCACATAAAAAGTTATTCACGATAGGTCCCATTTAAGTCCCACAACTCAAAAATACACATTAGAATAAATACGTATCTCCTTAAAGATGCTTTGTGTTGTTGACTAAATATCTTTATTAGTTGTCTGGGTACAATATTAGTTTATTAATTCATGATTAAACACTGAAATTCATGCCCAAGTTTATGTAATTGCAGTAACTTTTGTTACAATGAATTGTTGTTTTTCATTGTTACATGCTGTTGGCCTATTTATTATTTACACGTCCTGTTTGTGGGAACGCATCTATTTGCACAATAATGCTCCGACAGTAATTACTGTGAGATTTTGAATTTAAGGAGCAAAACTGAAGAAAAAAAACGTAATAATTAAACTTGACTAGACAGAAAATTTATTTTTGACTCACCTGAATAAATGGATGTTACCTCTACTGACATCTCTATCGCTGTCCTCAAATTGGACTCAAATTATTTTTACCGTAGCTCGTAAACATGGAATCTCTGAGTGAACGCTTACCTGTCTCAGATGTGGAAAAGTACGAGAGTTGTTAGATTGCGACCGATCCCGTCTGAGTGTTGGGGATATTGAATAATTAATGAAGCTGTTTTGCCAAATGCGCCTGTGCGCACAGCACCTCTCTCACTTTGGAGATGCACATGTTGTTACCGCTGCTGTTTTGTGGCCACACATATATATTAAAGAATGAGGAAAGATTCCTACAAACAGTTGTAAGCAACAAAGCAAAACTCCAGTTGGCCTATTAAGGTTTTGGCAAAACCCATACATTCAGTGTCACTGAGGAGATATTATTAAGAGCCTTATTGATGAAACCTATACCCCATTTAAAGTTGTATCTCTATTGACAATTCAATTCAGCTCAACATGCATGAAATGTGTTTTGTGGCCTTTACACTCTTTGTAATGTTAATAGTAGTGTTGATGTATTCAATATTTATTGCTTGGTTTCTTCCGATTGGCTTTAGTTTAGTTTGGGTGGTGTGATGCCTGGAAGCAGGGTAACCTAAGTTAAGTTATCAGGTCAAAATTGTACTACAATACCATAGTACATGACCAAATACCTGTAATTATAAATCCCAGAATCCATAGGCATTACCATTAGCATTAGCTGCATTTAGCATTTGATGCTCATTAGCAAACGTGAGCATGCTATCCCACTAAGACAGTGAACATGGCCCACGTCATACTTACTACAAGTTAGCGTGTTAGCTTTGCCATTGTGAGAATGATGACACGCTGAAGCAAGCTAGAAGCGCTAGCGTGCCTGTGTGCAGCCTCACAGAGCCAGTAGTACAGCCAGTAAGCGTGAGGGCTTTTATTGACGCAACAGTGAGACTAACTTCAATGAGAGCACACAAGTCTATTTCAAAGTGTTGCATCTTGTGTTGAAAATGAAACTATTCTACAGTAATCTGTGTATGCTGTATAATCAATTCCTGTCAGCTTGCACACTTGAAATGATAACACTCATGCCAGCTGTGGAAAGGACAGTCATCCGTATCCTCTGAGGCAAAGCAAGAGCCTCCACCACTGAAGGGCATCCGCTGACAACCATGGGTTCCACTGCGGAGAGAGATATTCTCACCAGCCTTCCCATCCATCCACCCCTGATTCTTAATCCTGTCTGAAAACGGAGCGCAGTGGGGTGTCCTGACCGCTTATGCCACCCATACTCTTAACCCCTGCTTCAAAGTGTACGCTGATACAGAGCATGAATCATCAGTGGAGGACGATATATAGAGTGAGTCACGTCAGTCAAGGGATGCCCACTGGGCTTTTCAAAGGATGTGTTGGCGGAAAGACTTTGATATGCGTGGTTGGTTAGACAATACTGAAGGATACATTGTTGTTCGGGGGAAGACACAAGGATAAAAATATCATCTTCCACAAAAGTTACTTCAGGAAGCACCAAGATATAAAAAACAACTAAACTTGCTGTTTTTGTCTTTTTTTGTTAGCTAAAATTAGAGTTGCCTTTGCAACATTCTTGTTTTTTGATGTTATTTCCTATTGTAAAACATAACTCTGAACCAGTTGTACATGAAGATCACGTTAAAATGTCTTGCTACTTATGCTGTAACGTACAAAAATGCAAATATCATGTGTTGGATAGAGAATATTAGCAAACATCAGAGCAGGTAGTTCTCATACTGTATACTGTACCTACTAAAAGTAATGCACTGTCATGTGTATAGAACTCCCGTAATAAATGTAGATGTAATCCCCGTATTCATGTGCCAGGACAGGTGATAAAGAGTGCATCGGGAGGAGGCCAGGTGGATGGGTGGGTCAAAGAGCTTATGACTTTCACCAGGGAGACCACTGTTCGTGTCCTGTGTAAAACCTGATGCCAATGTTGCCTGTATTTGCCATTTAACTACAATACTTAAGTAAGGCTTCTTCAATGTAAGCTACTAAGGAAATTGGTGCCTTTAGGTGAAAATAGCTCCGTACTTCCATTGTTTTTTTAACCCAAGCATTAAATTATTACACTTACGTAGTTATTTTATTCCAAACGTTGACTTATTTTTTCACTTTTGTATAGTGCCATTTTCGTGCAACGCCACTTCCATAGTTGTTTTAACCTACGCCACTTCCATAGCACGCTAATTGCTTGTGTTGCTGAAAATTAGAAGGAAAACGCATGAAAAAAATAACAAAATACAATTTAGGATATCATCAGAACCATTGTACGAGGACACTCGGTCAGATCGTGGTCATGATTGGTATAATTGTGTAAATGTGGGAGATGGGAGATGCTAACGAGAGCTAGCGGTTGCCACAGTTGGATCAGGAGCTGTGACGGTTGATATGAACCACGTTGATCTTCTATCCTACGCAGGGCGTGTTTACATCTTGACTTCCTGCCCGGCGCCACACCTCCTCCCTTCCCTCAGCCAACTCCCCATCTTCTTCATCTGTCCGTCTTCGTGCACGAGGAAGGGGCGCCGCTCCCTGTTACGCAAACAGATCTGATTACAACGGCCTCTGTGTCGCTCCCTTTCCGCCACGAATTTAGCTATTTAACATTATTGAAATGATTTCACTAACTCCCATGTTTGGTTTGTGCAGATCACACTGCAGTTCCGTTCCGAGGGAGGAATAAAGGAGGGATGGAGAGACTCTCTCCTCCCGTCTTCCTCCATCCCTCCCTCCCTCCCTCCGTCTCTCATCACATACTGCGGCTCCTCCCTCCACCTTGCCCTTCTCCAGATCCCCTCCCTTCTGCTGTGTCTCTCTTTCTCTCAGTCTCCATCCCTCCTTCATTCTCTCTCAATCTCTCAGCCTTGCTGAGACTAGCAGAGGATACACCCTCCCTATGTTTGTGTGAGCGTGTGTGTGCGTGTGTGTGTGTGTACTTGCGTGGCTTGCCGTGTGAACCGCATGTGTCACAGTGTGTATACACATGTGGCTTCGCAGCTGACTGGAAGGACTCATGAAGTGCTCTGGACTTGGATATCAGATCCTACCCCTTATGCATATTTACCACGTCTTTTTAACAACACTCTAAAATCCTCCTGTCCTGAAAGAATCTCATTCCCCTTCCTCTCGAGGCAGCATCTCCATGGAATCTTCAATCCGTCCCCGAGTATCTTGGATTTAATGAGCGGCCACCGTGGAACCAAGCAAGCGCTTTCTGGATTCCCTTCGTTACAGCTCTGGTAAGGATCTCTCTCCCTCTCACTCTCTTTCTGTAAATCCATCTCATTTCCCTGCACTTCCTACCTGATTTGCTTCTCATAACATATTGACAAGTGCAAGCCGTACACATTGTGGGATAGGGGGAGCAGTGCAATGAAGCAGAGCAGGCTTTTTAGGTCATGGAGAGAGGGAGACAATGAGGATGGGCTGGCTGGGGAGTGTGTGAGAGAGTGTGTGGGGACGAAATGTGTGCCGACACCAGCAGGGTTGCTCATGCTGTCAGACGCTGGAGGGGAAAATGCTCCACTTGCTGCTTGCTATTGATCTCCTGTTACTTTCAGCTCCCATCCCCTAGAGACAACTTTGCATGGTCTATACCTGACAGTAATAGCGGTGGATATGGTGATTTGTGAACGCAGACAGGAAGGAACTCTGTCATAATGAGGAGGTACATTTAGGTGGATGCACACAAGGAGCGGCTAAATTTAACATATCATATTCACGTGTGTGTTCTGCCTTCTGTTCACAGCACGAGAAGGTGTGAAACTGTGTTTGAAGAGAATGTGTGTGTGTGTGTTTGATGTGCACGTTGTGATGCGACAAGGTGGGACTTAACAATCTTTTTTTGGGGACGCTTGTCTGCAGAGTACACATATTCTGGTAGAGAGACCTCCTCAGATGAAGTGGCGAGTGCCAAATTGCCGCTTCCCGCCATGTTGATTTGTCTGATTACCTGATTGGGCCTTTCCACAACAGCTCTGACTCCCAAAGAGATCATCAGCCGCCGATTTGAGATGGCTGACTTGCAGATCACATGGATGCATGGAGAGGATAAATTGTGTCATTGTTATGATTCGCATCCTAAGGAATATGCATTGAGATTCACATAAAGATGAAGACGGTGCTTTATTTCTTGGTTTTGATCCGCTCTGTTGGAAGAACAGGGTTAAGTTGATGTTGCTATTTTGGTCCCCTCTGCATGCCGGATGAGCGTCTTTCCTTTTATCTTTACTGCTGTCTTGTTATTAATTCTCTGTTCATCTGTCTCTTGTCTCCGTGAGCTCTTCAGGGAGGAGCGTGAAGAGGGATGGGTAGAAGGGAGCGGGTGAGAGATGTTGGGATACGAGAGATAGAGAGGTGAGGTGAGGTAGGGAGAGAGGATACAGCAAGGAAGCCAGAGACAAGAGGACGAAAGAGAGGAGGAGGAGGAGGAGGAGAGAGTGTGTGTGAACTAACTAAGCCTCAGAAAGAGGCTTTGAGAGCATGCACACCTCTTCTGGTGGGTCAGTTTACATACACCCCGCCTCTCCAAAGGGAAACGTGATAGATAGGCCACGGCCTGCATCTCAAACATGCCTGGCTGAGAAACATCAATATTTATCACATTTCCAATTTCAGTGAAGAAACCATGATAACATAGAAGGATGGAACAATAATAAAAGATAAATCAAATTACCCCACCTTGGGTAGACCTTCTCTTTCAGGTTTCATTTATAATTCCTTTCCAGCACTTAGGCGAGGTCAGGTGATGCTCCGTTGCAAATTGAAATACAGGTGCAGCCACGGTGGTTCATGTTTGTACTGCGGAGCGTTTAGTGGCAGTTAGTTGTGGAGCAGACTGGATTTAATGTGGTGGGCTTTTGTCTCATATCTGGTCACTGCTTGTTTTAATTATTTAATCAGAGCTTCCACAATCAAGCAGGAGTGCGATGCCAGTTTAGATTGAAGGGTTTTGAATAAACAACATGGATCTGATTTCGCTTCGGGAAGCTTTCAAGAGGTTTTTAAGTGCGGATGAAAGATGGAATCAAGACGATATCCCAGGATGCATCACTTTTAAATTCAGAGCAGATCTCATGTATTATGAACCAGGTATTCTGCTCATTGGTTGGTATATTTGGTAATTACTAAGGGACTTCTACGTGTTTGCCTCAGGCACACACACTCACACACACACACGCACACACACACACACACACACACAGTTTAAACTGCTCAGCTGAAGGCTTGCCATGCAGTGGCTGACTTGCCTCCGACAGTGACTCACAGAGCCCGTGAACGCTGCACAGCCAGGAACCCTCGACGCTGCCCATCGCCAGATGAGAAGTTAACAACTCACTTTTTTCCACAACCTCCAAGGCAATTATTCTCAAGGCCGCTACAGCGAACGATGGTTATTACCGATGTGGTTTTGTGATTTACCATGATGCATGAAATGAAGTTGGCAAATTTGTCACAGCAATTCACAGCTAATGGTGTCTGTGGCGGCGGGCCGGCATTGATAGGTTCTGAGCATATGAGCTTCTCATCGCAGTGTCGTCTCACACTTTTTAACGCGCGCCACTATAAACCTTTTCAGTGCTTTTTTTGATCCTTTTATTAATACCCAGTCAAACCGCTATCAGAACAAAGTCAATAACTCTCACGATGACGTGTAGAAGTTAATTCAATCAAACAAGCTCTAATGTGACCCCTGGTCATTGGCTATGCACCAAAAGGATTGAAAGATTAGCTAAGCGCCACTAATGAATCAGAAATCCAGATGAATATACCTTTTTTTTCACAACTCGCAGCTAATGAGCCCGGATACAAGAAGAAGAAAGACAATTGTTGTTCGATTGCATTATTTTGAGGTCTTATTAGGATGCAAACTGGATGAACAAATCAATAATCAACACATCTCAATATGATGTAGTCCAGTGCACTACTGCCACAAGAATGACGATACGGTTGAATCAGCTTCTTCCTAACAGTGTTTAAGGCGCTCTATATGACATAACATAACTATTTGCTATGTAAAGATATAGTGGAGTAATGTCTACCTGAGCAGATTGGATAGGAGTTGGGTTGAAGGTGAGGGAGACAACCACATATTTATCATGTCAACTCAACCTGTTCAGTGTTAAATACACAATTCTCTAAAATATGGATGTTATAGATGTTATAATGTGGACCTCTGGTCATTTGCATTATTCGAGCAAAGCATCACATTGCATAACTCTGATGCTTAAGTGGCTGAGCGTCTAGACTGACATGCGGCAACATTTCACACGTTATGTCATGTGATGCCATTCAAACAGAAACTCAGCAGTAAGGTTGAACTACCAACAGCAGGCAAGGAGAGAAAACTGAATAAGGCACATTTAATGCAGATAGTATGACGGCAGACAGAACCCTGAGGAGCTCCTTCACACTGTTCCCAGACAAAACACAATCAGCCTGAGGACGCTGTTTGTGTATGTGGTCCTTTTTTTTCAAATTGATTGATGCTTAAATCAAATTACTCAGTGTAATTGTAATAAATATCCCTTCACCAGCCTCCATCTCAATCCTTCTGCACCGTTAAATCTAAAAATACAAGCAGTCTTCCGAATAAAAGGAAATGAATGTGTATCTGACGCTAATAAAAAAGATGAGTCGCTAAGCTCAGCTGTTAAATCTGGGACACATTTTAACATGTGTTGTGTTTTCTAGAACCAGCGGCGCACCACACTCATGCATTCACAAGCAACACAAATTTGGGATTTGTCAAATACAGCTGTAGTCTGCAGCAGTTGGGGGTGCAGGACATTACTCAGCAGTAGTTCATGTAGGATGAGAGAGACAGATTTGTTCGCTTCCCCTGCCTAGTTTGTTCCGGCCAGCTGAGCAAATCTAAATGGTATAAATTGGAGATTGTATAAATAATTCAGGAACGAAGGGCTTTTATCTTTTGCATTTGGACGCATTGCTCGGCCAACATAATAGTGGCTCTCACATGTTAGCGTACCATGAAAGGATCCAACCCAGCCTGACCTTTTGTGCATTCTGTTGTTCTACAAAATCATTTCAAATGCCTCCTCTGTTGCCCTAGTTTGCAAGGTATCCCAACGTTGCCTCCCAAAGAGAAAATCACATGTTATTCAATCTTTTGTTCTTTACAATTATATGGCCAAAGGATTATGAATGTGCATTAATTTACTCATTTGTTCGTTTATACACACGCACAATGAACCAGTGGCTCGACTATTATTAGATGGTTTGCTTGGTGATCCATGTGACATGTGCAGAATCTCTGACGACACTGATTCAATTAGAGGGATTTTAGGGAAGTGAAGGCTTTTGCCACACTGCACTGCAGCATTTTCACAATGGCAATGAGTGGCCCAAGAGGAGAGCGACACTTACAAGGGGACATATTAGTTACTGATCGGCCAATATGGGTGCTACATTATTTATGATGGAAGATAAAGCCGTTATAATGCTCGATTTGATTGTAGCTTAGAAAAGGCACACAAAGTCAAAAGCCTGGCTGACCCATCAAGCCGTTGAACTTGCGGATGTACAATGTACTCGACAGTTTGCTGTGAAAGTTATACGCAGGTAAAAGCAAATTCTGAACACCAGCCTGTTTCTAAACGTGGCACGATGATTAGGTCTAACCCAATACTGGATAATCAAATCTTTCCTCAATGAAGCCTGGCCGCCGTTTAGTGTAATTACTGTGACACGACACAGGGCTTGTTTTATGGATCATAATGCAGAGAGCATTTCTTGAAAATGCACTTTGATCCACTTCTAAGTACATACATCCTGTGCTGTATTTACATAGAGGAACGTGAGCCAACACTGCTTGTTCATCAGAGTCATGCTGGGAAAAAGGAAGCATCAGCTTTCTTCCTTCCGTGTCAGTTTTTGGCACACAAGCCTCAGCCATGTGAAACGGCTTCCAACAGAAGGTGTTACTGGTGAAGGAGAGGACTGAGACACCTGAAGGGAGCCGCTGAACTTTGTACAGCTCTACTCAGCATTATGCATATTTATTTTCTGCTAAATCCCATAAAGCTGGCCCGTCAAATCAAGTTTCTATCTCAATTTACAATGCCTTTGCCATTTTGTCCCACCTGTTAGTTCTGTCGAAATTGTTTGTGTCAGTTTATTACTGACAGCCGGATGAAAGGACAAACAATCCTCCTCGGTTAAAGCTCAATATTCTCTTTGGTTGCTGGCACACGGAGTGCGCCGCCTTCTGAAATTGAGGAGGAGGTCAGATTGGAGAAATCTCAAATGTTTGTCCAGATGCTCTTTGGTTTTTCTGCAGTGGCTGGAAAGTGAAGATCATTTGTGGGGGTTTTAGCTGCTAGCTCCAACATGTCTGTATCCCGGTATGAAGAGCATTGCCTCGTGCTATACTTATCGTCTTTCCTCTGGCTTTCTAAAAACATTGCTAATAACAAACATTTTACTGTACTGGGGTTAACTTCCTGTTCAGGTGAAAGAGATCTGTCCAATAGTTGACAGTTATTAAATTACATTTCTTAGCTATGATGCTTGAATGAGCCTGACATGAATTTGTAAAAAAAAAAGAAAGAAAGTGGGATGCAGAGGCAGTTTCTCAGACATATTTTCCACAATAGGTGTATGGGAGTGCTGGGGATTTCCCACCTCCAGGGAAATGCATTGTGCAAAAGGATGCCGTGTCAATATGTGCTTTCTAATACGTTTTTCACAGTCGACACGAAATACCTATATAAGGGAATTGTGGGCCATAATGTGTGAAGAAAACCGCAGCCATCGGTATGCAGGATCCATGTGCGCCAAGCCTTTGAAAATGGCAAATGTCAGTGAGTCAGCATGAGGATGACATACAAATAGGCATCATTAAAATATTGCATTCTTGGCTGGTTGACATTGCTTTTCAATCTTAAAATTGGTCCTGCCCCTTCAACAAACACACACACACACACACACACACACACACACACACACACACACACACACACACACACACACACACACACACAGTTAGAAGTAAATTAATAATAATGCTAAATTTAGTGGAGACCCCTCCCTCGGCCCCCAGAATGTGTATGTGTGTGTGTGTGTGTGTGTGTGTGTGTGTGTGTGTGTGTGTGTGTGTGTGTGTGTGTGTGTGTGTGTGTGAGACACTCCAGTGCCCTGGAACACACGCTCCTTTACAAATCACGCTTTGTGTCTAATATTTCAAAAGCTGTATCACTCACAGCTTGTTTGGAAACATGCTAAAACAAGATATAATTAGAGCATGAAAATAGTATTTATTTGTTTTCGATTAATTTCAGGCTCTAAAGAGCCAGTCTATTACATAAGCACAGCTGGGTGAGAGGTGCCTCTTGCACGAACATCGCTGCTGGATCTTTTCCCAGCCCTGACTGCACTGAAGTCTCCACTATGATCAGCGTCAGTTCAGAGTGAAAACACAGGCTAAAGCAAGCTGCCAATATTTATAATTATCATGGATGGTGCACCCAGGGCTCTATTTTTGGATCAAAGCAGCAGGAGAAAGCGAGGGAGGTATGAAATGTAAAGTCAATACATGTTTAACTTTTATTTTTTCAACTGTTATTACATGTCAAGGCCTGGGCAGTCAGTATATACAATGCCATGCAGGGTGGAGGCAGATACTGTAAGCATTCAGGACTCATCTGTACATCACTTAGAACAAATATGATAGTTCATCATCAATCAAATCCTATAGAGCCGCAAACCTATTTGTTCTCTAGATGTTTTCAACATTGTGGAAATCATAATACAACCCCAATAAAGAGTTTTTGGGGGGGAGTTTTATCATTTATTATGCCAGTTTCCAAGCAAAGAAGGCATACGTTGTGATATTAGGCTATATAAATAAATGTAATTAAATTGAACTCCTCAATTTAAATCCCTGCCACCCGAAAAGAGGCAAACTCTGCCTGATTTGGGTTATTAGCGGACAGATGTAGGTTAAATATACAATACAAAATAATATAACAATTTGATTGGTCGAGTCCAAATAGTCTGTGAGATATTGAGAAGAATGCAAAAAGTATTGCAGTCTCTCGAATATCACCGAGATATCTTTTCCCGATACCATAAACATGATCCACACATCCAGTTCATTGACACAGAAGTTGAAAACACACACATGCCTCATCCCAGAGGGTTAAACGTTTCTCAGCCGTGCTGTAAAAAACAAAAAAAATGACCTGAAGACCACTTTCAGAAAATCCATCTGCAACAGAACTTCACTCGATATTCAGCAAAAAACGCAAATGCTATGTAAGAAATGCCATTGGGCCGATAGCTGCCCTGAGTAACTGTATGGTACTTTTAACAGTTCAAGCAGTGGAGGGTTTCCGTGTGATAGAAAGAGCCTCTACCTCACCAGGTCCTCTGTCATTAGTATTCTGGTCAGTGGCGTGCTCTCATCTTGGTTGGCCATTCCTCATCTGAAATTAGTTTTGCCTTTTAGTACACGGCAGTCTCTTCCAGTCAAATACTGTCCAGGTTTAAATAAATAAACAAACCCCCTTAATGCTAATTAATGCTAATGCACACATTCTGAAAGGCCACCATTTAGGAGTCAAGGAAAAGAACAGGGGCTTTGGGCTTGTGCCTTTCACTTTATTCATTTAGCTGAATCCTGCTGATAAGTCAGAAACATTATCATTCACCCCTTTTAGTGTATAATACTGGACAATTCTGTACAATATGTTCAAATCTTCAACAGATTACAGACAAAGCCGACTCAGAACACATTATATATGCTGCTGGTGTTGTATTGCGTCTAGTTCCTCAGTACTCGATTTGGGATGCCATGTGAGGTCACTTGATATGCAGACAGAATTCTCAGGGATTGGTTTGACTTATTATGTATATGCAAAATAAAAGAAGAAAAGAATGTCTACAGGCTAATAACTAAACAATAAACTAATCGGGCCCCAAATGTAATGTTAATAAAGGCCCATTATTCCCAAACAACAATACTTCATACAATGTCCCAAATGAACCAACATTTGCCCGACAGTCTTGTTACCTCGAAAACAAACACACACACTCTTGGCAAGGCAATATTTTATCGAAAATAATATGTTATCGAAGGATTTCATTGGTCAAACCTGCTGGGAAATCTGCTAAAATTGAGGTCTGTCAGAATATTTTAAACCCCCGCACGAATGTTCCGATGTTTTGTGCAAGCGTTCATCAGAACCCACAGAGCTAATTATTATATTTTTTTTAATAAATTGCTCGAAAATGCTTTCATATAATATATCAGCTTTTGTATGAACACAGAATCCAAGACATGTTGAGTCAAACCTCGACATATAAGGCCAACTATTGTAGCAGTGCTGACTACAGGAAAACACCACAACGTCTTTTACTGATACAAACTGACAAACGTTTCTACGCCATGTGGTCTTTTCAATTTTCTTTTTTCGCCCATGACCAGCTTCCAGAATGGTGTTGGAAAGGTTTCAGTGGTCTCTCCGATCCAAGGATCCTCCCACACAGATGTTTTCTCTCACTGTGGCCGATTCAATCTTTTAAAAGGACGGGTGTGGCTGTGCAAAGACGTGCATGTTTAACATCTCCTTCACAGCGCACACCTTTATCAACGTTATCAGCACATGGACTTTGTGGAAGTTATTTAATATCGGTCACAGCAGAGCTCGGCTTCAACCCGAGCAAAAGGCTTATTACCCGTGGTGAAATAAAAACCACTGTGTCCAGAGACCGGAGCTTTGAACCTTTATCGCATCATCACCTCGTAGTCTCTCAGTCTTTTTCAGCAATTTAGTTTTTGTGATACCCATGCCTTAGAGATATTTCCGTAGTACACAACAGATGTACCTTATTCACTTGATAATTCTCATCCTACGGGAGACTGCAAGAAAGTTTTTATGACAGACAGTCTAGTTGTCATCTCGTCCTCCCTGGCTGAGATTTGAAAGTTTTTTTTATTTTTTTTGATCCTTTGGATGCGGCTCTGGGGAGGTTTGCCTGATAGTTTATTCAGTCTGTAGTTTGTACTCGCTAACCTAAAATACATGTGTGTAGTTGGTGAGCAACATCTGAAAGTAGACTATTTAATCAATAATCTTGTTTACATGCAATGCATATACATTTATATATTTGTGTATGCACCAGACTGCTCCAATCATTGAAGACTATTTACTTTTATATATGTAATTATGCAAACAATATACAAATTAAACGTTTTTACTTTCAGGTAATAAAGAGCTTTGCTTATAATGTGTTAAGTACGTTTTTCTTTTCTTTTTTCCTTTTATGTCATTACTCTTGTGTACACTTTGTGTTTTTTTACCATGCAAAGTGACTTGAATGTCTCCTAAAGCGCTATACAAATAAAATGTATTATTATTAATGCACAGTCTGCTGCACCTGCTTATGCAGACGCTGGAAGCCTTGACATGATGGCACATGTTCATAGCGTGCGTTATCATCACAAGTCATCTCTACAGCATTACATTAGCGCCGCGTTGCTACGCGACACCTGCTCCAGCGGGGACTAAAAACGACAGGAGTTGAGAGATGAGATTACGCTGGGAGACGTTCAGGCGGGAGAAGGCTCCCTGTCGCCGAAGTCTTCAGCCAGTGGGCCCGGCGAAGGTGAGCCTTCCACACTTAAGCCAAATTGGAAAAGACCCTCGGAGCAGAAGGCTAAGTGGCACTGGTGAGCTAGTGATCTGTCTGTGAAGGGGTTTAGGAAAGCATTATACCAAGCTGAGCTTCAGGAAAGCATTATGGATCTTATAATTTAGAAAAAATACACAAGCGGTAGGGCTTAAAAGGCTGTTCACTGAGAAGAGAATGCTATTTCAAAGGTACACTGTCAGGGGCTTAAAGAGTGCATAGGCCTACTATGAAAATATCATGTTTTTCAGTGCATGTGCATATATTTGGGTATCTGGAGTGCCTTCCAACCCACAAACTGAAATAAGACAACCCAGACAGTTTTTGTTGTGCTAAGATCAGAAAAAAATTGATTCAACAAGCCAGTCAGATGTGGTTCCCCCTGCTATGTCACATGATTCTTCATAAGACAATTCCACTCACAAAGTCATATGCACAATCGTTTTTCTTGCAAGCTAATCAGAGCTAACTTTACAACACAATATATTTTTTTAAATGTGAAAGCATGTACCGTAAAAGTTGGGTTGTACGCTGCTACTACCTTCGGTCATTGTTCCCATTTTCACCCCGCTGTAGCCAGCTGGCGCTCATGCTAGTTCCGCGCTAACTTCCGCTAGCTCTCCGCTAACTTCCGCTAGCTCCCAGACAACCACCAAAGTTAGGGACCAGCCCCGGCTCTACACCCGACTTAGGCAGAGGGGACTCGGACAGGGAGCTAGTAGCAGCGCTAGCTAGCGCTGCTACTAGCTTGCCACAGCGGGACACTGACCGGAGGTAGTTGCAGCGTATAACCCGACTTTTCCAGTAAACATGTTCAGAATATAAGTAGGCCTACGAACATGAAAACAAGCACGATATGTCCCCTGTAATTACCTAACAGAAGATTAAACATGTATTCAGCCATGCTTTTATGGGCTTAGGAAAGAAGCCTCCACCATGTTGCGTGAATGGCACGCAGTATTGCTGCGATTACACTAGAGGGTCAGGCAACTAATGATGATGATGTATTGTTAATATGGCAGAGGCTCCAGACTAATTGAAGCTGATGAGACGAGTTTGTGTATTCCCGCTGTGAGAGTAAAAATTGTCCGACGCTTCCAGTTTTAATCGTCCACGAGCACACTGTGCATTTGATTGAAAATGAATATATATTGAATGCAAAACCTCCGTTGAATTGATTTCATTAAAGCACCCTATAGGGTTACAAAGTCGACGTGGAGGAATGGCCGCGGCGCATTCGTATTCCGCCGGGCTCCCCCAGCTCAGCGCTCTAAACCAAAGCCGACATTTAATTTGCAACCAAAATGAGGTGAACTTTGTGCGAAGCGGGTCATTCTACTGCTGTAATCGAAGTGCCCCCTCTTTGCTCTTAATCTGACTCTCACTGTATGGGAGGACACAGCCATGGATGTGCATGTGTGTGTGTGTGTGTGTGTGTGTGTGTGTGTGTGTGTGTGTGTGTGTGTGTGTGTGTGTGTGTGTGTGTGTGTTAATGTTGGAGTGTGAGTGGAACCTTTTATATTTTTCAAACACCATCATTAAATATGCATATCACATTTTTTTTTTTTTCTTTGGGCAACTTTTATCCAACGTGTCTCACAGTAATGAAGGTGAATACTTCAAATAACGATGGGAATCCGAGCCTTTAAAGACAACTTGAAGCTCCATTTGGAGAGTGCCTTGCTTCAGTAATTCCTCCTATCCCTCCAGTTCAAAGGGAACGTTGTGGCGGGACAGAATGCGTGGAGAGAAAGCTGTGACAACACGAGCAGACGGTGGACGAAACCCTCGAGGTGTAGACGGAAGAGGAGGAAGAAAGGAAGGAGTCACATTATGTCCCTTGATGTGGCAGCTTTTGTCACTTTGAAAGTGGCGAGGCAGCAGTGTTTGTATCATGAAAACGCCCCGGTGTGGATAATGGATCGTTCATGCTCGGTGCACATTGACTCAGCTGCTTATCGACTTTGTTTAAAGTGACTTCTGCAGTTATCGAAAGAGTCTATAGCAGTGATTATCTCAGATGATTCGAATGGTTATGATATCATCTTCAAAACCAGGTGTGTAATAAAAGTTTTTTTTTCCAGTTTGCAGCAAGAAACTGGTTGGAAATCAATTTCTAGGGAGTTCTCCAGTGGCGGGCCGTGGATCTTCTACCTGCGCCTTCAGTGATCAGCTGTTTAACAGCTGGGTGCAAAAGAAAACTTTGGGATTCTGTTTAGGCCAGCAGAGTATTATTTTTTGTTGCCAGTTCCTGCCAACTCGTGACTTCTTCTAGGCCGGACTAATAAATCAATCGTTGTCACACATTTCCTCTTCGCACACTGGCTTTTGTTTCATAACTTTATTATAGAGGATACAAATAAAAAACTGGTGAATATACACAAGGCATGACAAAGACTCCTAAATAATGCCACTATCTTTTAAAGAGATAGTGTTTTGGATTCCTAGAAACCTAAAGATCGTGCGCATATTGCAGGTTGGTGAAGTCAAACACATACAGTAGTTCTTTAGCTGAAATATCTGCTCATCTGCCTTTGCAGATGTTTTGCATCTGCACCACAGTACAAGGCTGTGATCGTGTCTTGTAAATGTATCTATGCATTCTTGCCGACAGTTGTTATATTTAAGCGGAGACGTACAATCTCTCCTGGATGACGGCGTCTTCCTTTTCCGAAGATCTACCATTTTGATTTGTTTGTGAAATGGATGCATACCTCTGAGCCATTTGATCTCTACGCACAGAAGCTAGTCCCATCTATAAACAGTCTAAATCTCACTGCAGTCAGGCAGAAAAAGACAAAACTCACATATGTTTTATACGCTGCCATCTTCTTGTATATATTGTACTTCCATCTGGAGCTTCTGATAAGCTAGAGAGCCGGCAACATACACATACACTGACACTCAAATCTCTCTTTGTATACAGCTCTAACACCTCAGTGCATTGTGCATGCACATTTTATAGACCCTTTGATTGGACATCTTTATTCCACGACATTTTTTATATTCTCTTTAAATTCCAAATGTATTTTCTAATTTGTATACAGTACTCTAAGTCATGGTTTTAACTTTAGAGTACAGTATTCTCTGTCTGTTGTACAAGTGAGAATGCATTTTAAATCAATATTTAAATTTTCTTAATTGTATGTACTGCATCGGTCAGGTGTTAACTTTGTTTTCATGATGTTTATGCATGAGTGGGAACAGGACATTCACCTGTAACCAGGTCGAAAGTGGTTTCCCAAAGGTTAACATATACAATGACCTCATACAATTATGTTATCCAATGGCGAGCTTCCAACATGTGTCATAATGCTATAGGTGGAGAGAACCTCAGGCCACCGAAGCAACCAATCCCGATAAGAAGCGTGATCTTTGTTATGAGCATAAATAGTGAATTACTTCTGTAACTATGAGAGAAAGGGGTCAATCGTTCCACTTCTGCCACATAGGCAAAACAGTTTTTAATGATGCCATTGCTTTAAACGCCTCATCTGTTGTATTTCTCAGGTAAATTTCCACGGCACGGTTGAGCACATTGGTGAAGTCCCTGCTTTAACTGATTGAAGGAGGGGGTTAGAGTATCAACTAATGCATTGACACGTTAGATCAAGTTCTGGGCACTTGGATACTCTTCTAGTAGACTTCTCTACTGCAGTTGTGATCACGAGTCCATAAAACGAGGCCTCATTTTAAAGTTGGGAATGAATGCCTGCAAGACGAAAGACAGGGCAGTTTCCACTGGCAGAACACTCATTTCTTTCAAGCAAAAATGTTGTGTTGAAGTTGTTTATGACCAGATGCCCCCATGTGACTCAAAGAAGTGCCATCCTATCTCGTTGTATCCAGTATAATACATTGGTATTCATACTTGACGTATCCAGCTACTGTTTGCAGCATCAGTGGCCCAATTTCCAGGCACAAATCATGAAAGTTTCATCTGATCTTATTGCTGCTACAAACAGATGGACCATCCTCTCCCTCGGGGGAACCGGCTTATCACACCACCAGTGTTTCTGTGTGTCAGTGTACATTTCATTGCTGAAGAGGGATGTATTTTCAGAACACGCCTCACGCTGACGTCTCACTCATCCTGGTCATCTTTTGTCATTTTCACTGATCTTGACTTAGTTTTTAGATGTGTATTAAAAAGCTTCAATCCATTTGAAAAATATATATATATGAATAATGGTCTATTTGTTGCTTATCAGGTACACTTGGGATATGCATTCCATTAGAAATGATTTGGCTGTAAATAGTTCAGGGCAACATTTTGGCTCAGATGGTCTCAAGAGAGCTTGGAAGGAAATTGCTGGGTCCTGGTGTTAGACATCCAGACTCCATAAAAAATGGCGTTGGTAACTTTTTATAAAAAACAAAACAAGTTCTGCCCACCGACGGGAGCTAACGTTCTAATTTTAAAGCAAAAAAACAGCACTAAAATATGTTTCTGAATACATTGGATGGAAGAAATTGGCAATGCAGTAACACAATCTCAATTCATATTTGATCAGCGCTGCCTAGTTTGACACTTTGATTGCAGGGTTGCTACAAAGCTGCACTATTACAGTTGGAGTGCAAACAGACGGGAGCGATAATCACCTGCAAATTGGCCTTAGGCACAGGAAAACATACAATATCATCCCTTTTATCATTATTAATTATGAACTGGACAACAGACGTGAGGCATATGGGCACCTGACATGAATACAATACTAAATGGCTAACTAGCGTGAAGTTGACAATGTTATTTGATGTACGGTGTAATTTAATGATTTGAGAGATTTGTGCATTATAGGTCATGCTATTATCATAATGATAAGTGTCTGACAGCAATGTGATGAATGATGACGGTAGGCGGAGGCACTTCAATTATGGCATATGAATGAAAACCATAGGGGGATGGTAATTGCCCAGTAAGGTGTTATCAGTGTTTGAGGGATGATCATACTTATTGATACGGGAAGGTTAGCAACGTAATGTGACATTGAGCCTATTGGTTATTACTGTTGGATTTATGAATAGCAGCTATGTGGTCAGTAGTTCTTGCCCTGGTTGTTACTATCACTTTAATATAGAGGTGATACTTATATTTAACATGTTTACTATTGTTATGGTGGTACGTGAGCGATAGCAATATGAGAGGTAATGCCAGTCCTGACATATTTATTTAGTAAGAGCTGTTTGCAAGAGCCAATGTTTAAGTGCATTAAGAATATGTCGGGACTTAGTCAGCAATAAGTTTCACTTAGTCACTTTTAATTGAATTTATTGGCGCAAAATCATGCTCCGGTGAAGTGTTAGAGGCTTGATTAGATCCATCATCAAATGTAACTTATTTATGTAGGATTCATCTAACAAGGAGTTTAATTACTTTGGCGTTAGCATCTGCTTCTGGATGAAAATCATTACAGCAACTGTTAGAGCTGTCAGGGCCGGCTTTAGTGTTTCTGGGGCCTGAAGGAGGCTTTGGATTTACAAAATATTGTCCATAACGCCCTACTAATACTGAAAGATCGCTGTAATGTCATGTTGGGATATTAGTGGTATGCACTGCCAAATCAACAACATACAGGTGCATTCCACCTCATTTACTTTAAACTGTAAAAGGATGAAATGGCAGAGAGTAATCATGTGTTGTTTCAGTTTTAAATATGTACTTTAGCAGGGTGACTCAATCTTACTAATTAATCTTAGCTGTTCCTCTACTTGCCATGTAATATCATAATGGCTTAATTCAAACCATTTATTGCATACTATTGTGGTTAAAAGCTCTAACCTTTTAATTATCTTAACATTAGTCATTTATTATATGTTGTAATATTCTAGTTTTTTTTGTAGTGTTCATTTTTTCATTAAAATAATTTACGATACTTACACACATAATGTACATATTAATGAATTAAATTGCTCTTTGGTACTTGATTATTTTGTGATGTCAGTAATGTGCACTGCTCTAGTGATCATCATCATCTGTGTTACTGTATTGAATTGCAAAGCAGCTTGTGGCTGGTAAAGCGACAAGTAACAATTACAAATGTTATCATCTTAAATAAAGTTAATATCATGATGCAAACTGCTGCGATAACGGTGGTTATTCATCACTAGCATGGTCGTGTTGCAGCTCCATCCTCTTCACATCGTACTCAGCAGGTGAAATGTGAGGACATATACAGTATCATATATGGGGAGACAGGTTTTTCAAACGCTTTATACTATAATTATAAGATATTCTAAGAGATTATTGTTTGCTTAAAGTGAACAATTTATTATTAAACATATGCAAAAAGAACAGATTGCAACAGTTTGATATACATTCACATTAAAGTGTTAAAACCATGACTATAATGCATTATAACACGATTATAATCTATCGCAACTATTGGAATGATAATACATTAGGATTCTTGCCAAAAAATTGCCAAAAATGTCAGTGAGTGACCATCAATTGAAGAAGCGGAAGTCATAATGAAATGCTTCATAATGTGTTATGATTGTTTTTTTATGAGGTATGAATGTTTATGAGTGCTTATAACTATAATGATACAGTGTCATAAGCAGATTATAACACATTAAGTATATTAATAATGCATAGACATGGGTGTGATAAAAAACGTTTTCCCCAAACTTGAATTTACAGTTCAAGTGTTGCTGTCTGTGGAATAAAGTGTGGTTGAGGCACTTCTTTTTCCCTCTGGGAGTTTTGCCTGGATGTTATAGCGTGGGCCTGTTTGCCACCGGGAGTTGCTAAGTCTGTCATTGTCGACACAATACTGAGGGAGGATATTTATTTCAAGCAGTTATTAAATATAGCCTTGTTGTTTATGGGGAAGTAGCACAGTATGCCATTCTCACATGGTAGCAGACACCAAGAGGAAATAATCAAGTTATTGTCAACATCCAGGAGTTCATTCAATATTTTCTGTGTCAAATTTACATTTGTGGCTTCGATATTAGGTAATAAAAATAAAATATGTGGCGGTGTTTCCTGCCAAATGTGAAGATACGTTGTCCCTTATTTGGCATTTGCTGGAGTCCAATACTCAGTCGACGTAACATTTTTATTTACGTGAACCGAGGCTATAAAGGAAGTGTCCGGATGACACAAATGATAAAAGCTGTTTTCCTGTGGGAAAAAAAAGTGTTCTCAACATCTTCTCTGAAAGCATATTTTTTGCTGTTGTATTCATCTGCACTTGTCGATGCAACATGAGACTGAAACGGCAGTTGCTGCATTGCTCGCAGCTCGAAGCAGCGCTAAACAATCTGTGACCTAGAAATACACGAGGAGACTAAAATAGCTGAGAGCGCCGACCAAACTTGAGATGAGTTTTCGGCTGTTTTTTAGGAGTTGATAGTGTTCTTCACATGTGTAATTATGTCGTACTTATGAATCTCCGCTGTTGTGTGGCAGAGAACTCTCTCCGTCAGTTGTCTCATGATTTGCAAAAAAAATAAAAAATGGAAGTGAGTGAAGTCTATTCTGGCAGGACACGCGGATTCACAGCAAGTCTTTTGCAGCTGCGCCTCTTCAATTAGATCACACATTTGTATCCAGAAGAAACCAAAAAATAAAACTCTTTGTCTGCTCCACATAACCAACTAGGAAGAACAACAACAAAATAAGACAAAAATATCTTCGCAGCATGTCAAAGGCAGACATCAGTCCCAATTCAAGTTTAAGTCATCTCCCACAGCAGAGGCTGCATGAATGCACCCAGGATCTCACTGCTTCTGCTCCATCCCTAAATGCATTTGTCTTTGGTGGTACCGTCACTTCCTCAGCCTCTCCTTTTCGTCTTTGATCCGGAAATGGTTTACAATATCAATTTGCCTGCTGTCCCAGTTTTGCGGGAGTTGTTAACAGCTGCTTAAAACACTCAGCGAAGCTGTTTTTATTGATGGCGGCACAGGTGCAGCGCAGTCATTGGGTAGAAGGTAGTCGTTTTACGAGCAATAAAGAGAGTTGAAAAGATTGGTACCTCTGATTGTCTGACAAAAGCAATATTTGTCCCATCAGGAGAGCTGCTTCCCGCTCGGCCCGATGGTTTGGAACTGTGAAACTGTGGAATATCAGTTCAAAAATTGTATTTGGGAAAGCAAAAATTAAACTTAAAATGTTTAAATTGGGACCAATGAGGACGCTGTCGTATACTATACGTATAATATTTCCGGGGTTTATTTTAAGTGTGGCAATGTCGGTCTCCCACTTTGGTCCTGATAGAGATATCTTGATTAAGTGATGGATTGCCATGAAATTAGGTCCTCACATCCATGGTTCAAAAAGGATGAATCCCTCTTGTTTTTTTTGTTTTTTTTCAGATCATCCGACTTTTCTTCTAGTTCCATCATTGGGTCAGCATTTTTAATTGTCTTGTTTATGACATAGAAACCTGTAAAAAAATAATATTCCCAGCAGCCTCAGATGTACTTTGTGTTTAGTGCTAATTAGAAAATGTTCACACGCTAGCATTAAATGCTAAATGGTGATTATTCCACAGCCATTCCATTGGGCAATCAACATTTACTTCAGAACGATATGTCCATGCAAAAGAATATGTCTATTAGCACTTTGAAGGTGAAAGTGGCCGTTACTGTAATGAATAAACGTGTTTCACTTAAAATGTCTGTTTTGTCCATCTCTTGACTTATTTGGTTTATTAATACAGTTATATATGTAGTAATGTTGGACTAATGAGATGCAGACTACATTGACTGAGAGAGACCACCACGTACCACTCAGCCTGTGTGTGCCGAGTGATGCTGCTGCTCTCCACCACACGACCAACACAGACTCTGCTTGCTTTGCTTTCACTCGTGGCGGGTTTCATAGCGCTAGCTGCTCACTTATTTATGTATTCCTACTTTGCTCATGTCCTGCCATGCAGGAGGCCATATAAAAGCAGAACTTTAGCGCTACCTAGGCACAATTGATTACTTTTTTTTTTGTATGCAGTAAATGCTCATTCATGACCCCCTATCTGATTATTGATCTATTCCCAGCGTGCAGCCGTACCCAATAGTCCCCTTTGATATGTACACAGGTGAGTTAGTGGCTGCATGCTAAATTCTTATTAGATGATGTTGTTGAGGAGATCTCACTGGGATTCATGGCTGTTCTGTTGGTTTGTTTATAGTGAAGTCCTTCCCTCAGGCTGCGGCAACTTTGCTGACGGCGAAGCATAAGTGATCACACACAGTGCAGATATCAGATTTTTTTTTTTAGACATACCTTGACCAAAGACCCTTGACCTTGAAAAGAAAAGAAGAAAAAAAACATGCTGAATGGATGGTTTTTAATCAATCAAAAAGCCCAGAGTTCAAGAGGTCTTTCTAATTTGTGTTATTGTTTGATTTTAATTAAACATGAGGGAGAAAGGCTCGATGCAGCCAGACATGCCTGTAAACTTAATTAAAAACCTTGAGCATAGACATGTGTGATGCTTTGGCAAAGTAAAAAAAAACAAAATTGAATATAAAATATGACTGCATGACACACACACTTTTGCAATTAAAACCCACGTTTTGTAAATAAAAATACTGCCTGTTTAATGATCATTTTGTAAATGTGAATGTTTTGTCATATACTGTGAGTCAGAACTTCAACACAAGGTGATTCTGCCATTTCTGGTATTATACCGAAAGCTCTACTGTTGCCATCAGTGGACTTTGAAGCTAAAATGGCTATTCTTACGTAATTGCTCTGCTAGAATTAATTAGAATATTTAAAATCATAAATGCATTACCTAAATACTCCCCTGAGGGGAAACACCCTTATTAGAGGGTCCTTTGACATGTGGACCAACAAATTATAATTACACAAAGCTGCGCTGGAGCAACAGCCCCTGGAATTT
Organism: Taurulus bubalis; assembly: GCF_910589615.1. Lineage (NCBI taxonomy): Eukaryota > Metazoa > Chordata > Actinopteri > Perciformes > Cottidae > Taurulus > Taurulus bubalis. The sequence continues at coordinate 22,635,253 of NC_136597.1, read as the reverse complement.
CGTCCCTTGTCGGTACGAGTCGCTCTGATAATTGCCTGGTTGCCTGGTTACGACATGTTTATATAAGTTGGCAATGCAATTTGGTAAATGTCCACATTATGATATATTGCAGTTATGTCTGTGTTCTAGTTTTGTTTGATTTACCTTCTAAGAGATTGCAGCACATCTATATTGATATAATTTACTATACATCAACAATATGGATGGTGAACAAATTACAACTCCAGTTTCTGATAATTAATGATTTGATCTTTCTTTTATACCACATATTGTTGAGTGCCACTATATTTTGTGAGGTTAGGCACAACAAAGTGTATGTTAACAGTAGCCTGTTGTGGACACATTGACTGTATATAAGATGTGGTCATAGTCACCATGATGTCCTCAAGTTCGGCATCTTGTTTTTTCCAACCAGAAATGACGCGAGAGGGTGGAGCTACGTACAAACGAACACTTAAAAATACATTTTAAGGGGACCAAAATGATACAATTTAGTTTCATGAACTGAAAACACACTAAGAAAAGGATCCAGTTGAAGACAAAACGCCAACAACTCACACCGGACAACGCCTGTCTATCACAATGTAGCCACGCCCTAAACCATACCCTGCTTTGTCATCCATGTTAGTCTAATTTGGACCATAATTTAGAAGAATTTGATGGATACGATAGACTCAGGTTTACAATGTATACTGAGGTAATAAAGTGAGAAGTAGAGTCCTTTTCTCATAGACCTCTATACAATCACACTTATTTTACAACCAGAGGAGTCGCCCACTTGATGGCTATTGGAATGAATGCAAGTTCAAGGACATCATAATAGCTCCAATCAAAAACACTCATCGACTGTGTTGACGTGGACACAATTAACCCATTTATGAGAAGTATCCCGGTTATGATCACAATCGGGATATTATATCTACATGAGTACCGAGGAGTCTGGTTATCAATATCCCTATATACATGGTTATTACTAGTAAGTAGGTGACTGATTATCACGTTATTTTTAGTGCAGGCGCTGGTGCAAACCAGAGATGAAGACCTACAGGAAATATTAAACAATACACTGTATATTTACTACCACTTGACAACTGCTAATTTCTTCTCCGCCCCAACGAGATTACAAGAACATTTCATCGCCACTGTGACCTCTTCGGATCACCAACAGCTATCTGAGCGCATCGAAGTGGAGCAGTGGATGGAGATACAAAAGTCTGTTTCTCCATCGCTCCAGATTCATGGTTTGAACTTCTGTTACGTCACTTGGCTGAAGCTGCGTCTGGGCATATAGTTGTTGGCGCTCAACTGGGAGGTTCATACATGCAACAGTTTACTCTTTTAGAGAACTCGTGGGTTTCTCCTGAAAGGGGTAAAAGCTCATCCCTGTTTCTGAAAACACGACATGGTGTTTGCATGCGCAAAAGCAAACAGGATACTCCGAAAAAACAATCATGAATCAATTTATTCATGTGCATGAATGTTAAAAGTTCCGCAATCACTTTTGATTGAGTGCTCCATGGAGTCAGAGTGAAAGAGTTTGAACAACATTTGCAGTCAGTTTTGAAGAGTTACCCATTTGTAGTCATTTTCTATTTGGGCCTGCTATTGATCGGTATAACAGCCGGTGTAACCCCTCCAATCAGCTCGCTGCGCAGTAATTGCCTTGTCATTTCTCTCCAGAATGTTTACACTCAGCAGGTTTCCTTCGTTTCAATCAGGAGCTGCTGGCAGGGTAATGCCTGCAAATCAGGGTCCACCATTGTGATTGCCTCCCTCATAATATGCGACGCAACCGCTCGGTTGAAAGGCAAAGTGAAACACATTATTCCCCGTTTGACATCGTTTTAGGAAGAAAAAATGCTTCAAAAGGAAATAAAAAACATTATAAAAGAGCAAAATTAGCAAGCATAGTCTTCCTTAAAGGCCTTGGTCCTTGTCTGATGAAAGTCAACATTATGTTCTTCTTTTTTTCTGCTCGTCTGTGACACTATTACAATTAAATGTAAATTAATTCGGTTTGAGTCTCCTTGTTTAACTTGTGCTTTTTTTTTATCAAAATGGATAATACCATCTGATCTCGTGCCATATTTAATTCTTGAATTAAATCTCCCCACTCAGGTAAAGATGGCAAACGTCCCCAAAGGCTATTGCTCTGCCGTCTGCACATGTAATTGTAGCTTCATCATGAACTTACGGCTTCAAGTGCCAAATGAGGAGTTTTATGGCTCTAAAATATGTGAATGTAATTCTGCACCCCCAACGTTCCTTTGGCCCCGTCTAAAGGTTCCAGCACAAACTGCACAATTAATGAGTCACAGCTCATTCAGCTGGCCGACTCAAGGTTATGGGAATAATTACGTGCAGGTAGGGATAGTTATGCAAATACAACAGCGTGAATGGTGGCTTTACTCGGCGCTACAGGAAGGTCGTTGTTCCTCGTCCTTGCCTTACGACTCGCCGGCGGCGAGCGGTCCAAGGCGACCTCGGGCCGCTGAATCATTGTGGCGAAGGTGGCACGCGTTCACATACTCGACAACAACTCTCACAACTTGTTTCAAACTAAAAGCTCGGCCTCACTTTGTGTGGGAGAATGAAAAGCTAATGGACAACGCTGCTGCTGATTTATGACTTCTTTTTTGAAAAGGATCCATTTATAACTTTCTGGTGATTTAGTGATGTATAATAAATACAAAGGGGATTTTGATCTTTTCAGTATTATTGGTTATATTGCCTGTTGTCAAACTATCAAGTGGTGTGTGTGGTGTGAGGTGAAACATGTTACTTCATAGTGACTCGACATTCAATGCAACAATAATACAAATTCATTTAGTTTTTAGTGAAAATGTGAGCATTTTATGTAATATTACAGAGAACCACAATCTAAAACCCACCATGTCCCAATGGGTTGGTATTCCTCATCTAAAATGAATGAGTTATAATAATGTATAATGTCTGTATAACGTAAGACTAATCATTTCTTCCTCACTTGCCAGAGACTGTACAACACAAGTCAAGATTGTACAACTTTAGTCAAATATACAATAGCACATGTACATCCTAGAAATGTTCTACTACTTTTTATTTATTTTGCATTCTCCTACAAGGCCATCTATTCAGTGTATTGATTATTGCATTTACAAGGCTGATTAGTGTATTGCAACTGTCAGAAAGCTCCTCAAGGCTTTTCTACCTCATAACTCACTCAGCAAAGACCCTGATAGGGACTAGGTGGGGATTTTTATATTTACACTTTAAAATACCTTAATTGGATCGGATATGTCTCGGGGAAAAATAAATAGATAAAACAAGTGTTAGCACATAAAGTGCAAAAAGTCACAGACATTTTTGTAGGAACCGGACTGACAGGATGTGTTTCTTTTGCACTTGCCTTGATGCTGAAATGAGCGACATAAAAAAACTTGCCTTGTAACTTTGTTCCATCAACGCCTCTCTCTCTCTTCTAGTCACTACTAGACGTTCAGAGCAAGAGCTCCAGAAATGTGCTGACGTAGTATAAAGAACCCCAAAAAAAACATATCGGGCAAGCAGGACGGGAGGATAGATGGACGGGACAAACAAACAAGAAACACTCACACACTGATTGTGCTCTGCGTCTTCGTTTCCACAATTTGAAGTTTCACTTTCATTTAATTAAATCCCACTCTAAGCGCTTTTGTTGCCTAAACGTAAGCCACTGCTTTTATTTGGGTTAATTCACATGTTAACTATATGACAGTAGTGGAACGTCATACGTCAACCCAGTGCATTAGAAAAAGACACCAAAGGGGTCTTAGCACGCGGCAGTATGTGAAGAGTTGGGAAGGACAATGGGTTGCAACTGTTGTCATCCCTAATTCCTAAAGTTTGATTGCATATTGAAAGACTCGCGTCGTCCTTTGTGACTTTGATGTCCCTGACACAGAGCCTCTGGATTAGCGGGTCCATAACCTCTTAATTAAAGACAAAAGCAAACAGAGAGAAAACTGTGAAACAAGAGCAGCTTTTCAATTATTTATTGACGTGTGACTCTGAAAGTCCACCTCAGCCTCCCAACACACACACACACACACACACACACACACACACACACACACACACACACACACACACACACACACACACACACACACACACACACACACACACACACACACACTAGATTTCCCTTGGGCATACTGTAGCTTAGTGCTGTTGTTGAGATGAGTGTATTATTTATCGTCACAAGCAATTCAGATTGTAAGGGCTACTCTCAATCAGCATGATTTGTAAAAACCTCATTCGCATGCTGTCCAAGTCCCCCAAAAATAACAATGAGCAATTATTTTGCAGCACATATTTTCTGGTTTGTGTGATGATTTTCATTGATACAATTCAACCTGTATGTTGAAGAACACTACGGATTGGCCTGTGGAACTGTAGGCCGATGCTTTTCTAATGTAATTAATATAATCTCACATTAACTAGGGCGGAGGGAGGGGGGATTCCACTGGGATCTCTGGACTATCAGTCCTTCAGTAAGTCATTGTCATGAATTGGTATCTTAACTTTAGCCATTACCAAACATTCCGTAATTGTTTTTGCATGTGGAAACAAGAAAAATGGCAACATCAGTTTTTTTGTCTGTTGTCAAATTAGAACTTGGCATTGGAATAATGGACCTCTGAAAATTCTCATTCTCCATTTTCTGTGAAATGTAAAAAATCAACTACCGATCAACCAAATGTTCTCTAACCCGCCCTTACCGTGTGCTGCTTGATGGATCCCACGTGATCATAAATTGGACGCATGTGGGCTATTGTTAATCATTAGCGTAGGTAACTCCCCCTCAAACACAAGGTCTAAGGGCAGGTTGTTGTGCTGTGTGCAAATACTCTGAAACATGCACAGTAATTGGAGAGATGCCACGAAAAAAAAGTCGTGAGAAGAAAAATAGCATTAGCGGTAGTGATCAGCAGCCACTGTTAAATACACTTGAACAAAGTACACATGTGATTTTACAGAGCATCAGTGCTTACAGGAAAATCAAAGGTCTGGAGGCGAAGCACAGCAATAACATCAAAGGGTATGTATAGCCCTACTCTGATCTGATTGGCTATTGATTGTTTCCTTCTTCACAGAATGTGTTAACTCTTGTAGATGTGGATGCAAACATATGGAGGGAAACCTGCTGTGCCCTTATATATAATTACAATGTCCTGGTTATTCTCAAATGTATGTACGGAATAATATGTGGTGTCAGACGTATGGAAATAAACTTTTTATAATCAGTTTTGTCCATGATTTTAAAAGTGTGACGAGTTCATTATAAGTGTGAGCGCAGGATGGACGGTACACAAATGGCTTCTCGGCAACAACAAGACACAAAAAATATGCCGGATAAGTCCCACTTAAAAGATACCGCATGATCCCAAAAATGAATTTGCCACCCCTGATTTGCAGATATTGTGTTAATATTCCAGGAAGTTATTTGGCCTGCACTATAAACCACGGGATACCTTTTAATAATGGCACCATGGTATTGTTTTAACATGGTTTCTTGATATGTCAAATAGACTTTGAGCGACAAAATATAAATATATTTACTGAGTTCCTTACTTCTCCTCTTGTTTCCATGGCAACCTTACAGGGAATGAAGGACATGCTTTTGACTCTGAAGTTTCTAAAAGCACTAATGAAAAATGCTCCAGGAAGTACACAACCCTTGGTGTTGTAAATTATAAGTATAGTGAAAAGAGCCATGTGCCCAAAAAACAGGAAACATCTTGAGACTACCTGCTCCATGTTGTGTTGTGTGGGGCTAAATGCTGCGCTGTCCACAATTACTGTGGAGTGGGACTCCGCTTAGAGTTCATGAGTTATGCTTTTCCATCTGCATGTTGTGTCCTGAAGGCTGTAGCCTCCACAACCAACTCAACCATCACGATCCAATTAGATTGTAGTCCTTTCTGATGCTATTTTGATGCCGCACAGATCAGAATATACTGTGGTAAATTGATTAATTCATGTCATTTCTCTGAAAATCATTTCCGAACATGCCATTATTATTATTATTATTATTTTTATTATTATTATTATTTAAGAGGGTAAAGAAGAGTATACCTCTTGAACTTCTTGCCTCTTCTTGCACAAGCACTGTGGGTTATGATGGCTCCCGGTGCAGCAACCATTACGAGGCCATTATCGTATCAAAAGACTGCTGATAATGTGTATTGTCATCGCTCGTCCCCAGTAAGGTAAAACCAATCATGTTGCTTGTTAGAGATGTGCCTTAGTTGTCACCACTTGCCTGTATCTGCGTAATATTACTAATATATAATATTTCTAATAATATTTTTAACTCACTAATTACCAAAGCTGACAGAAGCTTCTCTCACAAGTTGATTGGATGGATTATCTTCTTCTCAATATCACATTCAGATGCAATTAGTACACAAGACAAATGCCAGCTGAACTGTCTTACCTATGGAAGCAAGCAGGTTTATGGCAATATGAAAATATGAAAATACAAGGACTGATTTAGATTTCCACCTTAGAGATAAAGTACACATTGTCCTCAATGGAATGAGATTCTAAAAGCTGTGTTGATACAGTTGCAGATGCAAATGTTACTGTCCTATAATTGAAAAGGTGTGATGCTGTCCCTTAACATTTCCATTACTGTGTCACCCGTACAACTTGGTACGGTTATATTACAGTGCAGATAAGAAGTATGTCTGGCATGTTGAACGATAGAATTTTTTTATTTTTTTTTATTGAATAATATCTAAACAATATTTATCGTCAGTTTTCACATTTTACTGGCTGAATTATGAAAAATAAATACTCTGATAATAAATAAATGTTCTTCTCTCTTTTTAATTACAATAAGGGCTGGATTAAAAAAAAAATATATTTAAATGTTTATCTTAAAATGAAGTTCTTCCTTTTAGAAAAATGAATACAACTGAATTGTTCTCGCCCTGCAGCTTTAAATTCAGTTCATGCAGGTGTTAAGTGATGTCCCGCAAAAGAGCCACAATATTAAATTCTTCTCATCTTCTAATATGATAAATTTGTGTGCTGGGCCTTTCTCTGTGGTTTTGGAAACCACTTCCTTCAGCTCTGTTCCTCTCAGTTGGCATCATTGTTGGGCAGTGAATTACTGTATTAGGATTCTGCTCACATGGTGCTTCATTTTCTGTGCCTTCATTTCGGATGTGAGTGGGTGCGTTTGCTCAGTGTGGCACTTCACGTTGCATATTGGTTTTTAACTACCTTTAACATAAGAGAGTCTGTCCATTATTTGTTAAAGGTTCTGGTTTTGCTCTCCACATTTCTCTTTTTGGAGCATGTCTTAAGAAAGAACTGTTGTTCGGCCTCTCTCCCGTCTGATTATACCTCGCTCAAGCCGCGATGCTTATCGGAATACAAAATATATATTTTTAAAAGCATTACGTGATGTGATTTACAACACATGCAATTGGTCGGTGTGTTTCCTGGACCGCTGAAGTGCCGTAAAGGCTGGAAAAGCTGTGCCGGTTAAAATAGAAGCGCTTCGTCAATATTTAATCATTTTCAATTATCTATCGGTTGTAAGTCCAGGTCCGGATAAAACGGCGTCTGAGTCCGGATCCGAACCGCGGTCTGCCTATTAGTGACCTCTGATTTAAGCAGTGGAGTCATAATTCCAACTGATCAACCAAGTTTATTTTAGTGTACACCAACTTCTGAGGCAAAACTCTAGCTTTTAAGCTGCTGAATGCGTCAGCTGGCTCATCACTAGCTGTGTCTGTCTGAGAAAAAGCGTCTGGAAACAAGGTTGGCGAACAAATATCAAAAGAACGAAGATTGTAGGCGTTTAAACCAAGACGGTTAGCTGAAAGATGCTGTTTAGTTAAAGGGAAATGTGATGCCGGGGGAATTTAGATCCATTAGTAATATCGCAATATTAATTAGTGCAGCTTTAAGCTTTGTTTATTCCCGCTCTTGGCTCCGTAGCCTCTGCAAATGGCGCGCAAGCTCCGAGCGTGCACGAGGCGCTTATGCTCAATGTAGTGTTTGTTGCAATATTCTCCGAAGCGCCAGAGGGCGTATGAACAAAATCAACTGCGAATAATCAAAAAGACAATGAGCGTAACCGGCAGAGAGCCATAGAAGAACGTCCACAATGCAGAGGAGGGATTGGAAACTCATATCTCATATTCACGGACTAATTTGCAACGAGAATTTGTAGAGAAGAAGAACAATGATTTGCATTATGAAGAAACAAAGGTTGAGTATCCAGTAAATAATTTGATTTGACTTGCAAAACCTATATACAAATGTAGATTTTTAAGACCTCCTTTGAAAGTATCTTAGCCTTCTTTGTATAATCCCCAAACATGTTAATAGTGCTTTTATCAATAATAAAAGCAGGCGGCAAGTTACAAACACTTTGAGGTGCACGATTTAGCTGCGGATATTCTGGCTTCTCTACAGCTAATATATAATATAGAAAACGCTTAAGGTTTTGCTTAATAAATGTATTTCCTGTATTCAAAGGGACATAAATGTCTCGTGAAAAGTGCCAAAAGGAGTCTGGAACGAATGTGACACAAGATTGTAACAAAGTTGTCTTTTCAAGGTGTTTAAAGTCTTGTTCAAGGTGGAATACAGACACAGTGATGCCCTAGTTGTAGATTAAAGATCAACAGCATCTAAAATCAATAGCGCTCATGTAAATAACACGAGCGCGGCGTGTGATATCCCCTCCATTGATCTACATTTGACAATCTTCGGCTGTTAATCTGAGATCGACAGCCGTAAACTTCCGTTAATGTTTCACACTTGACCCCGAGGACACGGGTCAGAGCGCGGAGGCAGCACTCTGTTCCTCCCCGTCAATCACAATCACACGCCGACATGCCAACAAATCAATAGGAAGCCGAGTAATAATAAGAGCCGGCGATCAGCGGCGGTATGAAGAGCAGGACCGGTGCCATCTTCATACATCACTGTGAGGCCACGCTGGATTTAGCACGGCGAGGTTACGCTGTGAGGAAGACAATTTGGAGTAAAGTTTTCAGAAGGAAGCGTAGCGGTGCGGAGCAGGATCTGTTCTAATGACTTTAAACACAAAAAAACCTGCTGATATGCATAAATTCATAAGAGTTTGTTAATATGCAAACGGAGACGCTATGTTTTCTTATATGAGACATTGGAGACGAGGCGGAAGAGAAATCCCTCATCATACTGAAGTTAATAAATACATCCAGATATTGGAATAGAGGAAATACATAAATTAGAGGGGATATTAAATTCTTTTATCTATTTTGATCTCTTGAGAGATTTCAAAAGATGATCATTGTTGGAGCTCATATGGGCTCGGTTAGGGAGTCAAGTGGGGACACCCAGCACACGTACAGAGCTTGCTTTTTTTGTTTGGGGAAATGATTCATTCACTCAGCGTCTTAAAAGACGTCCCATCAACCATCTGTTTGGGCGCACAACGTTTCAAGCTTTCAAAACACATTCATTGTTTTCCAAATTGTGTTCCTCCATCAGTGAAAAAGGTGAGATATGATCGCGGATCCGAGGACTGACTTTCAATTGAGTTTTAATGACTTCTTTTTTTTCTCTTCTTCATCAACTTAATTGAAAAGCAGCAATAATAGACACTGGATTGACTTGATTAGTGCTTAAGGGGTTTAAAAAATAAATCTGTTGATGCAAATATTTTTCAGTGGGTAAATTGTGTAATTACTTTTGGGATTTACAATTAGTAACCCAATAAACCTAGCATTAGGAAATAAGGAATAAACAAAGAAGTTTCTGATTGTTTTGTGATGACAAATGAGCTTTAACCAACTGTTGACACCTTGCTGTTAGACATGTTGGTACAGAGTTGTCCTTTTGTTCATCATCAGATGATTTATTTCAGTACCAAAGCAAGATGATGTTCAGTGTTAAAGGCAACCCCAACCAGCTGATTTAATTGCAAAGGCTGGGAGTCTGTATATCAGTCTTCGACATTTAGCCATGCCTTAAAGCTGCACTATTTGTGTTTTTACTCAGGAGACATAGAACAACATTAGCATTCAATTGGAGCCATGTTTCTGTTCATCTGATGATTTATAAATCCCAAATTCACTGATTTTAACTTTTTAAACTTTAACTAAGTTTGTTTCTCCACCAACTCCTGAGGAAAAATAAGCTGTATATATATGATAGAAGAATGTGTGTATATATATATATATATATATATATATATATATATATATATATATACACACATTATTCTATCATTTTGTGCTGGACTGGTGGAGGAATTATACTTCTTTCTTTGCGACAAGAAATAAGATTGAGAACGTAGTTTGAGGGCCAAAACAAAACAAAGAGCTAAAAATGGCTAAAATGGTCATCACCGTCGAGAAGCACTGCAAACCCGGATAGTAATCCACCGTGTGAATAAGGTGTCACATTACACATGGGAATCTGATCCATTGTCAATATAACAAAATGTAGATTATTGCAGCTATAAAGGTTATCTATAGGGAATCCCAAGTATATTGCCTCCACACACCTCTCAAACTGAGCCAGCAGCAAGAAGCTAGCCGTGCTAACAGCGGTGCTAACAGCGGTGCTAACAGCGCAAACAACGGCAACAGTGCTGACACAGCTAACGGTGTGAGGGCTAAGGTTGTGAGGGCTAACGTTGTGAGGGCTAACGGTGTGAGGGCTAACATTGTGAGGGCTAACGGTGTGAGGGCTAACGGTGTGAGGGCTAACGGTGTGAGGGCTAACATTGTGAGGGCTAACGGTGTGACGGCTAACGGTGTGCTACGATTCCACGATGAGAGAGGATCAAATGCAGGTGACGCAGACCCGGCAATGTAAACAAAGCACAGGATTACAACACCCACCGGGGAGAGTGACTTCATCCTCTGCTCAGGTAGACATTACACCAGTATATCTGTACATTGTAGACAGTTGTTTGATGCTATAGTAATGCTCTGAAGTCCACATATAGAACCTTTAACTCAAGGGGAGGCAGATCAGAACATGCTCGTTAGAGTCGGTGGGGGTTCCTTGGCTTTCATTGCTCTTGTTTACTGTTCAAACCACCTGGAATCACTTAGTACACATTGGATATCCACCAAATTCTCGCCAGCTTTAAGCTCCATTTTCTGTGAAGCGCTCCTTTTTTTTCCACCTTTCCCTGCGACGTGATTGACAGATGTTTATTTTCTACCTGCATGCGCCAGGAGTGCAGACACATTCCTCTAACTGCGCCTTACATGCACTAATAATCTTGACAACAACAACGGCGACATCCTATCATGAGTTTGACACTTTGAGAGAAGCTGGCTAGAACATAGTGATAATGAGAGGGAGCGGAAAAGATGGAGGGACGGGGAGAATTGCTTCTCGTCTTCCATGTTGTGCCATCTCTTTATCATCCGTCCATTTTTGTTTTCTCCCTCCCTCATGCTTTTTTTTCTTCTTCCTCATTTCACTTACCATGTCTCCCACCAGGTCTTTCATCCTGTTCCTACCTTGCATCGCTTCACTCGGGCCAATACACAGCATTCCATCTCTCTCCCTTTATTTATTCAGCCTATAGAATTATTAATTTCTCCTTTTTTTAGATGCTGTCTCATGAAGGCAGAGTAAAAGTGTTATCTGAATCACTCAGCCTGACGTGTATAGGACCTGTATTCTTAGAAGGATCTTTGTTCTCTCTTTGATGGCCTAGTGTCACCAGTATCATATTTGATGTGTTTTTAGTTGTTTTTTTGAAGATTTCACTCATCGCTCGCATCTAAAAGAAACCTGGATGTGTAAAAAGCCACAGCAAGTATACGACTAAACCGTTGAAGTGATACTTCACCAACAATCTATCTTTTGGATATCAAAAAAGTTCAGTCAAGTTGCTCGTTCAGAGAGCAGCAGCTAACAGCATCCAGTCGTGTGCTGACAATATAACAGACGTGCTAAATCTTTAAGGCGTTGAAGAAGTTTATGTGAATCTTAATATTTAATATTTATTTAATAATACTCATCGCTGGCTGATGAGTTGCGCTTACATTTTTTCACAGGGTTTCTCGCCACGGAGGAAATCTTGTGTATATGTAAGAATAATAAATGATGAAGATAAAAGTAAAATAAGATAGACTACAGTGACATTGGATCATGAAATAAAATACAAACAAAATATTCTGGAAAAAAAAACATTAACTGTTTGTTATTTATTTAACATAAAAAATAAATACTTTTTTCACTGAATGATTTTGATGTTCTGGCACAGCAGTGGCTCTGTACTCTTTGGTGTCCGAGTGTAAAGTGCCTTGCGTTTTCTCCCTTTGAACATTCAAGGTGTTATTAATTCATTTGACTTTTCCAAGGTTCACTGTACACAGAGTAGCAGAAGCCAAGTGAATACAGAGTATTGTCAATGTGCAAGATTTATAACATAGACTGTGGCTTTAAAACAGAATAGTGTGACCCAGTGGGAAATAGAACCAAGGTGAGAAATTGAGAAATTGTTTATTTGCTTAATTGACAAAAATAGCACATGAGTTACCCTCAGACTTGAATGTTTCTGCATTCTTTGCATGAACACAGTTAGAGTCAGGCTGAAATCCAATTGTAACTGTAGAGTATGGCTGTTTTGCAGCATGCAAAATATTTGGTATTACAACAAATATACTGAGTTCATATACAAGCGTGCATAAGAAGTGGTTTTGTTTGGCAGAGAGTATTGATCTCCGTCAGTCGATCTCTTAAACGACTTTAATGTTCACTTTACTGACAGAATCCCAGATAATGAAAATGACAGACTTGTGATACATGAAAGGAGGGAAAGAACATTTTGTGATGACTAACCCAGACTTGGGATTTTCTGAACATCATTATAGCAGAATTGTTTATGTTATGCGAGTGATAATGCGCTGCTAGTTCTGATTCATCTCTGATGCTAAAGTCCCTAAGAGGCATATGTATCATCACAGTGAGAGCCACAGACATCAAGAGCTCAACAGAGTCATTACATTACAGCTTTTTAATCTGAACATAATGAACACAGTATCAGTATGTTTACCAGTACCTGCGTTTAGAGTTAATGAAGTGGTGCAAATATTCACTGTGTGGGAGTTGAGTCAATTTAAAGGGCCGTAACCGTCGGTACGTAAAGAATAAGTAGACACGTTTTATTTGTTGTTTTAAACTACACACAGCGGCCCTGTCTCTGAAAAATGATGTTCCCTAACAAGAAAAACTGCATTTTGAATCGTCGTGGATTACTTTTGCTTTTGACGCGTCATAAATAAGTTTTAAATGGCCTATGTGGTTTGTGTATGGAGGGAATGTGGGTGCTGGATGGGTAAAAAAAGAGACTGCAGTATGTGTCCTGTGTTAACTAAATACAAAAGTAGTTTGGGATGTTTTCTTTTCTTTTCTTTATTTGCTTACAATTGTAATTGTAAGCCGGTTAGAAGAAAAACTTATTTACGCTTCATTAGTAATGTTTTTCATGTTACCTTCAGAATCATTAACAAGGTACATTAGTCAGTCGTATTAGCAATAAAGCCAGTGACTTCTGATTGAACTCTCACACACATTTCCGGCGTCATAGGACCCTCTGTCTATTGATAACATAAGTATTTAAGAAGATAGTCTTCTCTCATTCTGGGAGCAGTTCAGGATACGCATTTGACATGTCATGTTGTGTACTTCTGTAACTGTTTCTCTTTGCAAAGAATAAATGTCCTGATTAATGATTTTAACTCAAGGTGTCCAGTACATTTTTCTAACAAAGCCAAAGAAGGATTTTTTTATTATTATTAAAACTAACCAAGTAGTGCTGTTGCCTAAACCTAACAAAGCAGTCTTGTAACATTGTTTAGTTTGTTTTGTGTCGATTTACAACGTTACCGTGTTTCAAATTGTGACCGTAATCTGGGAGAAAATAGCAGTTTAGGGTCTCACAAAGAGACGTCTTAAGTTATGCACACTGTATGGATCACTTGGTGATGGTGAGGTTAACTCAAACTACAGAAACACACACATGTTCATTGTTGCAAAGATTGTCAGCAAATTGACCATTGATCTGATGAACATTAAATAAAAACATAGTTCACCAGGTACACTATGTACTTGTATTATCTGGAGCTTTCAACAGCATCACACAGTCTTCATTAGACCATAATAACTTAAAGGCCAATGTAATTAAAAATATAATGATATTGCCTGATGATATCACCATTCAATTGAATTGGCTATTGATACAAGTGCATAGCGCTAAGATACCAACAAGGACATTGACCTCCTCCCATCGCAGTCATCGATTGCCTCGCTGTGGCGATACATTTTTTATATCAAACCATTTATCCTTAATTTCAGGGTTCGATCCTCAGGTGACACATTATTAACAGAACTCTTTATATCCCCCCATTTCTTATCTTTAGCCGGTCACTTAATTCTGCTGCCGAGGCCGTTAAAAAGTACAGACTCCCCTTTATGGATCTCCAAAAGCAGGACATATGGGGCAGGAAAGTCTATCCTTATTGAGGCGTTATTTATGTTAATTTACAATTATGAACATATGCTCATTCATGCACGGGTGGCGTTCAACATGTTGACGCTGGTCATTTGCATAGTCATCAGAAGTGAGGCACTTACCGTCCAAAAGAAAAGTAACAGAAAGTTAAGATAGGAACACGACAACGTTCTCACATGAGGGCCAATGTTTTGCCTCCAAGGAAAGTTACCTCACAGGAATACACCACAAGAATGTTTCTTTGTGTGCAGCAAAAGCTGGATTGTGTCGAGCCTTGGAAAGCCGGGCTTTGATTTGGGAAGGTTTGGACAGACAGCTGAGAAGATTCTCTTGGACACATATTTGGCGGCGAGTATTGAAAGCCAATGACTGATGTTAATTGATCTGATCTAGCAGGTTCACGGTTGATAAATGCCACTGGAGGATTTGGCATTGTTTGGCCGAATTGGGGTTTCTTTTATGCAGGCCCAGAAGATGTGGAATTGACGCACCGCCTTCACACACACACAAAGAAGAGAGGCAGGCTTTAGATAGAAGGAAAAGAAGAAGCTATGCAGCGTGATGTTTAGGCAGTAAAGCCGAAAAAAAGAAGATGAAAGCCAGATAGTTAACATCAGTGACATCACCGCAGAGGGAGAATTGCATCAGCCTCTTCAAACAGTCCTAATAAATTACCAATGGAGGGCTGACTGCTTATTCTACTCAGAAAAGAGTGGACCCCTGAGAATCTGTTGACAGTGCGTTTGTAATCACAGTCCTCCATGTTTTGGCCCCGAAAAGCCTCTTAGTTCAAGTCTGAGAAACTATAAAGCTCATGAGGAAGATGCAGATTTTTTTTAGCCGTCAATCACATTTGACCCAAAGTTCATTCTGTTTCATCAATAACAATAGCTCAATAGTTGCATCAACTCTGACACAAGAGAGATGGATAAGACGATTGTCCTCTCATGCGTAGCTCAACTTAATTTAGCACTAAGACTGCAAAGAGGCGGGAAAGAAGCGAGCCGGTCTCGGTTGGTTGGTCACAAAATATGCCTTCCAGAATTGGAAGTGTTAAATCAATGACAGACAGTTCGGGGTTTATGAGCTGGACAATTCATTACCGCCCTTGAGTCCCCTCTGGTTGCCTGCACCTGGTCCCATTTTGGCATTGCTGTTTCCCCCCCAAGTCTTTTTTTGGCAAGCTAAGCTAATTGGCTAAATGGTTACATTCTCACCTAAAAAATATGAAAGCTTTATAGCTTAGTAAAGGATGATAACGCTGGCTTCTCTAGGCAAAGTAGTCACAATTTCCTCTCTAAACAGAAGTAAGATAAAAAAAAAAAACGATGCAACGTGGAAATAATAGGGTACATATTAAAAGGACACATCTGAAAGTGGTATTGATATTTGTGTCCCTGTCCACCAGAAAGCAAATAACTGTACTTCCCAAAAGGATGAACAATTGAGCAAGCTCGCAGAGTGGCTGTGTATGAACCTGATGAAACAATCAGTAGAATAAAAACATAAAAACATGAAAGGACACCACTTGCAACACTCAAACTGACCCAGCCTCGTCATTAATAATGTGCAGCATTGTGTACGTGTCTCAGTGCAGGAGGCAAGACGAGAGAACAGCAAACTTTAATTGAACTTCTTGTTGCATTTTCTTTTCTTTCATCCTCATTTGACCAGGCAAACTCTGCTAAGAGCATATTCTTGTTTACAGCAATGGGCAATAGGCTACACAGATAAACACTCACATTTGGGAACCGCCTGGTACGACTGCAGTCTACTGTTGGCCGCTGAGCAGCAGCATCGCAGCAGTGGGAAGGGGGCTAAAATGTTCTTTGGGCCATCTCGCTCTTTATGTTCATTTTTACACATTTACTTCTAGTCAACAGCTCCCTAAACAGATTGGTGCAATAGCTACACTTCACATTTCCATATTTCAACCCCCTTTTTATTCCTCACCCAGTGCATTTTATGAAATGTGCTGGCTCATGTTTCCTCCCCGTTCCATCGCTCCAGCGTTCCCATTACACTGTGGTGTGGCGAGTGTCCTCTGTCTCTGTGCCGATGGAATTTCTCCGTCCCCCGTTTGCTTTATTTTGATGTTTGACGCTATGCGCTCATCCAATCCGATGAGCTGGCAGCTTCGACGGCAACACGGTAATTATTTACAGGAGGGATTGTGGATCCTGCTAAAAATATCCCTTTTCGCTCCCTCGAGCTTTGAGAACAAGACAGAGAGAAAGACTGGGGAAGTAAGTCTGTGAAGAGGTTTAACTCATTCCATTCTTTTACATCCTGTTCTTCTCGTTTTAACGTCCATCATTAACAAAGGTTGACCGACATGAGATTGTGTTCAGAGACAAGATAATGCTCATCAACCGAAGATCTTATACGCTGCGTTATTTAAATGAAGCTACAGATACTCTCTGGCTCAATGTAAATCAGCTTTCTCTTTGTTTGCCCTCCCTCACAAGAAGGTCAGAGTAGCAGGTCGGCTGCTACAGAGGCGTCCTGCTGCTGATAGGGACGTGGTGTTTTGTTTTTAGACACTTCCGTGAGGTGTAAGGTGCACTGAGAGCCTTTTACTCCCGTAGAAGGCTGGTCTCCTCCTCACAGACAATCTGCTGCCACACTGAGAGGTTACAACTACTATGTGTTTGGTATTAGAGTTGCAAAGTGGGTGAAGTTAGGTTCCATTTCCATTTTGGGACTGAGTATGAAAAGCAAAGGATGGGTTGAACCAAACAAGCATTTGTTTATTCTAAGATTAGTTCTTATCAGAGTTTAGCAAAACTACATTTGGTAAATCCAGGTTCAAAATTAGGAAATGTCCTGTTGTACGATGGAAACTAATCTCCGTTTAGTTATAACGACTTTAAAGCTTTGGTGCCAAATAATTCAATTCAATCGAGGTAAAAACTAAACTAACATTTAAGAGGAGGTTTAGATTTAAGCTTTTTTAACCTGGATTTGGTGCACGGATTATGAAATGAAACCATGATTTAATCGGGTTTGGAGCAACCCGGCCTACTAACGTAATGTATAATGGATATTCTCACTGAGAAAAATCTACACTGTCTTTCTGCTTTTTTAAATAATAATCCTGCAGAAATATAAATAAATAGAGTGTGACAGAGATAATCTACTGGCCGCACTGTGATAAAATACAGTTATTTGCAAATGACCAGTCTGAGTTTGAGCTAGTGCAGTCATTATGGCACAGTGTGAAGAGGTGGAAGAGTCAACCATCATATTCCTCATAAAACCACCAGACTATTGCTATTGTTGAGGCGTTTAAAAGGTATTCATTTAACGCGTTAGACTATTCAGAGCAGAGAGAATAACTCGTACGTACTTGAACTCCACATTGAATCAGTCTGGTTTATAGTCTGAACATCTATGTGTACGAATTCAAAATGCTATTTTGGTTTTCGGTCTGGTAGACATCTTGTTTTCCCCGCAGCTTGTTGAAATACACAACGTCTAGTTGCTGTCACTTCCGTTACTCATCCCCATTAAAGACAATGACAGCTAAACCATGGGTCTAATACGTTAAGTAAGAGAGCACGATTACGCACAACATTTGAATGGATTAAGCGGCCCTTGACTCTATCACTTTAATTTGTTATCGGTACATTCTGACTTGCACAGCTCCTTTTGATTTAGTCTTTTTTTATACTGTGCAGATTTAAATAATCCAGAATCATCTTGACTGAGGGGATTGGAAAAATAAATGTTCTCGTATCCTCCTTGCTCCTTAGACTGGCTTCATTTTATGCTGCTGCTGCTGTGGCATGTTTCATTGGCCTCAAAAGCAAGTGACCCATGGGATATCATATTGTGGAAAAAGAAATTAGAAAAAAAGCGTTTTTAAGTATATCTGTTATCCACACACACAGGTTTTGACTTGTGTGAGTCCCCCACCTAATAATAGCTTTCACAGATACGACATCTTTTCAAAATTTTGGAAAAACTAACTGCTAATTAAAACTGCAGAATGGTAGATTATTTCATCTTTGGAAAATTAACATTTTGATGCAGTGCTGTGAAACGTCTGCCGCCATTAGTATGCATGATAATCTAACACAAGCATCTGGTGCAGTCTTTTGGTTGAGCAACCTGAGTGAAAGATTCTGTTCCGTTGCACAACTCTGTTTATGTTCTTGAAAGTGGGCTGAATTTAAATTGAAGATTAGGTTGATTGAGAAGGGTTTTAGCATTCAGGGAAGAGTGAGATAATTAGGTATTTTCTCATATGATGAGTGGTCTACGTACTTAATTTTATTCGGGTTGTAAGGCCCGAGGAGCTGCGAAACTCACATTTCTCGTGAACAGGTTTCTCAAATATACTGTATAGTGATGACTCAGATGATGCCTCCATCTGTTATGTGGATGGTTCTATTAATCTACGTGGCTTTGCAACTACTCATAATATAGCATACACTCAAAGGAAAACTGGCTGGGGCTTACTATACAATGTACAGGTAACATTTATAAGAAGAAATAGAGAATTTGAAGTAAATTTAGCTTTAGATATGTTATAGATAGAAAATATGTATTAATCATTGAACACAGTATTACAATAATTATTTGCAACTATAAAAATGGTAATAAATCAAGTGAGAAGTTTGGTCATTTTCTTATTAACTTCTATACAATCCCCCTGGTGGCCATTGGAAAGAATGCAAAGTTAATTTAGGCACTTCCACATTGGCTTCACTTTTCAGAACCACAGATTGCCGCCTGATTGGCAATGTTCTTCTGCTTATTTGTAGAGTCCTGAATATAATGGTAATTGTTTTTATTAGCAGGGGTTTCTCTCCTCTGCCACTGAGACTTCTGTCACCTTCTGAACACAATGGAGGGGAGGGACATACATGTGCATTGAAAACATCTAAAAATGAAATCTGCCACACAAAAAACAACAACTTTCTAGACATAATTTCCCCCGTCCCTCGGGATAAACCACAGACCTTGCTGTCGAGGTTTTCAGCTAGAAAAATGGTGGCGGCACTTTGGTGGAAAATAGGTCTCAATAGTTCTTGGGTGAAGTAACCTTTCAGTGTGGCATCATAATGGAAAGTATAGTGTGTTCTTCAAATATCACAGTTTATTTGAAGAGATCTGCAGTCCTTTATCAGAAAGTGCTCTCCATGGTGCTGAAATAATGTTTCATTTTGCAGAGCATGTGTACGGATGTCATGCTCACATGCTATGTGACTGCAGTGCTGTGTGGGATTTTAATTGTTTCTGCTCTCCCATCTGTCCTGCTACATATCGCGCACGTTGAGTGTTCACAAGTTGCACATCTTGTGAAAACTAGCCCCTTGTTGATGTTCCGTTGCTTTGGCAATAATAATAAGCACGACTCCCAAGCTAATCATAATGTTTGGCAGTTAGCATACGACATAATTACCAACTGCACTTGATTTGTTACATAACGCGTTCACAGAAAAGACAAATACACATCCATCTTAGTCACTTGGAACTTTATCGATCCAGGTGGTTTGACTTAGCTGTGTGTGTGTTATTGGACTCTATTGGATTTGAGCGCCATCAATCAAATGTCCGACACCTCTCCTGTCACCTTGGAATCTGTCTTGGCGATTAAAAAAAGTGCCGGCTCTTTTTCACTCAATCACGTCTCTCCCTGCATGCCAGTGGGGTGTCATTCTTTGGATTTTAATGGTAATGGCTCACAGATGGCATGGTGTATCAGTAAACAGACAGGAAATAAGGGTAGACTTTAGACAGGAAGTAAGGGAAAAGAAGATTTAGGTCAGTGCTTCTAACTGGTAAACATACCAGAAAAAAAGAAATGTAAAAGTTAATTTTTCCGTTTTCGCAAAGAAACTTGGTTTAACATGGTTTTGAGGTGAGCCAAAATAACTTGAATCAGCAAAATACTTGTTTTTCCTGTAAAAGACTGTTTTAAACTAAACTAATTAGGCATAGAGACACATTAACTTGTGTGAGCTGTTCAAACTTACTGAGACCTCGAGGCTACTTTACCATCAAATAATAAAAGCGGTAATTGACGACATTAATGGCAGACATCAGGTAACCTTTAAAGGGTAACAGTGTTGTAATTTAGAGCAATGGTGTAGCTATTAATTTAACAAGCAATTATTGCAGTGCAGATCATATGTAATTCAAATTTTTTCAGATTAGGTTTGTTTATACCAGGGTTCGTTTTTTATATATGATGTCAGCAATGTTTTTCTAATTTGCTGTCCCAGCTATCAAATACTAATAAGACACGGATCAAACAATGACGATTGGAAGGTGACAAACAGTATTTTAAAGGATTAATAATTGATAGGAAGCAAAGGGTAACATAATTCATGCGCAGATTAAAAAGGTCGGGAGAGCGAAATAATTTGGGGTTTTATTTTCCTGGTAACGAATTATTTGAATCTGTCAAGTATACTGCAGAATAAAGATGAAAAATATTTGTAAATTAATCACTCAATCATTTATCAAATGAACCCTGTGCAACATCTAGTTTTATTAGAAGAAGAGGGGCAACCTCAACAGGAACCAAAAGATGAATAACATGCTTCTGGGTTGGAGCCTGAATGGGCCAAAAAAATTGCCCAAGCAGTCATAATGTACGATAAACTGTCCTGGAGAGTACTGAGTCTTGGAGGAAAGCAGGCGGGCAGATTGGCACTCCATCACTGGTGTGATGCAGAACTACAGGCACTCATATCCATAACTTTAGGCCACTATGTCTCTGAACCCCCCGACCTGGAAAACTCTCACATGGATGAAAAGAGGCACGAGCACACACACTCGCTCTGTAATATTCCTAACCAATTTCTGTTTTTATTCATTTTTAAATTGGTGGAGTTTTAGTTTATGTTTGGAAGGTAATGTCTCCATCATACAGAAAACACATTAACTAAAAGTAACGTGTCAGCGTGCACATTTTTTGCTTTTATCCTTATTATTCAGCTTCAAGCAATCAGATGACACTAGCATTAGCATCTGCTGAATAAAAGCAATGAGTGACTCGAAACATGGAAACGCTTCGCTCGCCCGCCTGCATCACGAGACTCATCTGTAACAAACCACTTTGGGAAAAGTATGGTTGGAAGGGTAAAAAAAATGCTACTGTAGCTATCACTCACTGACGAACACCGGCTCCTTCGAGTGGGGCTGAATTTCCAATTACTTTTCCGGGGCTTCTCCAGTCGGGGCCGGTAGCCACGCAGCTTCTGAAGGACGGAGAGGTGGATGCAAAACAGCCTCTGTGATTTTTCCGGCAGCCCGCGCCCTCCAGCCCCTTGGTGTACGAAACCCCCTGCGTGAGCCCACGGCTGCAACATGTACGGCTTGTTTTCCTTGCACCTTTTTGTGTGTGTGTGTGTGTGTGTGTGCTCGTAATGCTGTGTATTGTCAAACAGGAACGGATCAGGAAGTCGAAGCAGGTTTGAAACACTTGTCAGCTTCAGTCCTCCTTGGCAGCGGCGGGATGTGAACGCGCCTAATTCCGACTACCTGCGGCCCCAGCTCACATTTTTGGAAACACCATCAGGTGTTTGGAAGTCCGTGGAAAAACTCAGAGAAATGCATTTCCGACCCTATGCTAGCGCTCACACGCGCTCTTCTAATGCTTTCTGGTCTATGGCTAAATAATTGAAGCCTCATTTGAGCTGTGGGGAAACGAGGATAAGGGTGTTTTGGCTAACCGCCTGCCCCTGTATCAAAGCAGAGAGCAACTCTCGCTCCGCCTCACTGCGAGTCGGCCTCTCGGTCAGTATTTGCAGTCTTTTATTTACTAGGGATGCTTTGAAGTCAACAAGCCTCGGCAGATCAACATTTCTCCCACATGATGCCTCAGATTGATGAAGTCGAGAGCGGCTCAAAGCTTTATATTCAACTTATTTGCTCAGCTGGGTCGGCCGCAGTCGGTGGCTGCTGCGTCTCTCAAAGCCACTTTGAGCGTGAAACAAAACAAACGACGCCAGTGGGCTTTGGCATGAAAAGAAAAAGACATTTTGATTCAAACTAAAAAGTTGAATCATGTTTTCTTCTTCTAAAAAAAAAAAAAACATGCACACACTGTATGCCTGCATGCCAATCAGTAAGTCCAGACATGTATCCTGGATCCTGAATCTCACCGCCCTCTTCTGCTTTTGCTGAAGTCTGCTATTCAATTCTGGGCTCTTATTGTACTAAACATCCAGCGGCATCATAATACCTCTTTATGGCCGCAAACAAAGCGGCCCATGTCTGTCTGGCTGGCTTGTTTATATTAGAAACTAGTCCAGCGAATGGCTGTGAGAGCAGAGCTAGAAGTCAAGTCCCCCCACAATGACGGAGGCTGCACCTCTTTGATACGTCCATCAAGCTGACGGACGGGGCTTATCTCCCAGAGAGAGAAACGGGCTGAGCCCTCTTGTCTGTCCGCCGGTTGATCCATACGGGCAAAACCAAGAGAGACTTTCAGGAGTTCATCAGTTGCACATCACAGATAAGGCTATTGAGATGGGGGGCGGGCCCAGGGGGGCTTCCCATGCAGTCAGCAGAGCTCACATTTTAAGACCTCTGTGTACATCCCCTCTTCATGTGTTATTGAAATGTAAACTTAATATTATTTAACTACTACTAAATGGTTGGATTAATTGATGAACTGCATTATGGAGTAGCTGATTTGCAGTGTAAGCACAAAAGTCACAGGTCATAAGTATGTGAAGACATAATCTAGATTTATGTGAGGTATTTTAATATATTCTCTGTGGTAGCACTCGACTATATTTTCAGTACTTTTCAATAAATTCTAAAATTATGTCTATACATTCTTTAGCAGTTGACCCCGGATAGTGCCATTATTTTTGGCCCAAAAAAGTTTCCCTCACTCATGTCAAATTGAAAACACAGAGCTAAAATCCTTTATCGAGTTTCCAACCACTGCGAGAGGCCGACTGAATTAAATTGTGTCAGCATCTTATTATCTTACTCCCCAAATTATTCAGACTGTTTGTACATCTGAGCCCCAGCCAGTCAGGAGTTGGACGTCTTACAGAATCACAAATTTACATTCGCCATTAATCTCAAGACCCAAAAATGCCACTCCATTGCACTTTATCCCATTTATGCTCATGAAATAAGCGCAAGTGCTTTTGGCAGCGTTCTTTTTTTGTTTGTCGCACTAAATCTCAAGTTGCTTCGCACCAAAATCCCAAGTCATTGCACACCATCTGCTGCTCCAGAGTTTGCCTCTTTTGTACCATTCTTTTCCTTGGATCACTCCTCAATCCATTTGTGAATTAAGTGTCTCAGGGTATAACTTGGACTAGTTTGCCTCTAGTGCCATGTGGTGAATACGGTATCAGGTTGCAGGGCTAATACAAATCATTCCCTTAGCATCAGTGAGGGAATACTAACAGTAAATGCCCAGGGACTCGGTGTCACCATTAAGTCATTTCTAAATGGCAAAGCAGGGCCATGATGTGCCACTACATTATTAGTGATTGTTTACACAGAAGAGGAAGAGCAGGATGTCCATTTTTCTTCAACATAATGAACTGGTAATCAGTCTGGAAGAGGGAGAAACAGAAGCCAAGACAGCAGCGGCATTGGTGATGGAGTGATAGCAGTTGCGATACCGAATCAGCACAAAGCAATGGATGTCGCTGACCTTTTGGATGCGGATAGTTCAAGGTGAGCACCTGGGAGTGGGCGACGTCACAGCAACATCTGGCCATCGGATGCGACGCGGCATCATTCGCGGTGATACTGTTGCTGCTGCATTCAGGGCATGTTATGTAGACGTGAGCAGCTGCTATGAAGCTGCAAAATGAATCGTCCAACACAAAGACACACGCTCACGGCGAAGCACATATGTTGGTGGCGATTGCCGCTTTGTTTGCGCCCCCCACACAACACTGGTGAAACGCTCCCATGTGGGAACGCATCTGTAGATCAAGGCTGTGACTGTATGCTCTGCGCAATCGTGAATTAATGGAACTCGTGCGTTATCGTCGTTAATATTCATGTCCGGGCTGCAGGTGCACAGGTCGACGCGAGCTGCGAGCAGTTCTTCTGTCAAGACGGTCATCAGACCAAAACATTCTGAGCATAAATATGCATCTAGTGGAGACGCATTAATGAGTAGATCTATCATGCACTTTATATGTGCAGTCATGTTCTGCTAAGTTGTACATTTTACAAAGTCTGGTTATTCCCCTTAACTCTTCTTTTCCTTTGCATTCGTGGTTGATTGATGTAATGGAAAGCTGCCAAAGTCAATCACATATAAATATGGCCTATACTGTTTGGGGTATGTTTTATCTGCTTTATCTGCACAAGAGGCATTTTAAAGGGGACATATGCTCGTTTTCAGGTCGATACCCATATTTGGGGTTTCCACTCGAACATGTTGACATGTTGAAAACCAAACTATTTGTCTCACACTGTCTGTCAAAATAAACAACAACGGTAGGTCTCGAGCCGTCGGCGGTTTATTCTAATGTAGATCTAATAAAGATTTTTTTTTTAAATCTCCCGCATGACACTTGTTGCTCCGCAGTGTGTTTGTTGGGTTGGATCCGTGACCATCTTCACTGGGGAAATAACTGTTTCATTATATGTCCCATTTAAAGTTAGAATCCTCCGGTTTTTGTTTTTAAGCTGAGACTGACCCAGTGTCAGCGCTTCCCTAAAATGTGCAGGTCCCAAACCTCCCCCAGTATTGTCCTTCAGTCATTGATTTGACCCCAAAGCGGGCGCTCTGTCTAGAAACTGTTTACCTTGTTGAAGTTAAGCCACTGTGATCATAGTTCTCTGCTACTTCATTAGACGGTCCCCGGTGACTTGGTCTTCAAAGCGATGCGGGTGCTTTTATGGCCACTGAAAGGATGATGTGCCCTTAGAAATATGCCTCGGAGGTAAAAAATAAAAAAAAAACAAAGTTCAGCAACTTGATCCCGTCAGTAAACTTTCTTAACATTGTAATTGCACCGCTTCATAAGCCCGTACCCAAGACTGCAATTACAGTAAGTGAGGGCAATATTTCAGAGTTTTATTATGAGACAGACACCAATTAGGCAGATTAAAAATTAATAAGGAAAGAAGTTGCATCTGCTTATAGGACGTATCAATTTATATGTCTGGCTGAAGTATGCCGTTATGGGACTGGATATACTCAGTCACTGTACTGTACATTCAATATGAATCCATGAAATAATGACTATGACACATGTTCCACGTTTGGGAGTGAGGGTGACTCACTGCACCAAGACTCAAGGTATATTCGGCTTTTTTATTGGCCATGACAATTTGAGTCATCAAGTGATACTTTTAAGGGCAAACCCATGGTCGATGACTTCTAGTTCTTCAATGATCATTAATAATAATATTAATACACTAAATGACTATAAACATGCAAGACACATCAAATTAATTCATACAGTGCTTGAAAAATACTTAAGTATAAGTATAAGTCCAATATGATTTGATTTATTTCCTGCTGTATCAAAAATAGTGTCTTGACTTAACTCTGTATGAGAGCTCATGACTCCCAAATATTTTTTGCCGAGAGACGCAGTGGATTCTGCATTGCAGCTTTTCGGACCACCTTGGACGGAATGATTCATGAAATCATTTAAGCATCATTTTCAGGGATACACAGCCTCTTAATGATATTATAATTATACGTTGAAGATTAATTTGCTGGTCTGAGGCAAAATTATTTGACGGATTACTCGGAAATTGGGATGGAGCTGAGAAAATGGTGAATCATGACAGCGCTCAGCTTTTCTCGTTGTGCAATAAAAATGACCAAAACATATGGTAATATAGATTAAAGCACGGCCGGACCTTCCAAAGTGGCTGCAGGCTAACACCTGGAACAGAACAGTGCTTACATAGAGCAACATAACACTGCAATCAGGATCAGATGTACGCATTGTTTTTTAATTGCTCCTCACAAATGAGTAATTGATTAATTGCTTATCCATTAATTAAAGTGGACCTGCGGAGCTCCCTGGACACCTCTCTCATCTGCCCCAGTTAAACTGCTGCACTCCAATTAGAGCTGGAACTATAATGTCACGGCAGGCAGTCGCAGCATCTTCCCCCTCGATGACGAGGACTTAAAACCCGACAGGCGGCCAAACTTTTGCTAGGTTCGCCTAATTACCTTGATTGTGTTTGCACTTTTAAATGAAGTCATTTAAATGAATTCAGATTCCTTTCGCAGGCGCGTGTGTGTGTGTGTGTGTGTGTGTGTGTGTGTGTGTGTGTGTGTGTGTGTGTGTGTGTGTGTGTCATGGACTGTGGAAACAAGGCCTCTGGGAGCACATGATTACTTTTGCATGTCAAAGGGTTTTCTTGTTTGCCTCGTGGGAGGCTGACTGCGGATATTTGGATTGTGTTTTTGAGCTTGACTAGTACTACATAAAAAGACTATTTCCGTGAGTTGACGTGCTGAGAATAATTTGGAAATGGATTGTAAAAAGTGGAAGTCAAAGAAAAACAGACTTCTGGTCACAGTTTTTGTCAGAGCCTCAGAATATCACCTGACAGAAACAACCAGCAGAGTCTTGTGTTTGTGCAAACACGCATCTGTTTCTTTCATAATTGCTGTTCATGTTTATGAAGCAATTCACTCCTTTTTTATGTGGTAATGTTTCTCTAGGGTGTCACAAAGAGCTGAGAGAAATAATTAATTATTGGAAGATAATTCCATTTCACATCAGACAGCTAAAAACATGTAGATCTTTCAGCAACAATGGAGGATTAATGCTAAACTCTCTTTTTCCTGCTGCTAACTAAATGTCATTCTTGTTTGCAATGTTGTCCAAATGTCACGACTTCTTCTGGTGCCTTTAAACACCGTCTGTGTTTTTTCAACCTTTAAACTGCATACCCTGTTCTAGTGTATGCTCTGATGTATTTTAGTATGACTTGTTGTAGCACCTTGGCCAGGGACCACGGACGTGAAATAGCCCTTTGGCTACTTCTATGTTTCATTTTTTTGTGAATGTGAATTTATTAATTTGCCCTCTACTTTCTCTCAAATAAACTAATTATGAGCATTGTAAATCAAGACTGGACCTCAGGTAGAGGATGAATGGTGTATTTTATCATAATATAAATTAGTTTTGAATGGGGGGTTTCGCCAGCAGTAGGAGGAGGTAATAGCAGTTGAACTAAGTCATGACAAAATTACACAACTACTGTTATACGCAGAATATAATTAGCTTCATAGCAATTCACACTACTGTCTCTAATTAATCACATGGACCGCCAACCTCCACAGATGTCATAGCTCAGGACCTGGATCACATGTCTACATCAGATTGTATTTTACGACCTCTGTAGCAACTCTGTGCGATATTCTGCTCCAAATTCTGACAAATGTATATATTAAGTCTTTCTCTTCCCTCCAAATTAGAATTTAAAATAAGTTACTTCTGTCCCCCAACCAAGAGACGTTTGATGAATGAATAAAAGATCTTAAAAAATATCAAAAGAGACCTGGTTTTCATCTTTCTGTAACTGTGTTCTGCTTTCCAACAGACCTGTCTAATAGCCCCATGTGGAATGATCTAACCGTGGATCTGCTTTAATATGTTCTACTTTCACCTTTAAAAGGGTGCAATGGGATTTAAAATAGATAACAGGAGTAACTAAAGGTCTAGTAATCGAGGGGAATTAAGGAGAAAATATGAAATAACACAGGTGGGGGGATTTTCACTAAAAGCCTGGGAAAGTAAACTATAGTAGAAACCAGCTAGATAGAGTCAGTATTACAGTATAAAAACAAAAGACAACATTACATTCATTAATACACATATATCTCTGCTGTCAAAGGAAGATCCCTCAGCAAAGTGTGTGGTTTTCAGCTAATGGAAGGCAACACAGACTGTTTGAAAGAATGAATGCAAAAAGTCTGTGACCACTATGAGAGAGGAAACAAAAATGGAGGTTATAGGTTTCAAAAAGTATTGCTAATAAGGCTAACATAAATAAACAATAGTGGCACACATACGTTCACTGCACTGTGACAGCTGGCTGAAGAAAAATAACAGGCCAAAATACAGAAGGAAGTTGAAGGTAGTCCTCTAGTGATCTGAGCGGTTGGGCCTTTCTGAGAGGCGGTAACATGACCCTGCAGCCTTCAGCTTGTTTCGACAAAATGTCAGAACTTGGAACTGAAATAGTTTGAATCACATCAAATTATTGGTATTTTTGATGTATAATGTGACAGGGGTATAACATATTAATTACAACATAAGCATAGAAGTGCTCAGTTTCCTGATAAGTGCAGTGGGGATTTGCTTTATTTGCTTTTATTTTAAAACTGACATGACCTCCAGGACATAATTCTGAAGCTTGGGATTTGTTTGTTTTTTTGAGGAGGAGGAAGTAAGCAGAGCATGTCATATTTATTGGTTGAAGAGACACTCTGCTCTATAATTTTAAAGCAAACTGCTTTCATCTGTTCAACAATGACGATGGAAGAAACAGTTTCTTATTTATTTTGAAGCAATAAATGTGCTGCATTTAATGCTGCATTGTTTACTACAGACAAATGAGTTACGATCAATTCTCATAACTCTCTGTCATATGTGAATCTAGAGCCATGCTATAGATCTGACTGTTGAACATTAACATTGATTTAATTTGTATCTCCATCACACCAAAGGATCCATATTGACTTTACACGCCAACACCATGTAATGCGCTGTTAAGAGGTCGTTGTCATTTCACATATTTTTGTGAGCTTTAAACGAAGCTAAGCAAAGCTAAACTATCTCTCTTAAATCTAGCTCTATATTGTACTGTCAGATATGACAGTGTTTCTAGCTATTGAACAGTGTTTCTAGCTATTGAGCAGTGATGCTAGCTAGTGAATAGTGATGCTAGCTATTGAACAGTGTTTCTAGCTATTGAGCAGTGATACTAGCTCTTGAACAGTGATAGCTATTGAACAGTGATTCTAGCTATTGAACAGTAATGCTAGCTAGTGAATAGTGATGCTAGCTATTGAACAGTGTTTCTAGCTATTGAACAGTAATGCTAGCTAGTGAATAGTGATGCTAGCTATTGAACAGTGATTCTAGCTATTGAACAGTAATGCTAGCTAGTTAATAGTGATGCTAGCTATTGAACAGTGATTCTAGCTATTGAACAGTAATGCTAGCTAGTGAATAGTAATGCTAGCTATTGAACAGTGTTTCTAGCTATTGAGCAGTGATAGGCTACTAGCTATTGAACAGTGATGCTAGCTAGTGAACAGTGTTTCTAGCTATTGAACAGTGATGCTCGCTATTGAACAGTGTTAGCTATTGAACAGTGATTCTAGCTATTGAACAGTGATGATAGCTATTGAACAGTGTTTCTAGCTATTGAACAGTGATGCTAGCTATTGAACAGTGTTTCTAGCTATTGAACAGTGATGCTAGCTATTGAACAGTGATTCTGGCTATTGAACAGTGATGATAGCTATTGAACAGTGATTCTGGCTATTGAACAGTGATGATAGCTATTGAACAGTGTTTCTAGCTATTGAACAGTGATGCTCGCTATATTAAACAGTGATTCTAAAGAAAGACGATTGGAATCTATTTACTGAGTAAATACATAAAGATTTTCTTTCCGGAGAATTTAAATTGGAGAAAATGAGTAAATGCGAAACGGTGACCTCTGTTCATGTTCATATTACACCGTGCTTTTAATATTCAGGGTTTAGCAGATTATCTATCTGCTGCTGATTCCCCTCGTGTGTTTTCCCTTCATTGGGTTCGTGAAGGTTTATCATTCACACATTTTTCTGCAAAATGCACCTGTCAGTGACAACACTTCCTGCCTTGCAGCCTGTGAGTGTAACAGCAGTACAGTTTTGTCCTCCAGGTCAGTGAACAGTCCCAACAGTGCCGTTGGAGTTAAATGCTTTGCTCAGAGGCACCTTAAAGCCATTGTTGAAGCTGTTAATTTGTTGCGGGGGAGATGAATTCTTTTCATTCCTTCTTCCCCTGCTTTGACTTTTCCAACTGTTACAGATAAGCTGTGCGAGTACAAAATGTGATACTTGCTGCTCTGTTAATAAGGCTCCAAAATATAACTTTCAAAAAAATATACTAAATGCCCTTTAAAGTATTTTTTTTTTATCATCCCTTGTTTGAGGAATATTTGGTTCAGGATTACAGATTAAGGAAAATGATTGGTGTAATACAGAACACACTGACAGAAAGTTCATCCCACAATGAAGATAAGAGGAACTGGAACAGGGATTACGACAGAAATCATAAACAACACGATGCCAGTGTTTTTCTTGCAGAGTGATGAACCAAATACTTTGGCACACACTGTAGCTGTCACCCTAACTACTTTTTAAAGTCTTTGTTTATTTACTTTATTTGCCCGCTTCCAGAGGAGTCTGCACTTTTATAATATGGGATATTGCACCCATCCATCCTCTTAAGTTAATAACCTAACAATAATATGTAGTTTGTTAACTCTGCCGAGGGACTTTGTCTCTTCGAGCCACAGATATATTTACGGCTTGGAAGATCGGCCCCAAAAATCCCGCGTGGTTAATGTTTTTGAGACGGGGGGCGGTTGAAAGATGTCTCATGTAGAGGTTAGAGCTGTGTTACCCACTGTGCATGCCACTGTAAGGTAAACTCCCCGGGATCCCTGTTAGTCACTGAGGCCATGATATGTCCTGCTGGGTGCCTTGGGCGGGGGAGGGGGGGAGGCGTGTGCCAATGCGGGCGATGCTTCTGCCTGTCAGGTGGCTTGTGGTAAGAGCTAATCCTGTTGAAAATATAAATGTTTTCTGCCTTGGGATGGAGGGAGGGCGTGCGAGAGAGATGCGACCGGCCCCAAGGAGTCAGCCATCCATGTGCACAAGAAGAGATAGTCTAATCTTGTCACAGACACGGGGAGGGGTGGGAGGAAAGTCCCAAGCTATAATATCAGCAGCAAAGACTTCTGTTTACGGAGATGATTTGTAAAATCATGCTAGCACTTGACAGAAACTGAGAAAACTTTTAATATCTTTCTTCACCGAAGGCTTCGCTGCTGTCGATCTGTAATTCACTTACACGTGCATTTATGTCATATATCATTTCATATCCTTGAATTTAGTTTTGTGTCGAGCTTCGGCCTACTGGTAGGAATTTTATACAAGAACCCCATCGCCTATCGTTCTCTTGTTTTCCATGTTTTCCATTTTTAAATGTTAAATGCTGGGCGGAGGATGTTGATCAATGACTCATCTTCTTTCTCCCCAGTACCCTGTTTTTTATACGGGGTTCAATTTTGATTCAGACTAAATGTGTGGGCTTTTATCTTTTAGCAACGATTATCCCAAGGTTGTCAGAGGAGCTGTTGCTCGATTTCAGGTTATTGTCTGAATCCTTTTATCCCCTCACTGTGTCCTCACAGTATGTCATAAACATCGTAGCTGCCTTTGAATCTCAGCTTACACAAGTAAATAGGCTGGAGCTACTTGCCACTCATGGTGGGCTGGGGGCTGTATGGCGGCGGCGGTGACGGTGAGTGATATTCTCGGAGGTCCCGTCAATATGACGGAGTGGCAGGAATAAATTTGGCAGGTCCAAGCTGACGGCTTTCAAGTGGGGAAACAATGAGTCAATTCCCTTATCGGTCTCTGCTTCACTCAAACCCAGAAGCAGTTTTGATGGGGAGCTGATGTCCAGGTTTCCTTCAAGCTGTTCTAAGCATGCTAGCTATTTCAGCGAGAACTGCCATTAATGCTTAAATACGCCTGTGAGGACTCTATAGGGAAAATAACACATTACCACACATCAAATTATATAGGTCGCGGTCACAAATGGGATGTTAGACAAATCAATTATGGGTGAAAAAAAAGTTATAATTTGTACACAGAATATCATTTCCCCTCTACCCAGGATTTGATCTCATGTATTTTCTGCCATTGTTGATTCCGCCCACTTCTGCACAAATCTACGGGTACGAGTTATAAATAAAACAATTTCTTTTGACGGTTTGGGTCTTTTTTTATTCATGTATTTACTGCTTTTTGAAAGCCAACTGACACAAATTAGACAAATGTCAATGGAGAGATTTTCCCAGCTAGTTTTTCTCCCACAAGTATTAACCGAGCCAATAAAAAGGCTATTTTGTTAATACAGTGTTATTTGCATTGATGGTAAGGGGCTGAGAGCAAGTTGCACTATTGTTGTTTATCCTTGTCATTATGTTTAGCTTCACACATGTATTTCAAATACCAGTGACTGAATTCATTTAATCAGTTTGTTTCCCCTCTGTGTTTAAGGTTCAGTGGTGACTTGTTGAAGTTTGCCAAGAACAGCTAATAGAAAGCATTTAAGCGGAATTTTAATTAAATGCAATGCTTACATTATAAATGACGCTCCCATGCTTTAGTGATTTATTACGAATATGTTAAGTCAACATTCAAAGGCCAAATCTTAAAGTTAATCATTTGAAATATGCAACGACTAAATTTGTAGTATGTACTGTAATTACAACTATTGAACAGGACATTTTCCTATATTGCCTTGTTTCACCAGTAAGATTTTTTTACTTATATTATTATTATTATTTTTTATTTTGTAAATAATTTATATGCCATATGGCCTATATATATATGAACACGTGTTGGGATTGCATCACGCTCATATGGATACAGTTACATTTCAGTAAGACTACATGGCGAACAAATGACAAGCAAAAAGCAAGAAAGGCGTTATTTGTTAACGCAAAATGAAAATTTGCCAACAGCGGGCTGGTATATACATATGTAACATGTAAGTTTGCAGCTGTTCCCAAACACTGTGTCACTAATAATGTGACATGTAACTGTAAAACAGATGCTACTAAATAACCTGGAACCAAACATTGAAATTAATTGTTTTGCCAGTAATGAGGCAGATGAGATGTGGAACATCTTGCCGAGGAAGAACAAGGTGTCTCTGTTACTGCCAACAACTCTGCAGACAAGTTGCAGCAGCACAGATGCTCCTACACTTTGCTTTGGATCCAAGGTCTCACTTTCACTCGCCAGGCAATCAAAGGGAAGTTCATCCCTGCTTGATGTAAATGCATTAGCCAGTTCTAGGCGTGTGTATCAAATTCTGGGATATTAAATGTTCGCCAAGCCATTTGATGGTCGCTGCCTTTTGCGATGTTTGCTGATAAACGTAGCTCAGCTGGTGTAATGATAGTGCAGGCATTTGTGGTTGTGTACGTCATTAATGGCTCCGGCTTTTAAGTTTTGGTGTCTGGGGCTCTCCTTAAAATGTGAATATTAATAATCTTACCAGAAGTTTTGATAGTACATAGTAATTGTCTGATATGCAAAATATGAACAGTGAAGTCTGATCGTATGTCACCCACAGGGAGGGAAATGGAGCATGTGGTTATTATGGTTATTACAAGCATCTGAAAGCAGAAATACTGTTGTACTCTCTTGCAAAGAGCCTCTTCAGTATGAAGTTAATATGGTCTTAATATCTTGGCAGACACATCTAAAAGTGTTGTTTCTTTATGCTCAGTGTATTGATTTGTTTAATTCTACCTGAGGGACATTTATGCAGACTCCAATGTTAAATGTTATTTTTCTGTGAGTTTTGCTTGAGAAATAAGGATGCTCTTGCAGTTAAAGCTGTGAATTATCATTTATTATTGCTCAAACCATAGTTAACTGTTGCCTTTATATGAAGTCAGACTTTACATACCACATATCTGGAATATCATTTAGGTCTTTTGAAAGAAGAAAATCCAATAGGTGTGTGCATGAGGTGATGGTATGTGAGGGCTTTCAGAAGAAGCTCTCTTAAGATCCGTATGAAAATGCACTGAAACATGTCTTCCTCTAAATTGCTTCTGACTTTGTGGAGCATAATTAAAAGAGCATAATTAAAAAAGCCATTTAAAAATAAGGTGCACTTTAAATAAACAGCAGAAATAGCAAGTACATGCACATACTGCACAATGTCTTTTTTTATAGAGCAAAAATAGATTGTTTGAATAAAGAGTTTATGGGTTAAGTTAAACTACAGAAGTTGCGTTAGGCAAGTTAAGAAGTCACGTGACTAATAAATCAACATTGCAACAATGCAGTGTTTCTTGATTTTTATATTATTTATCATATCACATAACTTTCAATAACTACGCCACTTGCTCTTTGAGTCTCTATGACTATGTCACTTGCTCTGACCGAATGCAAAAACATCCACATTCAACGTATCAGTGGTTTGTGCTAATTTTACATTGTCAACTTTTTTCCCTGGCTACAGAGCTGCAGTAAAATGAGTATGTGAGTCATGAGCTTGTGAGTAAGGTTTCCACTGTTGCTTGGTCCTTGCAGGTGGCTGATCAAGTGAAGAAGGAATGCTGCAAGGGTATGTGGACTAAGGGGAGACGTTGCCCACCTCACACCTCCAGCCACCCACTTCCTGCACAGTAGCAGCTCCGGCAGCTCTTTGGAATCAGCAGGACAGCAATTACTGCCTGTGAGTATTACTGCACAACCGAAAGTATGAGACGTCCCTGCTGATCAGCATGCGGTGCACAGACTTTGAGTTTAGTCTGACATCCTCTCTAAATTCACGTTGCACTGAAATGCAGTGGTTTTGTAGGCCATGCCTGACATATTTTATAACCAGCCAACAATTAACACAGTTAAGGAAAGTATGGAGAGAACAACAGGACACCATCTCACATGCTATCGTCAACGAGAGCTGGCCCATTTTACAGCTGTCCTTGTGTCCTATTTAGTGCCAATCAACACTTTACTGGATCATACATGCAAACCAAAGCATCCCTTATGCTGCGTTCTCACCAAAAGCGCTGCGAATTTTTGCAACGCTTTTCTGCCTGAGTTTACTTGCTCGACTTTATGTGGTAAATTCGCGTCATTCGTCTTTTTGCTTTTTCGCGGCGGAAAGGGGGCGCGGCTTTTCCGTGGCTTAACTCCGTGAAAACAGTTGCCTTTTCCGCCATTCACCATTGAAATAACCACTTGTTCTGCTTTATACCTGTTGTGGAAGTTCCACAAATGTCGGAAAATTCGCTTTTTCGCAACTATGCATTGACTTTGCATGTAATCTACTCGCGTGAATAATTCTCAACGGTTTTGGTGTGAACGCAGCATTAGATTGCATGAACTTCTAGATGGACTTTAGGTTTTTCTTAACTTAAGCAGCTTGCTGAGGCATTTCACAACAGTGATGAGTGGCTATTTCAGGGTTTGCATCCTGAGCCCTGCGTATAGGTTTAGGTGTCACTAGCAATTTGGGTAAGGTTATGGGGGAAGAAAGGCTAATATAGTTAACACCCTGTGTGTCATGCTTGAAGTTACTGCAGAAAGTTTATACCAATATCGTGTTCTTTCCCCGACATTAACCAAGTGCTGCGAGTGCCTGAACATAAAAAAACATTCAAAGTTTGCTTTAGTTGCTAAAAGCAGAATATTGTATTGCAAAATTAAATTGCCAATTAAATCCATTTTTAATTAATATTTTACTGCGTTGTTC
Source organism: Taurulus bubalis (assembly GCF_910589615.1). Lineage (NCBI taxonomy): Eukaryota > Metazoa > Chordata > Actinopteri > Perciformes > Cottidae > Taurulus > Taurulus bubalis. Next base: position 22,599,241 of record NC_136597.1, on the reverse strand, counting down.
ACTATCAACACTTTTGCAACTTGCCAGACACATGCATTAATTTCCTCTGAACATTTCCTTCAAAAATATATTTGTTTTTGTAAGTTAGTTAGTTATATATAAATGTGATGTCTGGGAGATCCTTTTCATGTAGTTGGTATTGAATGTGTTGCAGTGGCCAAAGCACTCCGTTTTTATTTATCCGTGTTAAAGTGCACCTTTTAGTTGGCTCCATTGGATTTATTCAATTATGTGCTAAACATGAGTTAAGTGAGCTTGTTTTCTCTGTGATTGCTGTAGTGCCACAAATTCCCCTCCATTTGCCTTTCAAGATGCTTTGCCTAATCAACAGCAGAACATTTTATTTATGGCTGGTCCATAAGAAAATCCTCCCCTGCAATGCAATCTTCGGGTCTCAGAGGTAATGCAATTTGATAAGCATTAGACCAGTAACACTTTCTGACAACACACAGATGAATTATTAATCAGCGCTCAAGTGATACTCACACCCACTTGTATACAGACTGCTAGCTTTAAAAACGGGAAGAATGACATCTTAGCATGTGAACAAGGTTTACTGTAAAAGTCGGGTTACGAGCCGCTGCTACCTTCGGTCAGTGTCCCCGTTAGCTCCTGCTAGCGCTCCGTTACTTCCCCGCTAACTAACCGCTAGCTCCCCGAAAACCACCGAAGGTAGCGGGACCAAGCTTGACACACGACTTGGGCAGAGGGGACGCAGGAAGTAGCAGCAGCAGCGGCCGGTAGCAGCAGCAGCAGCTGCTAGCTCCTAGCGGGGACACTGACCGGAGGTAGGAGCGGCTTGTAACCCGACTTTTACGGTATGTCAGATAAAAAAAAATTAAAAATCTATTCAGGACATGATCTATTAAAGCACGAGTGAGACGCTGAATAAATATTCCTGCTCTGTTTAATCGACATGTGTGCCGTCATTCGTTTCAAATGATATAGAGATGGTAAGTAATTCCTTGATTGCGCTCCAAAAGAAAGGTTAAACTCCTGACCTCTATAATGTGCCTATAATCCTGGAAGAGCAGCTGTAGCATTATCATCAATCAATTCATAAAGAGATAAAGGATGAGAAGAAAAAATGAGGTTGAGTCTAAAACCTGATATTTACAGATTCAGATATCATGTTCCACTCTGGTAGGGTTGAGACACCTCATCATTTCATACACCTGCCTGTCTCTTTATTCCACTCATCATTAAGTATCCACTTGTCCTCATTGTCCTCCTTTGACGAGGGCTTTGTTTAATTCGACCTCTTCCGATGACCTCACATTCGCTCACCATATCCTAACTTGTTAGAATTGGTTCATGTTCCTGCGGATGACCAGGATGTTGACTGAAACTTTGACAAGTAAAATAGAAGAAATAGCCATGGGGGAAAAAATAAATAAATGAGATCTATTAGGTAAGTGCACCCCAGTAATCTGTCCTGTGGACTGTAGCTATCTCCCGGCGGACGACCAGACATCTTCGCTTCTCAAAGGATGAGCATTACAGGAAGTGCCATCACTTCAGCTCCTCTGTGTCAATTGCTCCAAAATGGCCAATTTCCTGTCTAGGATGTGTGTTTTCACATTTTTATCATCCCCTGCCGTAGTTATCTAGTTGCACTTAGGGCCATCTATCATCGACGCTGCGTGGAGAGGAAGCCGATGTGCAGTAAAACTGACGGACGGCCTTCCGCATGACTGAAGATGTATGAGACGTACAGGCAGGCTAGTGGGGCTTTTCTTTATTGTATTTTCACCGCCGCCATAAGGTGCCAACAGGGAAAATAGCGACGCTTGCCTTGCCTCTGACTGAATAGAGCATTTCCGATGTGGCGTCTCAATCTTTCGGAGAATACAGGAAGTTAAATGCGTCTAGACATTTTTGTTTGTTTGTCTTTATAAGTCTTACTCGCATTAAACCACACAGTCACTTCACAGCCGTTATACAACTAAATCCATTGCAGTTATTTTAACAGCAGTCTAAAAGTATTTTATGCATCACTTTTATACATCACTTTTATTTGGCAGACACTTTTGTCCAGATTTGCATACAAATGAGGCACGACACTTTTTTTTTCTCTCTTGTTTTTGATGGAGAATCAGATCAGCACCTGTGGAAACAAAAGGATTCTGGGTAAAGCTGCGCATTTGTAGCACGCTACTTTCTGGTCAGCTCAGTGTGGAGACGCGTGTCTCCGGGTAACAAGCAGCACAAACATATAATGTGTACACATTTACTTTGAAACAAAAGGGATTTTTTTTTTTTTTAACGTCAGAGAGAAAAAAGTTCTGCATTATAATATAATACAGTAATATAGTAGCCTATAATATTATGAAAACATCAACATATATTACCTCAATGTTATGAGATTATTGCACGCATTAATGTCATCATATTAACATTATTTTCTGCAACCATTTTATTTTTAGCAGGTGACCATATTGTTACAAAATTAATATACTATTACTAAATAATTTTGTCTCATTGCTATCTTTAAATTCCTCTGCATTACTAGCCTTTGTTTTTGGCTCCTGTCATAAAAATGTCATTCTAAGATTACCCAGAGATACTCAGTCAATACCACGTTATTACCTGGTTATTACTTATAATTATAATTAATTATACAATATTACTTCATTATTTTTTATTATCAAACTATTAACCCACTAGTATTATGTTATTCCTGAACTGTAGTACCTAAGATAGAACATCTTGGAGCACCAGAAACTCACTCTCACTAAATTTCTACACAAAACAGTTAAATAAAACATCTAGTTTAAATTCCATTGATTATAAAAAATGCCAAACATCAATCTGATATTCAATATCACTTTACAGAGTCTAAAACTAAGCTTTCCAGTTCTATTCTCCGACATACAGAACGCATCATGTACTGTTCTTTAAGAATGGAGATTACATATTCTGCTGCACAGGATAGCTGCCATGTAGAACATCAGAAAATGATTCATCATTTGCATAAGCACAATGAAGGGACACCTCTCAGCGAGCTCTAATGAGAAATGCTATTGCTCGATGGCTCGCACTCGACCTTGCATACAAAACCTCCACGACCTGACCTTTTGAATCCACGCATTCTCCTCCGAGCGTAACTGCATCCGTGTCGACAAGACAGGGGAGGAGCGTTGAGTAAAACATCCCGAGGGCCCGTTTAGTTAAGGGCTGCGAGTCACTTCATTTTACTTCATGAAACCTGCGTATCGGATTCTTGAAGGGAAGCCGGCGTCCACGTTCAGGCAGTGCTGGTAAAGGGAGCTTCGGCGTCTTCTTGTTTCATTTCAAACACGCTGTCCTGTTGATTTTCCAACGCGAGATTCATCCGTACACATCATTAGACGCCCTGACTGTATTTGATTGATCTGGAATTCAGGAACGTCTCCTCAAAGATCGGTTGACTGAAGGCGCCTGTTCGGATTCCAGCACCTGCAACATAATTGGTTTCTCGCGCTTCAGGGCAGAGCGTCGTTCTTTGTCCAATTAGAGACAATTCCCCTCCCGTTGGATCCTTTCAGCTTTCAATACACGTTGTCAAAAGTAGATAATTATATTCTGATTTCACCAAAGGATATCTTCCCACCAACCGTTTAAAATCAAATAAGCTATACTGGAATCTCTGTTTGGTATTACTGTAGAATCCACGCAAACTGTGTCTGAGCTCTCAGAACAAAATACTTCAAAATACTTCTGCTTGGACTGACAATCAAAAGCTGTTTGGACAAATCATTTTGACAGCAATACTATCAAAGTAGTTTAGCGTAGTGGATTTTTTAAAACACTTTGACAAGGAAACAAAGACAGAGATAAAAGTGTTTTACCTTTTCGATCCATTATTGTTTCCTTCATTCCATCTGATCAGAAATGTGCGTTGGTTATAATTAAAGAATAAAGTAAAGAAAGACCACCACAACACATTCATTACTGTTGAAAACTGCTTTGGAAGCTCTACCTTGCATCCCATTGGCCTATTTCATTGTTTGATGGTGTATTTTTAGACTAGTGTTCTTGACATCATGTCGAGATACTATTTCCTGTCTGATGACGCGCACTAATTGTTAATTTCTCAATGTGCACTATTTTGAAGGCACTGTATCAAGGTGCCAACATCTGCTCTCAGACAGACATACAGAAATATAAACGATTGGCAAAGTATTCAGAAAGACCAGAAAAACATTTTGCCATGATGAAATAAGCTTTCGAACCTGATAATCGCTGAAAGCACAGTGGTGTGTGTGTGTGTGTGTGTGTGTGTGTGTGTGTTCTACCAGTAGTCCCGGCCCACACAGCCAAGCTAGAGGTGAGTTGATTCTGATGTGGATGCATTATGAATGTCCTGCTCACTCTCCCCCTACTGGAGAACGTCTGCACTGCACTGGATGCACAGACTGCACATTAGACCGACACAGGCTCTATAATTTAAGACCGTATGAGATGCATGATACCAAACCGTATCGTATTAGAAAAGTGTGATGGATTCACTGTAAAGTAGCTACAAAAGAATCAACAGATTAATATGGGATAAAGGGGGAGGTGAAGATGAGTTTGTCTGAACGCTGATGGATCTCCTGGGCACAGATTCCGTTTTGTTAAACCTTGATGAGATTCATTATATCACTTACTGAGATGGTGAAGGGACGACCCTGATTGTTCTAAATTAGCCACACATTTACAGCAAGCTTTGTACCGTTTGTTTTTTTCACATACCCCCAAACCACACTGCTGTGAAAGTAAGAAAACATACTTCATTTCCTGTTCCACAACTTTACTGAAAAGCAACAAAAACTGATTTAATAAATACACTGAAAAGTTTTCTTTCATTATCAGTGGTTTGACGTTGGTTTGTAATACTTCCAGAACATTCAATGTTTTATTTTCTTCAACTGCACTTTAATATAATTAAATAGTATTCAATTTTTAACATACATTTTGAGACAATACATCATTTTGCTGTTTACTCTGCACTGCTGTTTTCATGGTAAAATGGCGTCCTCTTTTACCATCAACTGTATGTTGTGACTTGGGAAAGCTTTAAAAGGCTGTATTTTATTGCAGCAAACCGTTATTGGATAAACCAATGAAAGTGATCAGATCTGCCCGAGTCTAATTGATCACATTCAGTGGATGATTTGTGACTCCAGTCACACTTCAGCCGCAAATTGGATGACTTTAGACTTGACAAAATAAAATAAAAACTTATTTGCACTTCTACACCAATGACTCCTGGCTTCATTTGGACTTCAGCCCTATACATTGAAAATGTTTTACACCATTCACACTAGCCTAAATATAACAAAGGTGAAAAAATTATTATTCATATATTTCACTGCTTTTGTGAACTTAAGACCTTTGAGAAACCAATTTCCATCACCAAAACGTTTCATGCACATGAGAAATGGTATGTTTTCACAAGAGATATGAAGAATAAAAAAAAAATCGAACTTAAATTTTTCAGCTTTGGGGCCATATTATCTCTTTACACTTGCGCCTTATGACAATTGTGCCTCATTATATAGAGAGCTGAGATTGTTCTGCAATTTTAGATGTAACACATGGGTATATATTTTGTATGCAAGTGCCTTTAAAAGGTGAATTTAAGAAATTATGTCAAATCGAGAAAAAAGCCTAAGACCCTGAAGGGTCCAAAGGCATCCAGTGAACCATGAACTAACGACACTGAGAAGAGGAGTTGGAAAAAAATGATACCAAAGATAATTTCGTCCACGTACAAAAATCATATATTTGGGTTAAGAAAACTTGAATTGCAGTATGCAAAAAGTGCAGGTTGAAAATTACAAACTGGGTGCAAATGGCGTTAAGAGTGTGGGGAAGAGCGCATTATGACTTCAGACTCTGGAGAGCAGTACTCAAACTTTAGGACTTGGAACAGCACGTGGCTGCAGATGGCTGCCGGCAGGGCAAAGTATCAGTACAGTAAAAAATGTATTTTTTCCATATGTTGTCATGCATAAAAACGGCCTTAAATGAACACTGTAAGTGGACTTCTTCATTACTATAATGTGTAGAGGGATTACACTCTGTCCTATTGCCCGTCACGAAAAAAGTTCCTCATGTCATGTGCTTTTTTTCCACACACGTCTCCCGCTTCCCACTCACCACTCCTGCTCAGCGCTCGTTGGTGTGTTCGGTAGACTTGACAGATGGGGGAGCCATGTTTGTTTGTCATAAAGTACTGCTCTCCAGAGTTTGGGTGATAGAGGTTGTCAACACAACGCATATTACCGAAGACAGCGCCTCTGCCCTTCAACACACACAAAGAAAAACTTAGACTCACCTCGGTAACAAATGGAAATCTTCCTTTCATGACCTTGCCCAAGGCATTAAATATGCCAGGGCCACCACCAGTGTTTACTCCTGTTCCAGTATTCTAGCGGCAGAGTGTTGGCGTCATGCACGCTTTTATTGAACGCACACTGTCTGTTATCAAGGGCCTTCACTGTCCTTATCGTCCGACTTGAGTTATCGAGGGGAATAGTAACAACTTGTAAGCGACGGGAGGCGTCGGACTTAAAATAAATTGTCTTCTCGAAATTCAGAAACATGAAATGCAACATGTAGAATCTTAAATAGCCGGCTACCACCATTTCTATTGCACCTTTACTTGGAGGAGTGAGCTGTATCCTGGACAACTGGCTCTCAAGGAATGCATTAGCTTTTCAAGTGTGACGTATTAAAATAACTTCCATGGGGGAAGAGGTAATGAAAGCAGTTCCAAGTATGGAGCTGTCGGTGTAAAGTGCGCTTCAGTGATTGTAAGATGTTCCTAAAGCATGTTCATGCAGGGCGTTAGTGGTCCGACAAGGAAGCGCCAATCCTTTCACCAACAATCCTTTGACCGAGGATTGGCGTGAACGTTCGTCTTCAACTCCAAATATCAAAATTCACATCCCAGTTAAGAAAGTTCTCTAAAGTATAACATACGAAGTTAATTTGGCTTGCAACCTTGCATATAACCTTAACCATTACTTTCTGGGCAGCTTCCACAGTCCACATTTAGATTTAAGAACATAACGTTCAGACAGTATAATCAAATATAATCAGCATTTCACACAGTATGTGCTCCCAGATATATGAAACAGTTCCTATTAACTATACCTTCATTTTTGAGTGTTGCAATTGTTGTCACCAAGCCATTCTGGTCTAGTGATTGAGATTTTAAATGGGAAGATGCATCTGTGTTACCTAAAACTGACTGAGGATTATGAATAAAGTTATTATTTAAAGCCAAGACTGCTGGAAGAAAATCGACATGATTTGGTTTTACGATGTTAATGAAAAATGAATAGGAGATGTTTACTTCGTCCAATCTAAATGTAATTTAAGTACTTTTATCTGTTTATTATTTGCCATATATATCTATTATTGCGCTGTTTATTGTTTCATTCTATGTCTGTTTATTGTTCTGCACCTTTCACTGAGTCAAATTAAACAATAAACAATTCTGATTCTGATCCAGCACATGGAGTTCATTACTTCTTGGCATAAAAAGGAAGCTATGGCAGCGTTGGAGAGCTTAAAAAGCTAGTAAAAAATAGGTTCATTAATTTATGGGGAGGTCACGAGTCTCGCTTGACTTTTGGAAACTCTTTTCTTCTCCCAGAACTGAATATCAGTAAGTTGCTGTGCCTTTCAGCTCGACCTACTTTCCGCACGAAAAAGAAAACGATAAGAGAAGAACCAACCCCCTTGTATTTTCCCCTGCTGTCAATAGCCACAGATTGCAGTTCAAAAGTAGCCTTGTTTTGCATTTTTGAAATAAAGCCGATGCAAAATAGGCCCAGATCTCTCAGAGCAAAACGAGTGTTTGTTGAAGATTTCCTCTAATCCTTGCTGCTAAGTGCAAAACAAGAATCCAAGGTCAGCTTCCCGCAGGATGCAAGGGGCCACACTGCTATCGTATGAAAGGATTCACAGGGCACAGCTCTGTGGCGAACGAGTGCTCGACGAGCATCGTCCCCCCAGAATGCATTGCGACTGTATACATTTACGTGAGCTCGAACGCAACGATAACAGAACACGCGGAGCGAAGAAGCAAAAGGCACGAGCCGAAGAGGAAGGGAACGCTCTCCAATGCATGCGTCTGAAGGGATGCAGAGTGGTGGCAGTTACCATGGCAACACGTATTCATGATGGGGGTGTTTGCGATTGCGACGTGAAGATACACAAAAGCTTGTCTCTAATAAGAGCAATGACTGGGATTTGAAGTGCTTTTAGTGTGAATGTCAGCACACTCGTTGACACTCAGCGGGACAGGAAATGCAAATGCGTAATGTTTTCCAACAAATTGTATGTGTGGAGTGATATAAAAATGTCTCTGGGAATTAATCTATATTGCCTCTGATGTACGTTTTAATGGTCCTCACAATGGACATTCAATAGTCATTTGTCTTAAATATGAAATGGCTTTTGTAATTATTTCGACACGGATCTTGCCCAGAAGAACTGGCAGTAGGACGTCAATGTGTTTGCTGAATTAATCTAAAAAAAATTCGCACAAGATTTTCTTTTTCTTCTTCTTGTAGTCACGAGTTTAAAAAAAAAAAGGGTGAGCGGCAACTTCCTCTTTTTAAAGGTTTAGTCTTATCTCGTGTGCGCCGTTGTGGTGTGATTCTGCTTTTAAAATGATTGCAAAGCATCGGTGCGTGAAGGTCATCGCCTCTCACATTGGTGGGCACTCCGCGCTGCCAAAGATTACACTACCGAGCTTCATCCAAGGTTGGCTGTAATGGTTTAGAGCTGATTGTACATCAAATATTGATGCCTTTAACTGACGAGAAACAGCTTAGAGTGGATGAGAGCAGATGCAGTTTAGCAAGAAACAGAGTTAGCGAGTCACGGTGGACTCGGTGATGAGTTGCAGTTCCAATAAAGGGATTTGAATAGCAAAAATACTAAGAAAAATGATCTATTTCTGAAGGTAAACTCAAATAACTCCCAAATTTACTTTATTCCTGTGTGATAACTGCACTTTGTGGCTTTGTTCAGTCAGCTCAATAAGAGTTTTTTTGTATTCCGCAGCCGTTCTCATTAACGCGTTAGCTAAGAACCGCCTGGAGGGAATTTCTTGGCACAAACATCCACTTGGACTTGAGCACGAAGGGATTATAAACTGCTTGTCAAAGGTAGCTGTGACCTCACAAAACCTGCTTTTGGACACAACTCAATAATTTACAGTTTTCACATGGATGTCTACGAGGATAGAATGATGAGCTGAAGACATTTCGGACAGACGAGGATGTAAACCGCAACGTGACTGGTTGGCGGATGCGAAACAACCCGCCAGGCGGTAATTCCATCTTTCCATTGAGATGTGTGGATAAGCCCTTCTTGACACACGCTTTTGATTATGTTCATTTTGTCTTTGACGTTTGACTGATGTTCTTTTCAGCCTTGATTTACAATAATTGAGCCTGTTGGATTTTAGTATCTTGTTCAAGGTCAAGGACGCTTTCGCCGAGGTATGGCTGTCGGCGGCGTCACATCACACATCACAGGAACAGACACAAAGTGACAAATAATAGAAGTAATTTATTAGAGAGACGATGAGGAGCAGAGTGAGGTGAGGTGTGTTAGTCAGTGACATCAGGAGTGCGAACTTGGATGTGTGGTGATAAAGTTGTGTGAGGTGTTGTGAAGTATAAAGTGAAGAGAGGCAGTCTTTTATTTCCTCTGCATCACTGGGCTGAGGTACTTCAGATTTGGCTAGACACTAAATCAGGTTCCTCTGGCACTTTGAAAGCAACATAGGTAGACCTAGTAACTGATGCAGCGCACACACACACACACACACACCATCACACACCATCACAATGGATACATGGGCTGTTGTCAATTTGATCTAGCTTTTATATCTTTTGGTTATGGGTCGATATCTCTCTTTTTCCAGGTCACCTAGCTGTCCATGATTGTTTTTTTTTTATTTTGGGATAAATCGTTCACTTCCAAATGCTGTGCTTACAGGCTCAGAACGCCTCATTTATTTTCCATTTAAAGGTAAGCCATGGCAGAAAATGCAGACCACAGTGTTCACTCCTTTTAAGAGTTGTTTTACAGGTTCTGTTGGTGAATTGCCTTCATAATGCATGAGCGGACCTCGGCTATCAGTGGGGGGACATGGCCCGGTGGAAACAGGAAGCAGCCGTGTGCTCATGATTTGTTTCCCCAGTCTTCTTTTAAAGGAAGGGGAGAATAAACTTATTTATTTTCATCAGTACCCACATTGCCTCCACTAATGGCATGATTTTCTATTGCACAGGAGCAAACTATTCTATTCCTGTAACCTGATTAATGTGCCCACGCACCTCAGAACCACCTCTGCTGCACACACACACACACATACAAACGTGATCATTTGGGTCGTCTCTGCTGGGACCTCGCTTCTATATTCTTCTATATTCTTTCCGGCCTCGGAACGACACCTCGAAACCTATGACGCACTGGCATTTGTAATAGTTTTCTGGCGTGACGTACTTTCCTGTTTTATTGGGCTCTTCAACTAAATCGGCCCATTCCCCTGACGATATTTCCTGCCATGCTTACAAATGAGGACGGTAGTTTTGTATTGTCTCCCTGTGTGGCCGTTATTTTTCTTCACATTCCTAGTTTCTTCATCTGTGAGGCACAGGTTTATTGCATCCATTGTAGAGATTTTACCAGATGAAGACCTTCACCTCACTAACCTCCCTCTGAACGTCATTCTTACATTTTTCTGTACTTCATCCACGCAGATCCTGTCTTTCCAATTCATATGGTGGGACTAGTTTGACCCTTTGTACCCTGAAGTGAAAAGTGAAACTTTTGCAGAAGTGCAGCTCATAGGTGTTCATCTGCTCTCTCTACACAACCAGTCACATAAAAGAGAGGTCTATTAGTTTCATAAATCTATTAAACTGTTAATTGCCATTACAGTAAATGTGTTCTACCATGGTGTCATGTCATGGCTTTATCTCTATATTAACTCAAAAGAGTGCTGTAGTTTTTTTTGTTTTTTTTTGACTTTGCCCTCTTGGCTTTTTTCCAATTGGGCAGGAAAGTAGCTTTGGAACAATCATGCCAAGGTCATCAATATTTGCCATAATAGTGGGTTCTGCTGAGAATGTTTCTGGCAGGTAATTTCCATTGTGACTATACGGCCTGGATTGACCTGAAAGCGTCAACTGCTGTGCACAATTCCTCTATAACAAATGTTCCATCCAAAGTAATATTTATTCTGGCAGGACATAAATACACTCGCCAAAAAATTGGCCTGTTTTGCTCGGTTGCCCTTAAGTGGGGAACGTGAACACAGTTGCGTTGTGGTGAATAAACAATGCAGAACATGTTATCAGCTGGGCATTTGCGTGTAATCAGATTGTCCGTTACTATTTCATTTATTCCAGATGAATGGTCGATTAAACCTTACTTGGGACTAAAATGCTCAATATGCACATACTACAGTTTGGAGTTATAGATCACAAAATGACATAATTTCATCAGTACTTAGTCATATCTCTGTTTTAAATGATTCATTTAGAAGACAAGAGGACTCAATTCTGTCTATTCTCATTGAGCTTGAGCACATTATTTGAATACTTAAAGGGGAGAGCACACACATTTGTATTCTTTATGAACTGGTTTATTTTGAGAGTTGGTTTATTTAGCTTCCATAACATTTCTTCTTTCAGACTACTGCAAAACATTAAAAATACATATTTAAGTCTTTATTATCATTATCCATGTTAAAAATTCAAAAATGTCAATATATTGTCAATCAAATGGAGAGGCTTAATGGTGATATATTGATTAATGTCCTATTTACCTATGGGTGTCCCGCCCCAATCAAAGGTTTGGACTGCATTTCCATTGGTTTGCCATTGCACATGTTCTGTCACTATAAGATGCATCATGAATAAATAAAGTCTGCTCATCTACCGAAAGCACAACAACTTGTTGATCTCATGACATATCCGTGAAGGGCTGTACATTTCACACTGATGACTGAAAATTACATGTGATAGACTGAGCGAGCTCATTCACTTCGAGACAAATAGACAGTGAGCAGAAGTCCATTTCCTCCGGCCGAGGTAGGCGGGTGGGAATAAAAGATACAATGATCGCCGATATTCCTCTTCAAGGTCAAGAGTAGAAGTGTCAGAGAAAAACAGAGGAATCAAGAAATTGCTTTTTTTTTTCATCCCCAGTAGCAAATGAAAAACCTCCTATAGAAGGTAAAAAAAAAAAGTTATGTTTTCATTCCTCGCTTTTTTTTCACATTCTGTACACAAAAGCTCAATCAGAAAAGACTGACAGTCGTTTTTTTCAGGAGGAACAACCTTTGAATAATTTGTGTTTGGAGGCTGCAGATTCCACAGAAAAGCTACGCCGAGATAATAAAAATGAACCAGAACTGAAATTAAGTGGTAATTTTGCTTCGTATGCCCTTATTGCAGAGAAAGAAGAAGAAAAAAAACTCTAAATGAACACATAATTTGTTCTAAAATTACCGCTTGTAGCTTCACTCGGGTGGAGCTGGACAGCCTTTGTTCTTCTCCACCCTGGAGAGCGCTGAAGTGTGCCAGTGTGATGGTGAGACAGTGAGCACAGCCTAATTGATACGGCCAATTATTCTGTCTGCTGGCAACTAAGCGTGGCAAGTTACAGCAAGCAGCACGCTGGTTTAATGAGACTAGATGTCCCGGATCCTGTTGGTGAGTGAGTTTGATGAAGACAACGCTGTGTTTCCCGGCGACGATATAAGACGCAGATCATAGGAATAATAATACGCTAGACCCACAGCCAGTAACTCGCAGCGCGTGTGTGTGTGGTCTTCCAGAGTTGACATCATTCTGGATGTATTGCTTCTCTGTGAATGTTCAATAGCACACGTCGTGTTAAAAGCTTTCGGTCTCTTCGCTGCTTTTTCACTGGCAAAACCTGGAATCTGGAGACGCATACGTGAACCAGCTGGTTGACAAACAACCTGCCGTGGCGCCCAAGTGGCAGTAACTAATGTGTCGCGTCGGAGGGAAATAGCATTGATTGTGAAAGAGCCGGTCGCTCCCTGTGGAGGAGCGATTTGTAGGCTGTTGTTTTTGCGGCGCGTGAGGGATGGCTTCTCGATACACGGAGGTGCGGGTCAGTGGGCGGGGAGGGTGTGCTGTAGATGATGTGTGCCACGCCACAGTTCAAGCCAAAGGTGCTTTAATGATCTGGAAAGGGGCCTCATTGAAAAAGAGCGAAGGCCGATGAATCATTTGCAAAAGAGATGCATCAAGGTGACGGCAGACCAGCGCCGTCACAGCAGCGGCTTCTAATCTGTTCCTCTACCCTATGATTACTTGCCGCTCTGAGCATATCACAGAAGGAAGGTGAAAGCAATGTTAGATAATGGCACTATCATGGGACTTGCATTAGAACCCTTGAGACTTCAAAAAAAAGGGTTCCTTACAAAAGCTATTATGCAGTCTGTTTGTCTCAAAGTCCTTTAATGCCACAATTTTGTGTCAAAAGCCTTAAAAGTAAAGCGCTAAGTAGGACTCAAGGGAATGAAATGGCATCGCAAGGTCACATTGAGACCTTCCTGTAGTGCAAAGGCTAGTACACAAAAGGTGGGAGAAGAATTGAATGTGTTCCGCTCTATCTGGAAGGCGGAGATTAATTACTGGGTCACACTTAAGATTGGCCCAGCCGTTGAAAGGCATCAGTGGAGGCGCAGTGTGTCCACTGATGACTCTATATGTGGAGCAACAGGGCTCTGGAATAAACATTTGCATTAAGATAAATGACATCTTCGGCCTTTCAAAGGCCATTAATTTCAAACTAAAATTGTTCTGGTATGAACAAAAGTGTATTATATCAATAATTCTTCTTTTTTTCCCCTGTGAAATGAGAGAGAGAGAGAGGTCCCAAGGCCGGAATCGAACCTTGGGCATTGGAATTTCTGTAATCAGTCCAAAGCAAGCTATTCTGTATGCCCACCAATCAAGCTCCCAGTTACCACCGTTAATATTAATAACACCACTTCTCCTCCATTCTGTTTATTCATATTGTAAAAGCGCACTGCCTCTCACTCCCATGCTCTATTTCAATGCCATTTAGATACGTCACAACAACCGTAGCAAGGCATTGATGATTAGTGATGAATACAGTTACAAATACAGACACAAGGTCTTTCTTTATTCTGGGGCAGCGGTCTTTTCAAACAGATTCATGCCAAAACGTTTTTTTTGTGTGTATTCAGCAGTGAAAAAAAAATAGATGGCACAAATTAATCACACAACATTGTTTAAAACTGAGAATACTTTGAAGGTTTATGATACGGTACAAGAAATAGAAATGTTTTGAAAATTTGAAGTCAAGAATAATTATTTAAAAGCAATGGTGTTGATTACAAATATTGATTCTGCATAATTTGCATGCTGACAATCTGTACATTAAACTAAGGTTCCCCCGAACTGGCTGTGTCTGATGCCATTTTCTGACAGAAATATACTATAAGACCATTACATACAACACAAATAAAGGTTATTGAGCAGTTTGCATTAAGCTTGGACTCCCACTTAATGCAGAATCATGCACCAATAGTTCAATTATAACTATTTAATCAAAAATAGTTTCATCAATGAAAAACTAAACACTATCTTTTCTCGGTCTGCCACAATGTCAGTGTAGTGTGGTTGTCTATATATGTGCTCTGTGAGTGTTATTTAAAGGCACAATCTTTCATCCAATAAGTAACAAGCAGTCCTAGCACCATATATATTGATATTGCATCCACTAGTTAAACTCTTAAATGATACATGTGAAGTGTATTTTCACAAAACTACTGGTTTTGGCCTTTAATTCAATTCAATTTATTTTCTAAAGCCCAAAATCACAAATCACAAATTTGCCTCAGAGGGCTTTACGATCTGTACACATACAACCTCCTCTGTCCCGGGACATCACATCGGAACAGGAAACCCCCCCCCACCAAAAAAAATGCCTTGCCTATTAGGAAGAAAAAGGGAAGAAACCTCAGGAAGAACAACAGAGGAAGATGGACAGAAGAGGGGGGAAAAAGGTAGCAACACAAACTATTCTAGTTGATTTTAAAACGACACTATGCATGTAAGGAGTGGAAACCGACACGCTGTTCAAAACCGTCGCTCTAGGGGAACGCAGAGCAACACAGTCTGACGCTTCACAGCATTGGGGTGAGACAGCGTTGCTTGAAACACGATGAAAGATTTATTTCCCCTGCATTCTGCTGAAGGAATAGAGAAACGCAGCAATAATAGGTGTTTTCACATGAAAAACATTACACACCACTGTTAATCCAGGGCGACACAGCATGTGTCATTGTACACACTTTGCTGAGTCCACCTTGTCCTATCAATCGTTCCGGAGACCTTTTAATCCTGCTGCTTCCCTGTGGTACTGGCTGCTCTCCAGCTGGGAGCAGAGAGTGTTTATTGGCTTTGGTATCAGTCGGGTACTCGCGGTGGCCTGCCTCACCTTTAACTCTGCTGCTCCTGCCAAGGCTGCGTCAAGTTCCCCTCAGACCTCGAAACTCTGGTCCAGTGCGAGGCGGTACAGTGAGGTATTGAACACTAGGGTTCAATAGACAGTGACTGACCAGACTGAAGTGGTAAAATGAACAGCTATGGTTTTCAACAAGTACATAATGTCAAAGAAACGGGCGGGAAAAATATACACTAATTGGTCCGATGAAGCGGTGTAATTATATGGTCAAAGCCTCTGAAATGTCTTGACCTCCAAGTCGATCCTATTTCTCCCAGAGTGAGAGGGCGATGACATTTGTAAATATTTGTTTCCTCCCTGTGAGAGAAATAAAGGGGGTTTTTATTTATTTTTCCGCCAGCAGATTAGTGCCGAGTCAAGACTGGAGTGATGGTCTGGAGCGAGGGAGCGGTGTGAGAAAAGCCATTACGCAAAAGGGATTATAGTGGTGCGTTTGTTGGGAGGCCTGGTTTTAAAGCGCACATAGGATTTTAAATATTAATCAACCGATATGAGAGCTCGACATAATTTTCTGCCTGGCGAGTGATGGTTGGTTATCGTAGGATAAGTGGGTCTGAGTTTGGCAGCAGGTTTTTGGGTCGTTGTTGTTGTTTTTTTCAGCGTTGCAGCATCTGAGTCGTCCAGCTTTCCTTGGTTCCACTTTAACTGGAAGTAACTGCTGACCAGCTTTTGGGTGATTCAACTTATCTAGACTCAGATAAAGTAAGATTACCCTTCATGATGAACATATTTTCCTTCACAGGGACTATCGGTACTATACGCTGCCATGCTAATATTATGTGATAGCCTCAGCATTTCTTTGAAGATATGATGTGACATTTTTAAAGCCCAAAATATATTTTCTATTTTTTGTTGCAACATCAAATGGAAATATTGTAAATGTCCTCCGACAGTCGTCTTGGCATATTTTGGCATAATTTAAATTTATGGATCATGACTGGAATTTAAAATATAGTTATGCGCTAAAAACTGACAAGCAATATGCTTATGATCTTTAGTGCTGCTTATACTTAAATGTCAGTTAATCAAAGAATAGATCTATTCACGACTGTCAGTTTTCGTCCACATTAAAACCAGGAATAACTTCAACAATATTTTCTTTCCGCTGGTAGTATTTAAAAAAAAAAATACAAAGTGATAGTGATATGTGAGAAAAGTGCATAAGTGCACAAGAAAACGTAACTTGAGTATCAAACGCACCATTTTTGGAGCAGAAATAGTTGCATAAAATAGCTTATTCTTTGGAACTGACAGGCTCAGATTGTTATTTTATCTGACAACATTATGGAAAGGACCCTACAGAGAAATAAAACCTTTTTCCGTACATTTCTTGGCAGTGGCAAAAAAAAAAAGCACTTTAACTGGACGTCCATTGACAGTGCAGAGTCGCCCAGAGAGATGCCACTGCAGCCTGTTTAGTGGCTGCATTCTGCAACCTTCTTGCTTAACACTGAACGATAGGTAGAAGAAGCTAAATGGCTTTATTTGCCCATTTGTGCTGAGGAACTTGGAAAAAGAGCGAGGCAAAAAATAACACTGCTATGATAACAGATGTCATCCTGCTGCTTTGGTCAGAGCATTACGACACTGTGATTGTGTAGGTTTGCGATAGGAGAGGGAACTCTGCAAGATTGCTTTAAAAGTTGTCTTTCCCTTCTCTATTATACAAATTCCCTATAATTACAATTATTAGCGTTGGCTATTAAATTCAGAAGCATGTTTTAAAGACATTGACTGACACCTCGACAGCTAAGTTAAAAACTGAGGGAAATGTGGACCATGAGCCTCAGCCATGCACGATGTACGTCTACAAGATGGTATACTTGCATGCACAGCCCTGCGTTTCTCAAACAGTTATTGGATATAGTTCTATGAATCTGTGAAGGCAGCAGTGAGGCAACTTGAAAAGAGATTATGCACCTTAGTCAGAAGATCAGGGTCCAAGCATCTCGACTTTTAAGTGTCCACGAGTGAATAACATGACATTCTTTAGCTAGCCTTTGGACGGTGATACGTATTCTATGTAGATCAATAAAGTACCAAAATGATGTTTTGTTCGCCGAGGAGACAATTCTACATTCCATACAATGAAATTGTTATATTTTAACAACAAAAAAAGAAAGAAAACACTGAATCCCTCAGGGTGATTAAGGGAAAAACTGTTGTTCTCAGTTGAGTGAATTCTACTGGTTTTGTGTTTTTAGCTAATGTTGACAGATGCAGCTCTGTGTGACTGCGTTGCTGACAGACTTTGGATCACAGCGGGTTGTCCGTGCTGGAATGTTGTAAATCAAACAAGACAGAACTGTGGATTTTGTTTCCATTTGATTCATCGTGATTAATAAGCCATACACCATGCGGCGTTGTGGCTGAACTCTGATAGCAGCTGGCAGACGACGAGCAAGGTCAGAGGAAGATTCTCAGGGACCAGAATAAAGATGAAGATGCGGCGCAGAGGAGTTAACTAATTTAATTGCACAATCCAAGCACAAATCACAATAGTCAAAACAGCACCTCGAGGGGTCCAGTTCATTCCAAACTATATCAAATGTGTCTGGTTCTCAATGGCCCAGCATGGCACAGCATAGTCACTGTGACCGGACGACCATAGGTATGTGAATCATGGTCAAGGAGACGATGCACCATATGAATCCAGACAATGAAATCTACTAATGAGCAGCAGCTTTCAGCTCATAATACAGGAAAGGAGGATGGTTTAGAGCGCAGTGCAGTGAGTGTGTAGAGATACTGTACACACAGAGGAAATGTGTCACCGCCCACAATGCCTTAAAGGGGAACTCCACATCAGTTTGTCTGGTTACAAGTCTTGGTGAGTACTACTGCACATGTCATTTAGGTTGTACAGTGTAAAGCATTTACATATAATTTAATTACATTATTCAAATAGTGGGCTGCATGGTGGTGTAGTGGCTAGACCTGTCGCCTCACAGCAAAAGTAAGTAAGTAAGTAAGTAAAGTGTATTTATAATGCACTTATCGCAAACGGTCACAAAGTGCTGTGCAGGAGTCGAGAGACACATACATTAAACCAAATTGGCCAAAACAGTTTAGAAAACATAATAAAATACACATTAAAAAGATGGTGCAATAAAAAACACAGTAAAACAAATAAAGAAAATAAATGAATAAAAACAGATAAAGAGCAGGCCGTAGCATGTATTTAAACAAACGCCAGTGTAAACATGCATGTCTTTAGTTGGTTTCTAAATGACATCACCGAATCAGCAAACCGTAGGAAGGGCCAGGGTTCGTATCCCGGTCTTGGCGGTCCTTCTGTGTGGAGTTTGCATGTTCTGCGTGGGTTCCCTCTGGGTTCTCTGGCATCCACCCACAGTCCTGCAGCTCAGGTTAATTGGACTCTAAATTGTGTGGATGTGAGCGTGAATGGTTGTCTATATATGTGCTCTGTGATAGTGGCGACTTGTCCAGGGTGAACCCAATGACAGCTGGCATCGGCTCCAGCGACCCTAAACATGATAAGCGGTTAAAATGGATGGATGTATTCAAATAGTCTGCTTTGAGTGTTAATGTTGGCTCTTTTCATACATGACAACATATGGAAAAAAATCTCAATACTACCCTACAGGCAAACATTGAATCAATTTTTCTTTTTCTTTCTTTACTCCCTTGATACTTCGCCTCACGGTTACCCCTCTACTTTCTGGCTGGCTACCTAAAGCTGGTGCTAGGTGACGGGTAAAAGCAAGTAGTTTTCTCTCAATGAAAAAAACGAATGCACACCTGCGGTCAAAGCCGCCCTCTTGAAGCGGCTCGCTAACGCCTGGTCTCGGGACGTCCCCAAAGTGAAACTGGCATGTCTCCATCCATGAGGCCCCCTGGTGAGGCCCCCTGGTGAGAGCCCCTGTTCATCTGCATGCTCTGCCCGCGCTGCAGTGACACAAAGCTGGCCAAAAAACGTCAAAGCTTCACCCCTAGCGAGTCCTTGGTGGGGAAAAAAAAGACCCACGAATTGGCAGTGTGAATAGCGAAGCTGTCAGTTTCATTACAATATATATATATATATGTGTGATGAATATACTAATGTGGATTAGATGGTGATCTGTTTTAGAAATAAAGTAAAAGAAGAAGAAAAAAAGTTATTATATAATCATCCACTTTCACGGTTTTAAGTAGTTTATGGCTCCAGAGGGAGCCGTGTAAAATCTGATAAATAAACGTGTAAAATAAACTTAAACTTTAAAAAAAAGCTTTGAAAATTGCCTCAAGGAGCTCATTACTACATCAGCTATGTTGCTCTATGGGTAATGTAGGCACTAGGATGACAGGGAAGAAGAACTATCTCTGGACTGGCTGCATCCATTTCGTCTCTTTGAAATGAAAATACAGTTTGTCAAAGTGATTTGTCGTGGCTCATACAGATAGAAAGGCACTGGAAGCAGTATGTAATACTGCAGACCCAGAGAGTACCAAAGAACCTGTTAACATTTCATGTTTTTATGTCTTCCTTGGCACAAGCACACTGCAGCTGTAGAAGCAAAATGTGGCCCTCTTTGTGGTCACGAGCCCACCATATATCCTGTAAAAACACACAGAAATGTCTAGGGTTTCGGGGGGGAAAAGCAGAGGTTGCTACAATAAAGGCCTGAAACACAGACGCCACATCAGTGCATTAGGGCTAATGGCACCAGCCTTCAGAGACAAAATGACAGAGATGGAATATTCTTGGTGGAAGGCCACCTTGTTCAAATGAGGCGTCAGATTCAAGCCATTAGCTTCTTGCAAACTCAGACATTTTCCCTGTGAGTTATGTGAGGGGTTAAAAATGTGAGCCGTCTGTATGAAGATTTTCTGCGATAAGAAAACCAACGATGTTTAAAAAGTAATGGCTTTTTGATGCCCCAATGGAGCTCTAATGTACAGCAGACGACAAACAATTACAGCGTGTTGAAGACAGTTTGTCATGGTGCGAAGCTCAAGCGGGTTGATTTAACATGATAACAACATGACAGGACTTTCTATTACAGTTGTATTGTGTAAAGTGATCATATTTATGCATCAGTACATCCATAGGTATGTTGAGTATATACAGTGAGACCGAATGCATCGACTGAGGGATACTGGATGAATAGGTTGAATGAATTTGTGTCGCGCAAAACAGAACAAATGGCAAAGAATCACACAGTAGACACTGACACAGTCCCCCTGGGATAGTGGTTATTGTATTTGCTCACAGTCACTAAAGGATTTCAGGTGTATTAATTTCCTCACATTATCCATCAAAAGCTGTACTAAAATAGATTCTGGTTTCACGTGTCTCCCTCTTTGCGATGACTCACTTCAGCGGACACACTAAACAGGAGGCCGGTGTCACGGTAATCAACAATACAACACAACAAGTACTGAACATGGTCCTTGGTATCCAACAGTTTGGTTTTGTATGAAATAGCTCCTTTTACTTCTGTTTTAAGATTGCATATAATTTCCCCATGACTCTTTTCGTGACAATAATAAATGCATGAGCAGCATTAAGAGTGCAGACCTTTGGAAAAAAGATTTGTCTGTGTGACATCAACAAAATCCATTAACGCTGACCGTCACCATATTTATGAAGCCTTTCTGAAGTGTAAAGGGATCTAAACACACTGTGTTCATATTGGGCAGACTAACATGCATTAGTTTGAGGAAGTGACCCGGACCACCACCATCCAAAAGGTCAATTTATCGAACATTTATACAAATTAATATTGAAATCTCTCTGATTATAGCATTAATACAATTGTCTGACATGATGGTGACTGTAAAGAAGAAGTACTGGGAGCTGTTTAAGTTCCTTTTAGGCTTCAGAAAAAACATTTAGGAAAAGTTCTGGGGTGAAAGGCTTGTAGTTTAAACAGTTATTTGCATTCAAAGCACACAAATTCTCTGTCAGACCGTCTTGGTCGTCCAAGATTAAACACATCATTTATTTAGCTTTGTATAATCTGTAACACCTTGGAAGCTTTAATGATGATTGGTGACTTTCCATACTGCTCGTTGATTTATATTCATAAAATGCACTTGGCGTGTGATACAACAGTGCATTGTATAGAGGAGAAAACATAGCGAAGACCTAAACTAATGTGTGTTCATTTACAGGGAGTCAGAAGCTGAAGAGAAAATGAGATTAGACCTTTCGCAGCACGCAATCACTCAACGGATCGGCATGGATTTGGCTGTCAACAACTTGCTAAAGCCATGGTGGCAGCTATAAAGTGATTGCAATCTCTCGTGCCCTCAGAATGGTGTGGCGTTAGTGAAGGAGCGGGAGGTGACCCCAAAACCGCTTGAAATAGTGATTACTTTACCGGTGAACAATACTCCCAATACCATTCCCTCACCCTCCTTTACTGTCTGAAAAAACAAAAGGATGGGATTTGATTCGGGGGCAGATTAGATTTGTGTGTGGGTGCGCGTGAGTATTTGTGTGTTCCTGTACCAACATGTTTGTGGCGACTGTGTGTTTGTCTGTGCACATACTTTCCTGTGTGGCAACATCTTTTACAAGGAGCTCTCGTGTCAGGAAGCTATTGTCTGTGCGCTCGGGTGACAGGCGAGGAGCCCTGGCAATGGATGGTGCCCTGCAGATGAAAAAAATAAATAAAAATGGAGCCATTGTTTCAGAGGCCATGAGCAGAATATCTGCAGGGGTCTGAGGCTAAAGCGCTGCTCGTAATAGCTTGTCTACAGAGGAACACATTTGTCACATTGCTCTCACTGGCAAAATGAAAACCCAAATGGCTAGATAAAACTAAAAAGATAAAAGAGCAGCTACAGTTATTGACCATTAACTGTATGGTCGTAGTTTCATTTGACCAACATCAAGTGGTGGAACCTCTGCATAATGTATATTTTGGTTGGAACATTCTACAGAGTGTATGGGTCCCCCCCACGAAGATAATGCATTTCCTTCGATCGTAAAAAGGCCTTTTTGAATTACAATAGCTGCTTCACACCAACTCAATGATATGAGTCCTGAAACCTGAGGTGAACATAGTTGAATTTTCAAAAGACACAGAGTTGCAAAGACTTAAATGTCTAACTATAAAGTTAAAAAAAACAAGCACAACATACATGTTATGATATAAAGAAAGGACTGGCTGTTGGCTGTTGGCAATGCGTCTAAATACACGTTCCACCTTAAGACCCTGTCAAAAGTGCCTTTGCTGAGTTATTCACAGTATGCCGACAGGTATATAATGCTTTCACAAGTCTTTATTACAAATTATACTCCACTGGCTCTCAAGGTGATAGCACAAAAAGAATGCCATTGCTCAACCCCCTCTACCCTCCATCAGTGTCTGCCATCCAGACTCATAGTTATGATGTTTTTTTTTCTCCATAAGAACACACTACCCTGATTTAGACGGCATCAAAGGACCTGTCAGCCACTGATGATGTAATTGGACCTATTTTTTCAAATTACTCTGTCAAGGCTGACACCTCTTGTAGGAACTGACGTGTTGTTTTGAACTTTGTTATTTTTTTTACGAGTGGAAAGGTTCCTTTTACAATACAGTTTTCATCCAATTTAAGTATTACACTCCCAGGTTATCTTCAAAGGGCCCATCATCAAGGTTAGCATAGTATGTAATTCCCAGGTTCACCCTGGTGGGCTCAAAGTAATCCCATTGCAAGCAGTCATGTCTCTGAAATCAGATTGAGTGGGAATATTGATGGACACCTTATTCTCCTTGGATTTAAATCTGATGTGAAAGTATGAGCAAAACACCATTCAATAAATTCATCATCCTCCTGATAGCATCTCCCATCAATCATCCAAGAAAGGAACAAAACACCACACATCATTCTATGCAGATGATATTTTTCTGTACATATCAGATATATAAGACGTGTTTATGTTTGGTCTTTCTCAGACTATGCATGCATGTCATGGTTAAGCTGGCGACCCGACTTTACCAGACTTCTAATGCTGCATACACACCAAAAGCGTAGCTTGCATGCAAAGTCAATGCACAGACGCGAAGAGTTGCGCACAACGCAAATTTCTGCCGGGCGGCGCGAACAACACGAATGGTGCGTAGTGAAAAATTTCGCCGCGACCTTAAGCGTTGGGAAAAAACGTTGGAAAAAAACGTTGCGAAAAAGCGTTGCGAAAAAGCGTTGCGGAAAAATTCCGGCGCAAAGGACGCAAAATAACCACATAAAGTCGAGCGGGTAAACTCACGCGAAAAAGCGGGGGAAAAAGCGTTGGGAAAAAGCGTTGGGAAAAAGCGTTGGGGAAAAGCGTTGGGGAAAAGCGTTGGGAAAAGCGTTTGGAAAAAGCGTTGTGAAAAAGCGTTGGGGAAAAGCGTTGTGAAAAAGCGTTGTGAAAAAGCGTTTTTCGAAAAAGCGTTTGGAAAAAGCGTTTGGAAAAAGCGTTTGGAAAAAGCGTTTGGAAAAAGCGTTTGGAAAAAGCGTTTGGAAAAAGCGTTGGGAAAAAATTCCAGCGCAAAGGACGCAAATTAACCACATAAAGTCGAGCAGGAAACTCACGCGCAAAAGCTGGGGAAAAAGCATTGGGAAAAAACGTTTGGAAAAAGCGTTTGGAAAAAGCGTTTGGAAAAAGCGTTGCGAAAAAGCGTTGTGAAAAAATTCCGGCACAAAGTACGCAATTTAACCACATAAAGTCGAGCGGGTAAACTCACGCGAAAAAGCTGGGGAAAAGCGTTGGGAAAAAGTGTTGCAAAAAAGGTAAGGTTTTGCCGTGAACGTAGCATTAGTCTACTTTTACAGAAAAATCTCACCATCCACTGATGACTAGACTGACGCGTATAATATTTCAGGGGAAATTTTTATGTACAAAGAAAGTATCCTCCATGACATATTAACATAAAGAGGAAATAATAAAGCCCTTTTAGAAAGCATTTGAGATCAGTGGCCCTCAGTGTTTGATAGTGACACACAGAAGTACCCTTTAGCCTCTCTGTATGACACGCACCAGGGTGTCAACTGACACCAATGTAAGCGGTGAGAAATAGTCCACAGAGGATGGTTAGAGGTGGTTGATGATGGGTCAAACAAACACACAGATGACTTTCACTCAGGTGACCTCTTTTTGTGTCCAGTGTGAAACTAAAAGTCAATGTTGACAATTCATCACATCAGTTTTTCATTCGCTGGTTCCTCTGTAGTCGCTAGTCAGTCAAGCTCATGTCAGCGCTGCTCTTTTCCAGACCCGAAGTGGTCGTGTGTGTGAAGACAGATGTTTATTCTGTGGACACACTATGTAGCAAGCGTGTGTTTAGGTTCTGCACTGAGTATTCCTGTGTTAAATGGAATCGTTGTTTGGTATGCAGTTACAAGAGGGTGTTATATTGAATCCTTTGCATTTGATTGGAGCACTTAAACGTGTGATATGAAGCTACAGGAGACCGTGGCTCCACAAACACCTCCCTTTGTGCTAAAAGTAGAAGATTGATGGAGGGATGTCATAATATATCGGTTCAAATTGGTTGGCTCATGTAAGCACATACTATACCTTGATTTACAGGACGTATCGATTATTGGATTTTGATATGAAAATACAATGAAATAGATTTTGCATACATCGTTGACTAGTTGCACAATATGACAAACACACAATTGTAAGTGGGACGTATACAGGATGAGTGTCGTTGTAAGAACACTTCAATCCTGCAATGCTTTTTGTTGTTTGAGCAGAAAAGTGAAAGCAATAATTACATTCTGCCTACTCTTGAAGCCGAGGAATGGTATGATTGTCCCCACAAACAGAAATGTGTGTACAAAAACAACTGTAAAAAAATATGTGATAATGGAGAGTACAAGAAGGCAAATTGCACAGGATTACGCGGTCTCATTTGGGCCTCAGCGATAGATTAAGCTCCTAGCATTCAAAGACATTGTGTTTTGTTCAAGGGTGGAAGTGACTTTGCCAAGACATTGTGAGATAAGAGGCTAACTGTTATTAGTTTAATGGGAATGATAGTCCGCCCAAAGCAGTGTGGGCAAGTAGCATGGGAGCATCTGTCTTCTTTGCAGCACTTCTTGCACGGCACTGAGAGCCGAGTAGCAGCGAGAGAGCCACAGCCTGCCAATTGTTTTGTGGGAAATCTAAACCACTGAAGAAAAAGTGTTGTTCAAATGGCCACTGGCCTAACAGAGCTATGTCCAATTTGCTGCAATTGTTGTGTGTAAGTCCCTTCTTATCCCTCTGAAAGGTATGATGTATTTGTCTTAATGTCACATGGATAGTATGCATTCTTCATTATAGTATAAGCAGCCTGATATTAATTGATGAGTTGATGAGTGAGGCGTTACCACGGCGCTAGCCCCCCTTTCGGGTGTCCAACCCTCGGATAAATGAGCAATTAGCATTGTTGTTAGCATCACAAAAGACCGTCCTCCGGTGCAACTCCCACTGTCTCAAAACATATTTCCATGATCTCAATGATTCCTTGTGCCGTTGGTTTGACACGTTTGCAACATTATGGCTTCAAACTGCACCGCCATTTAAATCGCTTTCACCCAAGCATGTCACGCTGCGAAACCCAAATGACCGCCCCTAAACTCCATGCAGTCAGTCAATAATATTCTTTACAGCATGACAGGATGTTATTAGTGTTGGATTTTGAATATGGATTGTGGGTTATGCATTTGCAAAGGTAAAACTAGATGTCAGGAATGCCAGATCCAATTTGACGAACACTTGGTTGCTGCCTGCAAGCCCATAATACAATGCTTATTCAGGATCTTGGCAATTCAAAGCCCATTGAGGGTCGTTTTCCTCTCCGACCTCGCCAGATAGACTGCTTTCTTTTTTTCACTGCAGCAGCCGTTTCACATACTGAACAGAGTGATGTACACACACAAACACACACACACACACACACACACACACACACACACACACACACACACACACACACACACACACACACACACACAATACCGTATAGACACATGTATGTTTAACTTCTAATCATATAAAACAAAATATGTAATCATGTTCACTTTTTGATATCTGTTGGAGAAGCATATGTTGCCCCTAATGTTGCGCTTTTGAAGAAAATTAAATGTTTAATGTAAAAAGCCAAGCTGCTCCTCAGCACTGATACCAAATGTGCCCCATACTTGTCACAGGAATGTCAAATGGAAATACAAAAAAAGTGAAGATTAATATTGCAGGTTGGAAAAAAAAAATCGAAAATTATTGAGGCAAAAAATGAAATGGGATAACTGAAGTTGCACAACATTGTTATGATGTCAGAATAGGACAATGGAAAATCTAACCCCCTCCATCATTTACAATACAACAGAACACCACCCCATCTGGTCATCCTTCACTACCCATTCTATTAATATCCATATTTTTGTCTTGTTTAGCCTGAAACCCAATTGAAACCCACGTACATGCATACACGCTTACGCACATACATATTAATCTGCTCTTATTGAAAGAGATGAAATAACAAACACGCACACACACACACACATCATAATTCTATACCACACACCGTACTTGAATATATGATGTTTTGCTGACTTGTGTCTCACTGTTTTGTCTATGTATTTATTTTTACAATAAAAACTACTTTAAACCGCTTTGCCACTTTAAACCGTGAATGAAATAGTACTTTTACTAAGCAATATTGGTGAACAAGCTTTACTTTGCACGCCATGATCCAATTCACCAGCACGACTGTCTTCATGCTTTATGAGGTGAAGTGGAGAGAAGAGTGGAGAGAAGAGTGGAGAGAAGGAGTGGAGAGAAGGAGTGGAGAGAAGAGTGGAGAGAGGAGTGGAGAGAAGAGTGGAGAGAAGAGTGGAGAGAAGGAGTGGAGAGAAGGAGTGGAGAGAAGGAGTGGAGAGAAGAGTGGAGAGAAGAGTGGAGAGAAGAGTGGAGAGAAGGAGTGGAGAGAAGGAGTGGAGAGAAGAGTGGAGAGAGGAGTGGAGAGAAGGAGTGGAGAGCGTCTGGCTGTTGTTTTGTCAGGAAACCACGAGGAAGTGCAAGAGTAGTCCTGAAGTGTAATAAGCGCCGGTGCCACTAAAGCATATTCAACTTAAAGGTCAGGAGGATAGGCACGTTGCAAGATGGTGGTAAATCAGAGGCTTTTAGTCGGGCCGTTGCTAAAAAGGCCACGAGGGGTAGAGCATGAAGGATTGATCGGCGGTGCTGTGGCAATGATCGGGATGCTTTTACAAACTGCTGGTGAACACTATTGATTAAGTTGTTAATCTAACAGATGAAAAGGATAAAAGCTTCAACATGTTATGAAATGCAGGGGTGGAAACTAACTATGTATATTTAATCAAGTGCTGCAAAGTATAATTATGAGTTGCAGGTACATTATTTGTGTGTTTTAATGTTTTTCTACTTCATATGTACTCTTACTCCGCTACATTTGATTTGGTAATATTTTAATTCATACTGCACTACATGTGTTAGGTACATGTACTGTTTTTACAGATTACTTTGCAGATGATCTTATAAAATGCAATGCATTGTTACACAATAAATTAATAACCCAAGAGTATTACAATTATTAAAATGTGCTATTTTGCAGTGTAAATTTACTGCATTAATAATAATAATAAACTAATATTATAATAAATGTGTTTGTATAATATTGTAACAAAAACAAAGCTACATAGTGTGTACTTATATTTGTATATGTTTAGTACATTTTCTTTGTGGTATTACATACTTTTACTACAACTTTTTAAATATGAATTCTTAATGAAGGAGTTTCATTCAAAAGTAAGTAAAAGTACCTGAAATATTAGCAGAAAATTATTAGGTCATGGTATTCATTATGCAGAATGACACATTTCGAAACAATATAATACATTATTGGATTGTAATTATTGATAAATCAATGTGTTCATCACTTTAATGTTACGGCTGGTAAAGGTGGAGCTCAATTACTATATATTGTGCTGTGTAGCTTAATCAATAACAATGTCATATTTTATTTCTTGACTAAATTTTGTATTACTGAATTTAATCCGCAAAGTAACTATAAAATCATTTGAATGTAGTGTAAAAAGTATAATATTTACCTCTGCAATGTAGTCCAAGTGTAAAGTGAGCAGAAAATGAAAATGCTCAAGTACCTAAACTTAAAATTGCACTTAAGTAAAAATACTTCCACCTCTCCTACTTTAACATAAGTATCTTAATACTTCTCCCAACATTGGAAAACTTGGAAACTTGCAATTGTTTTCCAGTTGGGTTTTAGTAAACCGGTAACATAGACCTTAACTGCTGTCAGCACTTTACATACTGAATGCCTGTTGATTTCCAAAAAATTATCAGAAATGTATATTTACAATATGAATCCTTGATTCAGAGTCAACTTTGACATCCACCTACCAGGCATTCATATTTTCTGAACCTTGCATTCCTTGAAAAAGCATCACATCGATATTGACATTAACCCTTTCACACCCGGCAGCAGAACGTCTGGGGTTTCCTGCTGAGGTTATTGCTGCAGGAAGTGAGTCTGTGCTTGTTGTTGACAGGAATGAATAAAGAAAAGGGAGGCGAATCATTTGGCTCT
This sequence comes from Taurulus bubalis, assembly GCF_910589615.1. Classification (NCBI taxonomy): domain Eukaryota; kingdom Metazoa; phylum Chordata; class Actinopteri; order Perciformes; family Cottidae; genus Taurulus; species Taurulus bubalis. The sequence goes on along the minus strand of NC_136597.1, from coordinate 22,570,169 downwards.
ACTGTATCTGAGCTTTCTTTCTACGCTGCTGGAGAAAGAGCACATGCTATTCCTGTGGCTGTGGACCTGTCTGCCTCAGTCTGGATCTGTCCGTGGTGCTGAACAGAATAAAAAGCAGGCCGGTGGCTGTCGCTGTCCATGGTCCTGAAATCACAGCATCTAACTCAGCTGCAAAGTATAGAATCAGTACATGGTCACAGGGCACACCCCTTGAGGAAGAAGTGTGATATTGGGCTGTAGGAGTAACACTAACTTGACTTGAGTTTAACAGAGAATTAAGAGTAAAGAATTAGAGACTTATTTGTGTTTACATGCTGCTGAAAAGGACAAAACAAAAAGAAGATACATGTTCTGCATTACAATAATTAAAATGTATTGATAAAGGTCCATTTTACGTAGAGCAGATGTTGTGTTTATTTCTTCTCAGCTGGAGGGTTTTACTAACTTCCTCTCATACCAAGAGCAGTCCAGAATCCTGTGCTGGAAGGAAAACTACACAATATTCTAGTTTGAACCTCAATGTAAAAGTCAAAAACTTTTAGAATAAGAGACCTTTAGCACTTGCAAAAAATAAATAAAACAGAGAATAAAACATAAAAAACCTCACTCGCATAAAAAAACGGTTGGAATGCTTATCTAGAAACCCTCCATTGACACTTTCATATCCATCTCTGCTGGTGAAAGATGTCAGCCCACCTGCAGAGTAGATTTTCCAGCCTCAGCCCTTCAAGAGATACATCATAAAGTATTGTGCTATAAAAGAGGTCCAGTGCAGCCATCTGTTAAAGCAGCGCATGCTGTACTTTGAATACAGTAACGCTTGTGGTACTTTTTCTGGACTTTATTTCTGTAGGTCATCAACTAAAATATCATTAACACCTGTACAAACGAATGCAATCAGATATTATTTTGGTCGCAGTCCTGTTTTACTCCAAAGGGGGAAAAGAAAATGTGTCCCCTTATTGTCTGGGGAAAACATTCATTCCAAACACCAGAATTTAATCCGGTAAAGCAGAGAAATGATGTTGTGAAGTGTATTAATGTGACGATAGGCTTGACGCTCATTAAAAGGCGGAGCTTATCAATAAAGTGTAATTGCTAGAATGTCAGGCTCGCAGGTTTCATATGCAAAACCATTTACCTGCTGAACAACAGGGGAAATGATTCCATCATAACAATCAAATGGTTATTTAATCATCTCATCACAGAACCATTAACTTTTTAGAGTCAAGAGTGACAGACATCGCACACCTAGTATGGCAGAAGATTAAGGACAAGCGTGCGTGCCAGTGTTGAGGAGCACAGCAGAACAAATGAATTATTGATGGGATGCTTTCAAAGCCTGTGGCGTCACTAGGTATCCATTGTTACCTCTGTTGTTGTTTGCAGCTCTTAGCGGGGCGGAGAGGAAGGAGACGACGCAGGCTGGGATAGAGACCACGAACTTAGCCTCTCGCCTCATGAAGTGCATCCTGCCGAAGCTAACTTTCTCTTTGTTTAACCTCATTCTTTCTGGGTTGTATCCACCCAGCAGCACTCCACACACACTTATTCCTTGGCACTAACATTTTAACAATGGTTGATTTTTTTATTTCTCAGATGAATAATGCTTCAAAATCACTTTTTTGAATCGTTCATTTGTTTAGGTGCTAAATGCACGCTCCTGTGTGCTCTGTTTATGTAGCGGGTTTATTGCACATGAGTCTCTCTGTTGCTAGCTAGCGGCCACCCCTCTCTACACTGTGATCAACGGTCACCGCTGATTACTCCGCTCCAGCCGACGCTAACCCCTCAGGTAAGCACCGTTAGCTCTGCCGTTGTTTGCATCCTTCGTGTCGTTTGTGAATTTAGCTGCTAGCTGCCAGAATTTTCGAATAAAGTAGCCGAGTTTGTGTCTGCTTGGGTATAGTTTACTGATCTGGAAAAGAAGAAGCCTAAGTCCCCCCTCCCCTTAAGGAGCGGTTTCACGGCCAGGCGCTGGGAAACATCTCTAAAACACAGAGAAAATACCCTGAATTCATAGCAAGGGAGCCTTGGCCATGCGTGAACTGATGCTGATGACATTCACATGTAGCCGGGATGCCTGAGTGGCTTAAGTTGCTCTGAGGGTCTGTGCAGAAAAGCTTGAGGATGGCAGAAAGACAGAGGCACATTTTAACCAGACAACTACTTTGGTGGCATTTACTTTGTCGAAGGCTTTGAGTGAAAACAATGGAATATGCACGCGATGCATATATATTTCAATGCCTGAGTTACTTTCTTTTTTTAAAGGAAACAACCAAGGATATATATATACATTACATTATGGTAATTGGAGACCAAAAGCATGCAAGTCCCTTTCAGATGTTTTCATACATAGCAACCTCCATAATGACCGCAGTGTCACAGATGAAATATTTAGACTCCGTGTTTTTAGAATCCTCTGCATACTCATATTTTCTTGATTAAAATAATAAGGCAAGTACTGAAGTACTTGGACAGCTATTTTGAATACGCATTGTGTAACATCTATAAAGTAAAAGGATTATGGTTCTAATAGCTGATGTGAACACAAAAACTGGTATTATTATTAATATTCATTTGACCATACATCATGTTTTACATATCCAAAATGACATCCCAGAGATAAACAATATGAACAAATATGTAGTCTTAATGAAAGCAAAAAGAACTATGAGGCAATAATAGCACTTTGTTATTGCAGACGTATAAAACACAAAATGAGAGCGCTATTTTAAAAAAGGTGGAACTGATGCTAAAAGCAGTTTCATAAGCAGGGTGTTGATTGGTGCTAATTAGAGGTTGTGTCTGACTTTTTATAATTAATGTCAGCTCTATTTAAGGAGCTCTCCGTACATAGAGACTGTCTCTATAGAGAGAACTCCTCGATGGTAGGGATCCAAAGGGATCCTCCCTGAAGGGCTGAGGTTCTACCCTCAACCAGTTGCCTCTGAAGAACCCTTGAAGCTTCACAAGGCCCACGGCTGCTGGATGTGGTTCCCACGGCCTCAGGAGGACAACCTTTGAAACAGAAACCTTGGTTAGAAAGATCTATCAGATGTTAAAGGGACTATACAGGTGTTCGCACTAGTTCCACGAAGAACCATGAAAGGTTATCCTATGGGGACAGGCTAACTAGAACCATATGGTTCTAGTTAGCAGAGTGTACTAGTGTAAAAAATCCTCAAAAAGTCCTAATATAGAATTGAAGAAGTGTCGAGCCTGGACACAGCTTTCACTGACAATCACACAATACAATGTAATACAAATTATAGAGATGACAGTTATGCAACATTACACTTGTCAGTAATGACAGGAAAAGGATGATGATTATAAGTAAGGGGCAGACATCTAAATATACTCTCTGAGTATACTACATTATAGAATTCTGGTTTTTCTTTGTCGTTTTGGGAAATTACACCAAATGCCTGAGAGGATTTTGCTTTTATGTTAAAGTGGAGGCGTTTGAACAAAGATGCGGTGTCACCGGCCTCAGATCTGCAAGATGAATTCTAATTGGACCGGCCTCTTGTTGCCTTCCTCTCATCCTTCCAAATGCCCAAATGAATGAATGAGATTCAAACAAGACAACCCCGACACTTCACATTGTAACAACAAGTGAGTGAGTCTTTGTTCCAGGAATGAAATAACCATCACCGGCCTGCAAACGTGCAGCAGGCTAATAACCAACCGGGGCCTCTCATGGGTGAGAAGGAATCCATCCCATTTGCTGTCCTCTCACACACACCTCAGCTAATCAATGCACACACCATGGGCAGTGGTTACAAATGAGTCCTCAGCCCTCAGCCACATTACACAAATGCATTTTAAAAACGGACTGAATTGATCATGAATTGATGCCCCGGACTATTTAAGGAGATCCGGTGACGACGGATTCAGCTCATTGTCGTGTTTGACGACATCGTTCTGATCTTCTCTTCACGCTGGCGTCACAGCAAACACGAGGAAATGAGAACTGGAGGGTTGGAGATTAGAGTTTGCTGCTCAAATGCAATATTTATTCTTCCTGCTTTCAAAGCCCCCCCCCCCCCCCCCCCCCCCCTGCGATCTCGGACTGATTTTGCCTGACGCCCCGTTTTTTAAAATCACAGGAGATGGACAGGGGATGAGATATGAAACATGCATGGTCTGTCTGTGCCTGTGTGTTGTGAATGTGTGTGTGAGTGTGTGTGTGTGTGTGTGTCTGCAGTATCTGAAGCCCACAGTGCCATCAGGCTCTCGAAACAGGAACTGCTTCTTTCTTACAGACCCATCTCCCTCCCTTCTTCCCCAATGTCTCCACTCCAGTCTCAGAGACTTTAAATGTGATTTAATTTTTCATACGCCAGCAGCTTGTCGGTGAAACATGTGCATGTCGCGAGCGACGTCGTTTCACTTCGCCCCTTCGAAAGGCATCCTCCCGTTTTGGAATTGTGTCCTCCGTGCGTGTGCCCGTGCGTCTTCTTGCGTGCGCACAAACGCCTGTGCGCGCGCTATAAAAAGGGGGAGTTTGGGCCGCGATTACAGGACAGACACAATCTGGAGATGATAAGACCCGGGAACAAAACGCGCAGTCTAAACACAGAATAACGCAGCAAAGTGAACGCACTGCATGCGCGCGCTGATCAAAACGCATATGGGCAAACGCAGCACACGCACACACACACACACAGTGTTACCACACACACATCCACACATACACACACTTGAGGAGGATACCGGCCAGAGTGCGTCCCTCCCCTCAGCATCCAGATCGCCTGCGCCTCTGACGACAGCCAGTCGCACAGTGTTGTGCGCGCGAGGCGGTGGAGAGACTGCATCAAGGAGCGAGAACTGCGCGCTTGCATCGGGAACTGTGCGTGGGAGTTGTTCTTTTTCTTCCTCCCTCCCTCCCTCACTCTCTCTCTCTCTCTCTCTCTCTTCCTGCCATTTGCATCGCTCCTTTATTCTCCACACTCGCCATCGGACGCGAGTTCGGGCGCACGGGGAGTCCCATTACCGAGGGAGGATCGCGCCGTGTGAGCGTCCGTCCGTCCGTCCGTCCGTGCGTGTGCGTCTGTGCGTGTGGGCTGCGTTGTTTTAACTACAGCTGTCACCCGAGAAACCGCGGCACTGCCGTTGTGGAGGAACTCATTGGAAATCCACGAGAAACGGCTCTCTTTTCTGTACCCCTTCGGTCTTTTTCTTTTTTCTTCTTTTTCATTTTCAAGCTGTCTTTCAAGGCGATGGACTTGAGATAGTGCGTCTTCATCTGAGTGTTGCTGGCTGGGAGTTGCCGTCGGGGAGCAATGCGAAAGGATGCTTGGAAGCAGTGAAGGATACAGCAGGTGAGTGTCCGATTAAGAGCGCAGGAGAGGGGCTTAGTGTTCTCAGTGTTTATCCTCATGTCGATGCAGTGTGTTAGTGTGGGCTAAGGCCGAGGTTTTTAAGACAGGATACCCAGAACGCAGCGGTCTCTTTGGGCCACTTTGAAGAAAACGGTCCCTCTCATTATGGCAATTTGACTCCGGCGACACCGATCCAGACGAGAAGCGTTCCCAAAACTCAAATCGGCTGAAAATGTCCCCTCCAAGTCCGCTTTGGATGGGGCAGAATCGGTTGACAGGACAGCAACGCGAACGGGGTACTTGAGCGTGTGTGTGTGTGTGTGTGTGTGTGTGTGTGTGTGTGTGTGTGTGTGTGTGTGTGTGTGTGTGTGAGTGTGCTTTAGGCGCGTCCTCTGCAGGTAAAACTGCATCCAATACTCGCACATTCGAGATGGATTCACAGATGTGTGTTATCCGTGCACATTTTTTTGCTTTGTCTGCTCCTTTCCATGTGTATGTGTGCTTGTCTGGGAGGAAGAAGGCTTAATCCATTAATCAAATGTAATTGTCCCGCGAATGTGAGTGTGTGTAAGAGAGAATGGGGAGTGTGTGTGTGTGTATGTGTGTTTGTGTGCGAGGAGATTGAATGAGGGGTGAATTGCAAAATGTTATCTTAATCTAGCCTTTATTTGGCCACGTAGAGGCTCTGCTGAGATAACACTTCTCATTGTGTGGAAGTGTGAGGCAGTCGTGATCCTCCCCATATGCCATTTTATTCATCTGCAAAAAGATGGCTATCTGTGAGATGGGCAGCGTATAAAAGCAGAGCAGGCTTCTGCTGCATTTCATTGATCCTCTGGTAACGACTTTGGAATTTTGTTTTTTTTTGGGGGGCAGCTTCAGCAAGACAACAGCGATGGGGTCTAAATATAGCTAAGACTGCACAGGACTCTGGGTGAAACTTGTGCCAAACGCCGTGTGCTGTTTGTTATTCAAGGCAGCGTTTGCAGAGAATAATATGAGAGTGGCCCCTGAAATGCCCCCATACCACCCCCACCCCACCCTTTTATTTTTACCGGCACCACCTCTTATAATGACACACACCAAAAACAGTTGTGGCAGAGTATCAGGAGACTGTGTGATGCTGCGCCCGCGGACATTCATAAAGTGCTGTAGCTCTATTGGTTATAAATAGCCGGAGGGAGCGGACAGCCAGATAGAACAGGAGCAGCCTCCCGTAGCTCCAGCAGCAGCAGCAGCAGCAGCACAGCCTCTCCCGGCTTTATCTGGGCTCACCATCCCAGATGATAGACAGCTGATGCACTTTGAGATATCACACAGACAGATGCAGGGGTAAAGGGTGTGGCACAGGAGGCTCCACGTGTGCATTATAGCCCATCCTGAGTTCATTGTTTCCCCCCAGAGAGTTATTCGCTCTCTTTATTATTATTGTTCTCTCTCTGCTGGGTCTTCGAAGTCTCTTTGTAGCCCTCAATAGTGACTTCTGTGAACTTATCACACCAGATGTACTTCATTTGAAGCCGATAATGTTCACTTCACCACATCCCTGTTGTTGTTTTCCACTTCGCAGGCGGGGGAAGGGTCGTACTTGGGTTAGGTTTCGACCTATTTGATGATTGGGATGCCGCTGACTCAAACATGGCTGCCACGCAACAGCCAGCAGCAGGGGGCTCAGTCGTTTGATCCAAGACGAGTGAGTCAAGACGCCAAGGCTGCCTTCATTAAAACAGATGTGCGGTCGCTGACCTTGGCGATTTATATGTCGCCGATAGGATTTACCTCTGACCCGCTGGAGGCTACAGGACCCGGTAGCAAAGACCCCCCTCCACCTCTTCAACATTATGCAGCTGTTGACATCCTACATTGAATTACGACACGCTGATCAATGTTTGCAATAAGCTAAACCTCTGTGGCCAGATAGAATACAGAGTATTGGATGTCACAGGGAAATCACGCTCCTCATAACAGCATTATATTTCCATGAAGTATGGTTACATCCAGGCATGTTTGTAATTCAATCACACGCGGAAAGAATGGAACAGCAAACCAATAAGACCGGAATAAGAGAGCGGGCGCCGCATTTTTAATAACTCGCGAAAAAGAAATCAGCTTCTCCGCGGATTTCTCGGCCGACCGAGGGGCAGAGGAGCAGGCGAGACGGAGTGGGTGGCGATGGCGTGGACCATCGTGTTAGCGCATGATGACTGATCGCCTTTCTCACAACACACCAAATGACCAATGGGTGTTCGAGAGCGGGGGGGGGGGGGGGGGGGGGGGGGGGGGGCAACGGCGGGTCTGTGACGTGCAAGCGCGTCTCTTAGAGACACTCACCCAGGGTGGAAAGATGACACCTTACCGCATTGACAAGGTGTTTATTAGCTCCCAGGTGTGAGGCCACGGTGCCTACATAATTCTACCATGACACAGTGCTGGGAGATTTTCACCCGCGAAGGCAATTATGTTGTCTTCATAAGACCCGGCTGCCATTCCGCTTGATGCCACCGCCTTAATACATTGATGCCCAGGGCTGGATGGCATGTTTACAAAAGGCCCTCGGGATCATAGTAGCTGTTTGATGTTGGAGGGCGGCTCTTGTTTACTAGTCACTGTTGTCCTTGGCTTTTGACGTAGATAAGCAGACAGAGCAGCTGCAAGTGCTCAATGAAAGTCATCAGCATTTGGTTGAAGGTTCGGTAGTGCAATCCCTTTGAGCATAAGATATATATATATATATATATATATATATATATATATATTTTCTTTTAGAGATGCCAGTGACACTGATAGTGACATCGGATAACTGCCCAATACTGACTCAAATATCTGGATCGGCTATCAGTGTCAATGGGCAGATCAGGTATCGACAATTCAGTAAATTCATATCTTTGTATTTGTTAACTTTTTTCTAAAAAAAGGATAAGCGGATGAAAATGGATGGATGAATGTTTAAAAAAGCATTATGAAGGAGTTTAAGTTGCGCCTGATATTGCTTTTCCACTAACAATAAGGATCCTACTCACTTCCACACAGTGAGGCACAACGCTTGTTAATTAAACACTGGTATCTGATCGGTGCTCTGTTTCGGCTACAGGACTGAAAAAGATCTGAAACAGTATCAATGAATATTTATTTCACTTATTCCCCCAAATTGTACTAAAAAACCTTTCAATTGCTTCTTGATATGGAGCACGCCTCTGGCAGATGTCCTCTATTGTGCTGAAGTATCTCACAAAAATGCGAATGGTTCTTTACGAAAGTGTCCGTAAAGTGTTACTTCTTCTTACAATGGTCAATGATTCTCAGTCCTCTAGATCAAAAATCAAAACGCTCACACTCTGGGCTCAAAACAAATCCCGCTGCTCTAACAAAGCTCTGTTGAATATCTATTGATGTGGCCTGGGTTCCTACAGCGGATACTGAACGGTATAAACACACATTTGGGCACGCAGCCAATGATTTGCCCTCCATTTTACCTTCATCAGAGTGATAGCGGCTTTCACTGTGTCATTTCTGGAATCTAATTTGTCCAACTGTGATTGCATTGCCCTTAATCTTGTGACGGTGAAAACATTAACGTAATTATTGTGTACCCTAATCCAGAATTCACACAGAATAGGTGACATTGTGTTTATCATAGCAATGATACTGTCCACAAAGCTCCAAAGCTCCGAATACCACATTTATATTTATATAAAAAAGAAAAATAGAATAGTAGGTTCCAATGTGACCGATGTTACATGGAAATATCCACCACTTACTGTGACTTGGCATTTATTTCTGAGTGGCTGTTCGACAGATTTGTCAGGCCTCGTTCTAATCAGAAGCAGCAATAGAAAGGGAAAGAAAGAAAAAATATCGTAAGTGACCAACTGTGATTGTAAGAGAGCCTAATGGCATTTTAAATGAACACCACAACACCGTGCATTCACAGTCACCACGGGATCAATGCAAGAAAAGCTCACACAAGTGCAGCTAAAGCTGATCTGCTTCACAGTGTTGTGAAAAGGTTCCGTGAGAGAGCGATTTCACCTTTTATGCTTGTGTGGAAAATCAAGGTGTCCACAAAGAAAAGCTGGATTAGCACGTTTACAAATGCCAACAGCCAGCAGAAATGGATTCTTGGCTGGAGTGTGCTCAGAGTACTTTGCCTCCATAAGTCTTGACCCGCCTAAGTCTGCATATAAATACAGCATCCATATGGATTTTATTCAAATATTGCTTGATCATTGCCAGCATTTTGATGATCCCCTTGAATTTGCCTCCAGCTTTCAATAACACGATCTTCTAAACTATGTACGTTAAAGCGATGCAAGCCACTAATCATTGCCACAGTTGGAAGAACATCCTGCCATAAACCACCTGGAGTCCCTTGAAGGATGCATCATTAAAAAAAATGGTGGACGAGGTTTGGGTCAAGGGTTGGGGAGGTGTTATTGCGCTTACTGAAGCTCCTCAACAACCCTCTGGAGAGGATGTTTGTATTCACTGCATAGGGACTAATCAGTGCCAATGCCGGCTCGCCTGTTGCCAGGCAGACTTAAACTCAGACAACCATCTTTTAGATGATTGTGCGATTGGCATGCATGCGACTCTAAGTTGCTGGAGGGCTGCAAATTACATCGGCGGAGGCATTCGCTGCCCTCAGACTGACAGCTCAAGATAGGAAAGCAGAGCCTAAACACATGAATACAAGTTGCTGCAGTAAGTGGAAAAAGCACACATTAACTTCACCTATTTCTATATTATTCTGAAGCATCACATGTGATGTGTTTTGAGTGTGTCGTCCATATCCATTGTTATTTACAATGCCTTCCTTTCCATCGCAATACCATTGTCCCATTTGATACCCGCACGTGCGTTTTGTAACTCGCTGTCTGAATGAATTGTCTTGCAGTGGTAATGATTAGTATTGTGCTGCAAAAATTACAATGCGTTGCATCTGTTCCGCTGAAAGCATCCATTCAGACGGCGCTCATCAGTGGCGACTGGGAACCCGTTGATGGGAAAACAGAGGCTCACACAGACACACACTTGAATGGAGCGAATTACATTTCCCGTAAGTGGGAACAAGATGTGTGTTTCTGCCCCACCTCCCCGATGTAATGGCTGTTAGAATACCCTGTCAAGATCCCGAGTTCACCCGAGTCCGGTGTTTAGGTAGCGCACTAGCACTCTTGACTCTCCATTCCTCTGTGTAGTAGGGTCGACCGAGGATCTACTCAGAAGTGAAGTTGTCATTGACGACCAGATCTGCTGCAGCTTTCCTATGATATCAGAGGATCTTTGTTTTGTTGCGTTTGCTATTTCACGGCACTCAACAAGTGCCATTACCGGCCACTCGTCCCATTAGCATTCATTAGGAACACGGACCCCCTTCTTCAAATGCTGCCGCAGTATAGAAAGGCTACCCTCTGTGTGATACATGGATTAAAGTGTTCTCCGATCATTCACGTATTTGAATGTGCTTCAAGCCCATTATACTCTCCTTTCGTTAGACGCGTGGAGGTGCTTTTCATCCATTGACGCCCTGCTCCCATTCATCGTGTGATGCAAGACAACAGGGGCCTTTGCTTTGAGGTATAAAAGAGGCAGAGGCTTTTAGTTCCCTAAAAGCTCACTTTCTCTATCTCTTTGGTGCTCTCCCTCCATCTCGCTCTCTCTGTTTAACTCCAGAGAAGCCCTGTCTCTCTCTCTCTCTCTCTCCCTCCCTCGCTCTGGCTTTCTTTCACCCACTCGCTGTCAACGCAGAGAGAGAGAAAGCAATGATAGAGCATTGTAACAAAGAACTGCTAATACTGTCGATGGAGGAGAGCTAAAGTGCATGGAGGAAACAAGGGGTCAGATTTCAGGTTATCGACCAGACCGGGTGGCATGAGGAGACGTTATTTGCTAGACACAGAGAAGCAACAATAATCTCACCTCCAGATAGACAATGGCTGTCTCCGTTCTTGGAGAAATACTGGAACTTGTGCCGTGGCACTGAATGTGTTTACGTCCACATTAATGATCTGGATGATCTGTTTTTCAACTTGAGAGCCATATTCTGTTTACATTCTGGGAAAAGCCCTTATCTTGTAAAAGTAATACACGATTATACCAACTGGGATTTGCCTATTGTTTGATGTATTCTGACATATAAGCGCCATGTTTTGTCCATTTATGAATCTGACCAACAATAAAGAAGTTCCTTTATATACATGTCCATAAAGTATAAACACTGCAAGCGTTGAGACATCCTGAATGAATCAGGGCTGCAACTAATAATTATTACTTTTCTTTACATTCAAACATCCTCATTTGCGCTACAGCAGTTTAAAAAATAATGACAAATCCCCATCACAAGTTCCCACAGACAAACTAATGTGTCAAAATTGCTTATTTAGTCTGACCAGCGTCCCAAAACCCAGTGTTCAATTTATGATGTAATGAAAACAAGCAAGAAGATTAAGCAACTCTTCAGACTCCATATCCAGTACATATGAATCATTTGACACCATTCAATATGTTTTAATTCAAAGAGTTGTTTGTTTAAGTACATGACTATATTAGTCAATGTGTGTCACATTTAAATGTATTATTATGATAATTATTATTAAGATCTGGATAATTCAACATGTTGACATTGTTTGGGATATCCATAGTTTGTTTTTATTTCATCGTCTTTACCTGGGGGACATTGAGCTGGAAGGCATAGCATACTGGATTTAACAGATACTCAAATATTGAGTGATGAGGTCAGGACAATATCAATTCATTAAAGGATTTTGGGGGACATTTGGCCTTTATTCAATAAAAACAGAGAGGCGGAGGGGTGACATGTAATATTCAAATCAGGGACGCCAGCATCTTAATCCCCAAACCAGAATAATGCCTATGTCATAGTTTATAACATATTTTAGAGGAACTTTAAAGGACAACATACATGAAACATAGCCTCCTTGGTAGAGCCTCATTCAGTCAATGTGTTCCAGCTTGCAGTCAGGAAAACCGAATGCAGAGCGCTGCATTCAAGAACAGGGAAAGCCGGATTACTGGCAGAAGCCTTTGAGATGTATGCCACACTTAAATGCACATTGCGGTCTGCTTTTTTTCTTCTTTTAATCCTCTCTAAAAGCAAACCTCTGACATTACGAGTTTGACAAGTTCAAGTTGATTGATTGCTTATGTATTACCTCTGGAGAGACAGATTCTAACTTTGGCTACTGACAGTCACATCCCCGATGTCGAGGAAGGGAGAGCAGTTAAAGCGGTGGAACGGCGGCGGCGATGGTGGGAGGGCGTGGGTGGATGGGGACTGATGAAAGGGCCAGGCGGCGATCAAAGGCGAGAAAATGAAATGGCATTTGACCTTGTTGGACGCGGGCGAGTGACGTGCCGCCACAGAAGTGCAAAGTAGTTTGGAAACCTGTGGGAATCGGGAGGAGAGAGATCAGGTCCTGCAGGGCGAGAGGACGGTCCAGGCAATTTAACCCTTCCATCTCATGACTGATTTCGCAAGGGGCTCTGCGCTAAGGTGCAAAGGTGCGCCGACAAAAAGTTATTGCGATGACAGAACGAGTCAATTTAAGGTCGGGGAAATCGTGACGCGTGAACTTTGGCGTGACTCTCACTGTGCATTAAAATATTGTTTCCGATGGGAAGTAATGGGCTGAGTAAATTGGCCCTAAATAAACCTGAAGATTAATCTCCCCTCAATAATACAACCTGCCCTCACACTGATCCCGAGGTAGATATGCAAATGCATCATAAATAATTCAACATTGTTGCCTTTTCTTGTGCTCGCTCCTACCATAATGGCAATGAATGAAACGGTAATAAGGAAAATATGACCAAGATTTAGGACAGATATTAGCCAAGCGTTTTCCTCATGTGCATTTTAATGTGGAAATAAAAAAAAGGAACAATTCATCTCGCAATTTTAGGTCAAAATGTTTATTTGTTACAATTTTCTGTCAAAGAAAAGCAGCAAATCTCGACATTAGAGAAATTAAGTGCAGAGGATGTTTGTTATTTCTACTTATTAACTAACTAACCAGGTCTAAATGCAACATTTTAATGACATTATAATTTGAACCTCTGCAGTGCAACACTGCACTGAAGCACACACTTTGTTGTGCCGCCTTCAGGTAGGACGGCGTTTGTTTGATGATCCATCTTTCCTGTTATTTCACCCCCACCCATGATAACTCTATAAATATGATCGCGTTTAATCATCCAGACTGCACAAATAAAGTTTTTTTTTCTCATTCAAACTGATTTGATTCCAGCACAGTTAGCGGTGCTTCTGCACCGTTGGTTTACGTCTCCTCTGTAAATGTCATCCAAGCTACATCACAACAAGGCTAACATGACAAGACTACAAAGATGGAATTCTCAAACGTGTGTCCACACGCATATCGTCTGCCTGTCAGCGCGCTTCAACGGAGGCACCGCTCTACGGGGACACACAGGAAGAAGGCAGTCGATCTCATTAATTAAGAGCGGGTCTCACTTCCCAGCTCTGTAGATTGAGGATGAACGGGCATTCAAAGAGATAGCAATCCACACATATCGTCAATACGAGCATCCCAAAAATGTATTGTAATGCATTTTAAATCAGTTTTTCACAGAATTACTTTCAGGATCCAAAGCTGAAAGGAACAAAATACATTTTCCAGAAACTTCTTTCAAGCGTTGACAAGGGATTTGCAGTGTCTTTGCCAACCCTAACGCCATCTGCTATTACCACACAGGGTCACCTTGTCATTGATCCACGTGTAGCATGAAGAATACCTAGATTGTCTTTCTAAAACTGAGATTCCGCACCCTCTAGCACCCTCAGGATTAGCAGAGCTAGTGAGATGCGATTCCATTCCTTTCACTATCTTTATGACCTCCTCTCATACTACAGGGAACCCGAGATAGGGAACGGGAGGATGCAAGGACAGCTTAGTCAAGTCATTTTGCCTTTAATTGCTCGAACCTCCCATGAGTGCTATTGCTTAAGTACTCCAAAAAACTGTTGTTGTTTTCCTCCATACAATCTTTGATTATATGAAGGTCAGCATTTTTCTCTAAGCTTCTTATGAGAGAATCTGGAGCAGGTGGATTGCTCAGACAGATGAGACAATGCTGGAGTTAAGAACCAGAGTGAACTGCCCCCTTTCCTTTTTTTTCTCCATCCACTGCAGTTACTTTGCAACCGTCTCCCAAGCCCGTCTCAGCCATCAGCCATACAGTCGTCTTTGTTTTTTTTTGTCCTGCTTAGTCCTCATTTCCCAGCCTATATCAATAGCTCCATTATGTGGCATGCTATCTGGCTAATTAAGGCTTCATCTTTCTGGGCAATCTCTCATGGATTAAACTCTCCTATCTCTGCACTGGAGCCACGGTGGGGTCGTCCAGGGCTGCTCCGCAAAAAAAAGTCATTGACATGAGGAGGTTTTAGTGAAATGATAGGAGAACATGATAAATATTGGATGTTGAAAGTGGGAATTATTGGATTCATTGATGAGCTATGGTGTCGGTTTTGGAGAAATCAATAGTAGAGTATATTCAGTTTAGATCATCATCTAGGTTGTAAGCTTATATCTCAGATATATTGTGTAACAAATCCCACTATATCCCTAAATAGTGCAAATTATTTTCAATGCTGGTGTGTGTCAATCGTCCAGCATATTTCCGCAGCAGAAAGCTGAATCGATAACCCAGCAGACTGCAGCCTTTGGACAATTCATTCACAATCAGCTTGCATGCCTCAACAGCCGCCATTTTGTTTGCATATGCAATCAGGTGATTCATTTTATGTGAAGTAGGGATCCTGAGTCACTGTTTGGCAGAGCAAGAACAAGCGCTGTATGCATTTCCAATGCTTTGTTGTTCTGGGTCCATTCTCATTATATTTTAGTGTTGAAAGTCAACAGATGAAAGTCTGGGTCGAAACATTAAAACAACAGCCAGTTACCTTTGCCATTTAAATAGAGGGTGAACATGAAAGCCTCAGTGATACACTGCAGACCTGTCATTAATTGTTTGAGAGGTTAAATCTACCTTGTGACTGTCCTCACATTGCAGTAGAAAGGAAAAGGAACAACACATTTGTTTTGTGCCTCAGAGCTTTCTGTGCAGTTTTTATAATGTGACTGATTTTTGATAAAGCACTTATGACACAGTGTTTTTTCTGGGCCCACACCACTGAAGGAGGTAAACAGTATGTGAATAAGCTGAAGGGACTTTGCTCAGGCAGTTTCAAACAAGACGCTGGATATTTAAGAGCCATACATTTCTTTTCTTTTTTTTTTCCGGATTTTTACACATTTTTGAAGTCTTCTTTCAGTGGCACTGGCATCTATTTTTTTCAAAAATGAGAGAAAATGACTCAAGGTTTTCTTCTCTTGAGTTCAATGTGAAAACGGGCCTTCCTTCACCGCACTGTGTGCACACAGTGCGGTGGAGGAAGGCCTCTGGAGAAGTGGGGCATGATTGGTTCTTTTGTTCCTTCAATGCCACTGAGCGCTCGCTTCAAGAGCAACGCTTGTTGCGGTTCAGGACTGCGTCATTAGACGTCCTTGCAAGTTTTATTGAACATTTACTAATTTATTAGTGGTGAAAAGTATATTGCATGAGATACATGTAGATCAATACATGGTTAACACTCTATACAGAGCAAAGCTCGACTGATACTTTTTTAAATAGCTTGAAAACTATAACGACATGCTTCAGTTGATTATTATTATTATTATTTTTACAGAAACACACAAAAAATGTTGTTCACCCTGACGTTGACTATTTTTTTTGTTTGGGATTCTGTCCAAGGAGTTTCTGCCCTTTACCCGATGTGTAATGAGCTTAGCTGGGCAAACTGTATGTCGGGTGGCAGATCTTTATCTCTTTCCTCCAACAATAGAAACATTTTTTAGGCTGACTAGCATTTCTCTGTAATTCTTCCGGTACCTGCTTGGTCTCCCCCCGGGGTCGTCAAATACCGACACTTGGACGGACGCCTTCGGGTGCTCGATACAGACGATTAAAGGCACCTGTAAGCGTCTTCATGCAATGTGAATGCAATGTAAACCCATCCGCGTCAGTATTAGATCGTCAGAGCAGCAGGTGTATAGCTTGCTGCTCTGTTAGGGGTCTAATACCTGTTAGGGAAGACCCCTAACAGGTATTTTACTCAGAGGACCAGCATTTTGAGTGATTTTGATCACATGACGCTACACCACTGACATTACGTCACATGACATTACGTCTGTGGCCAGCCCTGTCTTACGAAACTAACCTTTCCATACGACCAACCTTTGCATTATACATTACGTTTACTTGAAATGAGTCTGCAGAAGTCCTTGTCAAGAGGTCGGAATGCTGAATGGCAAAATACTTTCACCCAGGAGACCGCTGTTCTTGTCCCATATATGAACCAAGCACTTGTGATGCCTTTACATAAGCAAGAGCCTTTGTTGTGTAATGTATTTTGTTTAAATAAAAGTATTTTATTATTTAGAGACAGGGTTGCTGTTGCTGTAGCTTCAAAATACGAGAGTAAGGGATGAGATCACGTAGATACTGAAATAACCTTATGAATGTTGAAAACAATCCATGTATTGTTGGAGCTCCGTTCTGCTATCTATGCTGCTCCTCTGCAACAGCGGTATCCTCCGGTGTCTGATCCCGATGCATTAGTGTGGCATTCGCTGCATCGGGGTCACCTCTCTATCAACTAATTACAGCTCATTTCCCTTTTAAAGGCCTCACTGTGAGCTGCAGGGCCAGCTAAGCAAAGGGGACATTTTCTTCCCCACACTGGAAGGACGCCAGTCACAATTAAAGTCAATATGTCCCCTAGACGCTCCACACTGCGCACATCGCACCTCCTAGCAGCCGATAACATATAGCTTGAATTATTCATTATGAAATGAAAGCATGTTTTCATGTTGACTCCTTCGATTGAGGAACCAGTGTAGCTTGCGGTAGTCGCAGCCATTAAAGCTACATCCTATACATATATACGGACGAGGAGATACAGTGGTGGTTCCATAAGCTGGCGTAAGAGCTTTTCTATCGCCTCACACAACACACACACACACACACACACACACACACGCTCAGGACGACTGTCAAACTCACTCACTTCATCTAAAAAGGAAGAAAATATTCACTCACAAATTGAGTGAGAATAGTAACATGTTCAGTATCCCCCTCGCAAAACGTTCATTTACCCTCCCTCCACCTTTGAATTAATTTTGTTTGAGATAGCCGGTATAGGGCTCTGATATACAATTTTACAATTTTTAACATCTTCACCTTTCAAAAACAGATTATTTCTCAATTGCGCTGCTTGAGGACTGCTCTGATTTCCATAAGTACCGTCATTTTTAAATGAAATCTGACACAATGTCTCGGCGAATGCTTATGTGCAGTGGAAGAGGTAGGCTTGATTTAGCATAATATTAACTCATCACTCATGAATGATTAATTCTGAGCAAAAATTGTGGATTATTTAAATAAATTTGGATGCTCTGGCAGGATGTGTGAGGAAGTTGACAGCGGCTTTGTCTGATTTTTTTTTTTACATCCTTCAATCTGGGGTTGTGAACTTAATTTGCTTATTTTGGGTTATAGCCATGCATGGAAATATATAGAAGGTAATCACAATTAAATAGTATAGTATTATACAGTATTATAAGAAAAAGTACTAGTTTGGTTTGATTCTCTTGTAGTTGTCCTATAATGAAAATGTGATTTAGTAGAAGTCACATATAGGTGAAGAAACGATGGAATATTGCATAAGGAAATGTTTTCATGGCGCCTCATCAAAGCAGCGGTACGGGAACGTGTTTATTTTCATAAGCTCCTTTGCTTTTTGCACAATAGCCTGTGAATTCATTACAATAATAACGGTGAGGCTTCAGTGTTTCTTCCTAATCAGAAGCTTGTGGGTACGTTACGCAAGAGAAGGAAAAAGGTTCTTAATTTTGGAACCAAAGGAATTAAATAACACTTTTTTTTTCATTCACAAAAGACAAATATGAATTGTTATGTTGAGCCTTCTACACTATGTAGTACAAACAGTCAGTTTTTATTTTAGTATAAGCACAACTTTCATTGATCAGCTTCTATCTGCTACAAAGTTGATGTAAGTAACTGAATATTATTCTCTGGAAACAGCAGTTGCTCCTGTTATCTGACCAACAGTCGAAAACCAAAAGATATATTCACGAAAAGCTAACATTGCAAATTTTAGCTTGATGATTCACGTCAATGAATAATGATTTATCAAACGTGTTGTCTGTGTTCTGAGTCGACTTGCAGCAGTATATGTGAGAGCCTTTTACCTTTTTATATCCATTCATGTCTTCGTCAGTGAAACATAGTATGTGATCTGATTTAGAAAATAGTATGATTAGAAAAATAAAAATCCATATTCTCTTTGGCACATTGCTTCTCTGTAAGCACCTCCCAGGCTCTTGTTAGCGCTGGCCTCTCAATCTTCCAAACTAAACTAATTGAACTGGCCTGGTTCAACCCACATCCAGTGTGAAATACACATCCCTGTGACCTTCATCGGTTATTGTTCCCCCTTCATTTATTGCACCTGCTGCAGTGTTTTCAGTTTTTTTTTTTCCGGTGTCGCAGCAAGCGACGCTCCGGAGCTCTGAAGGTTGGCATCTCCTGCTGTGTTTGGAAAAGAGTCCATGTGTAACCGTGTGCCGCCGTGACATAATCACCTCAAGCCTTGAAGGCTCCGTCAGCAAGTTGTCCCGAACCCAAAAGATCAGGCCTTTAAAGTGTGTGTGTGTGTGTGTGTGTGTGTGTGTGTGTGTGTGTGTGTGTGTGTGTAGTGATGGGGAAGGAGAAGGCATTACGGAACAAAGCAATACACAGACAAACAGAATCTTTACAACGGCATATGTGTGTGTGTGTGTGTGTGTGTGTGTGTGTGTGTGTGTGTCTCCCGCCTGTGAAGCATTTTCTCTCAGCCTTAGGGGGAAAAAAGGAAACCGCCATTCCAGTTGCTCTCTATGGGGGAGCTCATTGTTCACAATCTAGCGGTTCTGCTTCGTTACTTTCTGTTCCCAAACGCTCATAATGTACTTCAGCGTCGACACATATACGTCAGATCTTTAGCCACTCAGGAGTGCATAGTTAATACTAATGGCTTAAAAAGGGGCAACCACAAGCCTTTAACTCCATTAGACTACTTATTAATGTTCTTATATGTAGTTTGTTCTTGAAATCTGGTACAGACATTCATTTATAATGATTTTTGTATATATATATATATATTTATATTATAATAACTTTGGTGATCCTCTGACTTTTCATCTAGCGCCATCGTCATCCACTACTTTAGTTTAATTTATGACCAAATATAAGCGTCAACCTCCGGTTCTAAAAAGTGAAGCCAATATTCGAGTGTTTTAAGTCTGCATTCTTTGAATTATCCAGCAACTGGTTGACAAAAGTCACATTATATGGAAATATATGAGAAAATGACCCTACTTCTCCACTTGATTCATTTCCTCAGTAAACATTGTAAATATGAAATGAACGTTTCTGCTAATCTGACGGCATCCCCATCAACCTGAGCTGTACTTTGCGTTTATTGTATATATTTCAGAAGAAGGAATGGACAGTGTGGAAATCAACTCATTTCATTGTTGTGTTTTTTCAGAATCAGCAATGTGTTTACAGCAATCATGATCCATCATATTATCAACAGATTAAGTATTGGTAGTTGATGACTTCTTCTAAGTTTAATGGACTACAACTATACCGACGCTAAAATGCTTGAGACGGCATCAGAAAACAAAAATGCAGCAAAAACACAGCTTAATATAAATCAAGTCAAATATTGTGGCACTATAGAGGAACTTTGAAGACATGTGATCAAGGTTATATCAGCAAAGAGATATAGTATTGCTATTGTGAAATGTGTTATTAATAGTTTGGTACAGTTTACATGTTATATTTCTCTGGAAATAGAACATGAAGTGATAATATTATGAGCTTACTTCACTTATTGTTCTGTAGCTAAATGGAATGAACCGTGAAGGTGTACACCTGTTTAGCCTTCATCTTCAAAAATGCTAATTTTTATTTTTTCCCCTTAGAGACCACCTACGCTTAGTTTAGGGGGAATAATATGATGGCTCTATAAACAAGACAAGTTATTAGAAAACTCATATTATTCATGCAACATAGTGAGTAAAAACACTCATCTTTGATTTTTTTCAGCATCACATAGTTTTCTGTAGCCTTTTACGAAAGGTAGCATAGTTAGATGCTGATTTAATATATAACTGTTACTACACACATCATTAATACTGTCCAAAGTGTTCCGTGTTATTCCCCCGAACACAATTAATGGCAAAAACTTCTTTTTTGAGGGGGTGATTTTGTGAAAGGAGGGTGTGTTCTCATTAGTAAGTGCTGATTAGCGAGACCTTCCAAAATCCTGCATCCACTTTATACGCGCCTGACATTCTGGAGGCTGCTCCTCTTTGAAAACACGTCTCCCTAAGAACCAAAAATGAACGGTGATCCTCTGAACAGTCGGGGAGACGGGGCTAATGAGCTTAATAAGGACGGAGCGCCATATAAAGACACGCAGACCCTCTTTTTTTAACACGTGACAGCCAAACACATCTGTAAAGAGCGAGCCCAAATTAGCAGCCTGGGTGAACGTGCAATGAAACATGACTTTCAGAGTTTTTAACAACCACAATAATTAGACCACTGATCTCGGCACACAGTGTCACCCATTTAGAAATGACTCCCATTATCAGCAGCGGGGTGTTTATTTTATTGGGGAAGAAAATCTGCCAGTAAATCCCACTGATTTTAAGATTTATGTCCAATTTATTTTATTTTGCAAGCATGGACATAATGTAAATACAACACCACCAGTTAACCTGTGATTATAATAATGCATTTAATTGACCACTTTCCGAACATATGGTCCATATGGTTTTATAGATTCAATTTTTAAAGGCTAGATGAACCTTGCAAACATAAATGGATGGATAACATTCTGTCTATCACCTCTGCTTCAGAAAACTTTCATCACTTTACCCTTTTCAAAATCTTGCATGTCCAGTATGTAGGTAGATTTTAGGGAAATGTATAAATACATTGAAACTAATGCAGTATTGTACAACATGTAACCTTCATGAAGTTTATAATTTTTTATATTTTAGAGCACTATTTCAACTCTGGCAATTGTGGAGGCCATAGTTTGTGGTGTTGTTGAATTCCAATGTATTACTATCATCACCTGTATTCATTCTAACCCTTAATCAGTCAATATCGCTTTTGTAAGAGAGACCCGTATTCAGCAAAGAGACTTTATATTTTGTTCATCATTTTTATATTTGTATACTAAGAATTGTGGATTAGATGGATTGATATATACTTTATAATCCTGCAGCAGCATTTATACATGCAGGTAAGCAATAATATATAATAAAAAAATAATAAAATTTGATCGATCTAGGTATGCATGCTGCACATAAAAAGACTATTGATGCATCCATCGTTAGATATTAACTTCTCTAATAACATGTATGCATAGCTCTGTGGTGGAGTTAGACATCATTAAGCAGAGCACCTGCACAGAAACAATATATGACCCCTTTGGAGTTGAAGTTCAGGGGGAACATGTCAACAGGTTTCATGGCAGAGTTCAGGACAACAGCTGGCCACTCTGTTGGAATTCTGCACCTTGTTGCACTCGCCAGCTTCTTCGCCTGGATTAGGGCTTTGCCGTCCATCTGTCGGGCGTCGGCTTACATTTAAGCCCTGCCATTTCACAGGCACAGTCCTAGCCAGCAATCTCACCAGGCAGCTCGGCTTCTCAATGACACAAGAGTAACCTTTCTCTCGAAATTTAGCTCGGCGACATTATAGCACTGTGAAAGTGATCCTACTTGGGGAGCTAAAGGTCAGACTCTCCTGGTTAAGTTGGATTGAGCCAACGTGTGGCTGTCAAAATGTGCTGTATCTCTAAGCTGCTTCTTATTGGACAGAATTGAACCAATAAGCATCATACATAATATGTATCAATATATACGAGTAATATCATGTTAGTTTAAAATTAATAAAATAAGTAGGCACACTGCCTCATTTTTTACATCCACTTATGGAGGATATTGGTAATAGTGGAATCTGCTGTCTACAAATTGTCCTAGGTAGACTATCAAACTCATACACATAATAAATAAAATCCCGCAGCTGGGCATCCATCCAGGATTAGCCAGCCAGCTGACTAAGCAGGAATAGGCTTTAAAGGCTTTTAACACTTTGTGCTACAGATAACTTAAGAATTATCTCAAGGATTCCCCAGAAGCTTACAGGTTTTACCTCAGGTGTTCAACAAGGCTCAGGAGTGATGTCTTGTGACGGGTAAAGTAAGGCTTGTGTGTCGTGACAATACCCCTTACAATATATGTTTGATTGTGCTTTTTGTGGAGAGCTAAATAACAGACGCATGGAACAAGATTCAGTAGAGCGATAACATCAAAATCAGCTTTATTGGCCATGTGTGTTTACACATACATGGGATTTGACTCTGGTTTCACGTAGCTCTTCGTACTTATATACATAAACAATAAACAAGATAAATATAAAAAATACATTAAAGACAACAGAGACAATTAAAGACAACAGTAGTCAGAGTAGTGCAAATGGAGGTGTCTGATTAATTGTTCATCAGAATGGATGTTAAAGCTACGCGAGGAAAGAAAGCAACTATAAGTGGGTGTATACACCCTGTTGAACATGTAGCCACAAGGTTTAAAAACAGTGAATGAAAAAGATCTTCTGAAATAAAATATAAGACCCACGGCTCATATTACGCAAAAATTGGCTTTATCTTTTGATTGGGCTTGATTGTAAAACTGCTGCCTGGTTATACAAAGAAACAAACAATCACAGCTTGATTTTAACTGGGTCAGATTCTCAAAACGATAAATATCCGGAGAACACATAGCTCCATATTGATTAACAATTCCCAATAAACTTGACTTATTGACAAGCAGCTTGAACGAGATAATAAAACGGCAACTTATTGCCAGTTTAATTATGATTGTACATCTACTGATGCACCACACTGTTATAATAACAGGTGCATAGGGCCCTGTTCACTTGTAAATATGAAGCAACATCTTCAGGGGAAATGTGGTTTGTTATAAATATATCAATCTCACTATTTATTGATCCAGTTATCACCGGTCGTGGACTAGTGGGTCCTAATTTATTCAGCGCCGCTGTCATTCTTCTCCTCGAATGCATCCTTTTCTTTGAGAAGCACGCCCCCGCTCACTTCACCTCAATTAATGCAATTCTCTGGGAGCTCGCTCGAGTGCTGATTGGTATGAAGAACTGCATTCAGACGACATGCCTGCGAAGGAACGATAACACAAGATCATTAACAAAACCGTGCCGCAAATGTTTACCCGTGGATGGCATCCTTCATCCTAATGTGTCCCCGTCTTCGCTTGTTTTCCGTATTTGCTGCTGAAGCCATGTGCGATGAAGCTGCCCCTGCTATGAAAGAAACACACGAGCAGACATTTTGAAGGACTGACTGGTCCCATTTCCTTTTGACGGATCTGGGAAGAAAAGAAAATCGGATTAATTACGATGGAGAAATCAAGTGTCGTGTTATTTCTGGGGGGGTATTTTGACCCTATGTAGAGGAGTGTGAAGACTCATTGAAAAGCCTGACCGGGGTCAATAACCCGCTGAAGTTGCAGTCTTGAAGCTTTAGCAACAAGGGATTATGATTTGATCATTTTCTTGATTGGGTTTCAGTGTCAGTGGTAATAGAGTTGGACATAATAGCATCTCATTGACTTATATCTAATATGCATATGATAGATGGTGACAGATGGAATTGAGCTTGCAATAAGGCCAGTCCTTCTTATGTGTTTTATCATGCTCTACACAGACACACACACCACTCCATCTCACAGCCCTCAGCACTGACTTGATCAATGTGAGTGAAGGAATAAGAATGATTAAAGATGGCTGGAGGTGTCCAGCAGCTCAGCAGGTCTGTGGTCTTGGGCGCACCATCAGTTCTGTCTGAAATCTCCTGGTTTCACTTGATTAAAGATGGTATCATCCAATCTCCAATTTGAACTTTGACCTCAGAGGGAATAAAATGAAATTGACCATAACCCCACTTTTGATGAGTCTGATGTCCGTTTATCCATGGATTTAGTGGGAAAAGGTTATTAGTGGTAACAACAATGGTCGTAACATGTCACCCCATAGTTAACCGTCGACAATAATATAACCAGAATATCACAGATTTGTTTCCCGTTTACAGTCTATCTATATGTAATATAATCCAATATTGTGCTTCACTCTGAAGCGCAATACATGTGCACTTTCCTTCTTCACAACCCTTGTTTGGCAATGTATGCCAAATTTAGAGCAAGAGATGAAACGCTGTACCACTGGCAAAATTCTACGTATTGTGACAACAGCCTTCACACATAGACAGGTGTCCCCCAGAGACATGTCTGGGTGAGTGTGAAATAGATGTGAATGACTTTGTTTCAGTTTTCTCTTTTCTTACACATTTCATCATGTCAGTGAATTACAAAACAACTAAATGTGCTTGAGAAAAAAGCAAGACTACGCTGCATTGAAAAGAAGAAAATACAAGTCGCTCAATCTATCATTTCATTTGGGCCGAAGGAATCGCTAACACCTAAATCAATCCACCTTATACTACTGGACCCCTCATACACAACATATTTCAGAAGCATCGTCTGCAAATCATAGCATAAATAATGCTCCAATTCACTCTATAGTGTAAATTGTTTGCAAACAATGGGAAATTCTAAAATGATACAATAAATAATTAATTGCATTGTTAGTGGAAGGGGTGGAGGCATGCTAACAGATGGCATTGGAATTAAATGGTTTGTTTTTTTCCCCTCTAAAACCCTGTGTTTATCTTTCTGTATCCAATTCCCTGGTGGTGTATGGTCTATATTTTATCGTAAAGGATTGCACGAGTCGAGTGTCAGCCACAGCACATACATCACACTTGCCACCATCCATCTTTGATTGCATCCTGCCGTTACTGCTGCTCCACCTCCCTACTGGTTTTTTTTAACCCATACAGCAGATTCAGGTTAGAAGTAGGATAAATAAAATAAGGGTGAAGAAAAAAAGTGTATTATACTAGAACAAATATGTGTCTTTAACACATCATGAATTAGATTACCGTCTGAGAAAATGCTGCTAATTCCACTTGAAGCTGCGCCCCTCACTCCTCATCAGGGGCATAGATATAGAGCATTGATTGATGCAATGTCTGCAAGGTGCGCGGTGGAAATGGCGTCAAGCACTCGCCAGCAGACACAATGCGGTAGTGCAAGATGCATGTAGATTAGTGTCATTATTTGGCCTTTGATCCTTTTATGGAAGAGGAACTACTGATCTTAATAGCACATATAGGTTTGGTAGAATGCTGTGCATTCACAGCAGCTACTCACATTTTAAATACCCTTTGAAGCTCATGTGCAGAAAAGTGCACGGTGCAGAATTGAAAGCTGTCAGCACTCTCAATTATGCAAGCACATACCTTATTCCTCGTAACCACCCACCTCTATTCATCTTGAGTCTGCAGCATGAATATTGCAGAAGGATTCATACTCACTGTTCTGTTAGGAATTGTGTCACACCAGCATGGCATCCTTTTAGCACTTCTGATTGTTGAAATAACCATTGTGCAGAAAATGGTACCAATGGCCAAAAGAAAGTGTTTTTAATACACGTTTACACTGCTTTGCTCCACTATCGCACCATATGATGTAGAATTGCTGAATTTAGCAGAGCATAGTTGTATGTCAGCCCATAGCTCAGTGAAAACCATGTCAAACCACGTCAAAGGACTTACCGTAAAAGTCGCTACTACCTCCGGTCAGTGTCCCGCTGTAGCAAGCTAGTAGCAGCGCTAGCTAGTGCTGCTACTAGCTCCCCGCTCCTGCTGCTAGGTCCCCACTCCTGCTACTGGCCGCTGCTACTGTCCGAGTCCCATCTGCCCAAGTCGGGTGTAGAGCCGGGGCTGGTCCCGACCTTTGGTGGTTGTCGGGGAGCTAGCGGAAGTTAGCGCGGAACTAGCATGAGCGCCAGCTGGCTACAGCGGGGTGCAAATGGGGACAATGACCAAAGGTAGTAGCGGCGTAAAACCCAACTTTTACAGTAGCTTGAATTGTCTCCTATTGTTTGAGTTTATAGATTTCAATGTTCCACAATCTGGATTGACAGAAAAGAATTTGGCAAAATGTGAGGTAGTCCAAATCAACGGTGTGTTTTAATTTGATAACTAAATGTGTTACCTCTTCTCTGTGTCTCCATAGGTAACCGATAAGATGGCGGCCAGGGAAGCGACTGGGCACAGCTACCTGGTGGCTTGCTGGCAGCCCATTCTGCTCCTGATGCTGGGCACTGTGCTGTCTGGCTCCACTACAGGCTGTCCATCCCGCTGCGAGTGCAATGTTCAAGAGCGTTCCGTGATGTGCCACCGCAAGAAGCTCATGACAGTTCCCGAGGGCATTCCTGCAGAAACAAAACTGCTGGACCTCAGCAAGAACCGCATCAGAACCATCAACCCAGACGAGTTTGCCAACTTCCCCAACCTCGAGCACCTGGAGCTTAGTGAAAACACGATCTCCACTATTGAACCTGGAGCGTTCAACAACCTTTACGGCTTGCGGACAATGGGTCTGCGTAGCAACAAGCTGAAGCTGATCCAGCTCGGCGTCTTCACCGGCCTGAGCAACCTCACACAGCTGGACATAAGTGAGAACAAGATTGTCATCCTGTTGGACTACATGTTCCAGGATTTGTACAACCTGCGATCTTTAGAGGTGGGCGATAACGACCTGGTTTTCATCTCTCACCGGGCTTTCCATGGCCTAAGTAGCCTTGAGCACCTGAGTCTGGAGAAGTGCAACTTGTCCTCTGTGCCAACAGAGGCCTTTACCCACCTCCACAGTTTGATTACGCTCAGGCTCCGCCTCCTCAATATAAATGTCATACGGGATTATTCCTTCAAAAGGCTCTATCGGCTGAAAGTGTTGGAAATAGCCAATTGGCCATATCTGGATACGATGACCCCTAATTGCTTATATGGATTAAATCTCACCTCCCTGACCATCGCAAATGCCAACCTGACCACAATTCCTTATGTAGCTTTGCGGCATTTGGTTTATTTGCGCTTTCTTAATGTTTCATACAACCCTATCCATACCATTGAAGGGAATAAGCTTCATGATCTTTTGCGCCTGCAGGAATTTCATCTGGTAGGAGGCAGGCTGGCAATGATTGAGCCCTACTCTTTCCGTGGTTTAAACTACCTGAAGATTCTTAATGTGTCTGGAAACTCCCTTAGCACTTTAGAGGAGTCTGCTTTCCACTCAGTCGGCAACCTTGAAACCCTCGCCTTGTATGATAATCCCCTGGCCTGTGACTGCCGACTGTTATGGGTTTTCCGACGACGCTGGAGACTGAACTTCAACAGGCAGCAGCCTACCTGTGCCTACCCTGAGTTTGTCCAAGGCAAAGAATTCAAAGACTTCCCG
This sequence comes from Taurulus bubalis, assembly GCF_910589615.1. NCBI lineage: Eukaryota > Metazoa > Chordata > Actinopteri > Perciformes > Cottidae > Taurulus > Taurulus bubalis. The sequence goes on along the minus strand of NC_136597.1, from coordinate 22,542,259 downwards.
GATGTCCTGCAGCCAAACTACTTCACCTGTCGCAAGTCTAGGATTAGAGATCGCAAACCCCAGCCGAAATTTGTGGACGAGGGAGCCATTGTTCATTTCGCTTGCCAAGCAGATGGAGATCCTGCCCCAGTGATAATGTGGCTATCCCCCCAGAAAAAGTTTATCACCAGCAAGACAATTGGAAGGCTCTCCGTCTTGCCAGACGGCACCCTTGAGGTTCGCTATGCCCAGATTCAAGACAATGGTACATATGTGTGTATAGCTAGCAACGCAGGAGGAAACGACACCTCCCTTGCTCACCTGCACATTCATAGCTACTCGCCTGACTGGCCACACCAGCCCAACAAGACCTTTGCCTTCATCTCAAACCAGCCCACGGAAAATGGTGCTAACGGTACAAGAGCCAATGCCCCCTTCCCCTTTGATATAAAGACGTTGATCATTGCGACCACAATGGGCTTCATCTCTTTTCTTGGTGTCGTCTTGTTTTGCCTGGTGCTTCTCTTCCTCTGGAGCAGAGGAAAAGGCAACACCAAGCACAACATTGAGATCGAGTACGTGCCACGGAAATCGGACGCTGGCATGAGCAGCAGCACAGTGGATGCTCCTCGCAAGTTTAACATGAAAATGATTTAACAGAGCTGTGGAATTTATTCGTTTTTGGACAAAAATAAAAACAAGACAAATGGAAAAGACATTTTCTTCCCCATCCCCCTTACAAACTTTGGATCCTGGTGTGTTAACAAAGACTAATATGTTCTTTTTTTCCTGACTGAAGCACAAGAGAGGAAGGCAATTCTTGACTTTCACAGGTGAGAGGGAACGAAAGCACATCCACTGCTACAGGGCATTGGTGGCTTCTACAAGGCCTGCGGGGGCATTAATTGAAAGTCAAATTTGTCATAAGCAGTTCATACTCCTGTGGATTTATACTGGGAAAAATATATCATAAAAGAAAAACACTTCAAACAGCCAGAATGCGAGGGGCAGATCATAGTTTGGCCATTGCTGTTTTATGTCTGTAACTTTAATTTAGTGTTTGTTCTTTTTTTTGTTTTATTGCCAAGGTTAGATGTCAAGTTATGAATGAGATTTATATGGGTTGATGAGCACATTTATACAAAGTTGATGCATTCAAACATCATTATACTGTGTGCTACATATGGTCTGTTTTCTTTCCTAAAGTGATGCTTGTTCTGTAATCCATCAAATGTACAGTATATCTGTGTCACAATACCCGATTCAAAATAAAAAAGGGGCATCTCCCAGCAATTAGCATTAGAAATACATAACATAGTATGGCACAATTATAATATGGGGAATACAAAACTGTTGTTGGACGTACTATATACACCACTTAATTTGAATTTCACAGCTACTAATTCACAGAACGTACAAAAGTGCTCCGTAAATACATAGATCGAGTGATATACAAATACATCTGTGCAACTTTTACTATTGATACCAATTCTCACAACTGTATTAACAAAATTATCTTTAAATAGACAAATATAACAACATTTAGTCTCGGAAACTAGCAGCAAATCCCGTCATTAATGTGGCTCTTAATATTGGATTACAACATTGGGGAAATGCTCTAATAAAGCATTTTACACCCAGTATATGATATCAGTATCACTCATCCCTAATTTTCAGATGTAACCCAGAGTGCACACATGGATTGAGGGCATGATACAGAAGGAAATGTGAGATGTTGCTGATATGATGGTGCTCTGGACCAACAATAGATTCAGCATCTATCCTACGGCTTTACCATCCAACAAGACGGTTACCATTGGCACCGTGATACTACAGTTGAAGCGGTTACCCCTGACAGAAACTATTATGTAATGAAATGATGTTGTGCTCAACATGATTGTGGGGAATAAAAGTTGTGGTGCTCACGTTTTTTTAATCTATATCTATATATATATATAATGTGCTCCTCAAGCTGTAGAAGAATTTCTTTCATTGTTGGTTATATTTTCTTGATTGTTTTATGAAATCAAAAGATTCATTTATGCCGATGCTCCCCATGTCAAAGCCATGGAAATACTACTTTCCAGGATAATTTGCAGGTTTGCTTATTCCCCAGATATGTGCGATGTTTGTCAGGTGGAGAAGAACTGTGCATAGCGTGCTCCCAGTTGGTCTTGCATACACACTTGGAGGTGACAGCCTTTCCTTTTCAAGTACACACTGTGGACAGCTGGGCTTTGCAAACGTGTGTGAGGATAAAGGCTAAGTTATTTATGATGGATGACATTACAGACAACGACACAGTAATGGGCTGGAAGTATGGACAGAATATGCAGATGGTTGGAGTGACACAGATGGTTTCACCCGTGGAGCAATCTGAAGCAGCTTTGGTGTAATCCGTTTTGCATAAAGGAAAGAAGAAAAAAAAAATCACTGGATATGGCTCATGGTTCTCCCTCTTGCTGATTATGAATGCTCTCTTTGTTCAAAGTGTGGCTACTGTACCTAGCCTTTTTTGATCCCGAGTGACCGCGGGTATCTGTTTTTGTTCCTGTTATTCCTTTTTTTTATTTTGACCCTGGACTATATTGAACATGTAGTCCAAGCCAACTTTTTACAAAAAAAAAAAAGATACTAAAAAAGAAATCTATGGAAAAATACATTCAAATTGTTCTGTGCAATAAAGGTAATATGCAGATTTTTTTTTTAATTAACAAAATTTCGTTGATGTTGAATTGTTGAGAATATGGTATGTTGTATTAAACAATCTATGGACTTTTTTAAACATATGCTGGTCTTATCTTGATTTTAAAGTAGTACGGACTTCACGGTCTTATAGCCAACCATGACAGCTGCATGTGTGTGAGGCTTGGATAACATTGGTTTGTACCAATCACACAACTACTACTTTTCTAGGTGCAAACTCACTATTGTAGAATTATGACGGCATTGATTAGTTCATTGCAGTCTCATTTATCTTGATACAATGTTTCTCTTTATTAATACAGATTTATAAAAGTAAAATATTTTTAAATACCCCTTTAATGCATTACTACCCAAGCATAAGTTTAGCTCATATTTTGTTTTTCAGTAACCAAATAATCTATTTATAGTGTAATTTATTTAATGGAATACCTCATTAAATGATGATGCAGACCGCGAGGTAATTTAATATCATATGTTCCAGCGCTAATTACTTGTTTACAAGACATTGGTCTTTCACTCATTTAGTCTGGCGTCTAAACATTATTGAAGGATAAAGGAACACACACACATTTAGATATTTCTAACAAATATTAGTTCACGCTGCACATCTGTCATCTTAACAGAGACAATATTAGTAAAGTAATTAGTGAACTTCCAAATTAAACAAAAAAAAAGTGAGTGCAACGTTGAATAAGTATTTCATTTTTGGGTGTCTCTTTGCGAAACATGAGCAAATTAGGTTACCCTTTGAAGGTTATGGGAAATGACCAGGGATACGAGTCGGACAGCCTAGTTTAATAAAACATGGCGCTGCTCTGCATTGAGTTTGGATCTCAGTCCCATTCCTTTTCATTCCACATCCTTGCTTAGGGCTCCATGGGGACTTTTGATGTTCCTTTTTCCCCCCAAGCTGTATCAAAGCATGCTCATTTATCTTCTGACTTGAAAACAGACAGGCAGAATAGAAGAGGAGAGAAACTATTCTTGAGGTCTCAGAGCCCTGGGGAGTAATGGAGACATCCATTGTATTCATTCCTCAGATATTAGATATGTGCTTAAGTTTCTAGGTCAGGAACAGGCTGATAGATTCTGACACTGCGCGACAAGTCACCTCTTCTAAACTGAGCATGAACACACAGACACACCTCTGGGTGTTCCTCACACTCATCCAAAATCTATCTGCTTAATGGCATTTGGGAAACACTGCATGTCGGCAAATACAAATATGAATTTTCTCTTGGCGATGCCTGTCACACAATAAAAGCATCAGATGCCTAAAATAAAAAGCAAGTCATTTGAGATTTGTGTTTTGATGTTGAATATAGACTCATGGCAGGGAGGCTGTTTCTAATCCATATTTTATCTTTATCAAAGCCCTTGTTTCGGTCTATGATTCCACATCACACCCACTATATCTAATGCATTCCAGACAACTCGGAGGAGGGAATTTTCCCACTTAAAATTGTCAACAGCAAAAACAATGGGTGGAAACAAAAACCACGGCTGACCGTGACAATTTATTTTATGATTTCCCAAGTAACATCTGGGCAGAGAAGATAACTTGCAGAGATGGTTTAACGTGACCAGCCAACTAATAACATGGCAATGCATTTTAACAAGGATTTGCATGTTTTAATACATGATAGTATGAATTGTTTTGATTAAATACAGGCAAATGTACTTTACATTGCCATTTACATTGTGCGCTTCCTTTGTTGTGTGATGTCAGACAACGGATTAGTTGTGAAATCAAGGAAGACGGATTTGGAAGGAAGGAAGGAAGTAGGAACTGCTATAAGTGTTGAACATGTAGCCACAAGGTTTAAAAACAGACGAATGAAAAATATCTTCTAAAATAAAATATAAGACCCTTGGCTCATATTACGCAAAAATAGTTGGCTTGATCTTTTGATTGGGCTTGATTGTAAAACTGCTGCCTGGTTATACAAAGAAACAAACAATCACAGCTTGATTTTAACTGGGTCAGATTCTGAAAACGATAAATATCCGGAGAACACATAGCTCCATATTGATTAACAATTTTTACTTTTTTCAAATTTTACTTTTTCTAGTGCAATGGAACAATATTTAAAATATAATATAAAATAAGCTTTTCATTGTACAGAATAACTGCCTGTTATCTGTGCATATGACAATAAAAAATACCTTGAATATTTATTAGAAATAATAAATTAGTTAAATTACATATCACACTTATTTTGTTCTACATGGACAGCCAATTCAATCACTTCCTGAAATGGAACAATATGCTACTGGACTGTAGCATATTAACTTATTTAAAATGTATTAAGGATAAAGTATGGAGGATAAAGTATATAGATTTTAAACTGCCAGATGATGTCACACTTACATAACACACAGGCTTCAATGCAAAAATGTTATAAAACTTTTCCCCAAAAAATTATTCTAAGAAACTGTGATGTTTTGTGTTACTTGATGCTTGTTTACCTTATGGGTATTAATCATATCTACACAAATGCTAAATCTTATAGTCCAGTATATACGCCTCTCAACTCTAATGGAGTATCTCCTCCATTGTGTGCTTCTCTCACTCCTCCATTCACAGGGATATGATTTCAAATAAACATCATGTTCAGTATTCCAGCTTCCATGTGATCATACCAGACCAAGACTACTTCTTGCTTTTGACAAATCCCAGAGGATGAGCAGTTTTCTGCTCTTCTGAGGAGACTGGACACCTAAAACCAAGTAGGAGTGTCTTGTCTAGTTTCAGTGAAAGTCAAAATCAAAGCAGCAACTTCCTTTCAGAAGCGAGTATATATATATATATATATATATATATATATATATATATATGTCCATTTCTGGAGGCTGTTGACTGAATTGATCTCTTCAGGAGTGTTGGCAAAGTGGGCATGACATTTTATTTTGTTACCGGCATCCGCTGACTGAATGATAAAGTTAAGAGGCGGCCGTACGAGCCAGACAGCAGCGAGCCTGCTTTATATCACCGTTTGCTGGGACACTGCTCGCCTTATTTGATCATACTAGAGAAAGTGACTGTTTGCAACAGGACTCTCACCAGCTCAGCAGGTCCTACGGTCATCACCAAAATAGATATAAACATGAACTTAATGAAGTGAAAAATGTTGAATCTCATCTTTTTAAACATTTGCATACTTGTTTTTGAATAATTAGCTATATAATGTACCGATCACCATATAGTGTAGCATGTAAAGCTTCTTCACATCATGTGCAAATATATGGCGATTGCACACTACTTTAGTGGATCACTATTATTCAAAATTTGACTTTCCACCCAAAAAAAAAGAGATATAATGATGTTTTTTACTCCCAATACATTTCCTCAAAATAACCATGATTACCATATGATTTGCGCAAAGCATGGTTGCCTGGTGGAGGGGCTGTCTATTTCTATTTGTGACATAATATTCAAAATATTCATTTTAATTTAATGTGCTTTAAGTTGAATAGTGGGTGAGGCTTTGATCCTTCTGGGTTCAGGGGTTTATGTCTGGTGTGGTTCCCATGTGGGGACTTAGCGGTTGCTTTGATGTTAAGCAGGCACTTCTGCATAGTCAATAAACACTTCCTCGAGCCCCGCTACCAAAAAAAAAAAAAAAAGAAGAAGCCACCTGACTCCCCTCCGTTACTCGCTTTTGACTGCTTCGCTATTGTTTTTTACGGTCTTGGCCAGCTCGTGGCTATCGAGCACACGCGGCAGGATGGCGTCCAAAAAAGGCGATCTGTTGAGGCCCTTTTTTTTGCCTGGGCCATATGCCACAGTCCACGTCTCTGTGGGCAACTCAATCTACCCTCCTTATTTATTTAACAACCCCATGAAAGAGCCATGAGTTCCCAATTCGGAAAAAAATAAATATGCGACAGCCAAAAGACGGCATCTGTCTGCTATTAAAACCATCTTTTTGGCCGCCTGCTAAAACCGACTCACTGCTGGCAAATGTCAATACTGAAGCTATAATTTGGGCTCGCTTTAGGGGGCAGCGGATTGTTTTGCGCGCAGATGTATGACCAAGGTGATCTGAGCAATTATTATCAAGGTAAAGAGGTGAGGGGGGAATCCATCCCATAATTCTGTTCCACATCCAATTCCCCCGCGTAGGGCCTGGATATGCCAGTGTGAAATAATTGAGAGCTCACTTGTTGCTTCACCTTGAAGTGGCTAACCAGTGTGCAGATAATTTGGCTTCTGCCTACTTGCCTCAAGGACGGCGGGCTGCTGAGGCAGGTGACGAGATAGACGAGGGGATCTGAGGAAAAACAGCACAGCCATTTGTCAGCATTGTTTCAAGATATCTGCAGGTGAGCATGGCTTTCATTTTTCATTATTTTCCCGCCATCTGTCTTCGGATATTGTGCTTTGGTCTGTCTGGGTAGTTTATCCAGAGGCCCTATATCAGCACGTCATCTCAGTGATGTTGAAGGTTCATCATATGCAACAAAACAAAAACACAAATAAAGATATGATTCATAGGAGCAAAATCTAAAATGTTGAGACACCTGGTATTATTTCTCATAGTTGTACTATAAATCACACCAGGAGTGTGATTAGTGATTAGTTGGTGTTGATGTGCTTTGTGTTTGGATTTTACGTTCTTGAATTATGGATGTATGCATGTGTCGTGCTTATATTGAAATAAGCTTTATTTCTGTATAGAAATATTTGGATTTAATTTTTTTTAAGTAGGTGGATCTGAAAGACAAATCAAAACTGTATCCTTCCAGCCTGGTCTTCTAAAATTGACATTCACAAAAAACTAAAATGCATCATCTGTAACATTTCAGATTTTCCGTAGTTTAAAACTAAACAATTATGTTTTTACTAAACCGAACCAAAAGTTTTGTTACTTAAAGTTTTTGTTTTGTTTTATTTAAATTGACAAGGTTAATCACATGTTTAAAACTGGGATAAAAAAAAAACACACATTTCCCTTAAAAATAATTGAGAATGCAGTTTAGCGGAAACTTTATTATGAAGCAGGGTTGATCTTGAAAACCATAATGCAGTTTAAGGTCATTTTCGCCTGCCTTCCTGCTAAAAGGGTGATGTCGCTTGTCACAGTCAAATTCAATCAGACTTGACTAATTCAGTGGAGTGTCCCTTTAAATCACAATGGCAAAGAGAACACATATGCAAGAGGTAAGTATTGGGCTAGTTTGGCCATAAATCACTATATATATATAATAAACATAATATGTGTTATAACATTCAAGACAAGCTGATCCTGTGCAAAGATCTAAGGATAGAGGGTTCTGTATGCTGCTCTGATTTTAAAGACCTTTCAGGCAAATTTGAGATTTCTTTTTTTAAAGGAAATACCTCAAAGCTATTTAATTCCCAGGCCTCAACACTAATAGTTTAGTCTCTTTAGCAGCTCACTGATCAATTTAAGATATTGACTCACTTGGATGTTCTAACCTTCACGTACGTTGCAGAGTCGGCGAGACGAGCAATAACCAAGGACGTCTTAGTGATGAGGATCATCGGTCCTGAGGGGAATGGGATCAAAACTCAGAAACCAAACAATGCTTCATGTTTTGTCTAATTGCATTAAATTAAAATATGTAATTGAGAGAATTTTACAGCAAAAGGTATATGAGAACATTGTATTTTATAGTATATATATAGTATTTACTCTGAACGAGAACATGTTGAATGCACTAAACTTTTGAATTATCCTTAATAACCCAGAGAAAGTTAATGGAGGCTCTTGAATCGCTCACGGCTTGAATTCCAGAAACAAATAATTTCCCAAACACAGCTGTGCCTAATCAAAGCAAATTTCCAAATTGAGCACAGTCACATTGATCCATTAAAAACGCGGTCGCCATTATGATCCTTATATTAGATGTGCATACAACCTCCGTTCAAATAGAAGTGAAAGTACTCCATATTGACTGATGTTAATTATAGGCTGTTTTCAAAAAAGCACAGCCGTATTTAAAAATCACTTACATTTGCCAAAACCGTAATAATTATATGCCATTACATGAAGTGTGCTTTATGGCATCCAGCAATTTCCTGAGGCAGTTACTAATGTTCTGTAGAGGTAATGACTGCACGACGGGGTAACTTCAGCAGATCGATTGATATCCTAAAGTTTCCGATGGAGACGGGCTGAGCGACACAAAAAGGGACCGAGAGCGGAGTAAAATAGTGCAGATGTCAGAAAACCAGTTGAATGCCTCAGAAAACGACATTCTCTTTGCAAAGCCCGGAGGATGAGCAATACAACAATGGCAAGGCCTCCACAAAGAGATATTACAAAATCTAAGCTGTTTTGGCTTTTTTAGCAGTCTCACTGCAGAAGCCCACAGTAGAATTTAATATCATTCAATGGGACAGAATCGCCTGGCTTGTCTCAGCTTTCAATTATTTAAAAAGGAGTCACAAGGAGAAAGATGAGGGTGAGAAAATCCGGTGTCTCTCACATTACACCGCAGATGAGAGCCCTTGAGATCCGTTTGTCTTTTAAAAATAATACAGAGTGCTCTGGAAAACTTGTATTTTCCCCTTGACTTCCAACCATTGCTCCACTGTAGAGTTACTTTGTCATTGAGTCAAAACCACATCAATAGCAGCGCTCGTGTGTCTCGCTCAAGGTGTAGTCGTTATCAAAAGCCAGACGGTCTATTGAGCGTGAGCATTTTGTACAAATGAACCAGCTGATGATTTTCAGTTATTACCTCAGCATGAGAAGAAGAGAAGAGAAAGAAGTGCGATGCAGTAGTCATTACTACGAGACGGCCAGCGTGCAGCCAACTAATCCATTTCTTACCCACAGATATAAATGACTGCAGTGTTCAAAGCCATTTTATTTATTCCAATATCAGGGCAGCCAGGAGAAAAGTTGGCCCGACTAATGAGGGCAAAATAAGTCAACTTAAAAGCTCAAGGCGGTTAAATAACTTGCTTATATGGGTGAGAGTGCTTTGTCATTTTTTTTTAAGAATTTGGATACAAAACAAGCTGAATAAATATCCATCTAGAATATTTTCCTCTTTGTAGAATTTTAAAGGCTGACAAAAGTTTTTGGCATGACCTGATTCCCTGCCTTAGAAATAACAACACAAATCACCAATTAGCAACTGGCCCTCATTTCAAGAGCGCCAGGATGTCAATACAGGACAAATACAACACTTCCTATAAAGCCCATATTAGTGATGCACTATACTGGAATAGTAGAATAGCAGAACGTGTAAAAAAAACATAAAGGACGAGTAAAATGACAAAATGCATCATTTTAAGTAAACATTCAGATATTTGCAAGCAACAAAGGCATGAATAAATTGGCGTTTTTGCACACTGGATTAGTTGTACCATACACTTTTTTTTGGGGAATATTTTATTTTTCCAAATATTTTCACACTGCAAAAGAACATGCAGAGCACACTACATTAAACATTACAACAAAATACACAAGTAGATGAAATGAAACGAAACTAATTAAATAAATAAAGTAAATAGATAATTCCCCCCACCCAAAGAACAATACAAATACATAAAAGGTTGGTGCATAGGATGACACAGCACAGAGAGAGATACCGCAATGACACAACTGCATAATGTTATTCAGAGCTCCAAATAGTTACAGTTCTATGGTACCGCTAGTGATGCACCCATGTCCTCCAAATAAGGCTGCTAGATGTTCAAAAATAAGGTACATTTCTTTCTTTCTGAGACTATATATGATCTTTTCAAGAGGAATACAACTGTTCATTTCCACAGACCATCTGTGGATGAGAGTGGGGGAATCAGACTTCCAAGTCATCGCTATACATTTCCTGGCCACACAGAGCAATTTCTGCGAATTGAATTTGAAGATTCGTTAAAGACTTGTTAAAAGTTGTGAAGTTTCCCAGTAAACATAGCTCAGGATCCAACGGAAAGGTAACCCCTGTGATCTTAGTTTGTACCGTACACTTTTGTAGGATTTAATTTAATGCAAACGGCATTAACTATGTCCATCCAGTAAGGCCTATTCAAAGAACAGTCGGGTCGCAAACACAGCAAGAAAACAGGTTCTCTTAACTTCAGTCAAAGTGCACGGACGGCCAATACCAAGAGGTACATGCACACACCAGACAGTACAACCGGAGCTGAGGTTTTCAAAGGAAACCTAAAAGCAGCTTTGGCAGGTTGGTTCTGCATGTTGCACAAACACATTACAAGCCTCTGACCACCGTGTTGACTTCTGCTCTTTCACTCAACGCCATTGAAAGAATGGAATTGAGCAATTTCTATTGCACATAATGGATTTTTTTGCAGAGCTTGCATCTTAAAAAAAGACTCAATCAAAGGTGTAGAACAAGCTAAACACAGCTTCCTTTGAGCCATTGCATCAACTGGCTGTTACATGGGTTGATTTGTGCACATGCACGCTTTGTGTGGGTGTGCGCGCACTCACTGAACATAGACTCACATATTTTGTCTATCTCGTCTCTATTTGTTCCCATTCAGCAACGGCTGAACTTAGTGAGAGTGCTGCCTACACTCCTCTGCTGTTGGCCTCTGATTCACTCTCAAAAAAAAAACTCAAGAAACTTTCTCCAACGCTGAGGTCACTGTTGCACCAGCCTTTTTGTACATCCGACGTGAGGTCGGAGGAACCACCTGGTGTTGTCACCAAAAATTACAGATTGTTCGCAAACAAAAAAGCCAAATCATTTGATTGTAACATCTGCTGGCGTACGGCGCACCTCTTTCCACTCGGGACTTTGGGGTGAGCTATGAGAGAAGACAGCCCCTTCGCGATCGTGGTTTTTGAAACTCCAGACTAATAACACTTTAAATTGCAGTTGGAGCTGTGTAATATGGGGAAAATATATATCATAGAATGGTTGTTTTCTTTCTCACTTCCATCGTATGTTGCCAGACTGCATTACATCGCTCAAAGCCATCTACACTGCTGTCGGGGAGCCTTCGGGCCTTCTTTGGGCTCAGTTGTTTGTGTGAATCTGCTCGGTGGTAAAAAAAAAAAAAGCGGACGAGTAAGTGTTTGTGTGTGAAGCACGAGTGCAACTACAGCAAAACATTGTGTGGGTTCGTAAAAGTTTTGGAAGAACTGTTGCCTTTTGATGATGACGATGCACCACAGCAGAGATGTAACTTTTGACCCCGTTAAGGATGTGAGCCGCTTTAACTGGGAGTCTGAGCCGCACAACATTGCCCTGGAGACAACACATCGGAATTTATACCCCATGGCGGCTCATCTCAGGCAATTTGGAACAATGGTGAATTCCAGTGAGGAAGACTCTGTTATCCCACATCCCTTGTTCTGACAGGATCTGTGACACATCCTTCTGCAGAGACCAAGTGCTCCTGGGGTGATTTTACCATTTTGAACTATTTTTTGAAACATTAAGAGACTCGAAGCTCTATGATCTGAATCCAAGAAAGCGATATATAGGCTGAGAGCTTGCTACTCCTCACACTACAGCGAAAAACAGGTGTGTTGTTACACTATGGCTTAAGAAACAGGAGCAGATTGACACATATAAAAAAGGGAATAAAAAGTGCAGGTGCAGTAAGTAAAATATGTGCATGTTATGTGTGTGTAAATGGTGCAGCAGAAGCACAGACACACATAATTCCTTGCTGTTGAAAGAAAGAAGCGACGCAGTGGGGATACAGATTACAAAGACGAAAAATAAGACACTAGAGCAGCATGCAGCCAAGTGCTCTATAAAAAAAGGATATATTTCGTGCAGGTGGGCAGCTTTAAAGCTTACAAATTGTTGCGTTAACTGCCACATTTCAAATAAAGGCTTTCCCCAATTTTCTTTTCATCACTAGGTGGCTGTTTAAGCTTCTGTATCATATAAGGCATTACAAGCCAACGGGGTGATAAACAAGACATGTGACTTACTGCAACAGCTCATGTTTTAAATAGTACATCTATTTGGCAGGATTTTACCGAGGTTACAGACAGTGTGACTTGAGTGGGAATTAAAGATATCTTTTTTTTAAGAAGCAAGATTTGATTTTATTGGATCGACAGTTTGAGTGCCAATGTCTTTGTCAAATATGGGGTTTTCTTCTTCAGCAGTTTGGTTTTCAAAAACCCACATCTCATTTTTAAAAGGGGGCACTAAGCAATATTGTGCTCTCATATCAGTGCCTTATGGGCCAACTAATAGCACCAATATTAGCCTCCTGGAAAATGAGGCATTCTGTGTGTCACTTGTGAGGTCTAAGTCGTCTCTTAATTAACATGAATTATGTCATGTTGCTGTTTTTGAGGAGGAAGTGTCAACTCTGTTTGCTTTGTTTCCAGCCAATAAACTTGACAACCCCTCTTTTGTGCCAGGGTCCCTTCTTCATCACTGCCAGGTTTATTTTCTTGTTTCCATGGATACTGTGTACAGCCAGTGCCAGGAATGGTTGTGCTACACCGGAGAGAGCCAGCCAGGTTTTTCTTATTTTTTGTTAATGAGCTCTGTAAGGGAGAGGACCTCTTACTGCAGTGAATGCCAGACTCCGATATGCAGTTTATGGTTTCACAGACAGCCGGATCACCAGCGCCAGCATCTGATACGCGTTTGTTGGTTCCGAGATGAATATATTAAATTATAACAAATTAAAAAGCATGTCCAGTAAAGTAAGATAATGCATTAATAGAAGAACGGAGGAAAATACCCCCCCACACACAAAATCATCACAATCTAGTTTAATTACACTGCTGCGACTGCAATAGTAGAAATAAGTGTAAGTGAAAGTGAGGAAGACACACACACACACACACACACACACACAGCTCAAGCTGAGTCATAAGGATTGAGAGACTGTTGCAAGCCAGCTGTCAGCATCTCACTGGTGGACAGCTTCAGATACCTGTTACTTTAAGTCAAGATGACATTTAAAATGTCCTTTTCAACTCCTTTGAGATCAAATCCCCTGGCACATTGTGCAGCTATTTAACAATGTATTAAAAAAAAAAAACACTACACAGCATTAATTTATTTGTATTTTCATGTCAAAATCGTCTTTTCTTTCCCGTAAAATAAAAATATGAAGTGTGCTAGTGCCAACCAATTTCAACCAATAATATAATGATAACAATCAAGCTGTAACTTTTGGCAATGAGGCAGGTGTGTGTGTGGAGCTACAGTCCTCTATAGGTCAGCTAAGTATCCTCATACAATATGATATCTTTTTATATTATCGATTTCTTTTGTGCGTTTTCCTATGAAAACCTGCCACACTTGCCAATTCCGGGCCGGTTGATGATTGTACGTCTTTACAGGTTATGATGGAAAGCTGTATTTAGATATTTGAACAACCTTTTTTTTTTTTCCAAAAGATCTATGTCACAATGACACTCGTTTGTGGCCATCTTTCTCCAGCACTAGGATGGTGCAAATGTATTGTGCAGGCATATTTGACATGACTGCAGCAGGTTGTGTCTTGCATCTGTTGCACCTTATTGTGAAGCTCAGAAATAAAACTAGTAATTGACACTTGACGGGACTAACACAATGTAATTGGTACAAATGGCAAACTCAAATGACAACTGTCGGTTACACACTTATTATCTTGCTGATGCTCTTGACAGGTTGGCGAGGTAACAATTAGTTTACAGCAACCGTGAACTTGGCCGGAAAGACAAACTGGCCAACCGACAGTACATAATTAGCTAGATTACATTCTGTCAGTTGTCCATCTGCCTGATGCAGTTTTACAGTATCAGTTTCCTCCTCTCCTACCTCTTGTCTTGCCCTCCTCCCGACCTTGAGAAACGTTACAGAACACACGTGGGTGGGTGGTGGATTTCCGACTCCACACGTTTTTGCTTTGACTCACCCAATGATACCGCGACTGTCTGTTTGCATAATTTAAACCTCTGATCTGCACGAAATTTAATAAGTTAATCCTGCCGGCGTCATGCTTTCCCACAAGTGAACTCACACACTCACACACACACACACTCACAGCACATATAGCAGATGACTGTATCATGTGACACGGGCCAATGATAGCCAAACACATGGGGCAACCGTTGATATCTAAGCAAATATTTTAGCCGAGTCCTGTTGGTTGAAAAATATAAAATAATGAATCAACAGAAGGCATGAAATCATGGTTCCACAGTAACATCAATGGGGATTTCTGAATGAAGCAAAAACTTATTTAAAATTGTCTGCCTGTCTGAAAGTTGCTTGTGTAAAAAAAATGTATGTGTTTGGTGCTTTGCCTGGATGAAATGTCATGTTTTTAATGCTTTAGATACAAAATAAATACAAAATCTGTCCATTCTTACTCTAGTTATTCTGTTTTTCAAGCCTGGGCAGCTGTGTGAAGAGTGCTATTGAGAGCATGCTGCCCTATCACATACGATGGTTTAATACAAGCTTTGAAAAGTATATTTTAGACTAGATTCTCACACTAAAAATTAAATATAACCAGCGTTTGTACACATTTGCAGTTTGATATGGATTGATCTTAACATATGATAATGCGTCCATCCCTGTGTGCATGGTTGCTATACAGGTTGATTTAAAATGTATTATTTCTGTCTCAGTAGGTAATATACTTTGCAGTCTAATCTAAACAAAATACCACAGCAAACTTCATTCTCCACATTTCCATAAATGACACAAGACATTTATTTGCCTTGAGCACCACCTTCTACCCGGGCCCAACGGTATAATGAATTTATGAGGAATGGACTGTGTTGCTCACCAGATATGCAGAGCCTGACTTTGCCATTACAGATAATTAAACTTGCTCAAAGAAATGAGTCGCAGGGAGCTACCGGGAACGGTCTGATTGCTCAGACCCCATGTTATATAAGTTTAATTTGAAACTAATCTGCGCAAGGTAAATGCATTTGCTCTGAACTTGAGGCCAAATAAAAAACATTTTGCATTCTACCATCAATTACGCTTGTCCACCAACAAGGCCTCTACGATACGACTGTGGTAAATGTACAATTAATGGAAAAGGGATGAATGCAGTGTAGCGTTTAAATCACCAACGGTGCGGGAAACAATGGGACATAAAACGGCACATTCCTGAGATTGTATTGGTATCTTTGCCTTTTTACATAATCCTTTTGCCAAAGAGCGAGACATAGTTAATAATGGACGCACTCTTGCAACACAATACTTATCATACTGGGGGCATCAATTCAGGAGGGATGCAGCGAATCCCCAAGAAGGACTTTAAAAAAGGAATGGTTCAACAATTTTAGGAAAAATGCTGATGTTTTCTTTCGGAGAGAAGATTCATATTCTCTGTGCACAGAACTGCAGCTCTAAGACAGTTAGTTTAGCTTATCTAATGCTATGCTAATGTATCACTTTAACCCAGAAGCTCTTTTTGTAATTATACAATCGCATTGTTCAACATTCCTGGTTGTGTATTAAAGAAATGAGATAGGATGCATACAGCTGTCCGATACAGAGGCCTTAAACTTCGAAGAGCCGGGTTCAAAGAGCCTCCCTGATTCATCTTAAAAGTGTGGTGTGTAGAAATCGGTGTCATCTAGCAATGGGGTTGCAGATTGTGTGTAGGCGAACTATGTTCGACGCAAAAACGTGAATGCCCCCATCTATAACCAGTTTGGCTTGTCGATTCTGGGTTATTGTACTCCTACCCCCGGTGGGTGACCCTGCTGTAGCAAGCTAGCAGCAGCGCTAGCTAGCATTGCGGCTAGCTCCCCGCTGCCGCTACTGCCGCCCGCGTCCCCTCTGCCCGAGTCGGGTGTCGAGCCGGGTCTGGTCCCGCTACCTCGGTGGTTGTCAGAGCACTAGCTGGCTACAGCGGGGAGCTAACGGGGACATTGACCGAAGGTAGTAGCGGCTTGTAACCCGACTTTTAGGGCTTGTGTTTTTCTGGATAAAGTCTTTTTTTTTTTTCTTTGTTCAATTCATCTTTTCATGACAAAATACATTGTGTAAGATGAGACATGAAAATAGTTTAGGATATATCATGCACACATTTCCACATGAAGAAGTAACATGTTGGTTTGGACCTTCAAAGCTTTTTAAATGAAAGCTAAATATGAAAAAGACAATATATATTCATCATGGTCTAGTGTACAACCGGTCCAATGTGTGTCAGATCAAATACAGTTTTGCAGTCTTTCAGAGCAAAGACAACATTGCACAAACCAAACACAAATTCTTCATCCCTGCTGGGCAATTAGGCCTATACTTTCTCTTGCAGTTTTGTGTATGAAAAACCACACACACACACACACACACACACACACACACACACACACACACACACACACACACACACACACACACACACACACACACACACACACACACACACACACACACACATTTATAATTCATGTAGAGAGACCACACAAGACTAACCTTGATCCGTCCTAGAACAATGCATCACTGTATCGCACACATTTCTAATAGCGAAAGCATCTGTTTGATTTGTGTTTTATCACAGCTCAAATTTAACAACGACATAAAGAAAATTCACAGAGTGTCTGTGGGGAGAAATTATAGAGGAAGTGGCAGAGAAGTCTGTGGGTGTTGTTTTCATGAGAGAGAAGGAGGATCAGCCTCCCTGCATGTATTGTGGGTTGGGGGATTTCAATGCAGGAAATGGACAAAAAGGATGAATTGTATTGACTCTTTCAGCCAGAGAAACATTTGTGTTTGAGGAATTATCCACGTATAAACCCCCCATATTCCAAATGGACCCAAAAAGAAAAGTATGTAGAACAGAGGCTCGACAAAAAATGAGACTTGGAATGAATCCAGAATGAGAGAACATCAAGCAGTACATCAATTATTTTTCTCCAGTATTTCATTTGTTACCTGCTTTTTTGATTCCCTTCCAAATTGTAACTATAAACTCAATGTGTCCTTTTGAATTGGAGATTGTTGAAAAAGGATGTTATGCTACAGATTTTGATGTTAAGTATGATGAAAGTTATTTCCTTATTAAATTCTAAGAAGATGTCAAATGCTATGTGTTCATTATTAGATAAATCAATAAGTAATGTAAGTGATAATGAACAGCACGCCGGTCATTATCGTAAAATAAACCCCAAACGGGTTCAGCAGGACCCGAACGCAAAGAGGATACTTGGATTAGGTTACGTAATTGTATCGGAATACATTTTTCACCTCAGAAGGATCATAATACCAAGCTCTACTACTCTGGTTTCAAATGTTTAGAATGTGTTAAATGTTCAAGAAAGACATAATACATGTACATATTCTCACTTTGAGTCTCCTGCAAAGAGGTTCTTCAAACAGCCATTTTTCTATGGAAGCTATAAAAGACTGGCTCCTCGTTCCATTCAGTACACACCACTTAACAAAAAAGGAAAAAAGTTTAAGGCTACACATCTCTTGACAACCTGCAATTTGCATTTGAGGATAAGTTAACAGTTGCTAGCGTATAGAAACGTATTGCAATGCCTCGAAAGCATAAAGTGGAAAGAACGAGCCCAACCAGCTGTGCTCACCTACTTAATATCACCTAACAGGGTAACTGAAAGGCCCAATGGGGGACTCCCATGGGTTCTCCTGCCTCTTGCTCAGGGCCCTTCCTATATGATTTGTAAAACAGCTCCTATGGAAGTCTATTTACATCCACTTCCATTGGAAGTGTTGCCCCGCAGCCTCCTGAAGAGCTCCTGACATGTATTCATCTGTTCAAAAGCCCCTGGTATAAAGATTCATTCCGTCTGCAACATCTGGTATTTTTCCTCTTCAGACAACAATTATCAGACGTAATGAAAGTCTCCACAGGTTCAGACGGTTGTGCTTCAGTGGTCCGATATCATCCATAGCATGTTGAGAAACAGATTCATACAGCACTTGCCTGACAGAAGCATAATACTTAAAGGTTTTCTTCGATATTCAGAGAATGAACATAGCCGAAAACAACTATTTTATTTGTGTGTCTGCTGTGATCTTCTCTGTGCTTTGTTTAGGTAACCACGCATGCCGTTTAGTGTATTTGAAGGTGTTCAACAAGCTAGCTCATGGCCACCGGTCTCACTGCTCTCAACTCAGTCCCCAACATCTTTTCACCCCGCCATTATATCATAAAGATAGACACAATATTAATAAGTTAATAATTGATGTATTGGCGCCACAAACATCATTCGTTCAATTCAAAGCTTCACACACCAAAGCCATCGTGTCGTTATGATCACTCTGCCTGTTTTACATTTATTGTCCACTTGTGGCGCAGTAGAGCAAATGAAGCCCCATGAAGCTTCGGCCCATGAGCGAACCAATTGGATGGAAAGCTTCAAAGCTTCAGGAAGCTTCATCTCGCCATCACTAATGAATACTCTTTAAAAAAACGATACTGAATAAACTACTCATAATCTACTCACTGTGACACCTTCCAAGCCCCTCTACTCTGGTGAACTCTTCACCCTAAACTTGTCCTCTGTTAGGCCAACTACGCACTTTGTGAAATGGGCCCCATCCTGTTTCTAAGACTTTTCTCCCAAAAACATGTTTTTGTTGAATGTTTTTCCTCTTTGAATTCAGGGTCGTGTTCGGGGCATAAATGTTTGTGTGCTCCATGTCTTTGCAGGCTGTTGCTGACTGATGTTTTATGAGACAATATCAAATCCTATGAGTAGTTGTACAAATCATGAGGATAAGACATATACATGTATATACACTGTATATGTCCGTGACAACATGAGTCTCTAAAACATTTCTCCTCCCACACTCAATCCTATAATTGAGAGGCAATATAACGCTCTCTCAATGGCTGAAGAAACTGAAACCAGCAAATGTTTGACATCTTTAGTCAATTGGCTCATTGTTTCAGTATCACACATCATTTCTTCTGAGGGATGTATTTTGTCCGACTTCTTCTGGACTTCTCACAAGAACAAAATGACCTTCAGTTATTTTGGTCAGAATGTCACATTCAAAGCACACTTCGCTGCATTCATAAGAATTTTGCCCGACCAGATGATGTCTTGTTGGATTTGATGGACAAGGTCTTACATTTTGAAGTGTGTTTGAATTGTGCATCGCTCTGCTCAGCTTGCTTCAGGACACAATGAGCGCATGTGTACTTTGACCATCTGCATTTGTTCTCCAGTAAAATTAGCCAAATAAGTTAGTGCAGTCTATTTGAACTGACTATGACATCAACAACAAGTCAACATGCCCAACACCACAGCATTATGCATTATACAAAAGAGGTAGTCATCCGAGTAATAATTGTAAAAACCATTGCTTTAAACCAGAGGTGTCAAACTCATTTTAGTTACGGGGCCACATACATTTTGATCTCAAGTGGGCCAGACAAGTAAAATCAGAGCATAATAACGCATACATAACGACAATATGTATCTACCGTAAAAGTTGGGTTATACGCCGCTACTACCTTCGATCATTGTCCCCATTTGCACCCCGCTGTAGCCAGCTGGCGCTCATGCTAGTTCCGCGCTAACTTCCGCTAGCTCTCCGCTAATTTCGGCTAGCTCCCCGACAACCACCAAAGGTAGGGACCAGACTACACCCGACTTGGGCAGAGGGGATTCGGACAGTAGCAGCAGCAGCGGCCAGTAGCAGCAGCAGTGGGGAGCTAGCAGCAGTGCTAGCTAGCGCTGCTCCTAGCTTGCTACAGCGGGACACTGACCGGAGGTAGTAGTGGCGTATAACCCGACTTTTACGGAATGTTTAAATCATGGTTGAAGGTTTTTGGATGATAAACCCTATTTAAAGGCCTTTCTACAATAAAGTAGAAACATACAGACCAAAAACTCAGACATCAGCCCACTGTTTATCTGCCTGGGCTCTCCTCTGCAGATTCCCTCTCTTTGTGACGCGTTTGACGTCAAACAGCCGTTTGGACAACCACTTTCATGACGCGATCCATTTTTAATGACTTGCAACACCTCCTGGTGAAAAATACAGTGAAATGTCCAATAACTTTGTCCTCCATTTGCAGCTTGTACTTTCTCCCTGAATTTCGACAGCACAGGTCCAGTCCACTCCGACCCGACCCAGCGCTTCAACGAGAGCGCTAAAAATGTAATTCGCTGTAGTGGTGTCAAGGAGCTCTTCGGTGACCGCCAAAGTCTCATCAACACCACGAATGAATATGGCCTGTCATCCGGCGGGCCAAGCTGGACCCCCTGGCGGGCCGGATCCGTATGTTTGACACCCCTGCTTTAAACAGAGAATTCATGCACGTCTTAAAGGGCAGGGTGGCTGAAAATAGTCTGTGCTGGGCTTTGTGCGGTTGAATTAAAATATAGAAGCAACACATTGAGCATGATTTTCTTCCAATTACCGGTACACTAACTTGTTAATCCGAGTTGGCACCAATGCTCCTCACTTGTGCAAAGGTGTGTATCCCATATGCTTGTGTTCTGCATAAAACAAATGTGTTTATCTTTCTTGACAGGCATATGCACCTTGCTTGAGTGCAAAGGGAGAAGATCTTCAGAGAAGGTAAACACCACTTGCATATAGGGTTTGACAGAACATGTTGCGACAGCTTCTTTGATAGGATGCTATCAGTGCAGCTGCTCTATCCACAAGTCTGATGGCTGAATAACTCTTCAGCGGCTGTGCCCTTTATCTGCCGTTAAAAAGAAACGTTTGGTAAATCTTTGTTATTCCTTTCTATGCTGGCACTGTAGTTCAAAGCTTGTCAAAGAACAAGCTATTCTTCAACTTGCGAACACACCTGTCTGACACTCGCACTTGTTGTGGCACCTGCATATGACGTTTGAGATCACGCCTTGTGACTCGTTCTGAGACAGTGCAGTTGCGGTCATATCGGCTCTCGCGAAAATCCTCTTCCTTACGCTCGGCCTCCGAATCAAACCCAATAAAAGAGGAATACATTCAAGAGAAAACATGCTAAAATAATGATGAGTTAAACACTAACTATAGTATTGTTTTTGGAAAAGCTCTCCTTCAGGCTAAACAGTCCCGGTGGGCATAAGACTGAAAACTAATGCAAGGGGCTACGTTAGAGGGGCCGTGTTGCTTCAGTTGTTTAAGCAAGGATCGAGGAATAAGAGATTGATGAATTCGAGTTTAAAAATGCTTTGCACCTAACCCTTGGAGCTGGAGCTGCACACAGGCACTCAGGGACCCAGACAGAGGAGCACGGCATAGCAACTGCCAACTGAATTAAAATATTTCAAAATATTTTAATGGAGCCAACGTTATAAATATTTAAGGAGTAAAAATATAACATTTATAGGCTACATGAAGACATTAGAAAGCCGTATATGAAAACTATCGGTAGACACTAGAATATACCAATGTTCCCTAAACGTCTTGCAATCTCCTGCTACTGTTCAGCCTGCAACAACAACAACAACATAAGGCTACCGTTTCAGAATCAAAGAATACATTAGCACACTCACATTAGAACGCATAGCACTTGGAGAGCACTAGATACATTTCTGTCAAAATGAAAGTTGCGCCATGTAATGTGCTGCAGCTGGCAGGAAGCTGCTGGAATGAGTTGTTTACAGCCATTTCCACAGTAAACATCAGATGGCTGCATTGCCATAGTCAACCACAGTGTGGTTTGCCGACAGCAATATTTTGTGAATCCACACCATTTCCGGCAGACACAGGAGGTGCATTGCTGCTTCCCATTCATTGGAAACTTCAACGCATTTGGTATTTGCTGAGCATTCTCATGCCATGTGTACGAAGGGCCTGACTGGCCTAGCAACAGATGAGTGTCTTTCTACCTTGCGTCCAGAGTAACCTGGATTGAAGCTGTACAACGCATATCTCTCTTTGTAGACACAAAAACAAGAAGTCTTTCGCATTACGATCATTTGAGCGCAACATTTTTAGTTGTTTAGTTTTGGCCTTCCCAATGAGCAGCAAGTGGCGTAACCATTGAAGATATCCTTTTCAGTCAACACAGAAGTTAGTAATGGAAGCTGGCTTGAGCTGATGCAAATCTATGATTAATCTGCTCCCAAATGGAAAAAAAATAAATCTGGGCAACTGGTATTTTCTGAAAGACTTTAAAGAAAATAAGTGCTTGTTGACCTGGTAAACGATATCAATCTGTCTTAACAGTATTCATTTGTTTCCATAGTTCTCCGGCCTTCAGCTCCTAATCTTTGGAACAGCCTCCCGCTCTCAAACCTTAAGACTTATTTCCAGTGGCCTTTGGTTTCCCTCACTGATTTTAATGTTTTAGTAGTTTATTATCTTTTTTTTAATTGCTCTTCCAAGTTTTTTCCGGTTTCTAATAGATTTGGGAACGTGTTATAATGTTGCCTCGTATTTTTTCTTTTACCATCTATTCTTTTTGTTCCTTTTGTTGATGACATTTTACTCTTTTCCCTTTTTTTGTTGACTCTGGTTGTCCGTAAATTGTGCAATATCTATAACCTTGACAATAAATACTATGTATTTCAGCTGTTGTGGTGTGCATTATAAGGTGTTCAGAATGCATCAGGAACAGGAATCTGTAACGCTTTTAGCATCTCATCGGGAATATTAAATCTAGAAAAAATATAGTCACAAAGAATAAATGAGCCAGAGGAACCTTTAAAGAGAAATGCTGTGGTTCAGTGTCAGTTTTCCACGATGATGGGCTATTTTTTTTTTTTTACGCGTAAGGTACCTGCAAATGTAGAGTTTCCCCATATTCCTTCTACCTTCGTCTCCCGGGACGCTGCAGTTTGTCAAAGTGAGAGGACAGTAGGACACAGGAGGCCAGCAGGGGAAACAGCGGATATGTCTGGTCGGGTATATCAGAGCAGTTGCCGGCCCTGGAGACTCACTCACTGTCGTCCAACACAACGCTTCAATTCCCCAGACTGATATTCAGTGAATCTCTCCCCAACCTTCAGTCTACATCTCCCCGGGTCTCCCGTGTCTTGGCTGGAATGAGTCACTCAGTGATGGAGACCAAAGAAAAGAAAACATGGAATCACCCTCCCTCCATTCAGAGAGTAGGTAAACGAAAATGTGCGACTGCAACATTGATGCGATGACGCCGGCGATGCTAGTGGACTGCGAGCCAGTTACTGGAGAGCAGCTAGCGTTACAAAACCTCTCCATCATTGTCAAAATGCCTTTGAGCAAGGCACCAGATGTCAAGCCGCTTCAAGGTCACTGCACTAAGCGGAGTGTATTTACGCGCAAATGGAGCATGAAGTACTTTTCTAGTCTAATGTAGCACGGTTAGCATCCGGCCAGCGAAGACGACACATGGCCGAAAGACGCCGAGGCCAATAAGTAGTGCAGCAAAAACGGGATTCGGTATTTGACCTGACACGGGGTGCTCTCGGGACTATTTACAGATATTGCCATACATGGCTAATAAAGCAAAGACGGGAGGAGAATGTTCTTAGAGGACTGTGTGTCGCCGTTTAGCACGAGGACTCGGAGTACCAGCGCATGCCAGGCGGAGGATTACTACCTACACTCCATACACACACACTAATTCAAAGCTCAAAAGCTCTCTATTAGATTAAAAACCACTTTCTGTGTCACCGTGAGCCAGATTGAAAGGTTTGTTGTGTGTTTTTTTTGGTGCTTTCCAGATCCCCTTCAGATCCTAATTTCCAGCTCACGTTGTTTCGCCGTGTGCTCTGTTCAGTGTTTTGAGAAATGATTCAGAGCCAACTGTGCATCAAAGATTGACAGGAGAGACTAAGACATGTGAACTGAATCAAAAGCAGGTGAGCCTGGAGTGACGGATTATTTGGTGGATCCAAGTGTTGATGCCAATCCTGATTTCTGAGATGTAAATACGTGGATTATGTAAAGACTCGAGACTAAAGAATTAGTCAAACGTTTTAAAAAGCGTACTTATTTGACAGTGAAATCAAGGGATTGATATCAATGTGTGCATTAAGTACAGAGCAGGATCATGTTTTGCAACATTTTTCTGTTTGTCAGGACATAGCTGAACCACATCAAATGACAGATATGTGCTTTTCTTGCATATTTCTGTTACTGTTCTACATGGGCTAAAACAGCAATACTTTGTGTTTTAATAAGTCACCGTCAGAGCTGTTTTTGACCTCTGGAGAGAGACCGGTTAACTTGGCTAACCAAGTCATGTGATTGATAATCCCATTTTGCGCTCAACATTATTTGCCAAAATGCTCACCTATTCCTTGAACGCAAAAAAAAAGCCTTGTAGGTTTAAGTTTGTCGAGACGAAGCATCGTGTGCTATTAGTAATGACTTTAAAGACAGTTTGAGCAACTCTTCATTATGATCGTCAAATATATTTGGACACAATTTGTAATTTCCTGACACAAAAAGAGTCATATTAAAATAAAGACAAAGGCCTCATGCACAGCCTGCTCGTATAAACACAATATCGGCGTAGACACTTAATTTTCTCCAGTCGTCCATGCACATTTTCTAAATCCGGCCCCGAGTATCAAGTTACTGACGTTTCAGAAGAGTCAGAGCTGCTGTAGCTCAGCGTTTGCCGTCAGGATGTTGGGGCATAACATTTGTACTTTCCTATCTGCTTATGTAAGAGACTGCTGTCGAAGTTTGTACTCGTTATCATCAAGTTGATTTTGTTTTTCATCTACTTTAGAGCAGCTACACTGCAGATTTACTACATTAAGTACTTGCTTTCATTATAGCGCCATCTATTTTAACCGGTTTAGCTTTGAATTAAATAGAGAGCACGCCTTTAGATTGTCATCACATCTGTAAACAACATTATTGCATTTGGATGACATAAAAAGATAAACACACACGCCGTAGTAAACAACCAGTTATTATGCAAGGGAAACACCATTTGAGGCTTTAATCACCTTGCTGTTGGTATTCACACCCATCTCTGTTTGCCGAGCAGATCTGTTAGCGGGGTTACAAAAACAGCACGATAGAAAACACTCGCACTGTTTGATCGACACAGTTTGGTCCTCAACATGATTTGAGCTCTAAACCAGTACGGTCGGACTCAAACTGTGTAATTTGCTCGCGCGCCACCATCAAGGGACTCTGCTTGTGATACGCCGCAGCTGATGGGGAGTTTGGTTTTATCTCCCAGAAACACTGCTGCCAGCTATCTGACTCAATGTGTTTTCAAGATGTCATGTTTGGGGCCTTTTAGTCATGTTCGTTTTCCCTGAAGCAGCAGGAGACACAGACAACGGTGAGTTAATCAACGCAGTTGTTCCGGGTTTGTTGTTGATGTTGTGGTGGTGGAGTTCATTCACTGCATGCTCCAATATTAACAATTGTATATACACATACATTGTTATACATCCACTGGAGAAATAAAGAAGTATAATGTGGAATTTATTTGACCAATTTCAGATATTGAATATTGGAATGCAAGACTCATTTTTGGTTTTCAAAAGGATTTTTTATAAAACTATTTGTGAGTGTTACCAGAGAATGTGAATGAAATATATATAAACATACATTATATTTTTTTTATTTATATATAATTATCTTGAGGGTTACTTCATTTATAAGAATTTAGGATGGGAATATCCTAAATTAGCATAGCATAGCTAGCATTATACTTCTGCCTATACCTTTTCAATCATTTTGTATATTAGATTGTATACACACTTTACCCATTGTATTGTAGGTGATGACTGAATAAAACACTACTACTATATTCATTTTACTAACGGGCACTAAACAGCCTCCGCTGTGTAAATGTTGCTTTTAGCCGTAATGTAATCCCAGACGTGAAATGGAACATGTGGTGAGGGTGTGACAGCGATTACAGTTACTACTGTGGATTGGATTTGATCGCTCCAGAGTGTGCATGACTTAGCGGGCACAGAGTGCAACAAGCGGGCCCGGATCTACTTTATTTGTGCATCTGACAGCAGCAACAGTTCGGGCAGCTGTAAAGCAGATTCTAACCAGCAGCACAATTGATCTGCCGACAGGTGGCCGGGGTGCGGGCGATGCCAACGCCTCCCCTCACAGCCGCACCGTCACGGATCTGGATAACCCCCGATACAGCTGCAGAGACCGGTCTGACCACCACACACCATACCATTTTATTTCATGATTTACAGGAAACCTTTTGACAAGATTCTCTCATATTTAGAGAATCAAAATTACTAAATTGTTTTTAAATAATCAGCAGATATAGAATATGGTATATTAATTAAGGAGGTGGCTGCATCGTTTACCAGCCTGGTCTCCTAAAAATGACGTTCCTATACAACAGAAAAGCATCATCATTTATGCTTGTGGTATGCTTGTTTTGACTTATCACTAATGGGTTTTTTAAATATTCCAATAAAATCCATGTTGGGAGGCCGAGGCCGATGGGTGAAACCAACAAAGGAATATCTGATTGTTTCCCCCATTAAACCAAAAGTAATTTAATTTACATCCGTAACTTAAACAACAGAACCAACACACTTGTTTTAAGACAATTATGGATTACTACATGTAGTTTTCTTGCATTTTTTGTTGTCATTTCAATTCACAACTTCACCCACTATAGAGATAAGCGTTATAGAGACAAGATATAATGGAGCGTTGTTATCAACATGTAATTCTCTTCTCACCCGTATATATTTTGACTAAACAGAAACAATGATTAGAGGCAGACCCAAAGACTCCTCTATCTTTAAAGGTAACATTTGCCATCCATCCAGCAGATGGGTCTTCAGCGAGAAGATTGAAATCAATCTAACCCTGATGAGGCCAGAAGAGGTTGGCCACTTTGGCACAGCAGACCCCGCAAAAAAAAAAAAACGAGGAGGATGAGATGCTCATCAACACAAGTTTCCCAAAGCTCAAATGGCTCTGCTGGGGAGAAGTACGGCGTCAACAGAACAGTGCTGAATGCCCACTTTAGATTTGGACGGGGCTTTGGATGACAGACTGCCGGCGTTTATCTGGGGCCCAGATTCTTAGTCGGAGCCTCCTGTCCTCCCCTGTGATTTTCTCCTCCCTTTCTCCCAGTTAATAATGCTGCACATTATTTTCCCATGCAGATAGCCACAGAGCGTGAAATCAATTTAAGAGCAGAGGAGTGTGAGAACAAACTCAACTGGAGAGGAATGTCTGAATTTCAATATTTTCTCATTTAATAATAAAGCATTCATGGGCTCTGTGATTTAATAAACAGTGTGCAGGGCAGGGCACAAGGTAGGGGAAAGGGCCAAGTCGTCTTTCCTGACGATTTAGTTGAGGCCAAGGCTGTGAATACGAAAACAATATGGAATTCACCGTACCTTCTTTTGCTTTATGCATGAATGATTGTATTCTTTCATATATCAACACCATTGAGATCCACTCATCTCCCCCTCGTTGCTAATTTCTCTTCATTTAATTTGAAGCGTACACCGCAGGCAACTTAACATCCATTATCCGTCTACAGGCAAGTTCAGCAAAAAAAGGTCCGAGCGAGTTATTTCCATGTTATTGAACACAGGTGGTGTTGCCTGTGGCAAGTAGCGACAGAACAAGTGGGAGAGCGCAGATGCAAGATGGTGGAGGTGGGTCAGACTGTCAAGTCACTGAGCTGTGCCCACAGTGGGTACCGAACACCGACCATAAATAAACCACCTTGACAAGACAGCGCCATTTGTCAACATTAAGTTCTTGTGAAGCGAAACCAGAGTCGAGCCGAAAGTGGTTTCCAGGAAAAACGTTGTTGCTGAGGTGTTGGAATAAATCTCATAGATTTGTGTGTTGCCTGTATTTTTAATATTTTAAATATATATTACACATTATAATGTGCAGCCCTTTAAAGGCGAGACTGAAGTTAAAGGACCTGGATAGCACTTTGGAGTCCAGGATTATTGGGTAAGCTTTCCTGCAGTGTGCGTCGTTAGATGGGATTATGTCTCCGTTTAATCCATAGTTGTGCATTCTTCCCTTGTTTACATCTATAAATAGTATTAGCTGCATTCAAATGTTGTATTTCAAAGATAAAGAAAATGTACTATAGCATGCCAGTACAGATACAAGTATCCTCGAGGCTGTGCTAATGTATTGTTTTCTTGATGGCATCCTGTTATTTTTGGGGTCTAGAGGAAAGCAGTACTGAGGGTGAAAGTACAGTCAACCATAATGTCTGTGACAGGGAATCCATCTGAATTTAAGCAAATAAAGAACACAGCAGCATGATATTAAATATACATGAGCATTTATTTCTGAGCCTCAAATCTACTTTTAGATCAAGTGGAACGGCGGACAAGTGGGTGATCATTTCGGTTGAATTTCACCGTCTGGGAAATGGATTATTGTTGCTCAGTGGACCAAAATGACGTTTTCCTCTCACCCTGACTGGATTACCCTGCAGGGCAGCGCACCGGCAACACTCTGCATGGAATAAACAGGTATTCCCGATCAACCCCCGTTTGTTCTTTTCCTCGTCCGATTGGATTACTCCGCAGATCACCTCCCGCCACCCCCTCAGGATTTAGACTGCACTGAAATCTTTTGCAGGCTCAACTCTTGAGAACGAAGCTTTACGGTGCAAATGCTGAACTTCCTGCCGGCGCCTGAGAAACCGCCCGTGCGATTGTGGTAACAATGGAGCTGGCAGGATAATGCATTGAAGGGTTTTCCCCGTTTGTTGGGTATTTATTTGGCAACGGGCAGGAGCTGGCTACAACTTTACTGCAGCAGAGCTGCTGCAGCCTTTCAGAGGTTTAAGTGTCACTGCTTTTAATTATTATTTCATGATTGTAACATGGAGGGTGATCAATTTCACCATCTGGGAAATGGGATTGTTTTGCTACAGTAATCCACACACACGTGTACACTTGTGTAATGTGCGGCTATGATCTCGAGCCATTTGGGTTGTAATATTGTGAAAAGAAATCTTCATTAGTATTAATTATAACATAATTAGACTGATGTTTGCGATGCCAGGTGCTGTCGTGTCAGCTCCCCAGTCAACGTGTTTCTGTCAGTCGGGCTTGACAAAGTGCCCGAGTAGAGTAGCGTGTAATTCCATCTCCAGTGCTACACACACACAATCATTTCAAGTGTTTTTAGCAAAAGGGTCACGTTTTCTCCTCTTGCTGATGATAAGTATCCATGCATTGTGCCATGACATCATTGCCAGAAGTAGAGAAGTGTAATTACGATTATGATCCCATTAGCTACTATTATTATTCAATCCGTGACGATGGGAGCGTTGGGTTGAATAGTGACCTTTCTGACACCGTAGGCATTCACATTCAGCTGTTGTACGTTCTGCTTTACTGTCAACCATATATACTAAGTTCAGCCCCTGAATCTATTCATCCCACTCGATTACAGCTAAAAATAAACTTAGGGAATTCCCTGCCTGAAGGAATATTATCTGAAAATGTCTTTTGAAGATATATGCTTAAAAAAGAAAAGTGATGTCTAAATAGTTGATGCCACATGAAATGTTCTTGCTTTCATTGACTATGATCCTCCATACGAATAATATTTTTTTTAAAGGAGCTGATGCGATTGACCAATATTAAATGCTGCTGCTGGGCTTACTGAGAGATCCTACAAGCATCCTCGTTCCAGTAATGTATTCACACACTGACTCGTGCTGGATCCTGATAGGCAACATCCATCCAGCCATTATGTGTAACCCTGCCTTCTATTCAGGGCGAAGGCAGGATGCACCGTGGAAAGGTCGCCAGACTATCGCAGGGCAATACAGAGGTAAAGGAAAATAAATGAGGGGAGCCACTTGATCCAACAATGGCATGGTCAGAAAACATTGTATGGAGTTAGATTGACAGGGTATTTTCATGTAAAGGTGCAGTGTTGTGTTTAAGTAGGCTGACTGGATGTGACATCTGATATTTAATCCTAGAACACTAACGTTAAAAAGAGTAGCACCTTTACAAACATCAGGTATATTTTACCCAATATAATGTACCTGATAAAAAATACTTCTCATCAAAATATATTAAAATACAATACAAGGCAAATAGAAGGATTTTTATTTTACCCGATAGAACTCAAAACGAAAAACAGGTATCATACGGAGACCCTAAAAAAAGGCTAAAAATCGTTAAAAAAAAAATGACTATGAACGTGTTATATTAGGCTTGTTTTTAAGCCTAATATAACTTTAGGGGTAAAGAGAATTTCTCAAATAAACCCAAGGAATGAGAAAGTACTCCTGGAGTACTTCTGAGGCTCCGGCCTCCTGGGGTACAGTAAGTGGTTGGCAGGACAAATGCACATTCTTTGTATCAGACTCACAACAACTGGTTAGTTTGGCTTCCACGCATTGCCCTTTTTCAAAGGGGAACTCTCGAGGATCGGAGCTGAATCCGTTTCCCAGCAGCGGGACGAGGTGTGGGACTGGAGCGCTGTGATTATGCCGTAGTGAGAGTGTTCCTGCTCACTCAGAGATTGCCACAACCCACAAGCAATCCCTGTTCAGATGCAACTTGTCTCGTTTTATTTGGCCATATTTGACAGCTGCACTGTTTTTGCAGTCCATCTTTTTGGGCCATAAATAGCCAGTAGCCTTGTTCCCTGACAGCGCAGACGTTTGATGTAATAACACACATCCCGTCTCTGAGTGGTGTTTGTCTGTGGATATGCGCGTGTGACAGCTCAGACGGACATATTTCAAGCTCGAGTCCAGTTGTTTGTTTCCTCCACTTCAGGCCATCCCCGTTTTCACTCACTCTTTAAATTCAGGAAGTGCAGTCATAAAACTCAGGTTTGCTGTGAGTTCTTTACTGAAGTTTACTTTTAGTACAAATATTGCATTGCCAAAAGAAAACGTATAACACTTTCTTTTGTACGTTTACATTTGTGTGCATGTAGTAAGGGTGTAACACAAAGTTAATAATTCAAAGTGTTCATTCCACCGATATATCTGTATTCAGATTAATTAACACGTTCATACTCCTGACTCATCAAATATCGACGCTTGGTCAGTGTCCCTCGCTTTAAACTATGCCGCCCCATGTACCCTGTAACGTCAATTTCGGAAGTGTCAGGGACAACGTGTCACGTTTTAAAGATTTTAAAGACGTTTTTTAAATTATACAAAACTACTACCATTGTTATTGAACTGGCGCTAGTAAGGTATAGAAGTGTCATATTTTTTTTTCAATCTTAACATTTAGTCAGTCATTTGCACAGCAACCATTCTAGTTATCAGCAAGCCTCCATTCACCTCTGCCTCCTCAAACCACACAGCTCAACTATCTATGACACAAGCGTCTAAACATCGCAGGCAACCGCATGTGCTCAAGAGGGCTTCTTCCTCATTATCGGTTGTGCAGGAAACAATTATGTGCATGCTATGTTAATGGTCTACAAAGCAGCTTGAAAGGCCTGATAGCAGAGTTCTGAGTGTGTTGTTACAAGGTTTAAAGGATTCTTGTCATTGCACCTTTGAAAATGTGGACAGATGGCATGTGAAGATGTTTTGACACTCGCTGAAATCATATCACAGATTCACAGACGTGTCTACATACATGCAGTGTAATAAAATGTCATTTGGGGTTTAACACTAACATGATACAAGTTGATTATTAATTAAATGAAAATCATTGAAAACGGTTTGAACTCTGGAAAAAAAAGTGTTTTCAATCACCATTTTTAAATACTGATTTTAAATTAATATTCTAATTTTACACCCAGTGATTTCCAATGTCTACATTGAAGCCCATGCAAAACGCCATATCACGTCAAAGCATGATTAATGCACTGCGACTTCTCATTTAAATAAAGACAGAATTTGTCTTTTTTATTTCATACAGCTCATTAAGCACAAACCCAACCATGTTTTAATTGACTTCTCTTGCACCACATGGTAAATTAAAAAGATAGCAAAATAAATTGTCGATGAGGACACTAAAACGAAAAATAAATTTACTGCCGAGCACATGATGGGGGAAAAACAGCCTAAGAAAATAAAATAAATCTGCTCTTATGAGACCTGCCTTTTTCTCTTTTCTCAATCTACAGAACCATTATAATAAATGATACATTAACTGGGTAAACAAAAGATTATCACGGCCCACTCTTTCCATGGAAAAAGTAAAAAAAGAAAAACAGAATGGGTGAACAGTTTAGTCCTATTACTTACATTTGTGAAGCTGACCATGAATTAAAGTGCTTCAGGCCTGAGGAATTTAGCGGTAACAGGAGATACTCTAAATAGTTTGGATACCTACTGCAATTGTTATATTTCAAGAATGCTTGAAATCCTTCATCTTTTCATAACCAATCATCTCGACATGAATATGCACGATTGGCTTCCACGCCACAGCTATAGGCTCTCTCCGAAGGTCGTGCATTGATTGGTTTAGCTTGCAGATATCCAATAGCCTCACCAAACCCTACACCAATGACCTTTACTCCAGAATGAACCTGCAAGTGATCTTGAATGTTTACTGGTACGTGTTGTCATAATTCAAAGCCATATAGAGCATTGCAAGTTGTTCAATAATGCAATCTGTCCAAACAAAACACTATCTCCCTGCCAAAATGCTATTTTTTTACCAAAACATAAGGGAGGCAGATATTGCCACTTGAATATGTAGAACTAACCTTCGCCGTCACAGTTTGGATTCATTGAACCGCTGACATGTGTCAACATGATTGACCTGGGAACTCTGACATGCTGTGTATTCACCTTCGGTTTGTTCAACATGAATAAGTCAGCTTGAGTCTCCCCATTTTATCATCAGCGGTTAAGTGATGGAATAGAGGTCAGTCTGTGCAGCGAGCAGGACGTGAGATGTTTCTATGCCAAAGGATAATAAGCACAGGCAATTGAGTCCCAATGTTGTCAGGGAGTCACTATCTGCCTTCCGCTGGATAACAAGAGGGGATCAGACCACCGCTTTTGCAGGCCGCCGAGGGAGGTGAGTTTAATGTCACTCTCCAAAAGCTATTTCCAAGAGCTCACCTAACATGTCCCTTTCAAGGTCACGAGACAAGAGGATATGACTTGGATGTGTTCATGGGCGGATTGCCTAAAGCAATCAAATTTGACCAGGGTATAGTCTAAAAATAATGCAGTTTCTTTTCCAACTGAAATTTGACAGTGCTAAAAATAACTAAACAAGTTGTGTACATTTTTTTAAACAACTCAAGCTCAAGCTACACAGATAAAAAGGGAGTAAGAAAGTCAAAGGCAGGTACTTAGACCACATGAGAAGAGTTATTACTTTTATGCCTGGGGATCTTTACAGCATGCAAGCTCAACTGGAATCAAAAGATCACAATACAAATAAAGAGGGGCCATGTGAAGCCATCAAAAATAATCAGAAAATTGAATTCTACAATGAACAGGCACAGAAGAGACATTAAATCAATTGGAAATACGGTTCTGTTAGGTTTGGGGAAAAAAACATTATTGGAGTCAAACGTCTATTTATTTCTTCTACTTTTTCTGGGACAAACAACTTCTCAAACAAACAACCCTTTAAATTACCGCAATTTGACCACCTCATTACAGGATTTGTTAAAAGATAACCATGCACCATCATCATCAACACAGCCTTGTCATGTCATGTCTATGGATTGTGAGATGGAAACAGTGGTTCAAAAGTAGGCTCTTTGTACTCTGCTGCAGGAGAAACAAAGAGAAACACACTCTACTATTACGTCTCGTATGACAAAATGCTTCCCTGGCCAGCCAGTGAACATGTCAGAAGAAAAGGAATGAACATGTAAAAACATTTGCCAACAAATAATGTGAACAAAAAAAATGTGAAAATGTCAACGTGGATGTGGGAAAGCAAGCATCTTTGGTGGACGCTGTATCAGTCTTTTGTGTTTGTGGCCAGCAGGCATTTGCTCAGTATCACAGCGGCGTGTGTGTCATTACTCCTCAGAGCCACAAATGAGCTCTAAGCGTGGAGCTGCCAGCAGCTAGGAGCAGGGACATGGAAATGAATATTGATATCTCTCAGTCACAAGCACAGGTAGACTTTCAATTACATAGTCACGACAATTTATATTTCATGCTCTTATTTATTGTCTTGTAAATGCATCTGAAAAGTGGTGGGGGTTTCAATAACAGCACATGTCCGTATACAGCCTAAAACAATGCAAGTGTGGAGCTTGAATTAATCATCATTGGAACTCCATCCACCTTGATCGTCACACACCACACACACACACACACACACTATATTATGCTTTTGCAGGCTCTACATCTATTACCTTTGCTCACTGCTTCAAGCACCCCACAGTATGTGGTACATCTGTTTGACATGCCAATGGGGGCTGTTGCTCAAAATGATATTTCCAGTCCGTTCCTCGCTGCCATACTGCGACCGCCCACCACTATCCTGTTCTCCAGCAGATACAAATGGATACATCTCCATAGGGCTCCTGTGAGTAAACAGTGCCTTGGGTGAAGTCCCACTGGCCACACGTTATGTCTATGTATTACAATACTTCTGTACAGCTTGTTACTAAGCAGTAGACCAGTTAGTCACCAGGAAAAAGCTTGTTTGGAAGCATTTTTTTATATAAGCCTCATGCAGGAAGCTCGGCAACATTTACCCACATTGGTTCCGATTGTTATACAGTCAGGGGGCCATGTGTGTCTCCTGGATTGGAGATTCAGAGCACATACATGATCGAGGGATTGTCTCCACACAGCTCTCAACATGGCGTCGGCAGAGCCAGCATTCACTCTATACGTCCATGGTGGTTAAGCTAACGGTGGCGGTTAAGCTAACGGTGCCAGAAGCACAACAGTGCAAACAGCAACATTTCTGAGAGCTAACAGTGTTCACCTGAAGAGGAACCAGAGGGTGGGCGTTAAACTTCAGTGGCGACGCTGTGAGTTAGGACAGTGTTATAAGCGGTGACCGCTTTATGAGTCCAGAGCTGAAAACTAGCTGTGACTTGTATTCTTGAAACGACAAGCTCTGGTACGTCCAAAGCTGATTGCAAGAAGGTTGCCTAGCGCATTGCACTTTGAAAAGACGCTTGAGGGTGAGAACGTGTTGATTAGAGCGCCGACATTGAAGTTTAGCACCTTTTTAAAAAAAAAAAAAAAAAAAAAAAAAAAAGGTGATTTCTATGAAACGCAACATGGCAACTTGTGTTCACACCTCGATGTAACAACAAAAGTGTTCGGTTTTGACCTATTTGTAGTTCAGAGAAAAACAGCAACATGTATTTTCAGGTATTTTCAGGAATGCACACACAATGTGAGGGATCAACAACTTACGCCGCGATAGTCGTATAAACTGTGTTCTGTTTTATTGCTATATTGTGCTTGTAATTCAACTTAATTCCACATCCATCAACATGACTCACTTATAGTTCTGTGGAGTACTCGGTGCTTGTTCATATTCTCTGAATTCATTGAAATTCTGCTCGGGGCACTTAAATATCCGCGGCCACCACTGATTTATGTGAACACATTCAGAAGCGGCGGAGTTCTGGAAAACTGATAAATACTGTGGGCACAGTTCACGATTGCACTGCGCAATCAGGAATGGATTAGAGTTGGAGGCATTTATTGTGGAACCTCTTGATGAATGGCGACGCTTCTTTGACAGTCAAAATACGATAATTGACAAAATGCCGACTGCGTTTCCTCTAAGATGGCAGCCACGGTATGGTAGTAACACACTTGTGTTTAATCACTCATCAGCGGTCGACAGTGCATCGCAGAACTGTGAGAAAGAGAGTAGTTCTAACGAGCTTGCAGCACACCTTGTGGATTTATTTGACTCGTCAAACACAGGTGTTACTAATCATATTAATTACGGCTGTATTTAGCTTGGGTGGTTCAGTGCCAGATTTGCGGTATAGGTTTCTTTTCACAGCGGTAATTTGGACACGTCACTGCAGGGTAAACACAGGTGGCATTAAAAACGTTAATTATGGTCCCGTTCCATTTAGGTGGGCCAGAGCACTGCTGGCTCGTGGAACGGCTGTGACACGAGTAATAGGACCATGATATACGTTTTTTTGTTTACTCTGCTATGATATGTCAAAATGGCTGCCGTGAAAAGGACCAATTGTGCATGCTGACTGGCTTTCTGGCAAAAAAAATAAATTTAAAACCAACGTTCATTTGATTGGTTTCACCTGTGCTTGTCTTGCCGAGATGAGTCAAAAGGTTGCCGTGAGAAAAGCCATGTTTTTTCCCTCCCACAATGACAACAGCACTCTCTGTATTAAGGTTCTCAATGGTCTTTATTCATTGACAATTCTGACGGTAACTTCAGTCTCCTCTCGCGCATTCGTCCCTCCTGCCGCTGATATCAGGGAGACACAATTAGTCCCAGCTAAGGCCAATAAGGCCTCTTCCCGGCACCGTTCCCTGAGCCACTAAACAAGTTCAAATCACACTTCCTCGTAGCCTTGATAGGTAGGTATATAGCAATGCTCTATTTTCATTTCGTTTATTGATGCCATTATAGATCTATGTTGGGAGAAAAACAACATAACTAGCTAAACATAGGGCAGTAATGGTGCCAAACAGCTGTCCCAGTAATGAGCAGCAAAAGTACAATGACAGCCACCATATCCAGCAATGTGAATATTTCCCAACGCTACCTTTAACCCACACTATGTAAACCCTTCCATGTCATCCTTCTTTCCTGAAAGACACCGCCATAGTGCCTGAGTTGGTTTTCATAATCCCTCCAACAAATTTAGAGTATTACAAAATAAATAATACTTTGTTTTTTAAGTCAAGGCTCACTGCAAAATACAAAAACAAACTTTTGTATCATTTCCCTTTGTGTTGGCGACCCTGCGTGTGTGCACTTGTACATTACATCCTTGTCTGTATGATGATACATGCGGCTGGAAACCGCAAACATATTTTTGTACTTTGCTCTGCACACATAACACACCTGGGCGATCTTTCTCTTGGGACGGCCAACAATAGGGCAGTCAACTATGCCTAAAGCGAATTAAACCACTCCATTAATTCACAACCCCAAAGTGATTCAATTCTGTTTTCATGCAACACCGGTGAGACGCGATCCTTCCAGGGCCATTCACATGAACCCAAAACCACAAATGAGATTGGGAATGTTGAGGAGAAGTCTCTTAAATGTTCATTTAACATAACAGGAAACAGACAGTTTATTAAGTAGGTGCTAAAACTAAAGGTGACCGTGCTTTTGCCACCAGGGCCCCTCGGCTTTGGAACATCCAGGAGATGAGGCTTTCATGTGATGTCATCACTGCTATATTTGACTATTTTTATACTATCTTACTAAATGATTTAATTATATTTATTAGTTTTACTTTATTAGAGTTTAACACTTATCTTAATTGATCTTGCTTTTTTGGGCCTCACTGTTGAGCTTTGTTTTATTGCCTTGCTTTTGCTGCTTTGTAATGTCAGGTTTTTTTTAAAAGTCGCTATAAATAAAGTTATTATTAGCTATGTAGTAAAGCAATGTACCAGAGCAGAGACCGTAGTCCCCCTCCCTGTGTTGTAATCCAAGCTACGCTTTGTTGGCTGCGAATGCTTTTAGTGCACGCTAGCGCATGTGAGCCGCCCCATTGGCTAGAGCCGCTGGGCATTGCACTCCTACTGCATGGCGGTAACAGCTGATAACGCCATCCCGACCACCAGCGCTGTCTCGGACGCGTAGCATCCAGGTTAATGTTAGCTCGGTCAGGACGTTTTCCGTAGTTTTGCTCAGCCGTTGCCATGTTCAGCCATTAAGAGGCAATAGAAAGGCTCCCAATCTCAGATTTAGCCCCTTTTAAATAAAGAGGCAGTCTCCTTATGAGATCTATGTATCCGTTTTTTTGGGAATGATGGCTGATAAGCTACTTCATCGCAAGTACACTCAAAACGTATTTATCCCAGGATCAACATATGGTATCACACATCAACCATTTCCCCTCCAGAATGTATGTGCACCCATACTCTCGGCTCCAATTACTGGAGAAAATCTCCCCTCTGCCGGAGAGAGCTGGAGAGCTGTGCTGGAGATCCTCGTTGCGTAGCTAGTGGGCATCGGTCATTAGCTTCCCACTGGGTGCAGCAGCATGCACGGTCTCCCATGCAGCCAGACAACTCCACAGCCTCCATCCCTCAGTAAGCACCTCTGCACACCCTGTACAAACCCCCAAACAGCCCATGTATTAAATCCAGCAGACTGAATTGGCTCCTATGGGAACCAACATGGGCCTTGATGGTTCTCCGGCTATGGTTTTGAACTTTTATCAGCAAGAAAATCAGCAGCATGTGAACAGGATGCCTATTGTTTGTTATTAGCCATTAGTGCTGTTCTAAAAGCAATGGATACAATTTAGCACCTCTTAAAATCTGTGCGATTCCACTTTCTTTGTGCAGTCTGATGGAAGTTTGAATAGATTTCCCCCTGCCAGCCGGCTCCCTGGTGTTATCTGAAATTTCGAGCAGAAGATTGCCTCAGCATATTCAACAGAACCAGGGAAATGTGGGAAATGAGGCTTGCATAAGTTTGAAACTTTTTTTGACTTTCTTGTGAAGTGAAGGTAGACTTACTAATGAAATCTGTACTTCGTCAAGAGTGAGGTCAGGGGTGTGTGCCAGCGAAGTGCACTTCACATTGCTTTTTCTTGAAGATGTGGAAGGCCACGTTGGATTGGCAAGCAGCAGGATGTTTGCTCTTCACTGTAGTATCTTGCAGTTTGACTCCCTTCTCACTGCGGTTGAGGCTTTCCAGGGGGAATCGATTCAATATGCATCCGCGTTTGATATTCATGGAGAGAATCAACACTGTTTGTCTTAAATCCAAGAGGGGATCGCTGAACATAAGAAACAACACTGCAAAATTAGGGCAACACAATGTGAGCAATACCCACTGTTCAGCCAAAAATCTTAATTTTTTTGGCATCTCAGAGGCTTCAGTTTGTAGTAAATTTGTAATTCTACATCATGTGTGTCCAGCTTGTGGCAAATGAGACAGAGGGAGACAAACTATTTGAATTTACTTCGGTGGGAAAAATATTTACCACACACACACACACGATATGACATTGCTGCCCCATTCAAAAGTATTCCTGCCAGTCATTTCTTATTTTGCTTTGGTTAGTGTCAACATATTTCTGATGCATAATGGAAGAGAAACAGGAGACTGAAGGTAATACGATGTTTCTGTGTATCCTTAATTGCGTATTTGTAGAAGCTATTATGCCCACTGAAATACCAGCCATAAATTCCCATTTCAGAGCAGTGAATGCCACAATATAAACGGTACATGTGTGTATTCAAACAGAGGGGAGCGTATTGGAAAATGTATGCATTTTGCTTAGAATAAAATATGTGTTCAAAGACAGCTGTGTCTAATCTCTTGACCTTAGAATAAACCTCTTTTAATATTGTTTTGGAAATGATATTACTCTGGCTTTTGATGGATATGAAGCAATGGAGTGCCATAATAATTCAGTATTATCAGAGGGAAAGCTTGGAACAAGAGAAGCACTTGAGGCTGCTTCTTGGAAGCTTTGACTCACTGTTATGAAGCATTTAAAAAGACAGATCATTTTTTTCCCTGTGCACGTCACTTTTTTTTTAAGTGGATTTTTCTTTTTTTTTAATGTTCTATAAAATTAAGATAACTGAATCTTTTAAAGACCGTCTCGAGTTTAGCTGGATCAACCTGGTGTTCGGGACCCTTCAGGAGGTCACAAGATAAATCTGGGGATCAGACGATTAAACAGAAATGAAACATCCACGCTACACAAACTAAAGTAATATTTTACTCCATATGTTTCTATGATGTCTTTTTGTTTTATAAACGGCCCAGTTTTAGCTCTCCAGGCGTCTAAAAAAATGCAATAGTTCTTCTGATAACATCAAAAGAAATGATCACACATTCATAAACTATATCATCAGGGAAAAGCAGTGTTGCTAAATTGCAGAGCAAAGGCCACATGTACAGTATACCTCAGTGAGTAACTATTGATGAGGAGATGAGACGCATCAGGAACTGTCTGATTCAGCACAGCAGGCGATTGATTGGCTCATCGCATCAGTAATTAATCAGAGCAACACATCGTAATGTAATTTAAATCTTTACTCAGTGGAGACAATCAGTCACAATCAGACTAAACTTTCAGACTCTGCGACCCGACTTCCTGGAAGACACTGGGAAATCAGGAGTGGGGAAGAAAAATCACTACTTTGTTGATCTGGTCATAACAAATAACAATATGAAATATATTAAATCTGCTAATCAAAAGATTGCCACACTCTAAAACATACCCTGCTTTATCATCTATTTAATTACTGAATTAACTTCATGCTGTATTGAAGACGTGAACTAGCCATTGAGATCATAAACGCATGGTTTAAATGTTTACTGAGGGAATTAATTAAGTAAGAAGTAATCATTTCTTCATAGACTTCTATAAAATCAGACTTATTTTTATTGGAGGAGTTGCCCCCTGCTGGCTATTAGAGATCATCTAAATTGAAGGAACTCCTGCTTTGGCTTCCAGAGTTCAGTCCAAGCCTGAAAGATTAAAACACACGCTATTGATTATTATAAGTGATTAATCGGGCACCATGTAAATCTGCTGCTGTGCTTTTGAAGAACCGTTTATCAAGCTGTGAAAATATACAACAAGGAAGTCGTTTCATATTTTCACCCAGGAAATTAACAGTGTAGTGCCGTAATCCATTCGTCTTTAAAAAAGTATCATGTGTTTTTAGTTTCTTGTACATTTTGCCGGAGTAGAAGCCGTTTGTTTTAAATGGCGGGAACTCATATTAGTCTTCAGCTGCAGGCAGTTGGATTTTATAGCCCCTCTCCTCCCCTGTGAGTAGATCACAACACGATGTAAGAACACAATATATTGCCTGCAGTAAACTCCCAAGTTCAGCATACCAAGCAAACAAAAGAGTAATGATCAGGCCCTCGAACAAAAGCAGCAAGGAGACGTTTTTTGCTGCCGTTTCATTGGTTGTCTTCCAAATGCGTAATAATATTAATGAAATCGCCTCCTCTGGGCCTGTAATACTGTTGTTCATACCACAATCTTTAATAGGTTTGTTGTTCTTGTGTATCCAATAAGTGGAATCAGCCCTTTGCTCAATGTGCCGGAGCCTACAGCTAGATGTGCTGTATAAACAACAGCATAATGAAGAACATCTGTTGTTCAATGTCTGCATCCCACCTTGATGGATTAGGAGCAGGCAGATGAAAATAAGTGAATGAAATCGGTTTATTTCTATACGCCGAAGACTCCCATTTCCTTGACAGAAATATTCTGACGTGAGGTTTACATTTCAGTCTGGCATACTTTGATGCGCCAAACATATTATGAATTAATGTCACTACCCCCTCCTCTCCCTCTTCCTCTCACACACCCATCTATAAGAGATGGAGGCCAGGAACATTACATAAAGCTATTGTGCTCCTGATTAAAGCATTAAACATCTTTCACAAGCCAGCTTTTAGTGTCCATATGACAATAATTATGCAATGTGGATATCACTGTGGAAGAGATTAACACTGCGACCTTGGCTCATTACATCTGTCACTGCATTAAGTGCGTGCTTAGTAGTCACGAAGCAAAGCTAAATCAAAGTCCGTCCGATAATTCTGCGTTATTTATCTGTATAAAAAAAAAGGGGAGTCCTCCCCTTATTTGTGAGACATTGTTATAAGTTTCCGTCTACAAATTGCAAGTTTTGAATCAGGACATTATAAATAGGGCAGCACTGGCAAGCATTCAATAATATACCCTCGACCTGTTTTCAATTGATTAAATTTCCATCCTCCAAAAGCGCCAGGAATATATTCATTTCACTGCTTTTGTGATGGCAGTCATCCAACGCGGTGCTATAATACTGCACTGCTTCATTTGATACGGGCGTGTTAGGAGCAGCGAGAGTGGACGCGAGTGACTGAGAACGAGCGGATTCCCGAAGACTTCACACCAAGGTGATGGCCAATTTCACATTTGTTCCTTTAAAAACACCTTCAAGCACGAAACAAATGCCGTGTGTCAGTGAGAACGGCAGATTGATTTGATGCCGGGACAAAAAAATCCATTTGTGGCAGTCGTAAATGCTGAGCAGTGGAGTGAAACTGCAATGTAAATGAAAAAACTAAACAAGTGGGAAAAGGGGGGGGGGGGGACTCTTTTTAGTTGTTTTTTTCAGCTGTGATCAACAACTCAACATAAAAAATAAAAAAAAAGTGAAACGTTGCAGAGATGATTTTGCTCTCAACAGGATAATTATTCACTTGACCTTTACTGAGTGCTCAGCCTGCTGCATTTGGTTGCACCTTAAGAATCAGTCACCCAGAATCCTAGATTTCCTGCCGGCATAATAATCTCTTTACTGAAACGGAAACAAAAAAAAAAAAAGGATATTATTGTGCTTTAATAACGACATTAACTTTTGCTTTATGTACATAATGGTATTTCCACTCGAGTTTAGCCTCAGACGACCTTGTGCTGTGGCACTCATTAAAAAGGTTTGGCTCTTTTGTGTTGAATGTTTGCGATTGTGTATTTTCCTCACCGGTGAGTCGAGGGAAGGGAAGAAATTGAAAACTTCTCAAGCAGAATCCACCACCATGGTGCTCCTCGCCTCACAGATGAGCCACATATTGGTCTCAGAGTCAGCGGTGAAGCTGTTGAGGTGATCTGGATACCCCAAGTTACTCAGATGACCCTTTGTGTGTGTGACACCTTAATAGAAATCTAATTTTAAATGGCAAATAGCACCAAGCTGAAAAGGCCACCAAGACAGTTTACAAATAGTTTTGGGTCATTTCACAAAGTAACACTAACTGTGTTGCATGTTCATTTCTATTTATTTCAGGGAGGAAATATACATTTAGTTTGAGATCCAGCTATGATGCAAATCAACACATACGCTGGCAACCTTACAGGGAGCCCGTGCTATTTTCAGATGTGCTCTTTACATTTTCAGAAATTGTTTGTTGTCTTCAAAGCAGACTTTCATAGCGCAGGGGGGGAGGGAAGACCTATTCAAGATGTTACACCTGCTGTCACGTTATAAATATTATAGTGAATGGAATTCAACTCACTTTGTGTGTCAGGAATGATACATTGCAATTGTGCATATTTTTATATTGTTGAAAACACTGCTTTTGGAAGGTTTTCAGTTAAACCCTGCTTAATTCTGGTCTTCATAGTCATTTCTGGTTTGTGGTTGTTTTACCATTTTGTAATCGGTTTGCGTCTTTGTATTTTAAAATTTTTTTTTTATCTCTTGTAATTTGTCTGTGTGGTTGTTTTGATGCTTTTTATAGTCGATGCAAGTCTTTGTTATCGCTGCAGCTGTGTTGTCATTTTGCATCTCTTTCTGGTCTGTACTGATCTCTTCTCGCGGCATTTGGCAGTTAAAGGACACGTTGGGCACCTGCGCCCGATTGGCCCATTCAGCAATTCATTCATAGGTGTAACACCCGGTGTATTCCATGTGTGTGTCTTCCGATTGTTCATCCCCTTCACCTGTTCATTAAAGCTGATTCTGTTCAGACTCCTCCCTCCTCATCCTCATTGTTTCCATCTGTGTGCAACACTCCGTGTATTCCATCCTCTGCACCAGAGCCTTTGCCTTGTACAACCATGTGCTGAGTATTTAGTTTTTTTAAAGATGACAGGCATTTTCCCCTTTACGGGACACCCGATATTTTAAAAAAAAACAAGCGGGACACATAGGGAGAAGAAGTCAGGGGTATGACATCCAACAAATGCCATCCACATGCAATATAACTGGAAGGTCCTGCATCAATTCTGGCTGAGGACCTTCCAGTTATGTGGCATGGGAATAGCATTTACCATGAGGCCACCCTCCTGTTCAAAAGGTTTCTGCCTGTTAAAATATAATGTGTGTGTTCATCCACAAACACACTGCAGAACCAATCTTCATAATGCAGTAAATTCATATAATTTCTTCCTTTTAGGAAAAACACGCTAATGGAATTTTCAGTTCAGACCATAAAGGAAGTGTGAGGGTTGTTTTTAGTTGCATGTTACTGTGGCGCTGCAGAGCAGGAGGTACTCAGGAGAGAGAGGCGCTGGGCTGGGCAACTCGAGTGAATCTCAGGGCAGTGTTTTTTACCTTCTATCACCAATCACGTGTCTTCATCAACGTTTACATGAGCGATGCATGTTCTGGTGCCAGCACCACGTAATGCAATGTTAGGAAGTCGTGGTCATATCATGTATTTTTCATTTGTAAGCTGTGCAGCTGTCTGCGTTGACTCTGAAGCTAAAATGCAGTTCTGTAAGCTGTATTAACACCGTTAGATGTCAGCTGTTTGCAGGACTCTGCTGCCCAGTAGGGTTGAATATTATGTTAAACGCAGTGGCGGGCCGTCAGGGCCTGCTAAGCCTTCTCTGCTGGCCTAAACACAATCACAAAGTTATAGATCTCAGCCACGATCA
The DNA here is from genome assembly GCF_910589615.1 of Taurulus bubalis. NCBI lineage: Eukaryota > Metazoa > Chordata > Actinopteri > Perciformes > Cottidae > Taurulus > Taurulus bubalis. The sequence goes on along the minus strand of NC_136597.1, from coordinate 22,497,307 downwards.
GCTGTTAAACTAAACAGAGCATGCGTAGGTACCAAATCCACGGCCCGCCACTGGTTAAAAGCATCCACCTTAAGTTCTGCCTGTATGTATATATATATATATATATCAGATAGTGGATTTTTTTTATTACTGTTTTTATTGCTTATTTATAATACTTGTAAATCTTGTTTCTTTTTACCTTGTTTGCACTATACCCTATGCTGCTGTAAATCCTGTACATTTCCCCGCTGCGGGACTAATAAAGGATTATCTTATGGCCAACAACCTGCTGATTGTTAATATAGTCGCGCATATGTGTGCACATGCTGCTATCCTTGAGCATACAATCATAAAGTAGCACAAACAATGTTAGGTTGATGGGTCCATTAATATGCTATTAGCCGTAAACAGACAGAGATGCACACTTACTACCAAGTCATAATCGCCTGGCAAAGATGATAGTAGTAAAAAGAGCAGTGGATGGACAGATAATGTACACAATCATAGTTCCATGGTCAGAGGAACTATTACATCATTAATGTATTGATGTTTAAATAAATTAATGCATTCACATTCAAAGTTACATAGGCAGTGGTACCTAATGGGAGCCTCACTGGCATGCAATCAGCAGTAGAGTCGTCACCGGCTCGAGGTTGAATCTGTCCGACTCCCTTCCAGCGCAGGCTGTGCCGTCATCAGGTGTGGGATACCTGCAGAAGGCGCGATGCAATCAATGTACAGCTGCAGCTCCACAATGCAAGACATAAGTTGTAAGAGACGTAGCACAGATGTGGGAGTTTATCCTCAGGTTCCAAAAGACCTCCATGCTGGTTGGAAAGTAGGCCATTAAAAAAAAAAAAAAAAAAAAAAAAAAAAAAAAAAAAAAAAAGAAAGAGGCCAACAGCTGACTCGCCTGTGGCTGAACACCCAGCACACGGTGGGACTGCACTCTGTGCTGCAGGAGGAGGGACAGAGGGAGCGGAATTGCTCAGTGTGCCAAATGATATTTCAATTTGATTTCCTGGATTTGTGCAGCGATAAAAAAAAAAAAATACATGATTCACTTGCTCGCACACATGTGAGGAATAGATTTATTCAAAACCTGTTGAGAGAACTAGTCGTATCTATGGAGTGGAACTTTTTCGTCTCTGAATGAGTAATTGCACATACATTATGAAAAGAGCGACAGTAGCTCAGGGTATGGCTCATTTATCAGAAAAGAGAAAATCCAAAGAAATTCATGAAAAGAACTATTTAAGCTCGTCTTTTGGGGCGTTTTACTTTATCTCGTGCTTAAAATAAATACAGGGGCTGGACAAAATAAAGTGAATACACAATGCAATACATTTGAAAATTACAAAGTTCCCTTTTTTGACTTTGAGAGGTGATCAAATTTGTCCCTGTCATTTTGTCCACTCCATCCTGAGTGACATGCATTCCAAACACCTCCCCTCTCAGGGTGCCACTGTTCCCGCTTCATGTTCGCTTGTGTGAGCCGTCTGCCTCTCTGGAGCCTCGGGTCTGAGCGATGGCATTATAGTGCTGAACTTCAACTGGCAGGCTGAGGTAGTAACGGGTAACTTTTTTGTTTTTTCTTCCCCCACAAGCACGAACAGATTGGTTAAAAGGTCCGTAAGTACCCGCAGACAGATGGATAAACGGTTTGGGAGTAAACGGAAAGAAAAAGGAAACACACCGATTGTTTAGGGAATCCAACACAGGAAGAAGGCGAATACATTTATGCCGTGAAGTGCTTCAGGGTCGTATTAGACCTTTTGTTATGAGCTCTGAGGCGAGGTGGGCTTCCTGGTTTAATTCCCACTTTACAGTAGCTTCATTTGCTTGGATTGCATTTAGTTAGAATCTGCTCTCACTCAGCTAATGGAACGGCAATCTTAATGTTATTTTCCAGAGATTTAAAAATCACACACGCCGCTGGTGAGTGGGTGAGGATTATATCCAGCCTTGTATTTTGTTTTTTTTTATAATCCATTACATGTCAGGCACAGGAGTATTGTAGTTCTGTTTAGCAAGGTTGTTTCTAATCTTACCTATGAAGCCAAAAAGACCAAATACAATATTTGAGCTATAACAGTGTTGCTAAAAAGCTTGTGCTTGGTTTTTTTTTAATGTATTCTTTATATTTATTTAGTGGACATTTTTAAATAAAATTGACTGTAAAGCTCATAGTAAACAAACATTATACTGACTTTAAACAAAACAGAAAGGTACAGCTCAGTATAAAGTGTTAATTTCCACGGTTCTCAGAACAAAAAGAGAGCAACAGTGAAATAAATAACCTCTGCAAACACAAGCAATATAGAAGAAATGTAGCTTCGAAGGGAGCCTCTGTAGTTTTACCACTTTTAAAAACCACAACCTTTTACCAAATATGAAGAATATCCACAATGAGAAGCACTGCTTTGCTCTTCCATCACAGAGGGCGGCGGTGGTGCTATTGTGCTGGCTTTTATGTTTGTTGCATGCCTTTTTAGTAACAGGTTTTCTGATGTGAAAATAAGCTATCTCTCGACAGCAGAACGTCTCTCTCTCGGGGCATATTTGCCCCGCGGATAATAACACGCACACATTGATAAGCAAATGTTCATTGTTCAAAAAAAAAAAAAAAAAAAACGATCACTCTGGCACACCAAAAAAGAAAGATTTCAGCAAATGTATTCCAATAACAAAAAAAATGCTTAACTCATAATTAATGAACCTTTTTTGTTCTCCCTCAATAGAGTAGAACAGGCTGCTCTGCCCGTGGGGGCATTTTATAGAATGTCACCTAGTTTGCTCACATAACCTTTTTATGGTTTTATTCTTTGTTTTACTCAAAACTCATACTTTCCCTTCATGTATTTCACAGCAACAGTCAGGTTTTCATAACTCTAAAAATCTGACAGCTTATTGCAATACAGGGAATCCAGGAACTGAAGCTTAGTCTGCTTATTAAGTGTGTAAGTAGGTCTGAAGATGTGCATCAGTGAAACGCTGCAGATGCAACAATACGGGGAATGAGACACATGGCGAAGAAACGGTATTAATTTGAATGTTAAAAGCCCTACCTAGAACTATTACGAGGTTTAACATTATGAGCTGCTGTTAGTCATATTAAAAAGCTCATTTGACAGCGTTTTTAATACCGCTCCTTCAAGAGCGTTCATGTTGTTGCTCTCAAGATAAAAGATGAACATGAATAATGTCAGTGCAGGTAAGAAAAAAAATAAAAAGGAGCTTTTCTCCAGCTGTTCATTGGACACTTCAGCGAAACCATCCCTGCTAATGTCCCCATATTGTCCTTAACTTTTTAATCTGAATTTTACTCCAGAGAATCATATCGTTGCGATAAAGCCAAGCGTTTTACAGGAAAGAATAGAGGAAAAAGGCCCTCGTCCCAACAGTAAAACACCAGTGTAGTGGCGCCATCGCTCCAAAGACTGGATTATAAAAAGACGCATCACATGTTCCTGTCTCATTATAATAAAACGTTTTTTAAACCGGGCCTTTTATCTATTCTAATACCTGCAATATGTTTAACAACGTTTGAATGGAAAGACCACAAAGATGGATGTCACGGGTAATGTCTGTTTGTAATTGCCTCACTTTTCCTTGCAGACTCTCAGAAAGCTGCTGGACAAAAAAATACTCTGCATAAATTCGATCCATCAAACTAATTAAGAAATCATGAATTATGAACAGCTCACTGATGGCCGTTCTCGTCATGACGCAAAATCAGATCCTTTATCCGTCATTTGTAGTTCTTGCCGTAGAGAATTTACATGAAGGTTTGTCCCAAAAGTGAGAGGTATTTCATGTCACGTTTTTTTCTTCTTCTTTTATGTACAAAGTGGTGCAAGTACTTCCTTTTCTCATTATCTCCCCTCCACTCCACAGTTTTGACTCTTTGAATTTTAAAGCTTGCTCTGTATTCACTAGGGCTGCGTCTTGGCAAGAATATGGTGATACAATACATATCATGATAGAAGGGTTACAATTCCATATGATGTATTTTTTATTCTAATTTGAGCAAGATTCTTAGTCAACACATTCTCACTCCGACTGAGTGTCTGTAGCCGATGCAGGGAGGTGACAAAGCGTTTTTTTATTAGACACCCTGAATGAAAATGAGCTGAAGAACACACCGACTTATATACATGTTAGCTGCACATGTCATACTATTGACACTCCCTTGTAAAGGTGTTTCTTTACACCCATCACCCTAAACAACTGATTCTCAAAGTGTGTGCCGTACATAAAAAAGGTGTTTTAATACCCATTTAATCAATATAATTAAGTTCTACCTGAATATGATCAATATTATGGCTTTATCTGTGTCAGAGTACTGTTGCTGCAAGTGTCATACATCGCTTTACTTTCCTAAATTCTCAGCGAGTCACCATGAGGTTTGTCCGTCTCCTGTGTTCTTAATGCATCGACCCATGTTGGATTGTTTTGTACGCGTCTGGACCGTAATGAACAGATTACAGCTTCATTACACGAGACGCTCAATAGACTCGTGAGGCTGAGGTCTTAATGAAAGGGGCCCAAAAAAAAGCAGGAGGCCTGTCATCCTGATGGATATGTGTTATGCTTACCGCTCAGTCAACCTGGCAGTGTTGGAAAGCAGGAACTTGAAATGTTTGCCACAGAGTTGAATAGTGACTGACACTAACCGTGCATTAAAGGGCTGCATTGTTGCCACATCCCTCTGGATGTATTGAGGTGTGTGTCACAACAGCTGAGTGACACTGGCCCAATCCTGAAGCGCTCATGGATATTTAGAAGATTAAAAGTGTATCAGGAGCACATTTCAAATCTTCAGCATTACGCATAGTTTTTTTTTTGCAAAACAGATGTCAAAAGGAATGAATGACTTAAGGGCTTAGAACCTGAAGGTCATAAGTGACTTGACTGACAGAAGAAGGAGCTAAAATACTTTTAAAGTGCAGTACATTTTTAGGGTGCCATTTCCAGCAGAGGCTTAATTTACATTCAGTGCATTTGCAGCCGCAGCAGGGCATTGATTATGAGAGTCTTAAAATAGACGACAGGGCCCATGTCCTTTATAATGAATGGACATGTTATGCAGTATGTAATGTGGTGGTGAGACTCACTGATGGTTTTTGGGTCAACCATGTACCTCTATGGCACAGAGGAATGAGCTTCTGTTTTAGTGTTCATAATATTTGTTGGCAATAACAACAATATATAATTTCACTAGACCTATGCTTTATATTTTTAGGTTCATATTTGTTTTGTAGGTTATTAGTATAATGTGTTTACATGCTTTAATGTTCAAAAAGCACATTATTGTTCTCATACCATCTGTCTGAATATACCTGTATTCACCCTCCGTCTGAAATGCTCCACTTTAGAGTCTGTCGGAACCCTGAAACAAGCCGATGGGTTTAAATGGCATATTTCCATTTCTTAAATTATCAAAAATACTCCAATAATCAAAGCCAGAAGCTGTGAAAACAGACATCGTTTGATTAGCAACTTCCTGGTGACCTTTCAACACATCATGTGTGATGAAAGAATCGTTCAGGAAATGCAACCAAATCTTAAAATTTATATTTTTAAAACATTTAAATGTTGGCCCAAGATACACCATTTGCAGATTCTGCTAAAACTAAATTAAACTGAGATCAACAGTCATGTGACAATGAAAAAAAAATATTTGAATTATTTTTCAGATCATTAATTGAGAACAGTCTTAAGACAAGGTCCATTTAGCAGTTCTTAAAAAGGTATATGTGAAAGATATTTAAGACTATAGCGTCGCTTTGCCCATGATTTAGGGTTCTATTTTCCATAAAGTACATCACTGCTTTAATGTTAAAAGAATACATTATCTTACTGCTACTTTACCTGTGATGTCTGATCTGAAGGTGTATATAGACAAGGGCTGTCAAACATCCTGGCCGCGGGACAATTGTTAAAATTGCAGGAAAAAAAGTAAATAATAATTTGCTGATCTGGGGCTTGAACCACTGATAGTAAGACAGGCATGCTAACCATTGAGCCACAATTGATTGTAACACTGACATTACTAAACATATTGCCCAACTGCGAGGGAATCTGGGCTGATGTCTGAATTCTTGGTCTTTATGTGTCTAGTTTATATTAGAAAGACCTTAAAATAGGGTTTATCATCCAAAAAGCTTCAATTTAAATAGAAATATTGTCATTATGTATGCGTTACCATGCTCCGATTTTACTGGTCCCACTCACGAGTTTGACACCCCTGGTATAGACTCTGATAAGACCGATAATGCAACATATAATCCGTTCACCCCCCTTTTTGTGTCAAACGATAAAAACAAGCTGCCCTCATCGTGATTCAGGTAACACGACGCCGGCATCACTGGTGTCTTTCATGCTGGGAAGGACAACAGCTTCCAGTCAGATAACCGTCTTCATCTACACGCAACAAACAGTCAACCACTGTCAGCTCAACAGACAGCAACAAACTGAGCCTCCTTACAAATGACTTCTGGAAACGTTGCCAGCACACTTAAAGTGATGAGCTGTATACATGTTCACGTAAATGACTTTAACATGGATGGACAGAACACAAAATGGATTAAACTGAGAGAGAGGTCTGTTTAGAATAAACAAAAACAGAAAGGATGAGAAGAGGCTCTTCTCATTTCTGACAGCAGTTAGAACCTTTTCTTCATTCATCGTTTAATCACATTGCTGACAGGAGAGGCAACGTGGTTGGATTTACAAAAACTAGGATTAGAAAGTTCGACATTAACACGTTATTTTGGATGATAGTTGAACAGTTTGAAAAGTAATCGATATACAGCAGTGAAACTGATAAATGTTGTTTGTTCACATGAGCAAAATATTTAATTGCATCTCCAGAGGCCATCTATATTCAGATTACAAACAATTAAGCAATATAAATCATAGTTTTAATCCAGATTCTATAAATATCACAACAGCAATGTGTGTTGTTGAAAACAACCTCTGAGTTTGTCACAGATGGCTTCAACATATGATTATGCATGAAACGCACAAACTAGGTCGAGGATTTCAAATGAACTCTGGCAAATACAACAAATATAAACTGTTTAATTAAAGTATTATTTTTTTAAAGGCAACAGAAATGGAAATGTGTAATTCTGAACGACCCAGCCCTGGCTTTGACCATTACCTTATAATAGTCATATTTCTCACCTACTGTAGAAACCTTTGACTTTTTAATTCATGTCATCCTCAGTGCCACACTGAAAAGGAATAAGAGAAGACTAATGACTGTTTGCAGAAGTGTTAAAAACAGGTTTTATTCACATGAAAATGATTGGGCCATCTGCCCTTTTGCTCATCTCTTAAATCCTTAAAAAAAGAAGATAGTATAGTAAGAAAAAAAAAAAACTATTTATTTCATTCTCAGAGTTTTACCTTTTCAAATCACTCAGTGGGTGATGATATAGGAACAAGGCCAGCATGGGGAGTTGTAGGCTTTTGAACGAGCTACTAAATAGCCAACATGTACATTCAACTCCAATATCACTAGATGGGTTTCATGATGGATGAAGGTTGACTCCAGCAGCTGGATACAGGTAGATTACCATCAAACCCTTTTTTCCTTTATCGGAGGGAAAACACACACACACGGCCAAGATGGTGGAGATTCAAGATGTCTGTTTTGAGGCTACGAGGTGGGAAGCTACACCTGCTGGCTACAATATTGAGACCCCCAATGATTGAGCTGTGATTACTTTCCCTCTAAAGTCAGCAGTCAGACCCAAACATGAAGATTGTGATGAGGGAATCAAGCAGACCACAGACTTTATATTCCTTTTAAAGCACCCTTCATAGGGCATGTGCTCATTACCTCATTTGAAGAGAAATACAAACTCCCAAGTCTTCCACTTTCTGTTGACTTTCATCCTTGTCTCTTTTTATACTCGTCACGTGGAATAAATAACTCCAAATGGTGTGTAATTGCAGAGTTAATTTGATCTGCATATAGAGCACGACAATACATTCCAATAAATAGGGAACAGAAATACTGAATAAACAATTAATTCCAAATGAATGGAAAAATATATGCGGCTCATTGGCTCAAAAGAACTTGAACACATCGGTGCAATAAAACCCAGTTTATAAAGTACATTATTTCATCGCTCCTTAAAAGGACGATATATTAAAAAGTTCCACAAGGGGATGTCTAGACTTATATATATTGTCAAAGTATGGAAAGAAAAAACAAGTCTCTGGAGACAAACTGCATCTACACAATTACATATGCGTCATCTTTTGACCCAAACAGAATTATTTAGGATCCGTTTAATAATTGAAAAATCGGTTCGTATAGTTCTGCTGCATATAAAATATGTTTTGAGGCTAAAAGAAAACTAATTGAGTAGGAAAAAGTTCATAAGGATGAATGCATCATTTCTGTAGCTTAAAGGCGAATGCACGTTTGTTCATATTTTCTGCGATCAAAACAAAGCCTTCACAGCACATCTGACATTAATGTTGCCACAGAAAACAGCATAAATCAGGGTGGAAATGCTGGAGAAAGCATGGCAGTGCTGTAGCACTGCGGGTCATCGTGTCAGTGAATGCACCACACTTTATAAACTTTGGGAATGCTGGGGGCAAGTTACATCTGTCATAATAATATATACAGTATGTCCCACCAGTGTTCGTGGTCCACATTTGATTATGAAATGCATTATTCAAACTCAAATATCAGCGGAATTATTTGCATATAGCCTCTGACTGTTCTGAGCAAGAGTGTAATCCATTTTATTCTGTAAGGAAACAAACTCCTAATCAGGCCAGCAAATCAAAGTTAAAATTAGTATTAATTCAAATGTGTCAGTCATGTTTTCCTGATTACTGGACCTACACTTAAGCACCGTCACTTTGCTCAGGCACTTGAGCAGCATAGTGAGCTTGCATGAACCGGAATAATGCTGCTAGATGGAGGGATTTGCAGTGCATCCGAGGCACAGGGGGAACAGAATTTGAATGCCACGTGAAACCTTCAGTGGGCATCCCAGCACTGTCTGCCAGTCGAGGGGCTATATTCCTGGTGTTCCGATGTATCCAGCAAATATCCGGGCCAATATCCTTTTCCATGCACCTGCTCATCATACAGTCCAATCAGTAACTTGAGGCAAGAGTTGCAGTTGAGACAATGTGTCTCACAAGTAGCCAGTTTACAAACCATTGTTCAACCATGCGGCGTCCTCCGGTTCTGCAAAGGGAAGCCATCGCAGAACTGCCGAAAACTTGCATTCTTTGTAGAAGCCATGGAGCAACTCCTTCGTTTGCAAAAAGAAGTCTAAATGTATGGAATTTTATGAGAATGACCCTACCTTTACCTTCATTTATCACCTCAGTTAACATTGTAAACATGAGTTTATGGTCCTAATCTCTAGTTTCAAGTCTTCTTTATACAGCATGACGTTCATTTTGTAAATTATGGTCCCTTTAGAGTAAAATATGTGAATCAAATGGAGGGTGCGCTGCCTTTCTTGTGATTCACAGATTCCCCAAAACACTGTTCTTACTGAGAGTTGTCGTGTTCGAACTTTAACCCTTTCCCAGTGTGTTTTCAGTTCATGAAAGTAAATTGTAACATTCCGGGCACCTTAAAACATCTTATTCAGCATTTTCACTATGCTCCACCCTCTTGTGTAATTTCTGGTTGCAAAAATGCCAATCTCAAGGCTTCAAAACGGCAGTCGAAAAACAAATGTGTGACATCACAGTGACTGTTATTGTATATACACAGTCTTCTTATACACAGTACGTTTTAAACCAATAAAAAAGACTAAATGTTTGTCAGACGATAGCCGGTGGCTTCAGAGATCGCATTTCGGCCGATGTGTTAACGTCTCCTTCGCTCTCGACACTGGCAAGGCTTTGGTTGGATGCAGGGAAATGATCAAACATGATTGGTCAATACTACAAACAGAACCCAGAACCCTTGTGCCTTCAGATTCAGCATATTCATTTTGTGTCATTTTTATGAAATTACTGAACTGCAGTCACTGATCATGTAAGCCTTTGAAAGACATATTGTTGGTCTGTTTCAGGAGGCTGTGGCTCAGTGGTAGAGCTGGTCGTCCTCTGATCACAAGGTTGGTGGTTTGATCCCCGGCTCTTACCATCCGCGTGTCGAAGTGTCCTTCAGCGAACCACAAGAGGCTCCCCAGGCACTTTAAAGCTGCCCACTGCTCCTAAACGCCTAAGATGGGCTAAATGCAGAGGTCAAATTGCATTTATTTTTGATATACGATGCTTTTTTTGCTAAAGGTTCACTTTCACAACTGCCAGCGTGCGTCCTCATGTCCTGTTGGTTTTGCAAACACTTGGTATTTGGATATGGCCTAGGGTCTGGAAGTTTGTCCTACATTATCTATAATAATAATAATTTGTTCTGCCTCGGCTACCAGTGTGCAGCTTCTGTTCCAATTAGACCTCCTGAATTAAGAATCAGCTCTTGATTAAACAAAATTGATTAAATATCATATTTAGGACTTTTAGCAAACGTGTTCTCTGCCCATTCTTTTACACTTCGTAGGGTTTCATACCCGTGGGTACAAATCGCTCTAACAGAGTTACAGTAAGTGCTTTTGCAAAGCTCCACTGTGGTGCTCTGATTTACACATTAAGATATATGTACCCCTGAAATAGTGGTGCTAGAGGGTTTATGTTTTCATGCTGATGAAAAAAAAGAAATATGAAAAATGTTTACGCTTCATTGACCGGCCCCTTGTGAGATATCCCTGGAAATCCCCACATGAATGAATTCCAGTTTTATGACAGGCATGCATGTGGTTAATCAATGCATCCGCGCAGAGTTTTGTTTTTATATAAATTCATTAAATCTCTCCATGGAAAACAAATAGCTGCTACTCATCTGCAGAATAGGATGTACATCTATGGGAGTGATTCATTTGTGCATGCGCGAATATACCGCTTTGTCTTTATCCATGTGCCGAGCCTCGATCAGTCCACATCACAAGCTGAAAGATTTAGCTGCAACTTCCTCAATTCCAGCCACTTCTTGGCATGCATTATTTTGATATGTGTCATTGGCTGCTGTGTTTAATTGGGAGCTGTCTCCACAAATATAAGCCCAGGAATAAGGGATGGGTTGACAGCAAAACAACATTTCCCACCGGAGAGCAAAAAGCTGCCAGCAATAAAAGATGCGATCGGCTCTTTGTGTGTTTTCATATGACAGTCCATTAGTAGGACGGGGATATGGGTTCAGGATGGATAGGCAGATCTGCACACTCCGTAATGGTGTTATTAGCATCTACTGCATGGACAGGGACAAGCAGCAAGTGAGTGTGCTTACCGGACTACAAGCAAAGCAATAAGGAAGACAATGCATGCATATTGCATGCGTTAACTCGCTGACTAATGCAATGCGATATTTTCAATCAAATACTCAAACCAACCATGCACGCCGTCACGCACAACATCGGCAGGCTGAAAGGTCACAATTCTGCAGGGTCATATTCCTGTATCAATGTCAACATCAAAGGCTTATAAATCTAAATGGATGTGAAGGTCGACGGCGATGAATCAACGGCTCACTTAATCCACAGAGCACTGTCCTATAGATGCCTCCCACTGCGCATAGGAAAGGTCCCCAGGGACTACCAGCACCAGTTTGATTAATTGCACTATTTAAACACAGCAATTTCCTTTTCATACATTTGAATTCAAAAGTTCCATAAGATGGTTCTGCAGTTTAAATAATGATGAAACAGTGAGATTACCACACAAGTTGTCCTTTGATCCTGCTAATCGGGAGTTGTGACGTCTCTGGTGTTTGTTTCATCTAATAGAAGAGCACTTTATTCCATTATTGTGAAAGGCTGACATTACAATCATCTAAACCAGTTTGATAAGGACATAATGGGAGCACTTTAAATATAATCTGCATCCTAATAGCCACATTGTACTAAATCATGACTGCGGATTTCTGCTACCAAATTTTCTGGTATTAAAATGTTAGGGTGCAGATCGTTGGAAATATATAATTTAGCCATCAGTGGTCACTGGCAACTAACCTTTGAAGCTTTCATTCAATTATTCAATTTATCCTTGGGTCTATGAAATGTAAAATGAGACTAATAAGACAATATAGCAAAACCTAAAAGGATCTTATTTACAGTGATTTTCACATGTTTCAGAAGCTAAAACAAGCGAAGGTGTTTGTTACTTTACTGATCAGTCAATTCTGACTGTTTCTATGTTACTCTTCTGTTGATTGACTAATCAATTAACTCAATGTCAGCACTTCTTTCATATTTGCTATAATTAGGGAAACAGATAAAAGTACAAATTGTTTTACCTGGTGATCATGTCACGGCCGGGGGTGGTAGGGAAAAACTCAGGAGCAGAGGACTGGACAGGAGTCAAGGTGAGGCAAAAGGAAAAAGTTCTTTACTGGTCAAAGTCACAAAACAAGGGAAAAACTGGTACTGAAAACTATCGCTTGAAGGTGATGCAAACACAGGAGACTATCTCGCCACAGTCAAGGAAAAGACAGACTAAATACACAGGGGAAAGCAGGCAAGAGGCACAGGTGGAAACAATGAGGGCGAATCTTTGCAATCACACAGGTGGAAACATGAGGGCGGGGCTTTGCAATCACACAGGTGGAAACAATGAGGGCGAATCTTTGCAATCACACAGGTGGAAACAATGAGGGCGGGGCTTTGCAATCACACAGGTGGAAGGCACAGGAGGAGGGAGGAGTCTGAAACGAGAACAGGTGAAGTGAATAAACAATCAGGAAACACTGGGAACACACACACAGGTGCTACAGATCTTGAATGAATGTTTAATATATATATATATATATATATATATATATATATATATATATATATATATATATATATTAGTGTTAATTACTTAGAACCAGCAGAGAATCTCCTGAAATGTTCTGCTTTTATATTTGCAAACAATGAAAGTGGCAAGCATGGACGTGATTATGAAAACATGATCATTACTTTGTCATCTGCTTCTATTTCCTAAACCCCAACTTAGAATTATCCAAACAACGCCCCTCTGTTAGGCTGTATTTACAGTTATGCTTTGTGATTACTATGTTGAATTTCTTTGCAGATTTCTTATTTGAGATACAACACATTTGACCTGCTGGTAGTATCATAGGAGAGGTCAGGGATTACCAAACTTCTCTGGAAACCCGTGACTATCTGCACCAATATGCTATGGCAATTCATCAAACATCTTAATTCACTAAAAGCCCAAAAGCCAACCTCTTGGTAGTGCTAGAGGAAAGATCTTTAGAATCCGTAGAATTCATCCTTTGGGGAATAATTCAATATAAATGTCAATACAAATGTTCATGGCAGTGCATCGCATGGTTGTAAAGATATCTCAGTCTCGACCAAAGGGGTTGATCGGCCAATTGATGGACATTGCATTGTCTATAGTCATGCTGCTAGCACGGCTAATAATTTAGTGAGCTCATTTGAGGACTACATCTTTCGCGGTAATCAGAAATGCAGACTCAGCATAACTTCTACCGAGTCCTCACAAGCAGAAGATTAGATGCTCCTTTCACTCTCTCAGCATAATTCCTCCTCTCTGACTGTGCAGGGTCTGCCACTGAGAGAGGTGTAATGTGGAGGATGAGCTTTACCTGTAGGCCCGCCTTCAAAAAAGAAAAACTTTGAAGTTGGACTGGCCCAGCATGTGTTGGTCTGTCTGCTGGAGACCGCTAATCCTAAAGTGGGTCTGAAACTGTGAGCAAAATTAATTTTGCTTTGAATTTGATCTCATTCTTTGGCTACCCTGGTCAAAATTCCAACTGAATTATCAACTCAGCTGGAATTTAAAGTTAATTTTCACCATCTGGGGCAATTTTAATCCCATTCTGGAATGACAAGTGTTTCACACAGTTACCGACATGCGCTCTGGTATAGTATTACAATTACAAAGGCCATAGCACCAGTGATAGCTATGCTAACATTGTTCTTTTGAGCTATTTAAAGATAACAATGTTCTCTGGTTTTTGCTCTACAGAGGAGGATGCTGTGTGATATAACAACACGCGGCCCTGTGCTTGAATTGCCAAGCTTCCCTCTAAATTATTTTACTCCCTGGATGAGTGACTGAAATATCCAATTTGCATAGGCAAAATCAAATTACCAGCCTCTCATGGTATTACTAATGCAGCCCAGAGAGAGAGAGAGCTTTAGTATAAACACAATGTGTTTCCAATTGCATGGGTAAATACATGGATGAAAGGCTTTGTTGTTGTTGTGTGGGTTCGATAAAGAATTGTTCAAGTACAAATATTCGAACTAGAGACTTGAGAACAGAAGTAAAATATCAGAAATATGTTCAGCAATGTGTTTTGTTAGATTTTTGTATTCTTGCAAATCCGTGTGACTAAAATGCTGTGCGTCGATGCCCACAGGTGGTTCACTCTTCCCACTCGTTGTCCTCCTCTTGCCTCGATATCACCGGCCCCTCATCAGGAATTAAAATAGCTGCACTGCGAGTGTGAAATAAAGATTATGGCCTTGAAAGTCCCGAGCAGCTGGTCCTCCCAGAACCAGCCATATGGACCACTTGGGTTGGTGTTATTTTTGCATTCAGTCCCGTGGAACATGCTCGGGGAAATTAGAGTTCAACCTGCCTGTCTGTCTGTAGATGAGTCCACCGAGCTCTGATCCGCGACAAGGATTCATCCCCGACCGTAGTCATAGCAACAGGCCAGGTTTAATGTGCTCGGCTGGAGATGACCGGGATGCACTTTTACTGAAAATCTCTTTCTCACACCTTTTTGTCTCACGGGTCGTTATTGATGAGGGGAAAACATCAATATGTGCATGTGCACAAGTCCACACATAAGCCGTTTCAGTATGCATGACTGGAATGAGAGGGTCGGTTTATTCATGTGCTGCTGAGAAGAAAAAAGGAAGACGGAATCAGGAGTTGTTTCTTTTCTTTTCTTTTTTCACTTGATTTTGTAGAAAACCTTCACTTTTAAAAAGGTAACTTTGGTATAGTTCAACTCTGACCTTGTTTCCTTGTCTGAATGACTAATTGGTGCAACTTTTGAAGTTGCTCCATTAAGCGAGGCTGTAACCGGGAGCCGCAAATCAAGATGCAGGATCATCTGTGCAGCATCAATGTAACCTTGTGGTGGACGAACATTGACTGAGTAGTTGCTATAAGCAATTACATTGCAGCCCGTTTAGCTTCTACCATCTGCAGCGTTCTCCCCAAATACTGGACCAATTAAAACAATGTGTTGTCGCCATGAGTTACTAAGAAACAAAAAACATAGGGTCGGGGTTGTCTTTTGGCCGGAATAAAAAAATGAGGTCCTTATTTTTAATTGTTTTTCATGTAGCATGTCATATATTAATTCCATTTCACAAATCCGTTTCTTATGGAGATGAATTGATGTCATGACAGTAGAATTAAACATTAGGCCTACTCAAGGTAGTAAAATTAAATAAAATATGTGCTATGGGAAAGCAGATATTTGCAACCTACCACCGCATAGAGCAGCGGTTCTCAACCCTTTTTTCTGTGATGTAATATTGTCCTAACCAGAACAAAGCATCTTTGGTTAAAAAAAGATTTAATACACAGCGCTGTGCCATAAGTGTCTGATTTAATACAGAATATATACAATTCAGTTCATGAACTTACATTCATATATTTCATTGAATATATATTAAATAACTATTTTGAAAGGATTTTTGAATGGATGCTAATTTGTATTTATATTGTGCCGTATCCCCATTTGAGAACGACTGCCATAGATAACTGAGCTACCCATTGTATATAAAAACCTTGAACATGACAAACACAACACGTATTTTTTATTGTACCCCTGTGGTGATGTTCAAATACCCAACACATAAGTGCCATCCCTGATTAGAAACCCAGCACCGACGATGAAAAAGCGTCCCTCTTGTTTCTGTGTGATCCCCTGCACATAGACAACATGCGTGCTGTTAAATCCCAAGACGTAAAAATAAAAAACGATAACCGATTGAATCGGGCAGCATTTCCATAAATAAAACATCTCATGATGCAAATCAACATGACATAATAAAACATTCCCAAACTCTCGGAAGCAAAACCCCTCCTTTCCTTTCATAGCAGTCAACATTGCCAGCACAGCTTTAATGGTAATTATAATACGGGTAGATCAAATCAAGCATTCTGATTGGTTGAGAGTGAGTCAAGAGGTGTAGTTTATTCAGCCATAAAGTACTGTACAGCCTGTTTACATTTAGAGCGCTCCATATCAGTGCGCACTTAAAAACAACAGCTAGATTTAAATTGCGCGACCGTTAGTTGTCATTTCAAGCTTGACAGTTACCAAACATGTTCGTGTAAACTTTGATATTGCAACGTCCGCAGTAACGACCCACAGACGTTGGTTTCCTTAACTTGCAGGTGTATTGCTTGAGTGTTCACAGTATTGCAACGGGGCTCTTCGCTAACAGTAACGTTAGCTCAAACGTAACAGCTAACAAGCTCACTTAGCATCCCCCACACTAGCATAATGAACGACAACACAACGTCACTTCCTCCCTAAAATGAGATGAGGAATGAAAAGGGTTTGACCACAAAATCGTGATAATTTCTAGCGAGAGATAATTACGTCGGTCATTTCCCGACGCGAGGCAAGTTCTCTAAACATCATGGAGGAGAAAAATTACGGAGAAAAGACGGACAGAAGCAGCGAGAGCACTTCTTTACATCGGTGGCTGCGTGTCATCCTCCACCTGCTTCCAACCGACCTGGTCAGTAAATCACAGATTTACTGACCAGGTCGGTTGGCCAGGCAGTCAGTTTTATAGTCCCGTATGTGCGACTATTTTCTCAGTTGCTGAAATGCGATACACAAGGTTTGGTGGCTACAACTATTTTGTGTTGAAAGGGAGCTTACTATTACTCTTTATAAAGTCGCAGGTACCCGTATTATAAAAGCAATAAGGTACTCGAGGCAGTACTGTGTCTACAGTAATGTACAGTTCAAGGGTTTGCCTAACAACTCCCTTGAACAGTACATTATTGCACGACACAGTACTGCCTCTCGTACCTTATTGCTTAATTAGATGATAACGCCCGGGATAAAAATAAAAAAAGATATTAAGATGAAATAGGATAATGAGATGTACTGTGATTTAACCGCCACCACCATCTATGGCGTTCACACGTGTCATGTTTACATGCATGTGCGAGAGAAAGTCACATTTGTGCTGACGCAGGCGGATGTGGCGCTCCACATGACACGGGGTAAGGTGGTATAGGCGCTCACAGTGTGACACAAGTAACAACGGGGTAGCAGTTTGCAACAGCAGTCACTGTTTAGAGTGAACGTTAAATCATTTTAAAGATGGGTTAATGGTATTGTTTATTTAAGGCACGTATGCAAAAGCCTTGGTGATTAGTCTAATAAGGTTGTCCATGTTGTGTAACTGGAAGGGAACACATCAATGCACTTTCTATAATGTTCATGTCTATAATTCATTATTAACATACTTATGTTATAATTAATTATATGTATATGCAGTCACATACTGGTTTCTAGCTTATAACAGGGGTCGGGAACCTTTTTGACTGGGAGAGCCATAAAGGCCAAATATTTCTAAATATATTTCATTGAGAGCCATATAGTATTTTTAACGTATAATAAATTAAATATGTCCTACTTTTAATGCGACTTCTGGTGCTGCATGGTTTTGATGATGTCCTTGTAGTCTGGTTCATACGTGGTGAGGTTGAGCACTTTGCGGGTTCTTTGAGATGACAGCAAATGCATCAATATGTATACAAGGTTGATATTCATTCAATATCCTTTATAATGGCTGGACTTTGGGAACATTTTAATGATGGTGTTTTACCAGTCAGTTTAGTTGAACTTAAAGGATCTTTGTTGAAAAAATAAAAGTATCAAAAGGTGTTTAGTCATTTCCCAGCAGGTACACCATTTAAGTGGAACTGCATTGAAAGAAAAATGCTAATGCAGTGCTTAACAATAATTATAGGCCTATTAAATTGACATAGTGTAATTTTTCCTAAAGGTAGCCTATATAAACAATTTCATAACTTCATATTCTTCATATTTAAATGTCTGAAAGTTTCATCCTACCTGCCAGTTTGGACTATTTCATCTAGCCACTCATGTTTCAACGTTAGGCAGACCTTTTTCTGGGGCGCCTGCTCTGCCTTTCTTTTCGCCATGGTAGCCTATAACTCAGATGTGGGCAAACTACGGGGCATTTTAATCCGGCCCGCCGAGTATTATAATTATTATATTAAAAAATAAAAAAATTATAGTAAAGACCGCTGTAGCGCTTCTCCGTTCCCAAGTAAAGTTTCCCGAAGCACGATGACCACAACAGACCAGCGTTGATGTTTCTTTATGCTTATTTATTTAACATCAACGCTGGTCTGTTGTGGTCATCGTGCTTTGGGAAAATCAACAGCTCATGTGGCGCTCTGGGCGAGCTTCACTCCTGGCGTCCGGAGGACAGCGGGGGTGGGGTGTGCCAACGGAGGCAGCGCGCTAGCAGAGGTACAGAGAGCGCATGTCGAGAAACGGGACGCTGATTGGCCAAGAAGACTCGACATGTCAAAGATCTTACTATTGTGAAGATGGCTCACTCCTATCTCAGAAACACTGGCGCAAAAAAGATTTTTAACTCCTGAAAAAAAATCGTTTGTGCGGTCTGAAAAATGTGCGCGATCTGCAAAATCTATTGCGCGGCCACTTCGACTGGGCTGCGCGGCCGCGCACGCGCGCAGTTTAGAGGGAACACTGCCCGTGACCCGTGAAATTCATCTTCAAAACTAGTATTTTAAAATCAGTTCCAAACTGATTTTTTTTTTTTTCAACTCAAAATTGTCTGGGAGCCATATGCCGTCACCGGAAGAGCCATAAATGGCTCGCGAGCCATAGGTTCCCGACTGCTGGCTTATAAGGTCAAGTGTCATAGTACTTCATAATTGCTGGTCACTCACTGACATTTTTCGCAAGAATCATTTCATATTATAAGTCCTATAGTTAATAGTTATAGTTATCATCTGTGTAAACTGCATTATAATTACTGTTATAATGCATAATGATGCATTTAGGAGTTGCTCTCAGTCGTCATTTCTTGCTTTAAGTTGAACAAAATATCACTAAATCTATGCAAGAACACACAAAACAATGACCTCTTAAGTTAGAGTAATTCATAATGACATAGTACATTATAACAGGCATAAAATATGAAAATGTATTGCAACAACCTCAGTGAGTGATTAGCAATTACGAAATATTGCGATAGTTGTCCTCTTAAGTCCTAACATGATTTATGTGTTGATTATTGTTATGAAGCATTATGAATATTCATGTGTGGCCATAACCATAATCACACAGTGCTATCAGCACATTATAATGCATTATTAAGTAGCCTTGTAATACATAATAGAAATGGGCGTCATAGAAAGCCTTACCAAACTTTTAAGCCCCGTCACAGTGTTTCATGTTTGTTTGGTTATTTTTAAAGTGTAATAAAAAGCTTCCTGAATCTTCGTGTGGGCCGGGGTCATTTCCGGGGACGTTCCCTCAGCTCCATGTTTCTATAAAAACAACCAACAGGGGTATGACATATGTTGTCTTTGTGTTGCCGTCTTAATATAGAGCATGATGCTGTACTTTCATCCTGTGTGTGGAATTCATGCCTCGCTTTCTGACAATTCTCGCCCCTTGTTTTTTTTGGCTGCGAGAAGCTGCAGCACATGACCTCGCAAGAGGCCAAGCACACACACTCACGGAACAATATAATTCCGCTTTTTAAATGAAGACTTTGATTCTGGCCCTGTGCTTTTTCAAGAGGCGGAGATTCTGCCAACGCTATTTTTGAAATAACTTTATTCATGTTGACTCTACAGGCAGTTGCCTGCCAAAGACCTAGACATCAAACAGTGGTGGCCTATTGATTAGAGCAGTCCAACTCAGAGGAAAGCAAGAAAACCAAATAGTTTTTAAGAGTGATTTAAATTTATTAGGCCTCCGCATTGATGTTTTTTTGTTTTTTTTTGTGCAAAGCTTCCTTTGGGGGTGGCTAACAGGCTCTGTCTCTTGGAATCAAAATCAGTTACAAATGAAGGAGGCATTAACACCAACAGAGCAAATGTACCTGTTGAGCCCTAGGGTCCCCCGATTGAGGGACCCTTTTATATCAGGAAAATCAAGAAAAAAATCATGGTATAAATCCCTCCCCCCCAAAAGAAAAAAACATGTTTGGTATCAAATTAAACATAAAAATCAGGGCTACAATAATATATAATCCCAACGTAGAACCTAAAAACACAACTCAAACAATAAATAGGATTAGGGGTTAGGGTTATTAGGGTTAGGGTGTGGGCTTAAAGGGTTAAGATTTGCAATAAACATTTGAATGTGTCATATTATAAAAAAGGGTAACTTACATTGCAAAGCTGTGTTTACTGTTCTGTGCTTACTACATTAGAACATGCTGAAAGAAAAATAACAATTTGGTGAGAGAGAAGCAGTAAAAAAAAAAGTGTCACGCGTATAAGCACGAGGTGTAAAGAATGCTTTCTTAGTTGCATTATAATTGCACAGCGGTTGTTGCACCCTTTTATCTGCACCTTATGAGCAGGAGATAATCACACCCTTTATAATCATAGCTTTAACCTGCCACAGCTCTGCTGGAGCTGGCTTAGCAACTCCATATGTTGCCGGCTACTACTAACAATGCATCATGCTTTACGAGGTCACCATCCATAATAATAACTCTTAATAATTGTTTCTAAATGTAACACGTGGCGCTGTTGAGCATATTTGATGAATTTAATGTCCTTTTTTCTTCTCATTTTTGGTTTACTTATTCTAAGTAGCTTTGTATAAAAGCGTCATCTAAATCAAAGTAATGTGTTTCACTCCATCCATTCTCTATGTTGTTCACAGCTGCCAAAGGGCTGGAGCCTATATGTTAGCATGCAGTGGGCGAGAGGCAGGGTACGGTGGACAGGCTGCCAGTCTGTCACGGGGCTAATGCATAGAAACAGCTAAAACACATTCACATCCACGCCTACGGGGTTATTTCGAGATTCCGGTACACCTAACCTGCATGTCGTTGGCCTGTGCGAGGAAGACGGATCAGCCGGCGGAAACGCAGACAGGAGAACATACAAACTCCACAGAGGAAGGCCGGGGGTCTTTCCTGATGCGAAGCGACAGCACTAACCACTGAGCCACCGTGCCGCCCTTAAAACCCGTATGCTGCAAAGCCTCACACAGCATCTTCCAGATGCATGTCGTGGAGAGACAAAGAATATCTTTTCCTCTGAAACACAATGAAGTGTCACTAAATGGAAATATCTTGAGTGAAACGGAAGTACCTTCCACACCCGACTACTTCACACTATATTCGCCTGCATGCATGGGGGGCATGATAATGACGGCATGATTTAAGATCACCGAGTCCCCTTTATCCCCTGTAGTCGAGTGTAAGCGACCATGTGCTCGAGCACGTGCATCGGCGTGTCACCTGAGCCACAGCGCGAGGATGACTCACCACATATGCGCTCGCTCACTGCCAGATCTCCAGCGAGGCTCTGCCTGCAGGTACAGTACACACACACACACACACACACACACACACACCCACACACACACACAAAGAGAGGAAAGAGAAAACACCGACTGCAATGCTGCTGCCTGGAGACAAATGCCTGTCCAAATACACCAATAAGTGCACAGCAAGATAATTAGGAAATAATGCACTGATGCTGAAAAGAAAGCACACAGGAACTTTTGGGAATTTGTTGCAATTACCGGCCTGTGCCTGTTTACACGACTCATTCATTGCTTCCGTAATGACTCCATACTGTACACTACCCGGCAAGCGCCACACGGGAGGAGTGATTTTAAGTTGGAATCAGTGCAGTTTGTTGATGCTATCGTATTCTGTTACTGGTTTTGACTTTAAGGGGAGTGACTGTATGCATGCTGCTTGATGAAATAATTATTATTGGACTTATTTTAGTGATAAACTCTAGATAGGGAGCAGCAGTGACATCACTGGATGCAAAGAAATGCATGACAATAATACACGAGTGAATTGACAAAGAATGGAACTAAAATATACTGTACATACATATATATACACATATATACACACATATATATACATATATTGTACATGCATATGTATGTACAATATATATATTCACATCCACGCCTATATATATATAATGTGCAGTATGTGTATATATATATATATATACATACATACTGTACATTGTTTGTATATATATATATATATATATATATAAATATCATAATCAATCAATGTGTCTCTTTCTCTCTCTACATACTCTCTATAACCCTATTATATTGTGTCAATGATGTTATTATCAGAGATGTGGCAGTGTTATCAAACTTATTCTACATTGAAAGGAGAGGATTATGAAGATAAATAAGCCCTATTGCGTACAGCACACTAAGCTTGGGTTTGGCCTAATTACAAAGACACCGGCTCTAACAACCCGGCCAAGCCCTCCTCGTCTTCATCATGTACCCATGATGAAGTGATTCATTGTGGGCAAGAGCGTTGCCAGAGTGATGCAGAAGCTGCTTAATGTAGTCCAAACAGGTGTTTAATGAGAGGTCCCGACTCTTGATGGGAGAGGCTGATGGAACTAATAGACATTTTCCACCATCTTTTTGCGTTTTTCTTCCTGTAGAGGATTTTTTTCTAACTCTTCAACTGCTTTGAAGTGAATGACCACCTGGCAGAAATAGATTCCTTACATGACCACCAATCAACCTCAGTGTTCCTTTTGACCACGGACAAAAGGCAAAGAGGTCCAGAGAAGCAGAGAAGGTTTTATTGCGTCGACAAGATTGCAAGACCAAAGCAGAAAATTACAGCAATCACTTCAGCAGGAATGTAATGTTCCATTCATAACACACATGTGCCCAAGACATTACAATAAAGCTGTTTGAGAGTTAAAGAGGCTCATCAAAGAATAAGGCAAGTTTTGAAGAGAACAGAATATAACGTTAAGAGGACAATCATTTTCAGTTGGAATCTATTTTCACATTTTGAAGCTAATGCTTACGCACAATCCTCAGACTACAAAGAGCAATCATGGTCTTTTGTTAACCTGAACTCAGCCGTATGCTCTTTATAGTCTGACCCACCGGATGTGGACTGTGGGTCCGTAAGCCTGCCTGCGGCCGGCATTCATGGTCTGAGTGCTGATGAGACGATTGCGATCTTGTTGGAAGTGGCGGGCAGGAAGTAGCCATGTTGTCGATCCGTTCATACGCTCTTGACTCTCCCCACCGTTCTGCCGTGTTGCATCAAAATAGTTGAAGGAGGATGATTGATGTATTCAGACCCTGTTCTTTTACCTCCCTCTCCCTAAAGCAGATCTCATTGATTTTCTGAAATGTGGTTGGGAATTGCAATCATTCTTGAGAAAGAAATAGCCCAGAACATGTCAGATGGGTGAAAACCAAGTCTGCTTGCCACTGCTGAGCTTAGCTCACCAGGGAACCTAAACCAGCAATGCCAAAAGGCTGCCTCGATTCAAATCAAACCATGGGAGGAAATGCAGAGTGTCTCGGCACACGGTCGCGACAATGCTTCCGTTACCTTGGACAACCAACGGAGGCTGCTCGGGGTTGATAACATGATTGCCTCCGGGTCAGTACTGCAGTGCTTTAAAGCAGCGGTCCCCAACCTTTTTTGAGCCACGGACCGGTTTTGTGTCGGACAATATTTTCACGAACCGGCTCACGGTGTGGGAGGAAAATATGACGTAATAAATATGACGTAATAAATATGACGTAAATGATACGACCGGCATAAAGACAATTATAAAGTGCATAAAGATACAACTCTAGGGTGACCAGATTGTCATGTGCTGTTGTAAACAATGCAACTAGTGGAGGTGGCAAGGTGCTCAGTGTTGCCAGATTGGAAATGGCGAAGTATTGTACCAAAGGCTCAAAATGGTCGTATTTGGAGGATAATTATCGTGCATCTGGCAACACTGAGATCGGTCGACCAATGACAGTTCTCTCTACACTCAGAGCTTGCGCAAGAAGGAGGAAACAAAACTTGTAAGGGGGAAATAACTAGTTTGTGAAAGACCTAGAGAAACACAAATATCCAACGAGGCAAAATCCCGGACGTTTTTGGAATCCCTGCCGGACGCATTTTTTAGGTCTCGAAAAGAGGACATGTCCGGGAAAAAGAGGGCGTCTGGTCACCCTATACAACTCACCATTACGCAGAATCAGTGAGAGCCCTGAGCTTGTTTCTCTTCTACGAGCCGGTCCCATCTTGGGGTGACGGGAGAAAAAGACCAACCACCGACGTCCAGTCTACTGACTCTACTCCGTAACTTAAACCTTTATGCACACTCTGTAACTTCATTAAAACCCTCTTCACAAAGACAGGATGTTGAAATGGAGGTTTTTTTGGCGATCTCAGTATACTACTTTTGGGGTAACATATCACGGACATGTGTCAAGATGTTACGTTTGAGGCTACGCACAGACGGATGTAACCGGTCTTTTTTGAAAATAAAGAATTTGTCTGACTTTTTTTTTTTCCGTAAATTCTTTTTCTGCTGCCCGGTACCAAGGGACCCACGGACCGGTACCGGGCCGCAGCCCGGGGTTTGGGGACGGCTGCTTTAAAGCACCGTGGAGAACCCGTCCGTGAGATGTGTGTTTTCTCCTGGACATTACGGACCAAAAACACCACCGCTCGTGTTGAATAATGAAAATATACGCTGCTAATTGTCATGTAAACATGTATTCAGTCATTCAACTCAATAGGCCGATTAGCATAACCCCCTTTTTGTGCGAGCCGCCCCGCCGTGTTCAGTAATACCACATCTGGCGTGGACATTCTCAATAGTTATTACTAATTCTATTATCACTTCGGGACGTCCGATTACCTCCCAGGCCTATTGTGTGCCGTGTCAAGCGGGTGTACAAAATACAGCACAGGATGCGAGTGATCCAATGACACTGGGGTAATCTGATGAAATGGAATCATAATAAAAAATTATGGAAAAAGGCCGCGGCAATCCGGGAGGGTGAATTTTCCGTTGGCATTCGATACCGTAGGGGTCGTTTACATATGATCCCGGTAAATCTCTCAACCATTATGTATGATCCCAATGACTTTCCCTCCCTCTCTCTCTCTCTCTCCCACTCTCAGTATTCACCTCCCTCCCTGTGTGATAGATTAACTAAGCAGTAACGATGTCTCTCTTGTGGAATGGACAGTGCAAATCGTTGTAGGTTCTAAGCCAGCCAGCGGAGACAAGGCTGGCTGGGCAGAGTGATAGATTAGGGATTTTTAAATACTCCTCCTGGTGAGCTCTGCCGTGGCCAAAAGAGCAGCTGGGGTTTTTCCCACTCCACAGGAGGAGGGGGAGGTGGTCGTAGAAGGGCCACAGATGGCCGTGGGCCTCGCAGGTCAACGCTATTCATAGGTGCATCCCGGGGCGAAAGAGTGCGTAAATTAATCTAAGGCTGCGGAAGCGTTGGAATCTATTGTTGTGCAGTACTTTAAATCCATATTACGTGTGATACATAAGCTATTAAAGAAGACTGTAACACCTCCGTCCAGCCCAGAGGAACATTATTACTCCCTATTGATTTGATGACACATTATACTTTGCACACAGCAAGGCAAATGATAATAATGCAAACGCTTCAATTCTGAAATAAGTAAATCAACGTTGGAAACATCAGCACAAAAGGTGGTTCTTTTTCAGCCGCTCAGCTGCATTTCCTCCCTCCTCCTGTAGCATTCATGTCGGTCACATCCATGTTGGTTAGATCATCTCGTGAGAGCTCTGTTCCCCTTTTGCCGCCGCAGTTTGTCAGTATATGAGGAAACATGCATATCCTTTTATAACCCATTTTTAAAGCAAGCACCGATGATTTGGACGTTTCGGAGCTCCGTTATTCATAACACGCTGGTTTAGAAACATCAAAGTGCTGATTGTAAGACCACTTTCACAGCTGACAAAAAGCTGCTTACTGGCATTTGACCTAACATGACCCAACTCTTTTTGCAGTGTTTGTCATTGCAGGGGAGTAACTTCAGAATAAAATTCCTTTCATATGAAATGCTTAGATTATTTTGTATTCCGTCTATGACTCTTGCATAATTAATGTCAAAGCATTGACTGCATACAAAAGGGATGTTTTCAGCCCCGGAGTTGTGTTGAATGCAAATGCTACTGTAAAGGCCACCATTTAAAAATGACAAAACACTGGTGTAAGTGATTTTAGATGAATGAAGGGAATTGAGGGAGGACTCACTCCATGATGATTTGATTTTCTCATTAAAAGATGAACTAGCCTTCAGATATCCCTGGACCTGCCTGCCTGAGGCCACTGAAGTCCAGTCAGACTTAATTACATTAAAAGTGGACAACTGGTTGTCCGGCTGGCTTGTTGGCTGTGTATTTATAACGAAAATGAGGCTAAATTTAAACACGCGCACACACACCTTTTGACAGATTAAGTATCTGCACAAACCGGTACCCGAGCAGGATGCTGGGTCATGCAACTCTGGGTTTAAACCAAGGGGTTTTTATTCTGAAAAGGCTTGCCTGACACCAGAGGTGTGAATCTGGGACGGATTACTGAGGTTAGTCACACTGCAGAGGTGGGCTGCCTGCTAGGTGGATTTTAGAAGCTCAGGCAACGATTGTTTTTCCTCAAACAACTTTGCCTGGAAACAAACATATCATTTTAGTTTATTTTTCAAAAACATTTTCATACATTATTTGTAGGAGTTATTGCTAACCGGATGTAATAAAATAGTCTGTTAAGTATGTCTGTTAATAAGGTTGGGTACTGTTTACATTGAAACCAATATCGGTACCAATTTGATATTGCTGACTTTTTTTTAATGCTTTATAATAACAATAACGTAATTGCAGTTGTAAAATAAGTCCAACCTTGTGTTAAAATCACGTACCGACACGTTAAAAGCAATTTAATGTAATGTTAGGCAACACAATAAATGTGAGGTTGAGGCAAACCAAATTAACATTAGGTTTAGGAAATACAACAAACATTAATCCACACTCTGGGACTTTGATGTGTCAACTGATATCTGGGGTGGAGACACAGAGCGATTTACAGCGACGGAGATATGATCAAATGTGTCAGGAGAGCGTGCATCTGGATGTGCAGCGAGAGAAGAGACTGTTCAAGAGAGAAAGGTGCACAGCATCATACCTCAGGCAGAGTGTCATCTCAGCTGGGAGGATTTGTATCATAGTTTTGATGTTTTTCACTAAAGCCCTTGTACGAGTTAGAGTTCCAGGTTAGTATTCTTCTTTAAAAACAAAGAAATTACTATTTCATTATACTTGATGAAAAGCGAAATTGCAGCCCGGAGCTAATACTTATTCTTTATGACACAGAACATGCCGTACTTTTATGAACTTTAAAAAGCGGTCCTCGATCAATATGAGAGAATGGGTGGTGCGGCGGAACAGTAGCGAGGTGTCGCTTCAATTGAGATTGAATTAAAATTATATGATGTGTTTACATTTGCAGAATTAAGCTTAAGATGAAGGACGATCAATCAGTCCTGGGGTGAAACTTTGTAAAACCACAAAGGCTGCATCCATTCTATTTCCTGAGAAACAAATGGATACCGAGTGTTAAGCAGACCTAACATTCAGATCCTTAAGTCAACCGTTGGGTTAAAAAGGTCCTGGGTGTGTGTGACTACACGGAGGTCACAGTGACATGTTTCCTTTCAATGATCACATCGATTCACAGTTTAAGTGGTCCCGTATCTGTGTTAACATCGATGTAGAAATAGTAACATTGTCCGAGTTTCACATATCGATTCTATACAATCGATGTCCACCAATGTAGGATGCTGAAAATATGTATCAGGTATCGCTCAGCCATGTTCAAGGACATGGACGGTACTCAAACGTTGGGCGAGTTGTGGACTGTGAGGTTGAGACATGAAGAAAATAGTGCATCATAACGTGTTTCGTGTTTCCACAGCATACATGCGGATGAGGAGGCCTGTTTTTGGTGCATTATTTCCAGCAGAATGCTCTCTCATAATTTAGTTCATTAGGCAGATGATTGTTGTATGTCCCAACACGGTTGCAACGAGAATGTTGCCCCAAACTTAATGGTAACATTAAACCTCCTGTTTAAATCACCGGACGCTTGATGCCGACCGTGGCTGCACAACTTAAAACATATTCACATCATCAGCAACAATTTAGATTTTCACATAGTCTTTACCGTAAAATTTGGGTTATAAGCCGCTACATTTTTTCTTAACTTTGGCCCGTGCGGCTTAAATATTGATGCGGCTAATTTGTGTATTTTTCCAATAATAAATTTAGCAGCAGTTGCAGAGACATGTTAGCTAGCGAGTGTTAGTTAGCACTAGCGAGCGTTAGTTAGCACTAGCTAGTGACTCAGTAGCAACAGCGGTAGCAACAGCGGTAGCAACAGCGGCTTATAAACCGCCGCGGCTTGTTTATGATTAAATATAACTTCTTTTGGGTTTTTAGTAGATGCGGCTAATAAAAGGGTGCGCCTTATAACCCGCAATTTACGATAATTATGGCATTTATGAGTAGTCTGACTTTAAAGTAGTGGTCGTACACCTAAAGTAAATTCAGGAAGTGAACAAACTGGTTCCACTCAATTATCTTTCGGGCCAGAGTTGTTTTTAGACATAATGGTGGTGTGTTAATTGTCTAAAATATGCACGTGCGAACAACAGACTCTGTTCAGGCAGAACAGTTCAGTCAATTTATTTGCCTCGCACAAAGCTGGGTGTCAACAAACGAGTTAGCTTGGCGTTTATTATAAATGAATGATAGACCTGTGTTGTGTTTGAATACTTATCACGTGGAACGTTTCGTATCTTCATCTACGCAATGGGAGAGTGATATTATATACAGCTAATGAAAAATAGGGTGTCGATTGGGAGCCTGGAAGGTGATAAAAAAAAAAGTAGCGTTAGCTTGAACAAGCAGGGGGTTCGAGCGGAGAGGAGGGCGGGCGAGTCGGACGCGGGCAGATCTCTGCCTCGTGTTGAAACCTGACTCCACACAACGGGGGTTATTGATTAAGTGTTCCCTTAAAAGGCCAGTTGGATGGAGAAGGTCACATCAAGGTTTTCACTGCAGGGGAATGGAGATGCATTTGACCTGTCAGCCGAGGATCAGCTCTGAGTGGGCACACAGCGATCTTTTTAAATGGACTCTATCCATGCTGAAACTCACTGGGCTCAACCCCTACAGACCGAGGTAAGTGTCAACACATCTAAAAAGTCTTTCAGGAGTTCTCTACTGACAAAAAATGTCAGCGGCCCCTCAGATAAATATCCTACATTTTCTCGACCTCCAAAGAAGTGGGGATTTAAATGCCGCGTGATTACAGCAGTTCCAATAATGACAATGTAAACAGAGCAATAATTTGAGCTCATGACTCGAGAGCAGGGTTGTAAGGGCTATAATTATTTATTTCAAAAGGTTAATGTGAGAGTAACTAGGCAGTTCTCAAGAATGTGTCACAACAACAGTACAAAACACTGTCTAATCATACTCTATTTTCACCAGCTTTAAGACAAAACCGTTCTTTGGCCACTTGAGAACACAATATTAACATGATATCCACTTATAAAAGGTAAAATGGTGATGATGTTGGCAAACAACTGCCTATTTACACAGCAGCAAGGAAGCGGAGGAGGCGGTCTACGTTCCGACCCTCGCCTACGGTCATGAGCTGAGAGTAGTGACAGAAAGAATGGCACTTGTGGATACAAGCAGCCAAAATGAGTTTCCTAAAGGTGACTGGGATCCCCCCTCAGAGATAAGGTAAGTAGCTCAGACCTATGAAGGGAGCTCGGAATAGAGCCGCTCCTTTGCATCAAAAGTAGCCAGTTGCGGTGGTTCAGCCACCTGATTAGGATGCCGCCCGCGCAACTTCCTTTGGCGGTTCTCGCAGCACCTCCGACTGGGTAGAAGACCGTGGGATGGACCTAGAAAACCAAGAGAGAGATTATACACTTCTGGCCTGGGAACACCTCCATATCCCTCAAGAGGAGCTGGAAAACATTGCCAGGTAGGAGGAATTCCTGACTGATGCTGTAGTATATCTACCCGTGCATGGCGGGATATACTCTCCCATACTATACTTTGAAATAGCATTTATCATAATCCTGAACTCTTCCTCACTGATTGACTTCACGGAAGGAATCGGGCTCCTCAAGGGCCCCGGCAGCGGCGGTTGAGGGAGACCGATTCTTTCGTTTGTGGGATTTGGATCGACAACCCCCCGCCCCCCCCTCTCGTTTCAGACGAACTCGTCAGTTCGAGTCGAAGGCAGCCGCCTGCCAGGAAGGAGTCGTTTAGTTTTGAGGGAGAACACACGCTGCGAGGTTCTCTTTCATGGTGACAATTTTGGCACAAATCAACCCTAGGGGGTGATGCAAACTGCTGGGCGACACACACGGACCCACACACAGATCTTTATTCCCAATACCCAGCGCCGACTCTCTTTCTTTTTCTTTGACTGCCATGCTGGGAATCAGTGGGGCAAATGCAAAGCAAAGATTTTGAAAATATTTCACTAATATAACTCCATAAAAGGTTAGTGTTCTGTGTGTTACTGCGGCTGAATGTCTGCAACCCTTCATTAAAATTATAGCCTGGAAATAATGAGTGCTTTAACGAGACATACCTGCACATCATTAGTGACTGAAAAAAGGCTTGTTTGGCTTTTACTTTGGGAACATCCTGTGCCGGTACACTTGATTGTCAAGTGACCCGGCTAGTGCACGCACATGCTAATATAATGGGCTTAACATTGTTTTCTACCATTCAAAGATAGTCCATTTAAAATGAACAAAGCTTGGTTTTCAACAAATCGATGTCTAAGATCACCTCAAAACCGTGTGCCGGCATTTGCATTTATTTTCTTAGATGATGCAACATGTAAACATAGTAGAATATGACTTGAGGCAATATTAACATTTTAAACGTATTAAAGCTGTCCATTAATGCACCCCACTGTGTTTTCTGGCACCAATGACCCCAATGAAAAAAAAGATATTCTTCAGGGTCCACTATGGAAGTTTGCAGCTGGTATTTAATGTGCAGTATAACGTGATGTTCTCTTCCACTTAAGGCCCGGAAATACTTAAATTCCCTGCATTTAAAAATCCCTCTGTATGCACAGTGGCCGTACAAGCAAACAGATCTAAATCTGTAATCATGCTAGCAGCTTGAGAGCCATGAATCCGGTGGAACTACTATGTTGATGCTATTCAGTGAGTGTGAATAAATGGCCAACACGGTTCTTATTTACTCAGATATTACTGCAGGTTGAGTCGAATCAAGCCAGCGCTCCCTCAGTTTCCTGGCCTCACAGCAGCACGAGTGGAAGCGGATTAGCTTGTATTACATGCTTTACTATGACGCTGGCTTGCACAAATCCCCTTCCTTCCTCTCGTCCTCTTCTCCTGCTGACTTAACACTGGAGTGTGCACTGTAGCACTAGAAAGCTCAGAAAGAACATCTGCCCTTGTAGTAAGTCATCATTTTATTGAGAAGACCACTTGCTTTTTTAATTAGATGTAGAAGTGGGTGCATGCGACAGTTATGCTGACCCCGCAGAACCATTTATTTAATGACTCTTGCTTTCGGACCTTCATTGTGTCCTCAGGGATCATATTGCCACCTGGGTCCCCAAATGCCCTTGGCACTTAATTAATCAATTGATGTGATTGAGTGGCCTGTGTGTGCGAGACATAATGAGCTCCTGATTAAAATCGTTACAGGAGGACCTGTAGACGCCGTCGTGGCTCACGAGGCTCACAGTGGCACTGAGCTCCACAGGAATGTAACGCTTTGTAAACCGGTCTGTGTTTGAAAGGATGAATGACATTAAATGACAGCAGATAATGTTGAATATGTATTAATCTTCCTTTTTCTTCTTCTTTTCAGCAAAATAATTGTCTTTTCAAACTGATATCATGCAGAAAACTATTGAACTGTAAGGCTTGGAGATCACTAATAATAAAAGGCGGCGTAAGTGGGAACTTAAATAGACATTTATCTCAATCTTGCTCACTACCCATTGACAGCATTTAAGGTCAACTCTTGTCCTCGCTGTGTGGTCATTGAAGAAGCACAGCTTGAAAAGTTTGGATTTAGATGTATGTAAAAAAAAAAAAAAAAAAGATTTCAAACAATCTTTCTGCTGATAATTACCAGAAGGCCGAAATGATCTTACTTGCAGGCTAAGTTCATCATTTTGTTTCATCCGTTCATATATCCATCCATCCTCAATGCCACTGGTTCAGGGTCAGAGCATAGACCAGCATGCACTGGGTGAGAGGCACACTACACTCAGGTTACTCGGCAACAAGTTGAGCAAAGAAAGTACATCACAAATGTGCCCAATGTTTATGCACAGACATGCCCCCGTATTCAAACTGATTGCAATATAACTGAATGAATATGCAGCTGCATAATAGATGCTAACCTACGTTATAATATGTGCATTATTAAGCTTAAAGTTCACACGGTGCACTTCTTAAACCACTTTGTGGTCATCTAAATAAAGCTGGATAAATAAGGATTAGATCATGAGATTGATGGCAGATATGTTTGCTATGAAAAATTAATTAAAAGACTGAATTCATCTGTTCTTAAATAATAAAGTCGTGATACAAATACAATTGCACAGCACACAATGGAAACATCAGGTGGCATTTTCTTTTCAATAGTCTGAGTCAATACACTTTAGCTTTCAGTCAGTTAGTAACGCACTATGAGAAGTGGATGGAGGTTATGGAAGAAAAGCACTTTAGAAAATGGATGGACTATCGGGGCTTATTGTTTGCTGAAGAAAGGCTCATGAAGTGACAGGCCGTATTAATCATAAAGATAATTAGACTTTGATTTCCACAAGTAAGCTTATGTTGCTTTCATGCTTTTCTTATGCCGCTATAAATATATATAGCGGAAATGGTTTATGCTCACATGTGGGTTTGGATGTCGAGTGATTGACAGACACTGGTCTGACACACTGACAGACACTAATCCACCACACATTTTAAAAGCCAGTAAAAGTGTCACATTCAAGTGTTATCATCATAACGGGTGAAACACAATAACATTATTTACATATTTAAAAGCTTTAAAACATAATTCAACCCTCTCCTTGTTAAAAAATATGTTTATATAAAAGTGCACCAGCATAGGTAAATTATCATAATGCTAATAGTAAAAGTATTTCTACAGCGATGTATTTTGACCCACATTGGATATTTGTAAGAGTAATCTAGCTCAGATATGAATATCCTGGACCACAACAAATATGTAAAAATAGTTTGTTAATTCATTAAAAATATTTTTTCCCCCAAAATTGGTTTAGTACTGGTCAACAAGTGGGGAAAATTTGAAAAAATCCGCTGGTGGGCACAGGCCCTGAAAGTGACCTTCTCGGCCGAAAAGAGCAAGGACAAACAAATAAAAACAAGAACACATCACACATCACTTAATGCTTTACACCTCATGTTGTCTACCTGACATGTGGCTGAGGGCTGAGTTAAGGAACCCTTTGGGACCAAACCGCAGTGTTCTTGGACTAACCTTAGTTATGGCTGCCGCACACAGTGCACAGAACTCCAACATATAAATGATACGTTTTAATGAAGCCACCGAGGCAGCCTCCCGGGGACACTTTTCCAAAACTGTTCTGTTGAGTCAGACATCTTTCCAATAGCTCGGCTCCAGTCAATACATCTCTGCGTGGGTCATTGGCCACAGACTGCATCACGCTCCATCAGATGTAAAAAGTGCTTTCCTGAAAACTTTGAGGTACTAGAACAAAAAAAAAGCCCTTTTTTGGTGTTATTTGAGACTGGTTAGATGCTTTTTTCATGGACTAAGAAATTGAGGGCAGATTTTATTAAAAATTATTAATCTGTTCATTTATGTTCTCACAATATCATACTTGAAAAGGGTGTGGCTCTATCATCTGTGGGGTCAATTCTATTGCTGGGAAACCACCAACCAAACAGTGCATTATGAATGGGATCTCTTCACTATGGCAGTCAAGTCCATGGAAATGGATGAATTCAAATCTCTTCTCATTTCAATAATTTTCTCACCAGAAATCACCACTCAAAAGTCCTTGCTTTAATTGGGCTTAGCGCTGTTGCCCGTTATCTTTTCTAAAATCTTCCAAAGCATTTTCTATTTGTTTAATTTGCTTGCAGATATTTGCTTGAGATCCGGTGGTCATGTGTGTTTAATAAAATGAGCATCACATTTGTGCACTGCAAAATTCATGCTGCGTCTGTAACGGAGAAAGTCATTTTCATTAAAGTTATCTTTAAAAGTGTGATGAATTAAAACCATCAACATAGTTCAAGGGGAAAAAAAACCTCCATGTGAAATTAAACATTAAAGGGTAAATTTGGTATTTCTCAAATCTGGGAATTTCCCCATGATATTGTGTCTAAATGACTAATGGAAACCACAATTTTAGAAACGTCAGACAACATTATTGAAAGGACCCGACACAAACCTAAAATTGTCTTTACCTTTCGCTTGAGCTGGTTTGTGAAATTAAAATGAAAAGCATTGTATTTCTCTGCGGGGCTCCTCTCCATAATGTAGTCGTCCACAATGTACGTTTCCACTTCCAGTGGACGTACATTGATGTGCATCGCCCAGAGCGATTGCGTTGCAGCCTTTTTAGCGTCTGCCGCTCTCTCCCTTAAAACAATGTTCTTTCTCCGTTCGGCACTTAGACAAAATCACATGGGAAAATGGGATGAAAAATACAGATGTTACCCTGAAATAAAAGTTTTCTTTATCTACACTCAACTGCATATATTTCATCAGCAACTAAATAATAAAAATGATGGTAGAACAATGTTCAGGGAAACCATGGCAACATCCAGTGGCTTGTAGTCATTTCACAATCTAGCAGACTGCTTTAATATATGACTACAATTCAAGACATACTAACGTCCCCTTTCTTTTCTATTATTCTCGTGGAAATCTTTGTCAGTCAGCTAATTAATTTATAGTCCTCTCAAAACAAAGGCTTTTCAATACAACCAATTGAAAGTGGAGGAAATGCTTCTCTCTCTCTCTCTAATTTCATCTTGAATCTATTTTGGTACGTTTCTCACATTGTGTCCCCCTGTCACGTCGACAGAGACGTGCATTTACCCCTCATCTACCCTCGCTGTCATTTGCTTCAATGCATTTCAACCCTTGACTTGATCTAACATACCATTACGGATGAGGAGGGGAAAAGAGGATTTCTGAAGTGAATGGTGTCAAAACTGTTTGCTTTTTGCTCCATCAAGAAAAGCCTGGAAGCGCCTTTCCTGCTTATGTCTACCAGTTGACATCTTTACCACATCATGGTTCATGGGTCGTTTTGAGGTTGTAGTGCAGATACATCAGGCGCTATCTGAGTAAACCTAGGCCCTTTCTTTATCTCTCTGTTGCAGCTTTCGATTACTCTGGCAAAAAGAAAAAAAATAGTCTTCACAACCGCCTGACGTTGCAATATCAGCAAAAGCGCTGAAGTAAATATACTGTGGTATCGATCGGTCACGCATTAGCATTTTAGTAGATTAAGTGAGAAACCGTGGGGGCGCTCGGTTTTCCCCCGCGCTGCCGTCAAAGCGTCAGTCGTCAATCTCTTCGCACACATTCGTGAGGCGTCTCCGTAAATGAAGAGAAGCAACCGTCAAATACAAGCCGTCGCTCTGATTGTGTTATCTTTGGAGTAGAGTAGACTGATGACGTTCATTTTTCCCTTTCTTGTTCGATTGAGGCCAAATCCAGGTAGTCTTTAAAGATCACGTCGCAGGTCAACGTTGCATCGATGCAGCGATTGAGAGAAGCCGGTGTGAAAAATCACATTGAATGTCCGATGACAGCGGCCGTGTTCTGGTGCTTAAGGGACGGTTATACTGGCCGTGAGGACAAATTGGGGAAATTGTAGATGTCAATGGAAGTAGACAGAAGTAGTCGGTCTAAAATAAAGTGGCCATTATTTGTAAAAACACTCACTCACACACACACACACCAGGGAGCATTGCTGCAATAAAAGGCATTCGTTCATAATTTGAAAATGACTTGCAGTTTTTTTTAATAAACTGTACTAATTTAGCATTGAAATCATTATATTAAAGAATAAACTATTTTATGTTCTGGCCTTTTCATCATCCGATGTGAATGTGTCAATCACCGTTTCTAAAATGTCAATAAGGCAGATGTATGAGAAGTAACAACAGCACTATAACATCCTTTAAGCCTGATTTTTGACTTGTTTAAAATCTGACAATACTCTCATTTTAAGAGGCTGGTACGGTATCTACATATACTGTATGTCAAGTAATAAGCAAAACAAGAAAGAAAAGAAAACGTAGTGCTTACAAAGCATCACCTGGAAAAATGGCTAAAACGTTCAATATGGTGATAATAATAGTACAACAATGTGTTTGTTGATGACACCAATTGCTCCAATTACCCAGTTTTGAGATAACGCATTCCCACGAGGAGCCTTGCATGGTGTTCCCCCGAGAACATCTGAAGACTGAGTGCAGTTCTTCCTCATATTTTATGTTCTCAACAACACAGCATAGAAAAACAAACAAGACCCCGTAATGAAATCTCTCGGGAGAACCGGAGGTCATCCGGTTTATTTCGGGCTCAACCTTGACCTACTAAAAAACAGACAGCAATTGAGAGTGAGAGTTACCAAGGAGAAAGAAAAAAAACTGTTGAAGATGGAAGCTCCGAGGTTTTTTTTGGGTGAAGGGCATATAACAAAGGTAACACATGTGAAAATGAATAAAGAACACATGTATTGAAATGGGACAGCACTGGGCTGTGGATCACAAATATCTTTCTTTGAGAAACCAAAATATCTTTGGGGCCTTATCATTCGCCAAAAAAAAACTTTTACATTTGAACATCATTTGCAAATGTGTCAAGATCTCAAACAGCCTTTCTTTCCTGACTTCTACAAAGAACATGCAGAAAAAAAAGCAGAAAATGAACAAAAAATTGCTCTCTTTTCTGTGTGAACACGGAACATTTCAAAGATCACTTATTTGTACCATTTCCCATGCTCCCCAAATTACAGATACAATCAAAAGCAAAGTGTAGCTTGGCACAAAGCCATGAAAATAGTTGGAGAAAGTGATAGGATGCCTATTTACACAATGCTTGCTAATGAGCAGGCAACCGCTGACGTTTCCACAGCGACAAGTAAAAAAAGTGGAGACGGGAATGATGCACAATTGTTTGCTTCCAGTGGGTTTTTACCATTAGACCCCAGTTTGTCACAATGCAACAGTTGATCACGATCTTTTCCTGATCTTTTAGATGCCTTACTATAGTGTATTTGCCATAACTTTAGCTGCCACGCACAGATAATGATACGAAATTCCGTTAAAAACATTAAAATAAAAATGTTGACTTTTTTCAGAATTGTCCAAAACCAACATTCTGTCTTAATGATAAACAAGGGTAATACTAGAATTCAAAAAATGTTCCTAAAAGGGAGCTGCCATCCATGACAAGCTGGGTAAGAATACAAAACATTATTTGTTGAAATGAATGGAAGTGCAAATCAGACACGGATTGCCTTCCAACCAAATACACTGAGCTCTCCGTCACAATGTCTGCTGCGCCCGCGTTTCCACATGGTGGGTGTTGCTGTCATGGTACGGCTCAATCATCTGTTTGATGGCGGCATTGTAAAACCGATTCTTCACACCCTTTATCCGCAGATATCCTTGGACCCGCCGCGATCATTTGCATGCTGCGCAGAGCGCTGCAACGACAGCTCTCAGTTATGACGGATAGTAGAGTTGGCATTCCTGGGAAAGTGACACAATATTCTGCAGTCTGAGGTTTAATGGAATCCCCGCAATCGGATCCCTTCGATGCGTCGGCGAGGCCCGTAGCCACCGAGACAGGAGGGAAGAGCACCTTTTAAAAAATGGATGAACTTGAAAATGAGAAGGTTAACATGATTTATGCTGGAACAAAGCAGGGGAGGGGGGGGGGAGCTCATTGAAATGAGGCGGGGCACCCTCCGGAATTCATTTGTCCAGAGCGACGTTCCACAGGGTGGAATGCCAATCATCTTCATCGTTCATCATCCTTCATCGCCGTTTATTGTCCCCCAATTTATGAATAAGAGGAGAGAGGCTGACATTTTTATGCCTATAATACGACTTGCAATATCGCGGACTGACACATGTCGCACTACTCTGTCAAACAGAAACTCAGGACGCCTGTTGGAGAGGTGGCCTTCTCTCAAATAGAGACACACTGCTCAAGTCTATACAACCGCTACACGGAAAAAAAAATGCCGCCTTCAGGTGGCTGGCTTCAAAGAAAAATGTCGTCTCTCACAAGTGAAAGCGTGTGTCAATTATTGGATGCCTGGTGTAGTCTCCGGAAGAACTCAGTTCAACAACTTCTCTCGTTTTTTAAAATGTATTTACTAAATGATCACAAGCAAAGTAGTCAGCGCTGCAATTGCAAAAGCAGTGAGTGGTACAGCAACACGCAGGTTGGGCAAAGAACAACTGCCCCACAAACGGAAGTGAGGCCTTTTCATACACAGGTTATCGTCACAGGTTCGTCTCGCCTCGTCCTAACATCTGATTCGCTCTATCCTGCCAAGAGGAGGAGAATACCGTGTTCTCATCTTTTCTCACAAGACTGGAATGTGCAACGACCAGCCTGCTTCCATAATGTCAATATACTGATAAACAGTTGTGGGTGTTGAAGTGCGCAGGCACTGGACATTTCATAGACACAACCAACTCCAGCTGTGTTAAACTGACCTCGCTAACCTGAACTTTAATAGACATGAAGAGTAATGGAGAATAACAGCAGAATATAAGGATTTATATTATCACAAGTTAGGTATTATAGTGTGGAAAAACTCCTGCAATTGTGTTCTCTGTGTCTCTGGTGAAGAACTTGGTACACGGAACAACTAGAGAGTAGAACCTCGGTCAAAAACGTTGGTTTTCTCGTCGCTCGTGTGGTTTTCATAGTGTACCTTTGGCATTTTGCAGTCTTTCGGCTCACTCAGATATTCAGCAGGAGAGAGGCCGCTCCAGGCTGCAGCCGGATGTGGCGAGGACCCTCCAGAATCTTTGATGCCGAGAGCGAAGACCGACCGGTGGTTGGGTTTTTCGCAAATTGCCTCGCGTTGCCAACAGAAGCGAAGTCACTTAGCTGTAATGAACGTCAGCGTGGGCAGCCTTTTGTTCGACGCCGTCGCAGACGACAATCCCAAAGAGAGCGAGCAATGGTGTGATGTACTGTGCATGAGGTTTCCCTCACTCACTCAGACAGAGGTGTGCTGGAGACCTTTGAAGACAAAACTGGAAAATATTCGCGTCATTGTGTTCTTACATTCAATGGTCTGCCTCCGAGGAATGAGTGAGAGCCGCTGGGCAGCTGTCTGAATATACCTGTATTCACCCTCCGTCTGAAACGCTCCATTTTCAGCGCCTGTTTCTTTAAGTTCCCCCACCCCTTCAGAAAAAGCCCAGTTCGCACAAATTGGCTTGTGAGAAAAATATGGTGCACCTTTTACAGGGAGTTCTCAGGCCGTGACTGTAAATACTCAGACGAGGGCCGGTATATATTCTAATAAACTACCCGAAATCTATGTGCACGAGCAATGAAAAAGAGAGTTCTTCGCGATATGTCCCCTTTATTATGTGCAAATACAATGAATTGGCTCATTTGCTCACAGTCACCCAGGAAAAATGTGCTGAACAAGCATGTACTTTAAGAACGCTGCCTTGTACATTTATACGTATTCACCCCTGGGGGATGACCTGTAGTGTACAACAACCTACTTTTACTCTTCACTGAGCATTGGTTCAAACATACAGGAAGTGATTTGTTTAAAAAGATACCTTTTACTTAAGCACTTTTACTTATAGTCAGTATGCGCAGGATGTAGTCATCGTATACCAGGCCACATTTCAGTTTGGAGGTTTTTATCAATAAATATTCTTTTTTTTTACTGGCACATCTTCTTTAAAAGGCTATGAGGCTGAATGCTTAACATGTAGCTTGCTGCAATATAAAATAAATCCAAATCAAGGACATTTTCTCTTTTAAAATGTAAACCCAATTAATGTAACAGAAACATTGAAAAGAAAATAACTATGAAGTTTTCTGGTTTTCAAACACTTTAAATAATAGGGGGTGGTTATTCTGTAATTTAATAAAAGGTGAAGTAAATAATGAATGAGACCTGGCACAAAAATAAATGTACACATGTTACGTTTGGGTAAAGTGAACCATATGGCGTAAAATCCTGTATGTTGCAATGTGTCAGCATCTGTACGATTGACTTTGAGTCCGACATTAAAGTGACCTTCTCATTCGCGAGTGCTTCATCTGGCATCCAGTGAAAGAAGATAGTCCTCGCATCGCACGCTCAACACTTTAGGCCCAATGGCGAGTTGCCATTCTCTGGAGTCAACCAATTAATGAACCCGTCAATCACACATCAAAGGCAACGCCGAAGAATGCCCTGAGGAGGTACTGATGATATCTCCACGTATTGTGGGTAGACCAACTAAACAAAATACAGATATGGAGGTTTTTTAATTATTATTATTCAGGTGTAGGCTTCTGTAGATTGCAAATGCTTCAACTAGTTGTAAGTGGAACGCTCTGCCCAGACAACACAGTGCTGGCCTGTGTGCGCCAGCTGGGCCGAGAGGAACAGGCACCCCAGTCTGTAATCCTGACCAACCCATTGCTATCAGTGTACATGCAGTGAATTGGACAGGCTTGGCTGGATGTGCATATTCAGTGCCAGTTACTACATCAACAAGCGCCTCTTTGTTGACATCTGCACTTAATCCTCTAGCCGTGTTTATTATGAACAAAGTGGCTTTGATTGTGAATCCCTTCTCAAGGCGCGGGAATGTAAAATAACTGGCAAGAGTGAAAGGGGGGACCAATGGTGTTTGATGAATTATTTGTATTATTTGAATTTTTTGTTGAATAATGTATTGCGCTGTTGTTGTTGTTGTTTTCTACGGCATCAGCACCAGCATTCTCTGTATTTTACAAAGAATCTGAGTGACAGGAAGCGAGCTGTGGAACTTTAATAAACTTGGATATCCTACTGATGGTTGCAGTTCTGCTGACTTCCCTGTTGTTCTGAAATCATTTCATCACTCTTACTTCCTTAGATATTCTTTTTTTTTCCAAACCGAGAGCCCACTTTCCTTGCACTCGATACGTCTTCTCCAGTTTCAGCACCGGGATGCCACCGGCACGTGGAATGGCCTTCGATGGCACGCAATCGGCTCAATAACACAGGGATGAGACAATAAAGCTGCAGGCTCGGAGTTTATTGTCGATACATTTTGCTTCGGAGAATGTGTAACATAATTCTATTTGACTCATTAGATTACAGATAAGGGTGGTAATGTGTGTTTTCACGTTTCTACAGGCGCTGGGGTGCGGCGCTGAATTAAAGATGTGTTTTTACCTTGTCGTACGTTCAGGGTGAAACCAAGTTCATGTAGTTAAGGATATAAAAGGTTCATGTAGTTAAGGATATAAAAAGAGCTAACCATATGGTTTAAAGAGCATTCACCGCTCAAGAAAAGTAACTAGCTCACTGGTAACTCATCATTTTTTTAAACATGTTTTAAATGACCAGACCTCATTAATTAAACATTTCTTCACTTTTCCCAGAGAGCAAATGACTACATAAACATAGGGGATCTTCCACAGTAGATATCCCTCCTCTTCAGGTGAGAAATGGCAGGGAAAAGATAAATGTATTCCAAGACAACACAAACAGTAAAAGGACTATACTATATATATTAATGCAGTACATATACTTCTGACCTTGGCTCATATGGGGTTTCAGGCCTCTAAACAACATTCATCCTCCCACAGGCAACTTGACTGAGGTCACTCTGATTCCAACTGATGTCCATTTGGCACAAAACCAATTCCAATGGTTCTGCCTGCTTGAACACAAGCTATCTCAAAGCTCTTTCAGCTGTGGTGGATGGCTCTATACATTTTATTTGCCGTGATGCATAGAGCACCGAATGCTCAGAGAGAGTGAGCGAGGCTCTGCATCCAACTTCAACTGGGATCCATCAATAAACACCTCTTTTGAAGGCATATTTGTTATTTTAATATTTTCATTGGAATGTGACTTTCTGGATATGGCATTATGTTAATTAGTTAACTACTCTACTCCACTTATACATTCTCAACGATTGAGCCTTCAGACCTACTTCACAGGTAACATGAAAGCTAAATGTAGCATTGTTTGATCAATAGTGGACAGGGTGATTGAAAAACTAACTTACCAAAATCCTCAGTTTATCAGGTTTTATGGCTAATGTGTTATGCTAACACAAACAGCAGACACAGCACACAATGAGCATCCCATTCAAGTTTCTTTTCAGCACCTGAATGTGTTAAGGCCACTAGCATTTAGCCATAGATGCTGTGTGAGGGCCACAACACCAACACACTGACCTAAAGGATGTATACAAGTGTGTAAAAATAAAATTATGTGCCAGTCATTTAATTAAATGTTACTACGAACTATCACCGCATCACGTCCATATGCCTCTGCCAACCAGTAATGTTGCAGCTTGCATCCATGTCTGTCCAAAAAGCCATCATTTCATATATTTCGCCAGCATGCAGGTATAAAATGTAGCTTAATGATGCTTTCTCACGAAGAAATTAAAATGAGGATGAGTCCAAATTCATTTTTTTAGCCAAAGTATGGTTGTCACATATATAAGTACAGATTTGACTCACACACACACACCGGCACAAATGCCATAACCCCCCCCCCCCCCCCCACACACACACACACACACACCAATATCTTCTGGTTGTCATGGTCAGCTCCCTATAAATGTGTGAGGATGAGCATGAAATACAGCATAGCTTGCAGATTTGCAAGCCCCCGGGTGCAGACAGGTAACCGTATTTTCCTCCTTACATGTGACTGAATTATGAGCCGGGTCACATATGGCTGGTTACACAGGCCACGCACAGTGTGCACTGTTCCCCAGAGCCCGGCTAAGCATAAACTCTGCTGCGCTGCGTGTGCAAGCAGGGTTAGGCATATGGAGAAATGGGACGGGTGGAGATAATGTCCTTAAAGCTTCATGCTTGAGTTCTCGTCCTGAATGATGGCCACATGTGACCCTATATGGACAACGCAAGATGAATGCATGACTTTGATTGACTTGTGTTCAGGGACGGCTGTTCTGATGTGCTTTTAAAAAAACACAAGTGGCGGGGCATGTGTGATATATAGCTGACCTCTATTGGAAGTCATGTGGGATGTATGTGCTTTTTAAGCAGATTCAATTTAACCTCTAACCTGCACATGTGATTTATATTACACACTCACTCTGTTTATGTGCGTGAGGATGTCTTTACTTCCTGTAATCATGCAACCCCAAATGCAGTGTTGTTTTCTAGCTTAATCTCTTTCTCTCGAACACATTAAGCTGACTCCCTGCGAATTGAACATGGCCTCATCTTCAGAGAAAAACTAGTTTTTTTTGTGTCAGTTCAAGAATGGCAAATCCACTGCAAAGCTTAGACTCGAAAATCTGCTTTCACCTCCCGACATAAGCAGTTATGGCATTTTGATTTCTACTGATCCTAAGCAGAACCAGCAAAAACAAGACAAGCATTTGTATGTATTACTTTCATCAGTGTTGCCTGAGAAGAATATCACTTTCTATCAAAATCCTTGACGTCTCACACAGGGGTCCTCATGAATCAGTGTCGTAACAGCTTGAGAGGTTCTGAAAGATCAGCTTTATCGAGGGAAAAGTCACAGAGACCGAAAGGGAATCGAGCTTGCATGAACATTGCCATTTATTTAATAAGTGGAGTAGAAAGCCTTTTCTTTTCTTTTCATGGTGCTGGTTTAATGTGTTTCAATGTAGGATGGTTGACCTCAGCTTTAGCTTTTAGATGAAGCATCCAAGTGACACAATTTCAGTGAAGTTGACCACTGTAAATGCATTTTAGGCAGAGGCGGGGCTTATGTGGGTTGCAAAGGCCAAATATTCTGACTGCAAGTTAGTCTCAATGGGAGCTTGAATAGCTATTTAGAGACATTTTGTATACATTTTTCCCCATCATAAATAACGTAAAAGTCAAACGTGTTATTGTCATACTGTGTGACTCACCGGTATTCCTTCCTACGTCATGCAATTTGAAAAGTGCGACATTCTGCATTGAGCCACTGCGTCTTCACACTGCCGGGAGCCAGCTGAGGTGGACATCCGTTACCGGCTGCCCTCTGGCTGCCTCCCATTGGAGGTATTCAGAACGCAGCCAATTGGAAGAAAACCCTGGAGAAGACCCACGACACACCGGCCTGGCTGGACGTAGAGAATTCTACACACTTTCATACAACATGGTTCTCAAGGGGTTTCGAGGCCATGGTGGATGAGTGGTAGCTGCCACTGACCCCTACCACCCTCCGAGCATTTAGGTTTGTGTTGGTTCAGAAATGTGTGCTGCTTTTTTCCGGGTGCATTCATTTCTCTGTAGAAAAACATGGACATCT
This sequence comes from Taurulus bubalis, assembly GCF_910589615.1. NCBI lineage: Eukaryota > Metazoa > Chordata > Actinopteri > Perciformes > Cottidae > Taurulus > Taurulus bubalis. The sequence goes on along the minus strand of NC_136597.1, from coordinate 22,452,600 downwards.
GTGATAGATAGAGTTCACCACTCACCAGTGTCCACCATCGTTGTCAGCCCCGGTTGAGTTTTAACTTTAACTTGTGAGACAGAAAGGGATTGCAATTAAGGCAAAGTTTAAAATAAAGAAAATTGAAAATGTGCCAAGTATATTATGACATAGATCACAACTTTCCCCTGCAGCCATCCCAGAGAATGGATAATGGAGATTAGGTTTGATATGGCATTAAAACAGTCTAAAAGCAGCCTATAATATCACGCATTTTTGTCTGTATTGGAAGAGCTCTCTGCCATGCTAACTTTGAAAGCGAGTGAGATAAACGGCTAAAATATGCTGCCTTTTTCCAGCTAAACTGGCAATAAAAAGTGAATTGCTTTTCATGCCAGTATTGTTCATTTAGCTTGGAGATGGAGAAAAACATTCCTTTTCCAGGTGGGATTCTTACAATGCAGACACCAGCTGACACAATTTAATCTCTTTTTACTGCCATTGGGCAGATGGTTCGTGTCTAAGGGAGGGATACAGCCCAAATTTGAATTGATCTTGACTTCTTCTATTTACTCACTTTAGGACTGCTCCTCCAACACAGTCTCTAGAGAAGCTGAACATAAACTAACATGAGCAACAATCCCAAGCATTTAATGGGGCTTATTCTGTGATTGTCTATTTTAGCAAGCTCAATGGCTGTCACGAATATCAAGCACACATGATACTGTTGAAACTCGGTCTTTCACGACCGGCAACCAATGCGACTGCAGAAAAGTGTTTTCAATTTGTTAAAGTGGCAACTGTGACAGTGAGATTATAGAGCACTAAAAGCATTGTCACAACAACAAGGACACGAGTGCTTGAAGATGCACTTTGGTCGGGACATTCAATAAGCAGAAGAGACAACAAAAAAAAAAGTTGTTTAAACTGGTCTTCAGTCATGCCATCATGGGATGTAACTTCTTAGTTTGACCTAGTTTTCAAAAAGTCTTTCGAGGCCTGTTTTAGTTGCCAGAGAAAGAAAAACAATGTTAATTGATTGATTTTTTGGAACTATTGGCTGTTGGGAAGCCTCCACTGCTGGAGTGGTTTAGTAGTTTGGGTTCTCTCTCAAATCCCACAATGGAAACAAGTCCACAAACAAAAAAGAGAAATCAATGGACTTTCTTTGGCAGCTTTGAGAGAGGTGCTTAGCATCACAGTGTGTTTGCCTGAGGTGAACATCCCAGAGTGTATTATGGTGTTGCTCCATTGCCCTGTTCACATCCGCAAGCTGTTTGAAACTCATTTGAAGTGAGGCACACAGGGCTTTAACAACTATCAGCACTAGTGTGAATAGCCTCCTAGGGCCCTCTCGCTCTATTCGACCATTGCAATGGCTTCTCATCTCGGATGAGCATTTATATATTCCAGTATGAGTGTTTTAAGAGGAGTATTTATGTGGAGGAAAGGTGCTTCACATTGAAGCACCATTCAAAGTCTACAGTTTCCAGTTCACCCCTTTATCATGAATGCTGTTACATCTGTCGTCTATATATTGACTTATCATTTCGGATTGGAATGATCATCGCAGAGATGTACGTTTTTTTCTTTCTCTTTCCTTTTATTATTTCATCACACAACTGACAGAGGCTTCAACTTTCATTGTTGCCCCGGGTTGAGGTGAGATTCAAACAGTCTTCCTCCGTGTGATTGAGGAGCCTCATAAACTGCACACATCTTGGTTACATCCCTTTGGTCCTTCGGAAAAAAAACCTTCTCTTCCTCTGGAGGATGGTGGAGTGTGTGATTCACTTTACAATATCAAATAATCATGGCTTGTGATTCTTGTCTCCTGGCTAACTTGTCGGGCATGAGTTTATGGCTTTTAAAAGCCAAGGTGAGCTACAAAAAAAAAATGGGGGGGGGGGGGTTCCTCAGCTGTAGCCTGAAGGTGATGGGGCCCAAACGGAAGCTTTTGCCTCCAGGTCATTGAGCAATAATGAGTGTTATCAAGAAAGTGCCAGAAGACAGGTAACACTGGTGGAATTTATGAGAGGCCTTGCAGGATGACCCTAAGCAGGACCAGCCATTCTTCACCGGAGACAGGGCTAAGGCTATGGGAAGACTAATATGGCAGGGTTGTGATTAAGTAGACCGTTGATTCTTATAGGCTTTGGCACCAACAAGCGAGTCAGTATTTATTGACACAGATATAAATTGTGAAAACTGAACACTTCACTGATTACTGTACTCAAGGTGATCTCCATTGGGAAAAAAAAGTATCTGTATCTCGAGCAGAGGGATGTTGTAATACCAGTTATGTTTAACGCATCAGTTTGTTGTTGTCGTATCAATGGGAGAGAAAATCTGATAATTTTCTGTTCTCATCATACAATAGAGTTCTAGTATTACTTTGTCTGCAATACTGGACAAAACATGATCAAATTCTGTTAACATAAATACAGATTTAACAAAAGCTTTCCACATTTTCCATTTCCCGATCCATTTGTCCCGAAGTCGTTCCGAAGTCATTGCTTCATATTTGTCAATTTGCACTCCTGTTGGAAGGCGGCGTGCCGATCTGCACAGCCTTTAAATGTTGTCTATGAATCATCACTCTAACAAGAGAGTATAGCTTCCTTTGAAATTCAAATTGATTATATAAATAACAATGCAGTGTTGTGCTGCCTCTCAGGTTGTATATTCAATATTTCAACTATCCACTTCATATGTGCTAAGTAGGAGCAGTGGGCTGCTGAAGAGGAGAGGGGCGGTGGGAGCCAACAACAGGATCCCCTAACATCTGTGCAAGGCTTCGGTCTGCAGGGTTTTCTGATAATGAATTTTGCCAAATGATTAATTAAATTACGGTACTTTTATCATTTTGAATATACATGTTCTTCTTATTTAATTCTTAGTCAAGTTGCAATATTAGAAAAGAGGTACATGTTATAGAGCCAATCAGATTTTGTTTAAATGTATACTGAGCATCTTGACACACTGGCAGCTGTGACTAGATTCAACACCACACGACAAAGCACACTAGCAGCTTTATGAGGCAGCAAGGCATCAATAGGACTATCTATCCATCCATCCATTTTCATCCGCTTGATTAGGGCTGTCCCTGGCTTCCCTCTCACCCGCAACATTTTCCAGCTCATTCTGGGGGATCCCGAGGTGTTCCCCGGCAAACTGTGAGATATAATCCCTCCAGCGTGTCCTAGGTCTTCCTTGGGGTCTCCTCCCAGTTGGACATGTCCGGAAAACCTCTAATGGGAGGCGTCCAGGAGGCATCCGAATTAGATGCCTGAACCACATCAACTGGACTACTTTAAGCTAAATGCTAACCTAATGACAATGCTAACATTCTGAGATTTAGGTATAATGTTCACTATCTTAGTTTAATGTCTTTGCTTATCAGCACGAAGACTGATGGGAATGTCATTCAATGTTGAAGGTAATTAGTCCAAAGTATTGGACAAATTTAAATTGTTACTTGATAGATAGAAACAATCAGGAGAACACTGTTTATACAATTCATCCTGGGTACGACATGGATGTGGTTCAGTCTAAACCACAAACGTCTACCTCATGGTGGCGCTAAAGAAAAAGTCCAGGGATCACAATCCGCAACTGTGTACTTGCGTTACATTTTTGTCAGTGAACTTGCGATGCATACGGTCCATAAGAATACACATTTTGGGCTAGTTCTTTGCTACTTTATCCCAAAGGTTATCAAGAGGACAAGTGAGGCGAGATATAGTATGTTAGCCTTTCTTAGTTGTTGAAGAGCTGCTTACATTTGTATTCCAGTCAGGATTCGATCATGATTTCCGGACAACAGTCTGTGCCTGACACACTCACTTCTCTATTGCTGTTTGCAGCGGTTATCTTAATAAACCAAGTGGATTTGCTTAGAGTTGCTTTAAATTGTCTGCCTGCAGTTTGAGTTTCTAACTTTAATAGAAAAAGCTCAACTGCAGATAAAACTGTTTGTGTTCTTTTAAACTGTTACTCATAGTTTTCAACATTTGGCGCGGGGGATGAGCATTGAGCCGACTGATTGTTTTGATTAAGAAATAACAGCCATGGCTGAAGCTTGGAACTCTTTGCTTAAACACATTTGCACACAAACAACAGCTTTAGATGTTGCCCGCCTCAGTAACCTTTGTTTTACAATGGAGTAGGTGCTCTGTGTGTTGTCTGGAGACTGCTGGTCTGTATCACGTCTACATTTGATTTGGACAAATATGTCCGAAATAAAATTGGATTGTCAAATATTGAGGCTTGGTCAATGGCCCTGAACTTCAAAGTATGGGGCTGTAGGTCAGGGACGGCGTGTTAATGGATGCTCGTCTCATGCATAGTGTAGGGTGACCAGATTTGAGTTTGTGAAAAAGAGGACTCTTCGTCGCGGGGGGAGGGGAGGGTAGTAGTAGTGTATAGCATGCCGTGAACTTACATTTACGTTGAGATCGGTCGACCAATGACAGTTGTCTCTACAGTCAGAGCTTGCGCGAGAAGGTGGAACGTAAAGGAGATTTCCAAAACTTGTAAGGGGTAATAACTAGTTTCCCGGACGTAGGAAAATCCCGGACGTTTTGGGATTCCCTGCCGGACGCTTTTTTTAGGTCTCGAAAAGGGGACGTCTGGTCACCCTAGCATAGTGTCTTTTCAAGATTAACTTCCATCCAAGTTAGGCAACAAAACCCCTAATGTCAGGAAAAGACTGCAGTTGACAGTAACTTGACTGATTTACAACTGGCGTAACTACCGAGTGCCTCCAATGGCTCGATTGACCCACGATAGTATCGCACGACTCATGTGACAAAATAAGTCAATTTAATCTTGAGTTTTACCCGGGACACAAACAGTCGTCTCCTGGGTGAAGGTCCTGTGTTTGTTTGACCCATCTGCCACCACTCCAGAGCGTCCAGCAATGACATGGTTGGGTTTAGATTGGTGTTAATTGAAAGCCCGGTACGTCTTATTCAGATGTGTAAGGGGGCCCTTTGTGCATCAGACAGTGAGGGCCACTGGCTGCGGTATTGGACGAGTCGGGGGTTGAGAGTTGTTTTTTGTGATCGTTACGGTTCACCGGGAGAATGTCGGGGCCTACCGTGTACAAGGTGACATTAGGTCATTACAGCAGTAAATGGACAGTAGAAAACTTCAGAATTCAGGTCTGAAATATTACAAACATTAATGATAATATGGACAATAAACATTTTTGTGATTGTAATTCATGGCCTGTTAATTATGGTTACCACATAGTTACATTTTTTCCCCTTTAGAAAGGATTCTTTCTGTTTTCTTTAATTAACTTGTTATTTGTGTTTACGTTATCGAGGCATTGCCCTACAGGCTTCTGCTTTTGCGACCGTATTTGTGTTTGACTGCACCAAAAATGTATGATATCATTACGCTTGCAAAGTGTTTGTGTCGATGGAGAACATTTATTTCCTTCCCTGATTTCAGCCAACAGCAATCTGCAGTGAATATTTGCAGGTTTGCCAATGTCCGCACATGTGCACTGTGGTGATAACAATGGCCCGATATAGTCTCCTGCGGCAACAGGCACGCGCCGCCACATTGTTTGAGACTATCAATGACCGCGGCTCTCCCGTTTAATTGGGATTGAAGTAATGAGCAGTCAGCAAAGTTTCTAAGACACGTCTGACAGTCAATCATTATCAAACTGAAGCTCGCAGCAGCATTTAGCTCTCACGCAGCTGATGGACCAAACACTAGCGCATTATTCACAGCATGACAAAGAATGGAGGCACTCTGTCATGACTGTTTAGGATATCCATCGTCTTTTAGCCCCAAGATGATGCACCGTCATCGAGCTGCTCGAGTGCATTCGGTTGACTTTGTTGTTTCCCTCAAACTATGCAACTTCTCGACAAAGTCAAGGATGTCGCTTGTTTGATACAAGTTTGGCAGTTGTGACAAGCACAATACAGCTGTTTTTGTCAAAATCCAATAGACCTATTTTCCTGGGGATTACTACGTTGCAGCACAATGTAAAATAATTAAATGCTAATGTCCATAATTCATTCCGTAGAATGAGGCTGATGTGATGGATTAGATGTCTCACACCTGGTGGCCTGCATTCTTATTCACAATGATTAACAGCTGCTGCGCAACACAGGAAACCTGAGTGACACTTGACTTGCAGATGAGCTGCTTGCCAGTGTTTGTTCTCTTATCTCATTGGAGAGGCTACATGATCAGAATAGGACTCCGGGGACAGGAAACATGATGGGCCTTCACTTCCTGCTCAAACAAAATAGTAAATTACGGATCGGCCAATTGCTGGAGAAGCAAACCGCCTTCAAGTTTATTGAAGCCCTACTCTTGTGTCTGCGTAGAGAGGGGGGGGGGGTGTAAGGCATGTGTTGATGCTTTACAGCAGCTGGCCACCACTAAACATTGACCTTGGCTCCTACCAATCACAGCAAAGTCTCTTTGGGTCAGAGTAGCCCCCACACGTAGATGTTATTCCATCATTGCACTGGTACAAATGCGAGCCTTTATGCTGCAATGTCACACCACTTTTAGCAGGTAAGCAAGCGCAGTGAAGTGACGGACTGAACCGGCCACAAAATGTCTCCTTTGACTTCCCTCCCTGCACTGGGAGAACTAAGCTGTAAACACAGAAAAGCCTCTGCATCCTCTGGGAAGCTGTCAGCCACTGTGCCAACCTGGGTACTACTCTGATGCAGGAAACTAAGCAATCTGACTAGGAGAGGAGCCCAAGAGTGTCACATCTGCTAATTACGGCATTGGCATCTAGTTAAATGGGTACACACGTAAACTGGCATTACACTACAGACACACACAGAGCACACCTCCAATCTCCCTTGCTAATCAAGGTAATCAGAAAAAGCACTTCACGTCTTTCGGTGGTGCACTCTTTCTAGTTAGCAGACCAATTTGCTGAACATGGAGCCAGATCACAACAACAAGGTCATATTGAGATGGCCAACTTTGGAAATGGTTGTATTGCCGGAGGTCATCGCATGTTGCATTTACAAATAAAAGCCAAAGAAGAGCAACAATAGCACCAGTTTTACATCAAATATACTGTGATTTATAATGTTATTTGGAGTTGGTTGGTCTCCATTTTGTTTGATCGCTGCTCCAATATCATGTAGTCTGTTACCATAGCAATGCAATAAATATAAATGGAGTTTCCTGCTTGTTTTCAGCCCGAAATAATTTGCAGGGGGAAAAGGAAATATTGTGGTTTATTTAAAAAGGTGCAATATACATGAATCTGAGCATTAATGTAGCATCAAACAAGTATTTGCTATGAAAAGATATAGTTGAGTGTATGTGTATATATATATATATATATATATATATATATATATATATATATATATATATATATATATATATATATATATATATACGTGTGTGTGTGTGTGTGTAGTTGATGTCTGCAGAGAATAAAGCCGCTTCTCCCTGCTTTGTTTACAAAGCTCACAATCTCGTTTATAGCAGCTTCTACAAAGATATACACGCTAAAGGCTGCATATTTTTCCATAACATAATGATTTCCTTCGCTGACGTTTACGAAAATTAATCCAATCAGACTTTGGGGCGACTTGCGAGCCACTACAGTCACAAAACTGTCGGAAATCACACAGCAGTGTGAGACAACGTGTGTTTGGATATCAGTGAGCATAACAACTATGTGACTGATGTTTGACTCGTTCAAGGGGAAACTTTCAACCAGTCCGTAAGGTGCAGAACTTTAAGCCTGTCCACTTTTCTTTCGTCCAATCCAATGTGAAGGATCTGATTTCTAACTACACTGCTCGAATATTCCCTTTCCCTGTGAATACGGCACAGCACAGGAGCCAAAGATACCGTGTAACTGTGTTACCTGCTGCCTCTAACTCCACATATTGTTCACACGTAGTAGACTCTGTGGACTTTCCTCTCCGGATCCAGTCCAAATCCTCCAGAGGACGGGCTCCACTTGACTGAATGCTGATACACTCGTTTACCCAGGCGGTTCTGCTGCAGCAAGGACACGCCGACCTTGCCGGGTCATTTGGTGAGCGTCGCAGCTGTTCCCGTGTAAACCAGCATCCGTGGCTAAGCCGATGCTAGCGATAGCTAAACATCGGGTGGGTCGTACGCACACACACACACACACGGGTCCCGTCTTACACGAGGAGATTAATGTCGGCAGTGATGAGCTGACGGTTTCCTTTCAGATCTGTCCTCCTGAGCATCTGGGAGTTAAGTGTTGAAGTGAACCACTGGGCAGAGAGAACAGTGATTCCTGTCAGCTGATGCTCGATGTCAAGACGGATTCTCAGAGCCACTAATGATGTCTAAGGTCGTTGACGTGGCGGACCATAGAAAAAAAGACTGCAGTGCATGTGTGTGTGTGTCTGTGTGTGTGTGTGTGTGTGTGTCGTTCTACTGACAGGACGGAGGGCCAAAACGGTCAGCGGCGACAACAAGCGTGACATTTACTCGGCCATTTAAATGTGTTGTTTTTGTCGATCAAAAATGCTCCGAGACGCGCTGGAGTTTTAATGAACTTGACAACGGGCCGAGAGGGGTCATGTTCTGCACTCTCCTTCTTCAGTAATTGTGACCATAAGAGTCCCGTCTATTCTTTGCCTTTATCTGTCCACCTCTGTTGTCCTCGTTCTTGGCGTGTGCTTCTATTTCTGTGCAATGTACATCAACAGAGATGATAAACGATAAAAATGGAGTCAAATTATTTTTAAGGGGACACCAACTTCATGGCCAATAAAGGCGATTTGGACTCGCATAAGCAGTAATTAGTTCATGTTTTATTGCTAAACTGTATTCCACTGCATCTAGAGAATTTACGCGAAACAAATATAATAATTTTGTATTAGTGCTGATTGAATCACATGTAAGTAGCAAGAGCATTTTGTTGACTCATTCTATGAATTATGGGGTGTTTGGGGTTTAACATTTTCCACGTTAATCCTTAAGAAGATGAAACGCTATCCGTTGCTTTTCCATGAGAATATTTCAGGATCCAGACTTAGTTGCAGGAGTCTCGACAGTGACTGGGAAAACATTGATATGATTCATGATACCGCCTAATCCCACATCCATCATCCATCCAGTAAAATGCGAAAGCAACATAAATGCACCCACACTCCCATGGATCATTTGTGAGCAGTTTGTCATCCACATAATTCAGGCTTGCAGGTACAAAAGCCTGCAGAGAATTCTGACGATGAGCATAACCAAAGTGAAAGCTGTCAGCAATATCATTAAGTCTGAGCGGTCGTCATACTTTATATGTGTCCGAGCATAGTCGTGTTATTCATTCAAGGACAAGACTTTCTGAAAATGGGATTCTCCCGTGTGTTTGATCAACTTTGACTGACGAATCAACAGTGAGACGAATCAAAAAAAATCACACCTTGAAGCACCCGTCACATATTTTTAGAAAATAGTTAAGCATTTGTTATGCTGTACACACTGTATTCTTCAATTTTCTGCTCTCCCAAAAAACAAATACAGCTTCCTAAACTCCCAGAGTTGGCTGCCTTGGCGGTGGCCTGTTCTATTTCATTGAAGCAGTCAAAAAGCATCCGAAAGAAGAAGGAAAAACAAAACAAAAAACGTGCCATCAGACGGGGGATTTCAGCAATCTGACCTGCCATTCGTGGAGACAGGGAGGCGTCTGCAGAATGTGAGCCGCATCAGGTAGAGTCTCGCTTCTGTTTGCGCCAACAGCTCCCGTCAAGGTGAAGCCTGACTCCTCTCTGAACCCTCTTTGAACTTCCCTGACAGCTCGTGTGATACGAAAGGCTTCTCCCCCGCCCCGCCTGTCCAGAACATTTGTCATGCTTTATAAAGCGGCCGGCTCCTGATGGAGACCGTGTTCCCTTTCCCGCTGTGTGACAGAGAAGCTGCTGGTTAGATGTCTCCGGTATGGGTGGCTTTTTGGATTCTGCCAGTTCAGTAACCAGCAGCCGGGAATCACACTGGGCATCGACTCTACCACCATGTATGTGTCCAGCAATAAGCACAATTAATGGTACTTGAGCTGCATGCATTACATTAGGTACATTAAGTTTCTTTTAGCTGACGCTTTTATCCAAAGCGACTTACAATAAAAGTACAAACTCAGTACAACAAGAATCGAGTAAGTACCATTTCTTCAAAGTGCTATAAGTAAGTGCCATTTAAGTGCTGCTAAAGTGTTACTTTCTTTATTCAAGGTATAGTCGGGAAAGATGTATGCTTTTATAATAGAGGCAAAATCAATGTTTTATGTGAACAATGGATTACATTACTGAGTGCAATGTTAAAAGGGGCAAACTTTGGTTTTCTGACCCACAACTTTAAAGTCTTGATTCGGTCTCGTTGTTCTCACAGACCCAGTAAAAAAAGAGCTCTGATAGTCCCAGACAGCCACAGTTAGCAAGTAGCTGCTGGATGTATTGGAGCATTTAGAAGCTTTAGAGGCAGATAGTTCCCTCGGGAGATGGAGATCAAAAATGAACTAAAAGCATAGTGAATATTAAACTTCCATCCATCAGGTGGCCAGAGAGACGACTCCATGTGCATAATAATGTTGCTCTGTGCTGAATTTATAACTAGGAAGCTCTGTCACACTTTATTTGACCCCCGTGTCTATAACGCAATATGAACATACTAATAATGCATACTTTTCCGCTTACAGCACTGTGTAATAATATGTATAGGTTCTCAATCATAATGCTTTATAACAATAATCATAACACATCATGAACATTTACTTATTTAGTCAAACATAAGACTTCATAATTGTATTATAATAAGTCCCAGAGATGTAAAACATAACCGTAAGCAAACAAGGACCACTTCTAATCGCATGATAGTTCATTTTAACTCATTAAAATGTATTATACAAAGATTATAATGTATGGTTAACTATAATACACTGATACCTGAAACAATGTGTCAGTGAGTGACAAACAATTACAAAGTGTATATGATATATGATAAGTTGTTATTAAGTATAAATGCATTAAGTAAGTATTATTGTTACAAAGCATTATGAATATTTGTGCTTATAATGATAGCTTTGTGTAATTATAGTTCTAAGCATGTTTATAAATGTATTATAGGCCTGGGAGTCATAGGAAGTTTTACTGAAAATACTTTGCCAATTATTTTCACAAAAAATATAAAATACTGCAGCTTTAAAAGTGGCTTGATTGTTTCAGAAATGTCTTCAACACAACTTCATTGGAAGTTCAAGCCTCGCAAAGCAACATAGTGAACGCACCAAAAAGTTGAGTCATAAAAAGCCAGAAGATCCCATCATCTGGGAAAATAATCCAGGAGTTTTGGGGATTTCACACCAACCGTATTGCGTATGCTACACTGTACTGTAATGTGTTGCCTGGACCGGTTTAAAATATAACTTGATGCATCTTTACCGTTCTTTACCTATACCGATTTACCGTTAAAGAAACTTGAGAATCCCTAATTAGTTTTGCATTTGGAGACAATATTTACTTCTTTTTTTGCTTTTGCTTCTGCTGGATTGGATCTGGCCTCGGTTTGGGTTCGGCGTGTGGACAGAATCTAGATCTCATCTCATTTGCACTCGGCTACGGTCGTCTTCTTGACTCCGATCCTCAAACGAATGCATGTGTTTCGCTAGTTGCCGCTCCATCAGCCAGCCGTGGGCTCAGCCTCTCTCTGCGTGGAGCCAACTGTAGGCTTGGCTCAAGCAAAGGAGACACACTCCATCAGGCGCTGCAGCTCCTCTCCACTCCCCTCCATGCGTCCACTCTTCTCCTGCTAATGATTAACATCATAAATCACACTACACTGTTTTCTCCCGCTGCTGCCAGCAGCTCCTCCGTGACCCGACGCACTCAACAGTATAACAGTGGTACTTGTGTATTGATAATTGCGTTTTGGGTTGGGTTTCTGTCCATTTTTAGATTGAAAATGTGTTTTTTTAGAAGTACTAGAAGTACCCCGTACTACTGAGATCCAACAATGACAATTAGATTGGCTGACAACCTGCCTAGGTAAACATAATCTGAGCAGAATGCGCCCATCATCTACCGGTTGGTTTGGCTTTCCAGTTGTATTATGAATTTGGAGTATTTCACCATATATTATTACATCCCAGTGTCCTTTGTTAAATGTGTTACTGTAATTTTAGGGTTTATTTTTTGTAACTCTACAGCTTTAATTAGCTCATGATTAAAGCGCCAACATATCGTTTTAACAAATGTTTTAAAATAATTTTACATATCCGGTTCCAACTGTAACTTACTACACTACAATGAAATGAAATGATTTTTTTTGTTGCATTTAGACAAAGGAAAAACACTTCATTTGGAAGTTTAATAGCCATTTTCCAGGTTTATGTCTGGACTGCTGTTTGCTTGATTGTGGTTTTTCGTGACCATTAATAATCCGTTTTATTAAGGCCTCCTAACAGATCTGTAAATCTCTGACATGTTTCTGTCTTGTGGCCTTTAGTAAATGCGGCTTAATCCTCTCTGGAAAGTGCAAGAAAATAAATGGCAAAGGAATGGCCCCATGAATCCCAATCATGTGTCTTTATTGTAGTGTATGGTACATTGTGTTGACATTTATATCACAATCACAAGCAATTTGCTCTGAAGCGGATTTCTAGATTTCAACTCCTGAGGTTTCCTCTTGAAGATGTCTGCTGCCAGCTGTCTGCCTGGAGACGGGACGGCGTCCATCGAGGACCTTTATGTCCGGTTGCCTTTTCACATCCAAGAGAAGTCAACCGATCAGACTGGCTGTTCACATTCATGCTGTGCTTAACATTTGAATAGTTTAACACATTCACATTTGGTTTCTTCACAGTTTAGCTACTGTGTTTTTTTTTTTTTTTACTGAAAGTCCACTGGTATCAAAGTGGCTTCCTCAACACAGAGCTGTAACTGCTGAGGGCGGGAAAAGTTTTATTAATGAACTTAATTTTCACATTAACCCAGTTCCATCCGATCTGCTGATTTAAACTGCTGTTGCTCTGGTAACAAACATGTTTTAACATTATTAGTATTACCCTTGCTGGATGGGTCCATGTGGTGCAATGAAACAATGTGGTACTGTTTGTTGTTGTGTTCTCCACGGTGCATGTTGCCTATTAAATGGCTTGTGTTGACCTCCAAAGCAACGTCAGGGATAAAGAAATTGAAATTAGGCGAGGGACATCAGACCACTTAAAGCAAATTATGCAAACCAAATCCACTATGTCCAATAATTGAGCTGATTTGGTCGTTGCTGTATTTTCCCCCCCACATCAAATAGCCAATATGCCAAACTGTATTGAGATTAGCTGAAGCTAGCTAGCATTGTACGCACCAGCTATGTGTGTATGTGTAACAGGAATTTTAGTTTATTTTGTGATTTTCCTTGAAGACCCTGTCCTTTTCCTCTCATCTTACGTGGTTTATGAAATACGGCCACACTCTTTGGAAAAAGAGCAAAATTCCAGCAAAACATTTTCCACTCCAGTTATTTTACTTGTGTCAACGCATTTACTTTCATCCAATCGCTTCTAAAACCGGTTGAACAGCCTGAACCAACCCTGTCTCCTACAAAGTTCTGTTCCAATGCAACTTAATTGTATTCCTAATTAGGTTTTTCAGGGAAACGTTTTTTTTCTCAGATTACAGTTGCAGTGTTAAAGACGTGATTAACGTTGTTGAAGGAAAACTGTGACAAAATGACTTGGTTGTGTTGAGGCAACAATATTACTTGGTTTGGCTTTAGTAAAAGACATCACTGTTTGGCTTTAAAATAAGTGTGATTGTTACGTCATATAAGTTCTATTGTAAATCTAAATGAAACAGCGATGACTTTTGGTTTCACACGAGTCACCAAACAGCTGCCTCCTGGTTAAAAGTCCTGTTTTGATCCACCGGTCAACCCCAACCACTTTCTTGCATTGACATCTTTCCCAGATAATACACATATTTTTGGATATACGTCAAAAACAAAAGGTAATGCGGCGCAATTGACGATGCAGTTTTGTTGTATGGGAACGTAATTCTTGGGCGACCAGGCTGTCTTTACCTTTTCTTAAAAACGTAGGCGAAGCCCCAGTCAACCCTTGCGCCTTGCTGTGAGATTATCACCTCAAATGACATTTCTAATATACCGTAATTTACACCTGGTCCATGGACGTTTCTTTGGCCGGGAAAAAAAAATCTAAAAACAAGCGGATATAGTACCTGTCGTAAGAATCCAACCCTTTGGGAAATGTGTCGGTAATTGGGACAAACTGTAGGAAATATTAAAGGGTGACACCAACCCAACCCTCAGCTGTTAGGACTCTCTGAGCCCTCCGTTTTAATTATTGATGTAAACATCCACTTTGACACTTTCTCGGCCAGTGATGACAACCCGGCCGCTTGCCCGACACATGAAAGAGTAATGATGCACTGGCGGCCTTCAGGTTCAGGGGATTAGCCGTAAATGTGCTGTCTAAGCAAAATACATGGTTTCACTCCTCCCGATAAGGCCCATTTCTACACAGGGTGGGAAACTTGAAAGACAGTGGCTGAGAGATCAAAGTGATCCACGCCGCTCATCCTCAAGGGAAAGGATCACATTTAAATGTCTGCACCATTCATAAAAGTCCAGCTGGAAAGCAAACAGCGATAAGCCTCCGGGACATGTACATAATTGAAGTCAGCAAACAACAGTGTAAAGGGAATTACAAGTTAATAGTGGAGAATTGAAATAAGCAAAACTCAAACAGAACCTTTATTTTTTTTAAGGATTATGAGCACAAGAATCTGTATTTCTGCCCGAGATTATGCAGAAAATAAGACCAGGTCAGATGGATTTTGTGAATAATACTGAGGTGGCTCCTGTCGCTGCTGCTCACTCAGAGTTGAGCACAGACTCAAACCACATGCCCGTCACACTGACCCTGATCTGACCTGATTCAATCTCTTGCAATACATTACAAAAAGTATCAGGACTGTCTTATGCAACGTTCGGATAGACGATCATCAGATTTTACTCCCCCTTTTTTTTATTTTGCATATCCAATTCCAGCTAATTATTTTTCTCCCCAAGTCTGAAGAGTAAAATAATACAATTGGACAAGATCTGAACTTGATTGAAATATTATTCAACCTGCACTACCCAAACTGCAATCCGAACTTTTGAACCCGATTCCAAGCACAGATCAAAGTCTGTTGAAAAAAAAATCTGCTTCCAAAAAACAAAAAACAGTACACATGCACCTTAGGTTATGTTAATGTGAATGTTTAATTAAGGTGGCTCACCATGTCTCTTTAGATTAAACTACAGTCTAATTTAACAACTACATGAGGTTGAGTGAGAATGTTTGTGACATTATTTAAGCTCCTTAGCAGCTTTATAGTAAAGAACAGAATAAGTTAAACTGAAGGCTTGGGGTTCAATCGGCTGAATAACTACTTCAGTCTTGGTGCTGGAGCTTTATGTTATGTTCGCAAAAAATAGTCAATATTCCACCACTAACTCAGATTAGTAAAGAAACTCCATGGAATAATAATTGAGATAGACTTCTAAAGATAATGCGTCGAAAGCGAGGGTACAAAGCAACAGCAGCCGAAGCCCGCTAAATGATATCAGCAGAGCGTCCGTTGTGTCTGGTGGAAGACGAGCCCAGAGCCCTTTTCTCACACACAGCAGGAACAGCAGTTCCTTTTTTATTTACGCTTTGATTCTCCGTGAATAGGCCTGTAAACTGCATTTATCCACGTTTTGTACTTCCAGGACTTGATCGTTCTTTTTAACGAACTCAGCACAGAAAACCGCAAAGACTGAGAAAGAGACAGAAGCTCACATATTCTGCTCACCATTTATGGCAGATTTTGTTATTGCTATTCTCTGGTTGAAATGCAGACTCATTAATCAGCGCCGCAATATCCTCACGCAGAAGATAAAATAAATAGCAATTATTTTCTCCTGTGATTTGCAATGTCAGTGGCAGGTGACTCCACTGATAGTGTTGCTCAGCTGTAGAAAAATGCAATACATATCTTTTTGTCAGACAATTTCACGGGCATCTTTATGCTTTTGTTGCTGATGAAGTAGGATTTACACAAATCTAGTGTGTTGTATGGGCCGCTGAAAACCAAACAAAACACTTACACAAGGACATACAGTAAATCCCTCATCTATAAAGTTTCTCCCAAAAGGCCACAAATAGATCTAAGGACTACTATCATTAGAAATGTTTTTTTTAGACGTTGTGCACTAAGAGGTACACGACCCGGTTGTTGAAAGATAGTATTTGTTTCTCCTCTGCTCCGGCACTGTATATCCACTGGGCTGCACAGGCAGGTGACAGCACATAGTTAGGGTTACAGGATCAGTTTTACGTCCCCATTTATTGCTTATTATCCATGTATTCATACATTATTTATTTAATCAGGACGGCTGAAGGAGGAGATGCAAGATCAACATTGTCATAGTTGAACATAAACAAATCTAAAAAGCCCAGGCACCGCATCAAGTCAAAAAAATGCCAGTCACAAAGAAAAATCCTCACTTTGTCTAACTGAAATATAAAAAAATATGTCTTACAGTTTCCCCATATGAACTTCAATCTACAGTGCAGATCCACACGGCCACAATCATTAATACTGTTGGCTATAAACGACACGGCAGCTCAAATGATTGGCAGGCAGCCTCGTACTCAGGAGCTGATAAAACAGCTGGAGAATAATAAGAGAGCACAGGTGGAAACTAGCACCACTAAATCAGATTCTGCTCTCACGGACCGAGACTCTCCTCGAACCTTTTGTCATCAACATACTACAAGAGATGACCTGCCTTAAAAAAAAGATTTCAGATTTGAAGGGAAATTAGAATCGTCTGCCGTCAGAACAAAGCGTTCCGGCGGCTGACGGGTCACAAAACATTCACTCGTGATGGGTGACGGGGCCTGAATGGATTATTATTAATTCTACAGTAGTTCAGCTATGCACCGTTTCTGAGCATGGAGGTGATACTGCTTTACAAAAAATGGAACAAAGATAAAGTTGAGCTCTGCTAATTAATGTGTGAGTGTGGCTTCTTCTGAAGGAAAGGTGTTTTTTCTTTTGTTTTCTAATATCAGAAGAGGTGTGGCAGCAGTGTGCATGTGGTTTAAAAAAAAGAATCTAGTCTCGAGGAAATGCCATTTATCTGGCAAGCCGAGAAAGTCTTTGAAGGAAACTGATCTGAAACTAATTGTGTCTTGCCCTGTGGACTAATTCAGTTTGGTTTGGATATAGTGTATTTGAAGTATTCATTTTGGTTATTGTGTTTGGGTCGTGACTAGACCCTTGTACTGGATATTTGGATTCCTGTCCTGCACACGCAGAGAAGCAATCCATATCAATATTCAGACGGGGCCTCGATGGCCAACAAGTGTAGTTCTCAGAACGTTTGACTCTTCCTCGAATTCCGACAGCAAATAAAACTTGAATAATGTATTTTTCCATCAAAAACACTTGCGCTGCGTGTGGATTCAAACTGGGTTTTAATCAATACACTCACAGATTCAGTGCCCCCTTATGACATGCGGGGAAATGAAATTCAGACTCATTGACTCACAAAGCAGCAGTATGGGACGGGACAACTTTCTCCATTAGGCAACCGTGGCCTCAGAGGGGGCGCGCTAATCCTCATCCCCAAAGGGGATCACACATTTTATAGCTGCAAACTCCTATGGTGGTCCAGTCTGATCATGTAAAACAGAGGACATACTACTCTGGACCGACAGACTTGACATTTTCCACTCCTCACTGGGTCTTGGGACGTCATCTGTCAAGAGCAAATTCACTGAATTTCAGTTTCAGGTGGTAAAAAAAAGCAGACGCCATTTTCCATAATTAAATACATGCATTATAGAATACATCCGTACACGCGCCTTCTAAATCTGACACAAAGAGTGATGCATGTCTTGTGCATACAGCACACAGACGTTTATTCTGGATTCAAGTATCAGGCCCCAGCCTTGGTTGTTGGACTGTACCAGCGGCAGCTGAGTGGGAGGAGACCATGTGGTGGACACAGGACATGTTGGGACCGTACCGTATGTCCCCCAAAAAGCTGGATAAGTTACAGGGGGAAGGGCCATTTTGGCTACTCTCTTTACCTTATTGTCCCTCAATACTTTATTTAATCAAATGCAGGTTTTTTTTTTTTTCTCTGGTCATGCTGTGTGTCTGAGTTAATGTTAAAAAATAAGAATTTAAATAGGAGCACACGATATTGCTTAAATAAACAACAATAATGTTCATTTCCTAATCCTAGTATTGCAGTTGTGATATCTGTCAGATTTATATGGATTTCTTTTTTTTATATATAGGTTTAAGGTAGCATAATTTGGGAGATTATTCAATTTGACAAAAGTAGTCTAATCCTTATGCTTGATATTGTACTAAATCAGAGTCAAAAGATTCATGTAGAAAAGAGTCCTGCCATTGAAATCCGATGCCCATTCCACACTTTGAATAAATCCCATATCTTCTTTCGGGAACACAAAAGCATGACAAAATAACACTCTCTCACTCCCGCGATCCATCGTCTGGGAAAAGTGGGACCCCGGTTCTAATCATGCAAAGCAGCTGTGAAAGATGAGATTGTAAACGCATCCAGTAGAATCTCATTTGCCCGGTTTGCATTGGATTGCAAAGTCTAAACATGCCAACGTATTGGACAGATATTACATCTATTTCAACATGGCTCAACTAAAAAGAGAGCTCTGAGACTCATTAAGAACAAAATCAGCAACTTGTGAATCTATGCAGCGTGGTTTTAAATGTTGAGACTCTCTGAAGAGGAATGTAAATGGCTTGGTAAATGGACTGCCATTTGTCTAGCGCTTCCAGTCTGAAAGCGCTTAAACATATGTCATCATTCACCCATTCACACACTGATGGCAGGGGCTGCCATGCAGGGCGACACCTGCCCATCAAGACTATAACTAACATGCATACCCATGAATAGGAAGCAATTTGGGGTAAAGTGTCTTGGCGTCTATATGGACTGGCGGACAACCGCCAATCCTCTGATTGAAGAGCGACCCCGCTCTACCACTGAGCCACGGTCGTGGAAGTCGGGTGTGAATCCGTGGTTCATTTAACCGCCGCTCATTAACACCCTCACTCAGAATTCACGATGCACAATTGTATTCAGGATAGATGGCAGTTTGCTTGGATGTGGGAAAGTCAGAATTGGCTCTGACGCTAGTAGCGTCAAAGGGTTATTTAAACCCCTCTGGCATTCTCAAATGCATGTAACTCTGTTAAAATAAAGGCCCTACATTTATCAGGTCATTAATTTTCCTAAAATGGGTTTATTAATCACCGTTTTAATCATAGGGGGTGTGGGATAACTTTTTTGTATGATCGTTTATCGGCCTCAAACGGCAGAGGGGTCATTATTACCCCTCACAGGAACCACTGCAACGCGTTCATCATCACTCGCGCCACGCCCAAGCTAGATTTGTTTGATTCATAGATAGATTTTGGATTTGGAAACATCAATCAAAGCAGAAGATGGACGGATGTCCAAGAAGCATGAGAACATGAGAGGGAGGGACAATCGAATGGGGGAGGGATCAGTGACCCATAGTTATTTTCCAAGATGAGGAATCTTCATCTGAGGAGGAGGAGGAGTTGACATCATGAAAAAGGTGCGAGAGAGTTAGAGAGGGAGAGAGAGAGACATTTCTTTATTCCCAGTCTAAAACATCACCTTATTATCCAAAATAGTTTTTATTCTTCAATAATTCAATTATTCAAATGTATTACTTTTTTTTTTCTTGGAGCCAAAGGTTTATTCATTCATTTAAAAATGCATTTGACCTTTTTGCAATCCATAATTAAATAGCCTATAGCATTTGTAAAACGCACTTCTTAAACTGGATTTGTAATAATGTTTTTGTTCTGTCTCACTTATTAGTTTAAAAAAGAAAATAGATGAAAATGAACGTGACTGCTTAAGGAAATTACGTCTTCGTGAGCTCTGGCGCTGTAAAAAACGACCTATACATTTGAGTTAAAGGGTTCTAATCATATATGATTGCGTGCCTCAATGGGTTAAAGTTTATTGAGGTTGAAGTTGCTTTAAATAACAACATTCGCCAAGTGGCTTTGTCTATAAAACAGCTTCCTCTCATGCACCTCGCAGACCTACTTGTTATGCTTGAGGGCACTTTCGTCCTCGTCGGGCACCTGGGGTATTCCACTGCACACTTGACATGCATTCCCATCTGACACTGGTCGTGTCACACTTTGGCCTGAGGGTTAAAGCAGGCCAGGGGAGCGAGGGAGTCGGCCTTCTCTCTGCGGAATGGAGCACATGTGCATTGTGAGCGTGGTCTGTCACCCCACCACATGCCAACCCACCACCTCCCCTCTAACCCGCGCTGTAGTGCACAACCTCTGCATCAGCTCTTCTGTCACCAACTGAAGTAGAGCTCCACGTGCGAGACTGAAATTCAGAAAGACAGCTGAAGGAACGCAATAAGCGCTGAAGGTAAATGACAGTGTTGGTTGTCACACAGCACACAGGTGCCTCAGTTGAGTTATTGTGTGTATCCTAATTTCTGCGGGGGGAAAATCAAAGACAAAGCGAAAGGTCCACGATGTGCAATGTGAACTGACATGTGTGAAAATGTGGATGCTTTATTCTTCTGCCAGCGATTAAACATGGCGGTGGAAGTCCTCAGCTGCCGGTGAGTCCACTCATGAGTCCACTCATGAAACCCGAGGAGCGACTCAGGAGTGCAGAGGGGTCTGTACATGGTCGGCTGGTCGCATGGCAAAGGTTTAGCCGGGGGAGAGGTGCTGGAGTATACGGAGTCCGCACAGCTGGTGCCTCAGTGGGAGGCGGCCAAGGTCAGTTAGATGAGGAAAGACTCCAGTTCAATGTTGGGCACTTCACGCAATGCGACTCCACTGATGGCAATATTCATACTTAAGACGTATTACATGAATCAATGTGTGCCCTTGTATTTAATATCAGGATCTACAACTACTGGCAACAACAGGAAATAAGAATGAACTGAATGGGGAGGAATACCATCTAAATAAACTCAAAAAACTCATCCACAGGGACGTTATTAAGTTAAAAAGCTGTGCAGTCAGGGTCCTACAATTTAGTAAGGATGGATCAGAAAGCCGGCTGCAGGGGACATGCTTATATTAATAAAAAAAAACTGAATAAAGTGAGAGGATAATCTCTGAAAATAAGATTATATATGCGATTGCTTGTTTTAAAGCTGATGCAATTCAAACATAATGACTCTGGAACCGGTGGAAATGTGTTATGATATCAAGCCAGATGCGGACTGAAATGCAAAACAGAGATATGATCTCCATGAAGTGGTAAATGGTAGATGGACTGTACTTGTATAGCGCTTTTCTAGTCTTCCGGCCACTCACAGCGCTTTAACACTCCACGCCATCACTGATGACACCTTCAGGATTAACTAACATTCATACGGCATCCACACACCGTAGGCACAGCTACAGGAGCAAATTGGGGTTCAGTGTCTTGCCCAAGGATACATTGACGTGGGATCGAGCCTCCGATCCTCTTCTTGAAGGACGGCCCAGCTCTCCCACTGAGCCACAGTCGTAAATATTTAACCGGATCACTTTGAAACACAGAACAAAGGCTCCACGTGCTTGGTTATAAGATTTTTAGTATACGTGCACACGTCAAACCAAGACTCCTTAAATAGTCTTGTGTTGTAAAATAAAACTCATATCTTATTGACCGCTCTCAAGACGCCACGTCATCGTGTTCGACGCGGAGGATAAATGCACGCTGCTCTACTTTTAGCTCTCTATCTCCCGTTAGCGATATCAAAGGAAAGACAAGCAGTCAAAAATAACTTGTGTAACATGAATAGAAAAATGGTGTTCTATAAACGATGTACTATTGGAGCAGAAACCCTGCAGTGAAGTCTACAGTGCAGTAAATATAGCTGCTGAAGTTTTTCTGTTAGTTGTTAATGCATGAGGTACTTATACTATATCCGTGCACACAGCCATATACGGGGAATGGATTGTACACTAATTTACTTTGACGTCCAGAGCATCACGAGTATTTACAATGCAAGAATGTCATCTGACAGCATAAATATGTATGACTACAAGAGTGTTTGATAAATGATGATAGGACACGCAACACTACTTCAGTTACACTTACTCTCTGTGCCAATTACACTTCACCTTAGAGCCTTTGATGCAATCTGAAGCCAGGAAAAAAACTAAATTACATGATTTGCATTAGGTGATTAGGAGCAAAGTGACCTGAGGGTTTTATCTTCGGGATGAGAAAGACTAAAGTCACGCTGAGCATCACTCGGGTTCACCAAACAGATACTGAGTAATACAGAAGATTCCGGATGCATTACCTTGTTTACAGACTGGATGCTGATTCAGATTAAGGTAGTCCTGCTCGGGGGAAATAGATGTGTTGCAACCAGGGTAGAAAATTGGGGGCACTTTTTGAAACTTGTGAAATAACATTTAACCTTTGTTCAAAATAATAAATATACTTATTTAGGCTTACAGTATATGAGCAATAGTCATCAAATGGCAACAATAAGACTATTAGGCAGTAGTCTACAGATTCAAAGTGTTTTCTTAGATTTTTTTAACAAAAGAACAAACAGAAAACATAAATCAGGCAATCATATTCAATTTTATTCTTATTTCTTTCTGGTAATTCATTGTTATTAAAAAAATGTAAACACCTATTAAAATTCTAACTTTTTTCTTTCTTTTTTTATAATTCAAAATTATATTTATTGATTTTTTTTTGTTCCTTTAATCACGTTGTACCTACCAGGGGTGGGAATCACCAGAGGTCCCACGAATCTATACTATCATGATACTATGATATATTGAGTATTCAAATGTATTCCCTTTTTTTCCACCGCAAATTGTCCCCAAAGGAAAACTTCATCAACATATTGTATCTCAGAAGATCAAGTTTCATCTCACTTCAATCATTTTTATTGCAGCAAAATGTGATTGTCAAGCAGACAAACTGACCAACACTGTGATAAATGTTGTCATTCGAGCTGGATGTGCCGAAGAGGGGGCGGGGCTTATCTCCGTGCAAGCAGTTTTCATTTAGCCTTTAGCGCAACGAGTGACCAGACGGTTGATTTAAACGCAGACGGCGCATTTCTAAATTCATTAAATTATCATAATTATTAGAGGAAATTATGGGGGCATTTTTTGCCCCTCTCCTTGTGATATCGGGAGCATAATTATATTCCTTAGGGGCGGTTTTGCCCTTTGCCTTCGTGTATTTCTGACGCAGGTTGCAACATGGAAATGACCAATAGGAAACCTGAGCTCGGGTTGGGGGAGGTGCTAGAGGCTTCTATCCAGATCAGGTGCTGCAGCCACATGGCGGTGGTCACACCTGCAGCCCATGAGGCGATTAGAGCCAGCATATGTTCACCGAGCTGGGAGGCAGCAGCTGCAGCAGCGGCAGGCAGGCTGGACAGAAGACACGGGGGTACAGCCCAAGTCTCGTATTTGTCATTTCCTCTCTGAGGAGCCATGAGCGAGGATGCACGAGAGCAGTTTGTGAGCAGGCGACTTCTTGGAAAAAAACTACTCGGCTCCAACCGGGAAAATCCCCAGGTAAAAAGTGTAGCCCTTTCTTTAGGTAGCGGGAGAATATTATAAGTGAAACATGCAAATCATTATATATTATGTACAATTGTGTTCCAACTTGACAAAATGAGAGAAATTATTTAGTCATCGTTGTAATGGAAGTTAACCTTTTCAATCTCCTTTATGGAAAACAAATGCGATGTGACTCACTTGAATGTCTTAGTTAAGTATTTATTCAACAGAAACTTTGAATAATTAAATATAATGGACGTAGCTCTTCACCACAGATGGTTCGGAAATCTTTCCCAGAAAATAGTTTTCTACAAATACAATTATTTTGGAAGTGTTTGCCCTCCTCGCAGTGTCCTCCTTCCTCCCCTCATGCACCAGGCCTTGGCTGCATGTTTGACTGCGGGCCTGAGAGGAAAGAGTGAGGGACCTAAACAATAATAACATAAATTCTGTTAATGTTTAATTTTGATGGAGCCGATCCGACTAGGTCAAGTTGAGCTGTCTCTGTTTTCAGTAATAGCAATATAGTTACATTTAGAAGAACACTGATACATTTCCACCACAATCGTCTCTGTTTTCAATTGACCAAAACTGTGTGTGTGTGTGTGTGTGTGTGTGTGTGTGTGTGTGTGTGTGTGTGTGTGTGTGTGTGTGTGTGTGTGTGTGTGTGTGTGTGTGTGTGTGTGTGTGTGTGTGTGTGTGTGTGTGTGTGTGTGTGTGTGTGTGTGTGTGTGTGTGTGTGACACTGGACTGAGAACAGGGTGAAGCTGAGAGCTTGAAAGTCCACTGATCTCGTTTTTGGGACAGAGTGGACGTGGGAAGCAGCTGGCCTTCACCTTTTTTCTGTCGGACGGAAAAAAAATGGAAAGACAAGTATAAGGAGGCTGAACTGAACCAAGCTACCACTCGAAAGGTAGATGCACCACAAGAGACGCTAGAAACTGTTTTTGATTTGTTAAATATTGAACTCCGATTCAGGTCATATCCACTAGAACTAAATGAAACAATCATACGAGTTTTGGCATGATTGGAATCAATATTCTACTTTTCCATTACTCTGATTAATTCCATTTCTACTCCAAGGGCTTTTTAATGAAATATGATCCTCTTTGTTTCTCAGAGCCTGCTGAGAAGGATTTCCTGTTTGAAGGATGAAATAAACAGGGCCACTGAGGTAGGGGAGAACATATATAGGGCCTGTTATAGAAGTAGAGTGATTCTGTTTGATCGTCAAATATAGATTAGATGGCTACTAATTGTGTTCTCTTGATTTAGAAAGAGAAATGTTGGACACATAAATCAATGGTCTGAAGAATGAAACTGAGGAGGATATGCAAGCCAAGGAAGATCTCTGGGCTCAACAAGAGCCAGAACATACTCAACAGAGGGAAGCTCTCCAAAGCGAGACGGGAGCAAGTCAAATAAGTGGAGATGCTGCATGAACAGATTTCTTCACATGAAGAAGAGATTCAAAAGCAAAAATCTTAGAGAAAGAGCGCTTCCTCCTCAAGGGCAGAGAAAGACTGTTTAAAGTTTCAGTGAGGAAAGTTGGTTCCCACAAAATGACTCAATAAGCTGCTATGTAGTTCTACGTCTTTATCTGACATCTGGAACACCATTGACATCCTATCATTGTTAAGAACAACGTACTAAACATGGCAGGAAAAACAAAATGATGGGATGAACTAATTAATTTCCTCAATCTAAGTTATGTCACTAGTCACTCAGGGCTGGATGTGAATGGCTCTTCCCCGACTCCTCTTCTAGATTTGCATTCTTATTTACCTCGAGGGGAAGCAACTTTCCTTTCAATTTCGGGTGATATTGCATTTCCGACTCAAGTCCAAGTTTAAAATGGGGTTTCTGGTGAAGTTTAAGAGATAAACATCCTCACAATGCAGACCCTGCAGCATCCCAAGTGCATCCAGACGGCCGGAAACTCAAGTCGCTCATCTGTTAAACACCAGTGACAAAGTGTCCCAAGTAATATCTGCTGTCATGTACTTTGATGCCGCCTGATTGCGTGCGTTACTTGCCTCTGATTGAACTAACTGGGCATGAAAGCCACCCCACAACACACATGGATTCCTCGTTCTCCATCTCCACGCCTTTGGCGGTGTTGCTGAAGCGGCCGGCCCCCGTGGGCTTTTCATCTGACTGGATATGCAGCTCTGTAAGTGGTGCCATCTCCCAGAGAAGTTGGAATGACTCTGAATTATGCTGCTGACCTTCCACACAGACCTTCCCCGCTCTTCTGCATGAACTCCGAGGCCCTAATCAAGTAAAAGCACTTCATATTGATTGCTTAAAAGTTCTCGTATTTATTTATTTTGCTGGGAAGTTTGGGCATGACGGAGAGTTCGGTCGGCGTGATCGTCATTCGGGATTATTGGTCCTCCAGTTGGTCGGAGCCGAAGGGGTCTGCGAGGGAGCCGTTGTTCCCGGTTAGATTTCATCACAGAAAGTTGTACACGGTCTTATAAAATGAGAAAGTGTCAGACTCTCTCAGCAGGGCTGAGGGCGACAAATGAGACGAGACCGTATAACACTGTCTTGGCTCTTCTAGTTGGTTCACAAGCACACGAGTAGAAAATCATTTCCCGCTGACTTTCTGGAAATAGACTTAATCAAATCAGCAATCACGATCAATTAGTCTGAGCTAGGCAACTCAGTCGCAAGGTTGAAAAACATAAATGCTCTTCAATTAAATTGTTCTATACACTGGTGATATTCCACTATACCGTTTGATTAAATCAAGCTTGTCCTATTGTTTCTCTGTGGAAATGAAACATTTGAGATATCAGCATTGTTAATGAAATGTAAATTCCCTTTGTGTAGCGCCATTGACAAAACGTTTAAAGTGTCTTATGTGCTAATGAGTAATACACGGTTGATTGATTTTGTCATTGTGAATTGATTCAATGAGATGTAGACATCAGCTGTCACAGATTGTACATCATTTCTTTTTTTAGTTGTTCCAATCAGAGGTAGAAGATTTACTGCATCAGAACAACGTTGAGTTTTATTTGAAAATTAGCTTCCATTTTTATTCCCCACCACCTGGTGTTTTAGGTAGAGTAAAATAAGTCATTTTCCAGGTGTGGAATGGCATTGGACAGCTGAGAACAATATATCTGTCTAAGTCATCGAGCAAAAGAATTTGAGTATGGGGAAGGACAAACTATTTAAGCCAACCTTAAAATGTCATTTCTTTTATTGCAATCTATTTTAGCCCTAAAACACACACGACATACACTGAGTTAGTAAAAGTGTGGCATGACGCTACAATCAAAATACTCTACTTATTAACTCTACCGTCAATGTCAATGCGAAGACTCAAAACAATCGTGGACCTCCATCTTGGGACTTGAAGTGAAGTTGGTATCGAAGAACGCGTTCAATGCTCGAGATTACAGATGCATTCTAAATTATTTGGCAATTTCAAGCTTGCATCTTGTTGGGTAAGGGATTTCTAAAAACCTGAGACTGCGTATCATAACTTTGATGGGTTGAAAAGGTATGAGTTTAATTTTACGGTTTGACTATTATACATTTGTATGCGCATTATTAACCAAGTAAAAACATGTGAAATACAGTCAACGGTTTACTGAAGTGGTTGTGAGTAGCAAGATATCATGTTTTGAGCAATTTTGACGGCACTATCATGAGACTTAAAATAAGACAGAATAAACAATATGGCTGTTTTTACACTGCAAAAAAAGGAATTTCAAGAAAGTAAAAATATATATATATATATATATATATATATATATATATATAATGCCCAAAAAAAGAATATTAATCTTGTCAAGCATGTTTTGATTAGAAAAAATATCTAATTTTAGGAAAGAATGCCTTACTTTTTCTTGATTTTTGGCTTATTTTAAGAAATCTTGTCAAGCAAAAAAATCTGCCAATGGGGTAAGTTTTTTTTGCTTTGATATAGGATGATTTGATTGAATATAAGAATGTTTTGTTTCTTTCTAGAAGGGCTGTTTTTGCAGTGTAGGGATTTCAGAATCACTGACGAGATGAGCTCTTGTCAAAGCCGACATAAAATGTCAGCTCTGATGTTGCCCTCTCCTTACTTGCGATATTCACACTCTGGCTCGTGTTTTGCGAGATGTTTGGCGCGTTTCGGCTGCAAACAGCTTCTGTGTTATCATTCTGTAACTTCTGCACCCTTAAGAACATCCAGTCAACCTGTGATCATCGGAGCTGTTTTTACGTGCCACGGTGTGTGCAAGTGTGAGACCCGCTGGTACAGCCTGGCCCACAGTCATGCAATCATCAAAAGCTGTCCTCTCTAGCATTTTTTGTGTGCGGTTGCTGAAGAACAGAGCGGCTCTGCAGGTTTCCTCTCCTTCACTAACATTAGCCGCCTAATCCTCCAGAAAGATCCGACAGAGGATTTTTGTCTCTGTCTCCCATGTCTGAAACCTGCCCTTTGCTGAAGGTGAGGGTGAAATTTCCAGACTTTTTAATCTCAGGGGACCTGTCAGGGTGGCAGTTTAATTATGACTGATACAGCTGTGTGAGTGTGTGCGCTTTTGTGTCCATAGAATATCCGTAACTGTGTGTGTGTGCTGCTAGCGATATGTGTGGGGCAATGAGGTGGGACGCCCAGCTTTTCAATTAAGAAGTTAGTCTGATGGACATGAACTGAGCACGGTTCTGCACCACGTTCAAGAAAAACACATTTTTGTCTATAATGCCCAGCATAATCCATCTGTAAAACCACTCTATGGGTGATTAGCCGCACATAAATACGTACAGTACTTAGTGTCAACAATCCGCCTTTTTTCTGCAGATGTTTAATTGCCTTTGAGGCTGTGTGTGGCTTTTTGCCAATGTGTATGAGTACACTTTTGGAAAAAGTTTTGATGCTTAAGCATGACATTTTATCAGAGAAGGCTTCTCAACTTCCTAAATCCCTCCTGGTGTTGCCCTGCACTCTTTCCTTCAAGTGCTTTTCATCCAACCATGTCAGATAGCCAAGTCTTTTCTGAAAGGTCGGGGCAACAACAAGGTCGGTCGAAAAAAAGACATGAGGATTATGAGCAGTAGTACTGCACAGTTTTAGCTCGAGCTTGTTGTTGTGATATTTAAGTATGACTTGACCCCTCACCATCAAGCTGCCTATGGAGCCCACACTGTCACTAACTACTCAATTAATACATATTTTAGAGAGAACCAGACAGAACGGTCGACTATATGCATGTTAAGGATATATCAAGGATGTCGAACTGATTCAGCGGTGAAAACAGGTTATAAAGATAGAAGATAACGCCTTCAGATCAGTGTGAAAGTGAACCACCACATCACCTGGCGGTCGAGGCAGAAACATGAATAAATAGAATTTAAGTTAATGTTGTGCCAATGTACTGTACTCATGTTAGCTCTACAGGTTTTCAAGTAACATTTTAGAAACCTATACATCACTATTACATAACGTTTCGCTCAAAATCCTGTGGAATTAATCAAATCTAAAATAATTGCATGAGAGTCTATGGAGCGGAGCTGTATAGATGTCGCTCCCTGGTCGGAGCTGGCCGAAGCTACGCTATAATTGGCCAGTTTTGTGTTTGAGGGTGGGACTTAGTTAAAAGATGATTGTTCATGAGCTGAGTACCGCAGTAAGTAAACTTTTCGGGACAAAATCTACCACTCTGTAGGTTGTCCATCTGGAATAGTTGCTTCACAGTACAAGCGTTTCAGCACATTAATTAAGATGCAATGTAGGTTCGTGACAGACTGAAACTGCAAACAGAGCATTTAGGCTGATTTACATTAGTGAGGAAAAACATAATGACTACTGGTGAATTCTACCTATTCACAGTTTATGAATTACCTTGCAATCAAGCGGGTAAATTCTACTAGCATTCTATTTTACCCTCTTTGTAGCCAAGTGTGACTACTAAGGACCAATTTTTTAACAGACCCTCATGTACAAACAAGTCTGAATAACATTGACAGTGTAAAATAAACAAATACTTACAGTTATTCTGGGTTTGACCTTTTCACAGCATTGCTAACTTGTGGCAGCGAACTCATCGCTACATGGTACACGTCGAGCAGAGAAGACAGGAGTTACACTTACTGTGACAATGCTGCCAGCATTCATCGTCCTCAAGTCATCACACTGAGAGCAGTGTACACTTGATACTATATGAGAAGCTGACGGTTTCAATGGTGTGTGTGTGTGTGTGTGTGTGTGTATAGGATTGGGTCTGTGTGGTTGTATGCTGAGATCCCTTTTATCTCTTATTTGCCATGCTGTGAAAGTTCAACAAGGCACAGCCATTATTTGCTATAACGTTGAATCCTCTCTCAAAATGTGCACAAGCTTTGTGAAGACGTCCCGAATACACGAGCACCGGGCCACGAGAGGTTAATGTGGAAAACGAGCTCATAGCAACAGCTGTGTTTTGTCTGGGGAAATATGACCACGCTTCTTTAGGATTAGCCAAAGTGGATTTAACTGGAGAGCAAACAATAATGGAGGCGCAATTAAAACTGCTTTATGAGGCAAATGCCTCTCGACGTAAACATATTAGCCAGGGAAATGGCAGGCATTTCTGTCATTTCTTTTTTCCTTCACAAGTTGGCTTTATTAGCACATTCCATTGGCCTCTTGAGGTCAGACGGCTTTTAAAAATTACACCGCTTTTCTGCTGCTACTGTCGCCTTTTCCGGTCTTAAATTGACTTTCTTGGTACTTGTTGAGGTCACGGAGCCGCAATAAGATGGGAAGAGGTTGATCCCCGTTGCTAATTACACACCACATGGCATTGTTATTCTTTGCTAATTGCATGCTGTGAGTTGCCGGAGACGCCTTTGCCTTGGAGATTTTTTTAATTATGTATTAAGCACACAAATTTGGCACCAACGCTGGCGGCCCAAATTCAGTCAATAACATTGGTCCCATCATAATCATATAGTAAATCCTCTGAAGGGGGGGTACTTGCTTCACTTTTATTTATCATTGGAAGAAAGTATATTTTTTGGCTGCAAGAAGCACATTAATCGCTAAGAGGGGGGGAGTTGTAACACACACACCTTCCAGATAATTTGCATGTAATGCAGTATTTTGCAGAGGGACGTCTCCATGGATTCAAGCATTTGCTTGTCATCAGTTGTTATTTCTTTCTGTATCCGTTTGTTGTTTTTCCATTAATTGCTTAACATTATATATCTGTCTGTATCTCCGAAAAAAAAAATGCCATTTTTGGGAACTCTTGTATCTAGATGCTTAGTGCAACTTTAAAATGTTTTCTTCTTTTTTTTTAAGCCTTTACCCTGATGGTTGACTTGGTTGAGTTGCTTTAGAGTTTATAAGCTATCTTTTTCAGTCACAACAAGTCCTCATTAACCGCGTCTATCTTTTCTTCTATTTATCATTTTTCAGCTCAGAAAAGCCACAAGGGTGTGTGTGTGTGTGCTCTGAGGGGTATGCAAATGACTTGTTTTTCCCCAGGCTGCGTCTGTCTGTACAAATAGTGATTTAGTCGAGAGAGAAAAAAGAAAAAAAAATCCACAAATGACACCCAATGCAAAGTGCATCAGTGTCAGCAAAGCAGTGACAGACATCACTTCGAGAAGCAAATCTTTGAAAACAGCTTTGATAGCTACAATTACGACTGCCAAAAATGCACATTTTGTAGCATGCTGTCATGTAAGAGGCTTGCTGTTTTTTAAAGGCCAAGTGTTTCCCCAGTGTCAACAACTTTCTCACCCCCTAGCTGCTCGACAGAAACAGAACTTTTGAATTTTACCACAGAAATTACTCGTAATTGTCCAAGAGGCTGTTCTTGCATCCGTTAGTATATTCATGAGTCATGATGTGGCAGAACCCTGATGTACAGGCTGCAGTTGTCTGGATGAGCGCGCAAATAACAGCATTTATTCAATCTATTTATCTTAGCGCTCACAGTCCGTCTGTTCAGTCGTGTCTGTGTGTGTCTGTGTGTTTTATGTGCGCCACACACACTGAATAAGATTGGAAAGTGTGAATGTGAGGAAAATGTCTAGCTTCATGGGAACATGTCAAACAAGTCAGCTGAATCACTAGGAGAAGAGGAGAAAGGTGTCAACTGTAGCCTAATACTGTTCACCAGTCTTGAGAGAATGTTGATACCACAGCTGTGGCAATTAAAATGTACTCTTGTATTTTGAGCTCATGTACAAAAAAAACATCGGAATCTTATGGGAATGTCATTAAATGTTTGACTGAATCAAATGCAATGTTGACCTGCTGAGGCGCCAATTTAAAAGTTAAATGGATCTCCAAGTAATAACAATTCCTTCTGAGGAAGACATGCAAGTCTGGACCCAATTTGAAGGCAATTGTTCTAAAAGTTGACAAGACATTTCGCCCATATCCTCACGGTGGTACTCGAAGAAATGTCAGAGGACCAACACAAAAATACATTCCGGAACCCATGAATGTCTGTACAATGGATATGTGCCAATTTATTCAGAAGATGTTGAGATTTCTTACTGGATAAGAAATGAAAGATCAGAGGATCATCAAAGTAATGAACTTATACTTCACATTTCTGTGCCAAATCCCGTGCCAATCCCTCCAATAATCGTCGACACTTTTCTCTAAATAGCACAAATGTAACCTCATAATGGCGCTCGTGGAAAGTCATTAATGAATAATGATGATACTTGTTGAGATACTTTATTCTGGAAGGAAGGGGTTGAACATCATTAGAGCCGTGCTGCTACAGCCATGCAACCCCTGGATGTTGGAGATGTGCTTTGTGTGTCGCATACAGTCTCTGCCAGACGCCATGTTCATCTTCAACATGCTGCTGCCTGCTTCTCCTGCTTGTATTGAAGTAGAAATCATTAGCTAGTAGCTGCAACTTGACAAGCCCTCCTTCACATGACCAACTGAACTGTAGAGCGTGTGCCGTCTTTGCTCTTTTGCCGCCGCCGTTGACTTCTCTGACGAAAAGGCGGACATTTTATCTCGGAGTAATCTCCGTGGCGTATGTGTGCGCGCGCTCCCATGAACTATTGCATGCATCTATTTTGATATCTGCCAGAGTGCATCTGCATGTACATGCAGTCATGTCAAAGAGGGGATTTATTTTTCACATTGAGATAGGTCAGAGATGTGTGTGTGTGTCTGGGGAGGCGTGTGCGGTGAAAACAAGAATTCAACTTCAAGTCACGTTTCAATACTAACAAGACTGACATTTTTCTGTTCTCATCATGACATTTTATCACAGTCCTTTTTTTGACCTGAGGTCCGCTGGAGAGACAATCCAGAGAATGGCCGACAGGGAACAAACGGAATAGACTACGTATGTTGTGAGCTGCAGAAATAAAGACCAATTGGGATCTCATGTATTGTCTGTCGATGAGTCTTTTTCCAGAGGTAGTTTCTGATACTGGCATTACTATTATTTGTTTCTTTCTCTCCTCCAGTTCAGGATCATTCCTATGCAGAGAAGGTTCCCGTCAAACTAGTTCTCCTTGAAACAAACAAGTTTCCTGTTAAGCTCATCTGTTCAGTGCATTTGAATACAAATACTAATGTATTCACTAACATACTCTTTTTAGATTGTTTATTTTCTCAGGCTCCACGTGATGAATTATGGACGATTGATGTGGTTTAATTACTCTGATCAATAGTTATTTGGAAGAAATCATTTGTTAGATTAAATGTTTCATGCTAATGATTGT
Organism: Taurulus bubalis; assembly: GCF_910589615.1. Lineage (NCBI taxonomy): Eukaryota > Metazoa > Chordata > Actinopteri > Perciformes > Cottidae > Taurulus > Taurulus bubalis. The sequence goes on along the minus strand of NC_136597.1, from coordinate 22,419,286 downwards.
ATCTATAATATCCAAATGGCATTCATGATGTAGCATAAATATAAAATTATATTGATGCTGGTTCATCGGTAATATTTCAACTTGGATCACACCCTATTTAAAATAGCTATTATTTCAAAACCACCTTTCCTGATCCTCAACACGCCTCATCCCATGTTCCCGTAAGATCCACTTTAATATGACTATATAGTTTGCTTGACACACAGCTGGCAAAGGAAATGCCTCCTCTCAGATGGAAGCCACCTCATGACCTTTCAATCACCCTCTGGGTCAACGCATGTCATTCAATTGTACCGGAGGAGATTTTTGTTTTCAGAATCCACCAAAGCTTAATGTCCTGGACTGTGGTCATTTCATCTTTCTTCTTCTATTGTTAATTCAATAAACAATTGTTCATGTTTTTCTCATTGTGGTAGGGTGAGCACTCCCGCAGGTCGGAATGCAGAGAGTCATTGCCGTACTATTTGTTGTGGTATTCACCCAGTTGACCATTATTTAAAATCAATTAAAGCTGTTTAGCACAAAAATGAAAGATTGCACAGTAGGTTAAATGCTATTAACAGAGCTAAGGGTCCTTCACAGGTACAGTGCAGCAATACACTCAGTAACTCTCCTGATGTCAGTGCACGGACATTATATGACTCTTGACACCACCACTTTGACTACAACACATGTTTTGTCATGACATTTAAGAAAGATGCAAAGTATAACACAGCCACCTGCTCCAAAGAAATAAGAGGCAGCATTTTATCTCTGCTGCATCTAAAATGTACAATAGAGTTACATAAGCTGTATAGCAGCAGCTCCATTGGTCTTATGGAGCTGTGCTCCTCGTGGCGGTGAGCACTTTATACTTAATCAAATAAACAAACTATAAAAATGCACACGGACGCAGTATCGACGAGCCCTCGGGGCGGCTCTACTTCTTTGTTCTCTGGACTGTGGGCCCACTGGAGCTACAGGGACTCCTCCTCGCCTCTTGAGGAACGAGTGGTGTTGCATTAAAGTGAATTAGCGTCCTCGTTTCAGTTGATATCTCAGCAACACTGTAGCTTCTTCACATTCTGTTGATCATTTTTTCAGTGTTGTAAACTAAAAAATCTTATACTGGAATCTATGTTTCACGCTCAACATCTATATCTACATACATATAAGGTTACCCTGCAACTATAACCCTTTAATTTGTAACCATTGAATGGGAGGAATGACTTAATTTCACCACTGACTGTTTTGACTTTAACACAGGTAATAGTCAAATATTTAAAAAGCCTTTTGTGCTATATTGTATTTTGGAAGTGCAATAGTCCAATAGTGTATTCTTGGTTAAATCCCATTTCCTCTAGCATACCGATGGTGGTAATTTCCTTCCTGTGGATCCTGAACACTGTTAATGGAGCTCTGAGGGAACACTGCAAGCTGTCAATAAGTTCGGCTTGCTTTGACTTGTCCCCTAATCAGAAACCTGTCCTGGCTGCATCTTCTGAGGGGGGGAAAGGAATACTGCACCGTGTTAAATGACAGTTCATCAATATGTTTAAGTGGTCTAAAATGAAGGTGGTGGCTCAAAATAGAATATTAATAAAATAATAAAAGTAGAGTTGATGCTCCTTGCTAATTTCATGCTTGACGTCTTCACGTTTTAAAGAACAGACCTCACTTTGCCGCATTATAACTTGACCAACTGAAAGCTGCTGAACAAACACAAGGCGTGTGTATTGCACCGTAGGAAAAGTCAGGTCGATGTGCACTTATGAAAATTCATATCAAGAAAACGCATTGGGAAAAAGGAGTTATTCCTGTCTTGTGAAGCCGCTGTGTGGGTGGTAATATGCGAGCTCATATATCTCCTTTTAAAGGGCCTCACAATCACTTGCAAGGAGGATTTTAAATTGGCAGAGATTAAAAAATGTTTAAAAAGTCGTGTTACCGACGCCGTTATTCTTTGAGACCTGAATAAATTACCTGTGTAAAGTTTAAGGAAACCTTGACAAATTCGTGGAGGGCTGTCGCTTCAATCTTTTGAGGCGTCGAGATGAATAGGACGAAATGAACCCCATCTCAAAAAACACACTCTGTTCACTCCGGTGCCATTTCTGTTTCTGCATTCCCGTGAACCCTTGAGTTCCGCAACTCGAGGCTCCCACTTCCTTCATTGTGCGACATAAAAAGAAGCCGGCGCTCCTCCGTCTCACGGGTCAATGTCATTAAAAAGCACTGTGCCCACCTGGCAAACCAGCTGCCGCACGAGGACCCTGGCATTGCACACATTTACACCCACACTCGTCGGGGGTGAGTAATCGTTCCCTGCAAAGACGTGCTCGTCTTCTCTCCGATCACGACAGCAATTGCGCGTGGCCTTTTTTTTTTTTTTTAATGTGGCTCGACCGAGACTGGTGATCTTCCTCCGAGCCCCTCTCACGGAAATGAGCTCAAGTACGGTGGCGCTGATGAATCCCTTCGGCGTCTGTTGATATAACCGGTCACGGTGTTTAGGGGGTCATTTCAGATATTATAATCGAGTCGCATCAAATCCATGAGCTCTCGGCATTGTCTTCAGGCCTGTTCATTTAATGGCGCCATGGGCTTTTAATGAGGGCCGCATTGTAGAGAAAGGCAAGTAGCGATGTGATTTTAATAGGCTCACTATGGTCCACTGGCAAGGGACAACAGTCATTGTATTAGTTCCCTCTGAGTGCATAATCTAAGTAAGCGAGGGGAAGCCGGGATGTTGTCTGCTTGTCGGAGTTCAGTCTTATGGAAGGAGCGCCGTCGCAGGGATGGCATGTCGTCTTTCAATGTAGATAAGGTGTTTTTTTTTTTTGCTCCACCGTGAAATGAGAAGCCTGTGCTGCTACAGGGCAGAATGTGAGCTCGCATTGGGGCTCACGAGGCAGAGGCATGTGACACCTGAACATTAGCCTTCAATAGAAATGAGAAAAGATGAGGAGAGAGAGGGGCAGCAGCGGTCTGTTCCGGGTAACGGCTATATCTTCTCCTCCCCTCGCTCATTCTGTCTTTTTCATTCTCTTGCTCTCCGTTTCCGGACGTGAAAGCTCAGCACCTCAGGCTCTGCAATTATTGGTACGGGGAGAGATGAAAGGTCACTACTGTTAGCAGAAGAGAAAGAAGTGACAGAACGAGGAGGGAGCTTCAAGTGGTCCGCAATAGAGGAGGAAATTAACGGAATGATTCATTAATTGTAAAAGAGATCTCTGCCTTACATTTTGCAAACCTTCATGGTTTATCCCGTCAACAGCTTTGTAAAGAGGGAAGACTCCGGTGGGTGACGTGACTGTGATGTCATCCATTGACGCCAAGATATTCAGTATTGTCAACATTTCCCGCTTTTGGGGTCAGAGCACTGAGAAGACAGAAGCCTAGAATCTAAGATACAATGGGTGAAACCTGAGAGGAAATTGTTTCTTTTTCATTCAATAAGCAGGGGATTAAATGTCATATTCACTTCAAGACAACTGCCGTGGTCCAAAGGACTTTTACAATTGCTGGATCAAAAACACATATATGAGCAAAAACCAAATGAATGTTTTCTATTGTAATCTTTTTTTAATGAAAACACAGTGCTGATTTAGTTAAGTTAAGTCTGGTACCAGAATCATTTTCAACTTTAACGGTTACATCCATTTCAGTAATGACTTTGTTTGTGTATTTCGAGAGTGCCGCCTGCTTCTGCTCCGACAAAGCCTGATAAAGTATTTTGTGAGATCAGCGCATTGCTCTATTAAGTTTACCATGAGCTGTCAATGCAGTGCGTCTGGATCTGCCTTCACATTTTCTTTTCAATTTTGTCTTAATGACGCAGTCATTTTGGAACAAATCCCCGTGAGCGGTCGTAATAAAATAAGTTAAATTAGCAATTGACACCAAAGCACATTGGAGAAAACAATTGATTTACTTTTTTAGGGAGAAGCTGCTTTCCCAAAATCTTGCATGGAAGCTATTTTGGACGCAGCCACTAGATGGCGTTGCATGAAATGTCCCCTCTGCCATTTTCCCGCCGGCTCCAATAACCAGCTCTTAGCTGCTTTGTGAAGAGCTAATATGCAGCACTGTGATGCAAACTACTGTAATTATGGTCACTATTATAGTAATTTGCTTTCTTGGCGTAAGAATGAGGCTCATTAGCCTTTATGACTGAAATATCTTGTGGTTGTCACTGACCTCCATTGTTGAGCAGCAGAAAAAGTGTGTGTGTATGTGCACATTTTTCCTGCCTTGTGGGGACTTATAACTAATTACACATTGTTGGGACTCGCCGAGGGGGACGAAATGAGATCATCATCTGTGTGTGTGTGTGTTGGGGGATTTCAATCTTAAAATCTTCGCATATTGCAAAGAAATCATTAGCGTTCTGATCCTGATCAAAGACCTTATAAAACCCTGCAGATATAATACAGCATCTTCATTAAAAAAAAGTACTCATCAATATTCTTTTAGCTGCACCTTCACACCCCACTGCGAGTTATGCAGCATCCCTGAAGACTCCTCAGAGTCCCTGTTGAGAGCAAAGACACTGGAGAAGGGCAAGGTGAGCGCAAGAGAGAGAGAATGAAGGGTGGAAAAAAGGATGGATTTGGGTTGTAACTGCTCAGGCAATTGGGTTGTAAGGGGAAGATGGAAGACAGGAACTCCAGGCAGAGAAATAAGCAGAAAGGCCATCAGAGTATAAAGAGACAGCAAATGAGGAAATTGGAGGGAAAGTAAAATTAAGCAGAGTGATGCTGAGAGGGGCAGAGAGTGGCAAAAAGGCAGCCGCAGAGATCTATATGCCACGGGGAAGAGTGCTGTATTTCAGGCCCAGTGCCTTTGTGCCATTTGAATCACTGCAGGTTTCTCATGCCCTAGGCTATTCTATATAAAGCTCAGACAGCTGCTGGATTTTCCACATTACTGCCATGGAATTGGATTAATACAATGCCCGTCCATGTTTTCGTCGTCATCAACCAGCATCCGGAGAGACCTGGTCTCACAGGTCGCTGGCCACCTGTCTCGTCCCGCTCATTGTTATGGGGACGGTGGCCGGTGTGGGCAATGTTTGGCACACCGCATGCAGAACAGCGCGTCATTAGGAACCACGTCTGTCGTTCAGCGGGGTTTTCTACAAAAGGCTGAAGGCCAAAATCGATAGTTGGTATGATTCCACCCTCCCATTGAAAGAGTGTTAGCACACTACTGGCCACATCGCAATGAGCGGGATTGGATGCTGCTAGTTTGTGTTGGAAAGTGTTGCATCATTACGGACAGGTGTTTCCATTATTTTGTCCATCCAATTTACATTAAAGAGGGTCGGCTAAATAACAGAAACAACTCTCTGTATAATAAAGTTCAGCATAAACAAACTGCAGTTTCCTGAATAAAATGTCGACAAAACGTTGATAACCTTCTTGAAGGTCGCATCTTTTGGCAGGATTCTTTAGCCAGGTGTACCTAATAAAATGAGTATGTGAAAGCATGGGTATTAAATTGATGTTTGGACTGCAGAGTTTTGAATAAACGGAATACAAGTTCTGAATTAAGTACTGAGTAAAATACTGATTCTCCAGTTTAGGTAATTGATACAGTGATAAGAGCTAGAATTGGATATTTATTTTGGATAAATTGTTATATTAATCTGAAAAAACAAGAACATTTTGGGAATAATCATAAAAAAATTGCTCTTATATAAATGGATTCATCGTAAAAACAATGGTTAGTCTGAAGTATCAATATGTCCGACCAGGGCTCGCATCACACAGCTGACATTGATGCAGCTTTTAGATTCTGAAGAACTTCTCAGTCCCCACTTCACCATCACATCTCTCCTTGTGTGTTTTGTCTCACCAGCAGGAGATCTGTTCAGTTTGATGGGAGCATTCCATACAAAATGCCAACGGGGAGAAACTCCTAAACGTCTAATCAGCGATGGGTGTCTTTTATGATGACAGTGTCAAGGTGCACGCAGTAGCTCGACTTTCAGCAGACACAACACACAAGTCAAGCAACATAAGTCAACACTCTAAACCCCCAAGTGCACTTTTTATAGGATGCATCCAGTACCTTACTTTTTTTTATTTTTGGCCCCACACACTCCAGTACTCCTGCTAGAAATTCTGGACCACAGGCGCGACATCTGCTGAACTCCAGAGAGACCACGGATATCATTTTCATGCTTCCGCTCAATCCTTCTTGGGGATTGCAAAGCGGGATAGACCGCATATGAGGCAAAGTAAAGTTATATAGCTTCTTTTTTTTTTACCAATCTGGAAGTTTCTCCTGCTTTTACTGAATCCCTGGGTGTTTGCATAGCCTTCAGACATCCTTCAGCCATGTGGTTTATCAGGTCCAGGGTGTGTTTTTATGTTTTGTAAGAAGGAAACTTTGGCACTTCAATTTACCCCATCTACTCCTGGCTGCTGGAGAGTTGCGAAAGCTGATAGGAAATCATTCTTGACATTCTATAATGGCTCTCTCAGAGGACCTGGTCATTTCTTTTTGGACAAACAAAATCTCAAACACCCTCAACCCTATCACTAGGAGCCAGGTGATCACCCCTGAATCCCGACCGGCTGAGCTGAGCACTTTCAGCTGAGCATAACAGGAAAAGATAGCCCATGAGCAGGGCTTTCCACAAGGATATTGTGAAGCCAGCCAGTGGGCAAAAATAAGTTAGAACATGTTGGCAGTGAAAGCCCAAATGTGGGGCCTGCTTGCACATTCTAATACCACTATTCCATCATAAACACTGATCTTAAATATTGCAAATTGTAATTATTTTGCCAATCAGATTGTCAACTCTAAATGAGAATTAAGCGTTTTAGCTATTAAAAACACACCTATTCATGACTGATTAGTACTTTTGTAATTAAGAATTCTTACACCTTATTTGTCATGTAATACTAATTTGACACATTCACTGTGAGGTTTATAAAGATGTGCTGTCATGATGGTTCATGAATTGTTTTACTAGAAACATAAATCCACAATGAAAAAAGGTTATTTTAATTAGAGAACATTGTTATCTGTTTTATCGGGCCCATGTATTAGTTTGAAATTAAATGTATACAATAAAAACAAATTTAAATCATGATCATATACATACACACAAACTGCAGGCATTTCTATTGCAGCATCATTTATTTTTAAACACAGGTTTGTGGTAACTGACATTGGCATAATGGGTCAATGGCAATACAACAACAAGAAGCGTGTTCTCAGAAGTTTTAAACTGTAAATTACAGTGTAAGGCTCAGGCAAAGCATATATTTTCCTCATGACAGGCCTGTTTACTTTAACATTGCCTGTTTTAAGGCGTCTTTGCCCTTGACGGCTTTGCTGTAAAAAGCCCAAAGCAACTAAAGATAATTCATTCTTTTGTTCGTCCTTTACACCCATAAACACCTGTGTGGTATAAATGGAAGATGCAGTGCTTTCAGTGGACCTTTTAATGCTATTGTCAAGTTGCTGCAACGTGCGTCAAATTTTAGGACGTCCCCCGTCTGTGCAATCAAAGCAAATCTTAATGCGTTTTGACATCAATTATTTTGCACACGGACATATTCGTATTATTTTGAAACGGAGGCAAGCGGTCGTAAAATGTACAACTTGTTCATCAAAACTGTTTTATTAGACTTTTAAATGTATATCATAAAGTAGCCGTCTATAAATAACGTATTTTTCTCGAATACCGAAATAAATATCCGTATAACATTTAAACAAAGAATCTGCTCTACTTGAATTTAACTGCCTCAGAGTTGGGGGACTGAAAAAGAAGGCCAGGAACAGAATATAATTATATTCATATTGCTTGCATGTGTAATTAAAAGCATGAGATATGAACTTTACTGGTCACGGTGCTGACACAGATTAGGTCCCTGACATCACAATACTAATAAAGCGTCTGTGTTGCAGCCGTTGGTCTGCCAGTGAGAAAAGGTCAGAAGGCTGTTAAAATAGAAAGGTCCGACACCGTTATGAGATCTCACGTCCTGTTCTGTCCACTGCGGTGTCCGCTTCGGAGCAACCGCGCCATCGTGGAACTTTAGGTTGTGACTAGCCGTCATGTCCCATTATGTCTTATTGTGTGTGCATTTGGCACAAGGAAACTTTTATTAGTCGAGGTCCAGTTATTTCTACATTTGTGGAAATTGAGCCTTATAAGTATCTGTAGGTGTTAAACAAGGTAGTCTGCTGCTATCATTTGTATCGGCTGCAGTGTAGTTAGTATAGTTCATTAAGAATATTGCTTAAAATGTCTGAATGTATACTGTTGTTTTAATATTGTAATTATTAACCGACAATCAAACAAAAATAGTCTGTGAAAATGTGTAAAGGAGGTTTTGTAATATCTCCTCATGAGCTTCTAATTCATTTCTCAAGCACGTCTGTCTAATCTTCTCTCATTGATTTATCTAGTTCATCTTATACTCCGCCAGTTCAACTTCTCTAGCGTATTATTGATTTAGTCATTACACATTTGTATCATTACGTGACTGCGGGTGCTCAATGCAAAGTAATTTTGAATATCGAATTGGAACAAAAGGTCTACGCGAGTAATTTTACTCGATGAGAGATTTCGCCGTCTTTGAAATGCCCGTCCGTTTGTCTAAAATCTAATAAGCTCTCCTCCCTCAGATTCAGGGTGATATTAATGCAGCATGTCCAAAGGCCATGCCATGCATTCATCCCATTTCCGTTGACCATTTTGTCTGGAATGCATTTTTTTTAGATAGTAAAAAAGGCGTAGAAAACTATATTTCTGGTTATGAGATTGCTGCATAAGTAAATTATACCGTATTTAAATATACACCCATACCTTTTAGTTATTTTAATTGTATTATTATCTTTTTAAATATGATTATATAGACTTTGCCAACGGCCAATGGATCTGTGGGTCTTTGGGGATGCTCAGTGTCAGTGGGACATCACAAATATCCACTTTACTCAAATTTTCCCTTGTATGCAAATTTCTTTACCTTTTATTTTCTATTCAAAGGACTCACTCCAGAATACTTTGGGTATAAATCAAGGAAGCAGCTCCTTACAGGGCAAACATGGAGAGCCAGAGACACTCAGCCATGTAGAAAAATCAATTACTGGTCTTTTAATGGTGGGTGGAAACCTGGCGACCGTTACACTGTCCACACAGAAACAAGGACTGAACCCTGTTGCTGTGAAATGACAGTGCTAACCGCTGAGCCACAATGCCACCTCCGTACTGGTGGTAAAGGATGCGGACGCTTAGCAAAGAATCTGTCACGTTCACACTGAAAGGGTAAACGTTTTTCAGGCGAGCGGAGCCATCTGCCGTGTGGTGGAGACGCCAGCTGGAGGGAGGCAGGGAGACGGGTTCAATGGGCCTGCGAGAAAGCGGCAGCAGTGAGAGGGTGAGCGTTCTGAATCAGGTGACGCCTCACGCACGGGGCGAGAGGTCCGGTGATTCACTGCTGGAGCGGACGGCACCTGCTGACGCTCCAAATCAGCAGTTGGAATTGGGAGCAGGGTGACTGTACACACGAATCAAATCCTGACTTACAGTTTTGTACAATTGCCCAATAGGTTTGTCGGTAGTTACATGAGATTCACCATGATATGAGGAAAGGGGATGTGTAGGTATGGAAGCTTTTACAATGGACACTATTTTTAATAATATGTATTGAAAAAAATGGAGAATACACCTTGATTGTAAGACTAAAGGATATCAATTTGATGTATTAATGGTGGAACATAATGTTTAGAATAAAAAAAAAACATCACCAACTATTGTAAACAAACAGCCTGAGTTTAAAGTCACTTTTGAAAAAAGACACAGTCAAACAAAGTTGAAAAGTCAAAGTTACAAGCAAGGAAAGGCACCCATGCTCAATTTGCAATTTGTAACATGCAGGGGTTTTCTTTTCTGCTTAAAACGTACTTTATCCGGTACGACCAGCAAAACAAATGTCACGTAAAATGAGAAAACTTCAGATACGTATTGTTGACTTTACTCTTCACTACTTGTGTTCAATATTCTATATGTTTGCTGTTGTGCTTGGTTTTAGCCTTGTTTGTTTTTTCAAGCTTCAACTCATCATAATGTCTAGACCTAGCTTCCTTTAAGGCGATTGACTCCATATAATCATAGGTAGAGAACAATATCCTCTGATTGCCACTTGTGGTAAGTCTTTTGGGAAAGTTTCATTGTCTAACTTTAGAAAGATTTGAGATTTTTTTATACATTTCCTTCAAAGAAGGAATCCGTAGTTTTAGTTTCTTTTCAGAAGCCGAACATGACCGAATAAACAAGCATTATTTGAGAAATTGTTTTTGCAGACATTGGATAAAAAGGACTCAACAGTTCACAGACTTACATTACACCCCATCAGGATTCTAGTTCATTCAGGCTGAATGTGACTAAATGTATTCTATTATTACTTACATTGACAGGGTTTCATGGGAGTATAACATAATGAGAATCGCTAATAGCATAATGTAGATTGGAAGTGCACTTACATGCTCTGGCAGAATGTAATGCAATCAAAATATGCGCTTCGGAGGAGCATATTTTTTGTGACTTAACATTTATTATAAAATGGCAATTACAATCGTGAAGTCAATGTTGCTTTTCAGTGGTTATGCGATTGTTTAATCATAGTCAATGCTCTCTCTCTCTCTTTGCCTTTCCTCTCCGCTCTGTTTCTATACATAGAGCAGCAAATCCACAATTATCCCCACAGCAGCGCTCTTGTCGATGTGAAATTGAGATGTGGAGAACTTTTCCTCGCCCGGGGCTATGGCCTCGTCCAATAAGGAGGCTCCTACATGGATGCAGTTTGCTGGCTTGTTGTTGAGTGTTTTGGCAGAAGCTACCGGGAGCTGCCATTGAAGATTTATCCGGCCCAAAATCCAGAAGGCATCCCCACTAGCCCATATGGTAACTGGTAAATGGACTGTACTTGTATTGCGCCTTTCTAGTCTTCCGACCACTCAAAGCGCTTTTTACACTATATGTTCATTCACCCATCCACACCCACACATACACTGATGAGAGGGGCTACCATGCAAGGTGCCCATCAGGACTCTGACTAACATCCACACACACACACAGGGGCAATTTGAGGTTGTGTCTTGCCCAAGGACACATCGACATGGACCAGCAATACGAACCGCCGGTCCTCTGATTGAGTCTCAGTCGCCAACCCTCCACCACGGCCACCACTTGACACATGCCCACTGTGACAACATGAAGAATGAGATGCATGGCTGATGTGTAGCATTTACTTGCCAGTGGGCCTTTGACCTGTTGGAAGCACTACATGTATTGTTTAACAGTTTAACTTTAACCAAAGGGTTAAGTAATGCTCCTCCCCTATTCATTGTGCGATTAATAGGCTACTTTCGAAGGACTCGGGAAGGTTATACTTGATGCAGTAGTGCAAGCCAGCACATTCTCAATACTGCATACCATACACTGAATACACAGGACGGTGGGGTTAAAGGGTACAAGCGACACTGGTCTCTCGGTCTCTCCATCAATACACAGCAGAGGAACCAGCCAGAGGCAGCGAAGGATCCTGGGTGGGGGAAGGGAAGTCGGCCTTCATTTATCAGCTCTATAGGTAGCAGCAGTGACTGGGACGCCGATGCATCAATACGCTAGAGGCACATACACAGAACGATACCCACATGCACAATGGTGCTAATGAGGTACAATAGAAAAGGTCGTATGGTGCGAAGTAGGTGCACGACCGTGTGGGGGACGCCCGGATTCCCAACTGTGTGCGACTCAGTCCTCGATGATTCCCTCCGTTTCAATCTGTATGATAAAGAGCTCTGGTGTAAGCACATTGAATGAGGGATTCTGGCAAGAGATGAAGGGCAGCCAGCGTAGAAAACAGCAGGGAGGAGAAGCAGCCAAACTCCTCCAGACAACCACTTTGGAAGCTGGGGGAATTTTCATCCACCCTGCAAATATTGATTTTTGTCTTTGCTGCTCTTTCCATCAATGCTTCAAACTATCCACCCCACCTTCCAATCCCCATCCACCGCCGCCTCTCCATGCCCCCCCCCCCCACCCCCCCCTTTGGCACAGGGCCTGCTGTGTCCTGGGTGGTTTTTACAAAAGTAGCACACCGAAGTCATGATGTGGTTCACTTACTTTTAACTACAATCTCCAGTGACTTTTGCATTCTGCTGCACCGTCACTTCAAAAAGGTTTTTCTATCAAAGTCAAACTCTGAGGCAGAGAAGGATTGTTTAACTCTGGGCTGCACACACCATCCGGAGTGCTGCACAATGCACATTGCATTGTATTCGATTGTTGTGCATATCAGTGCGGTGCTCTGTGGCGGTTTCAACATTGAATAGGGACACATGTGTTTTGCTGAACAGATTCATCCTCTCGTATAATAGCTTTGCCTCTTTTTGAGACGATCTCACAAATATGAATAATATTGTAATATGTGTAACCAAGATGTTGCTACTCCTGCTACTGTTAAAACAAGTATCCTCACTCTGCTCAAAATGTTAAGTATATGCACGACAGTTCAAACGAATAGTATAAACCATTTTGAAAAATATAGTTATTTTTTAACCTTACTCGTAAAAAAGGATATATATTAGGCGTACTGACTCATTATGCATAATCCAATAGGTATTAAGTGGCATTATAATCAGTGGGTTTGATTATAAACATCCATCAGCAACTGCAACACTAATAATTTGAATAAATGTAGACCCTTTCACAGTGTTTAACAATAATTACATGTGTAAGGGTGCGCACACAGTTTGGAAAAAAACAAAACAGCAGAGTGCAATAGCTTGTTAACCCATGCAAGGGCTTTAACCACCAAAGATTGAAAATTAATCGTAAACAAATTGACTTTCCAGATCCATGTGGCGTTTTCTGAGAGGTGGCCCAACATCTAGTGGCCAGATGCACACGTCTGGTGGAGAAACCCACATGATCTGTATAGAATGATAAATACTGTAAGATAGATTTAAGAGTTTTGAGTTCATTAAGTTGTAAAATGAGCACTGCAATAAGAAGCATTTATCAAACCAGTGGTAGTCAACATGTTTAATAGAGTGCAGCTTAGGCATAGCCGGTGTTGTGGGTTTAATGTGTGGCCGTGCTAACTGGTGAACTTCAGTTGAATGCATCCCAGGCTGCTTGTAGCGGGCTCTTTTTATGTTGTTGTTGTGAAACGGTACAATAATTAAACAATAGGTAGAAAAAAGACTTAAATAATGGTCTAATTATAAATGATTGACATCTGACTGACTTCCTGTAAATTGAAAAAAAGCGAGAAAAAAAGTGAACCCTTAATTAACGTGTGTTAACGTGTGTGAACCTTGGGAATCATTAAAACTAAAGTTGTCTCCATTTGGTACCCTCTACTTAATCAATATCAGATGTATTTCATTGCAGTCAGCAACACATAGTACTGTGATTTCTTTCAAATGAAGCAAATGTGTGAAATCTTGGTTGGTGCTATAAATGTTGGTGTGAATACGGCTCGAGGCTGACATTTATTCAGGGTTAAGATACGCTACCCTGTAGATGGTAAACTCTAAGAAGGATGTGCCGTGTATAACTTTGTGGGTGTAAACTACAGATACAGGTACAATCAATGGACGATATACCGTAAAAGTCGGGTTACAAGCCGCTCTACCACCGGTCAGTGTCCCGCTGTAGCAAGCTAGGAGCAGCGCTAGCTAGCGCTGCTACTAGCTCCCCGCTGCTGCTGCTACTGGCCGCTGCTGCTGCTACTGTCCGAGTCCCCTCTGCCCAAGTAGGGCTGGTCCCTACCTTTGGTGGTTATTGGGGAGCTAGCGGAAGTTAACGGAGAGCTAGCGGAAGTTAGCGCGGAACTAGCATGAGCGCCAGCTGGCTACAGCGGGGAGCAAATGGGGACAATGACCGAAGCTAGTAGCGGCGTACAACCCAACTTTTACAGTATACACTCCATGGTATACAATAATATTGTCAGGGCTCTCAAGTGTCACGCATTGAGCGTGACTGTCACGCATTTCGGTCTTAAGTCACGCCTTCCGCCACACATCGTATTTCTCACGCTGAAAAAAAACTCTAGGCTATTAAATGTGCCACAGAGCGCAAACATGACCTGGTCGCGCTGCCCTCACCATGGAGGAATGAAGCACATCTCCCCGAATCCCCTGCCAATCAATAAAAAGAAATGGGCTACACGAATAGCCAATCAGAAAAATGTATCTGTTGTATATGGGTGAAATGTAATCCCCCCCCCTCCCTCCAATCATGCAGAGCTGCCAACTTAAAAAAAAAACCTTGGAGTGAGATTTTGTCGGGGGTGACCAAAATTTAGCCGCGCACGCAGCCACACACGTTGGTGGCTCAAATATCAGGAAATTTGAATTAATTTGGCGTTGTACCCATGTTGTACCCTGCATTTTGGTGGTTTGTGTGGCCTAAAGTCGTTGATAGGGGCGGCCTACTGGAGATGGACAACATTGGTTACATTCTGTGAAGCAAAGACATAGCTGATGGTCCACCCTCAGGACATTTTGGTTGAAGTAGATGTTATTTCATGCATTCTAGTGGATTTTTGGGTGGTATGCTAAAGATGTAGCCTGGTACCAGCCGAACCTAGCCCCGCCCACAACATTTGAGGTCTGGAAGTTGTTGGGAAGAAATTATCCAAAATAAAAAATTGTTCGGACCAATCAAATTGTCAGGGTGGGCTTTATACGATGATGGACAGATGACAGTAACGTAATCAACCACGTCACCAAAGAGCGCTTGGGAGCCACATGTCATTAACATACCTTAGTCCAGGGGTGGGCAATTAATTTTCCCAAGGGGCCACATGAGAAATTTGGACTGGTGTGGAGGGCTGAACCAATAGTCTGAACTTAATTCAATCAACTCAATATGAATGTTATTACTTTATTAAAAAACTATAAATTATATTGTTTTGAGCTGCTACTGGTAAGAATACATGTTACAATAAGGCTATGAAAATAAGTTAACAAAAATGTAAACCGTACCTTAAATATGTATGTTAAAGACCAGCAATTTATTAACTTTAAACAAAAGCAATAAGTGCTTTTGATGTTTTCCGGTTCAGTTGTTCTTACTCAGTGAGAAAAGTCCAGTCTGTGTTGCTTGAACAAGAGCATGAAGTCTGGTTGAATGAGGTGGAGATGTGACAGCTGACAGGTACCAGAGAGAGAGGATCTGATCTGTTGAACTTCATCACTAGAATGTTTGTTCTCATGTGTAGGTAGATCCAAAGAGAACCAACATCTTCTGAGCATCTTTCCTCATGTGAGGAACGTTCTCCTCTTTGAGAGAAGAGTGAAGAAGATCCTGACTTAAAGTGCTCTGCCATAGTGGATCACACCGCAGGTCAGATCCGCGGCGGCTTTGCGCAATTAATTTTCAATCTGGAGGCGGAGACTGCAGCGCGAGGCTCCTTGGGAGGCGGGGGTCTCGCGACAGAAACTGCAGAACAATACGCTTTCACTTCAGTCTCCAAGTCGGCAACACTGCCCGTAGTGAGGCTGCATAAGCGTGCGCGCACACATAAATAAATCGCCTTCAAAGTAAAAGCAGTGACGTTTGTATTGCATTCATGGCGTGCACCTTATTTATTTATTTTTCATTTTTGATTGACCTCACGCGGGAGAGCCGCGGGCCGTAAGATGCCCAGGTCTGCCTTCAGTCTCTGCTCCTCCTGAGTTTCTCTGTTTGAAAATCTTCTTCTGTTGCTAACTTCGGGACTCTTTGGGGTAAATAGGATGTCTATGCAGCGAATAGGTTTACAGATGCGCTCCTTAGCGCCATCTATCGTCGAGGAGTTTGAAAAGGAACGAACGCGCCTCGGCCCAAAATCGGATTTTTTTTTTTGCCGTGAGAAATTGGTTGTGTGGCGTGAGT
The DNA here is from genome assembly GCF_910589615.1 of Taurulus bubalis. Taxonomy (NCBI): domain Eukaryota; kingdom Metazoa; phylum Chordata; class Actinopteri; order Perciformes; family Cottidae; genus Taurulus; species Taurulus bubalis. Next base: position 22,403,394 of record NC_136597.1, on the reverse strand, counting down.
GCGTGTGAAAACATGCAAAAGTGTGTGTCACACGGCGAAACCGTGAGAGTTGGTAGCTCTGAATCATGTCACACCTCCAGTTTCCTTCGTTACTCACTCATCCACGCAATCCATGAGACCGTGCCATCTGGCACCCACGGCACCGGCGTGATGGTGGCCTCAGACAACCGTCACGCCACGGATTGGAGGCAGAGAGGTCCACCCAGATGTAGGCAACCCTCTCACGGTTACCCGGCCGGAGCCTATTTCCGTTGACCCGTTGTGACGCTGGCCCCACATTCGTCAGCACCAATGCTTCAGTTCTGCCGCGCACAACTTGGTTACGCCGCTGAGAGGAGTTGTGTGTCACAGGTGTCCGGGGGAGGCCCACCTCACTCAGCAGCACGGTACTCAGAGGGAGTTCTGCCGTTGCTTTGGCGAGAGCTCAAATTGTCTTCATGGATTTTAGTGCATCACTGGCAGAATATGTTTTTCTTGCTTAGTCATGAAGAGCCAAGAAGTAATTTTATCAAAAGAAAGCTGCTCTTATGAGGCCGCAAATTAGCAAGAGAATTTTAGGACTGTCTCCCTTCTCCAGGTACTTCACACTGATGAGCTCAAGGGAAACAGGATTATGAGTCTGTCACAGAGTCTGAATGGAAACATATTTCACAGCAGACCAGCGGGGCAGGTTGATTTTTTCAAATATTATGACTTTATTCTCATTTCATTTTCTATTACCTTTCCTCAAAGTGTTTTATGGCTATTTGTTCTGGAGTTTGTTCTAGTTTTGAACATGAGCAGAAAATCTTGCTGAAACACAAAAGGAGCTATTAAAAAGTCCCGGGGTTTTTGGATTAAATAAAATGAATCAATGGATTCCTGAGGTGAATAGGTGCCACTTGCACATTGAAGGAGGTGAATTCTCCAAACAAAAGAGGACAAAAGTGAAAATGATGCAGTCATGTGTGTTGACTCATAACAACAATTGAGAAAAGTTGATTTACAGAAAAATAAATACAGAATGCCTGAGAGCCTTATTGTATTCCACTGTCTTTTTATTTTCAATTGTAAATTAAATGTTTTCCTTCACATAAATAATGACATTTCCAACATACATTGGTGGCTAAAAATTATATAGGGTATTAAATCATGTCATTTTTGTTTGGCGTCATCTATAAATTGCCATTTTATCTTTATTACTCTCCACTGAAAATTGCAGACACAAGATTATCCAAACACCCACAAAACTGCTGCTGTTTGTCCTCTCAGGCCAATGGAAACATCTCATGGCAGACGCAATACAATGACAGCATCTATGGTGGCAACCCGCACTACTACTCCTGGGATTCTGGCCGCTATCATAAATGCATCACGTACGAGTGTAAAGTTACAATTGTGCCTGTGGCAACATCTGTGCACTTATACAGCTGTGTGGCATGCAGTTCTTCGTGTGTGCCGATGCTTAGCACCACTGGCAACAAATACTGGCTGAGTAGTATCCAGTTCTTAGGGGTACCCTTGTTTAATACACAGCTTGCAACGACCACATAGATTAAAACTGGTACGCTGTCCAGCTTGACTGCTGTATGTTACAGATCAATGGCATTGAATTGCAGAAGGATCGTAAAATAAATCAGCATGTAGTTCCACAGATGATTTCTCAATTACGTGGTCATTTGCCATTTTTAGGCACTTATTGTTGGTTTTAAAATACCATATTTTGATATGTCTGAGCAGCTGTTGCTGAGACAAATCACTGAAACACAAGGCCAGTAGCTTGTAAGACGGCTCCTTCGCCGGTTTGAAAAGTGAAAGTGACTAGAAACTAAAGCTTTCAGATACATTTCGTGGAATAGAAAGAACGTGACAATAATGAACAATGCACATTTATGTTCGCTATGGAAATCACCACTGACCTCAAGTTTAGACATTCAACAAAGACTCCCTCTTCTCAAACTCTTTGGATCTACACCGTTCACACGGAGGACAGATTCAATTCAAAGCGTCTGATTTTTGCCGAGAAGCGACGAGTTTGCAGGTATGAATAGTGACATTTGTTTCTTTGTCGGTGACACCCGTGTAAATTCTGTTTCTGTGTGGACAATCGCCGTCGGTGCTCCTCCGTCTTCGGCATTAATTCAGCAGCAGGATATTTTTTCACCCCTCTTCAATCTCTGCCAACTGCTAGGTGTCATAAAACACTTAAAATAGAGGCAGACTAACAATGAGACAGATGCTCGAGGGTACAGATTTTGTGAAAGCTTCTGCAATCTAAGTTGAAAGCCTGCAAGAGTCAGGCAAACACTCTCGCTGACGCTGCTGCATTATAGATGGAAACAAAATAGGCATGGCTGTTTTATCATTAGTTCCTCTGTGTGAATGCGAGATCAATGCAATCTGTGATCTTACTCGGAGATAGCGCTCGCTCACGGACAGTCAGAACTTTCAAACTTAGTTAGAGTGCAGCGGTGGTGGCGATGGCTTTGTTGCAATATTGATAGGACAAATCGTAGCACTACCACAGTATTTACACTGACGGAGCGGTTTAGAGAAGTTAGAGCAATAGAAAGTTCTCTATGATGCATTGAATATTTATGTCCCAATTATGAGGAAGACATATATGCCATGTTGGTAGTTTAAGCAATTCAAATATTGAGTTCGAGACGCACTCGATTTTTGGGAGGAGGAAAACGTGGCAGTACACGTTTCTATGAGGTTGAAAGGTTCAAGTGTTGAATCTTTGACCACAACCAAAGCAGCAGCTGGATGGAATACATTTAAAGTAAAACAGGTTTGTTGGAAAAGCTTTTCTGAGAAGATTTGAGTCCTGCTGGCAAACTGAAGGAAGCCGTTTGAGATGTTCGCCAGGACCTCTCCAACTTTAATGGCCCGCGTGCTGTGGAGAGAACTTTGCTCTTTTTTTTACCCCAAACACGTCTCATGTGGCTTCTTCCACTTACGATTGATTAATTCACAGCTGCATAATACAAAGAATCAATTCCAGCTGAGGCATTAAATTACCTGTAATTAAGCTATTGATTGAACGTCCTGTTCTGATCCCAGGAAATAGATTTTATTGTCCATTAATGTAACTTAAAATCTTCTGCGAGGGTATGAGAAACGACGACTGCTGTCATTCCGGTAAGTGAGCCATCGGTCTTGCGGGGTCTGATATGCGCCTCCACCCAGTAATCGTGATTTACAAAAACGCAAAGAAAAGGTTATTATAAACAGACTTTTTCAGAATTGGCCTTGCAAGATTAGGGCCGATTTAAAACCAAAGATGGCATTTTGAGCCATTTTTAAACCATGGAATGCCAAATTTGATAAGAAATTCCCATCTTAAGACCATCATTTCAGTCTTTAATCATAGTACAGTCATATCACTTAGTTTTAGCTAAAAAAAAAACATGTGCAGTTACTCTTTAATGTGGGTTTGATAATGTTACTTAAAAGACATTTCAGCACTGGAAGTACCTCTTCCTGCATAATTCCCAGGATGAGTAAAAATGAAAAAGACAACCACTAACAGTCTGTCGACATGAATATTTCTTCAAGTAAAAATCTGATTTGGACACTGAAGTGAACAATGCAATTATCATATAACAAAAGCGGACACAGTCGCCTTTAGCCTCGACTTACTATTATTTCATTTTGAGATTTTTGGTGGCAAGAAATTCAGATATGCTGCAGATGTTGTGTGTTTGGAGTCTCCACATAAGTCACTGTCTCTCTTCTTTAATGTTTTTTTATAACTTTCTAAACCTTTGAATACAGTTTAGGTCCCATTATGGAAATATGGCTGCTCAGTTATGCATGCAACCTCCCCGTTTTCATCAAGCTACATGACATTCCTTCACGGAAACACAGGAGTTGAATAATTAGAGGGGACTATTTTGTGTTAATGCATTTAATTATAATGTTGTCATGAATAAATAATTCATGCAGACTTTTTTTGCTTTATTCAAAGTATCTACAATTCAAATGCAGTCATTTACTTTTTTTTTACTCCCCACTTTAGGTTCATGGAGAGTTTGTAATGGCCAAGGGGAAGCAGCCATATATATACTCGCTTCACTATAGGGGCACATGATGCACTTGAAATATCTTCCTCAAAGTCTCATTAGGGTTTTCCTGAAAGTTTCAGTGCAAGCAGACATGTTTATTTGATTGCTTCCATGGTCTCCTGAGAGTGAAAAGGAAACCTTGGTCCATTTTGAGGCTGTTGCATAATGTAGCCTTCTTGTTCCCACACTGACAGCAGGACTCGGAGCATATAAATGTTTCACGATAGCCATGAAATAACCATTCACCCCCCCCCCCCCCCCCTCTTGCTAATTCGGACGCCACCTCTAATCAACTTCTCTGGCTGCAAATTTCTATAGCAATCTGATCGTTGGTGGGCGGGACCCGCTGTGATTGGTCTGTGTTAAAGATCAGAAGTAGCAATATTTGGCTGAATAGAGACATTTGTAACAATTGTGCCTATTTTAGAAACTGCATCATGACCAATTAAGATTCTGAATGAGCAAATGAGAGAGTGAGTGAATTATTAGAAATTGGAGGAGTTCCACAAATCTCACGACAACGGCTAACCTCAGTTTATTTAAACAAACAGGCACAGCCTTTTAAGGAATACGTCGAGGTTTGAAAATTATGCAACGACAGCATTAAAGACATTCAACAGTTGAATTGTAAAATGAAGTCCAGCTGCGCACAAGTCTCAACGCTCTGAATGAACGATTGTTCTAAAAGTAGACTGAAGATCATTTCTAGTTTTGGTTTCATCTTTAGTTGAGTGTCTTTTCAATAACAATTTGCATTTGTATCGTAGCATTCAAGGTACTTAAATAAAAGTTGTACATATAATAACTGTATTGTACCATTGTTGTACTATTATTTAGGGCATTGAAAACTAGCTTCAGCTATACATGCTGTGTGGTATGTGGTACTGATCCATGACAGACATGTTTTCTTTAAAAATGTATTTAATGTGTATTTATGGGACGTAGGACTTACACGTTTACCAATGAATCGATTGTTGGTGTTACTGGCTAATTAAATAATGTATCTTTTTTGTTTGTGATATCTGACAGACATGTAATATGTGCCCCCGGTGTGTAAAAGCATTTTAAAGAAAAGGACCTTAAATCTTTTATTTTATGAACAGTTATAATAAAGTATCTATATATTTACTTAACAACAACTGTTCTGTAAATACCCTATGTATCCTGTGACTGTACATGGTGAACATCATTGCATAATGCTTGTATGTAATGCACATACTGCTTGTACTACTGTTCATCTGCCCGGGGACAGAGCTATATCTCTGCACAATGCATTCGATTTCAGGTGTTGAAATGTATGCTTATTTTATGTGGTCCCTTTCACAAAAGCGGCCAGTGTTAGGAATCTTGCTGAACGATGCTTTGCAGCGTATCAGGAGGGTCAAGAGGATAATACATAAATCAAGTCATCACATAAACTCGAAAACCGCCACCCCATATGCGGTGTTATTCACACATTTGCTGCTCGAGCAGATCTTTCCATGTGGTTTAAAACAACTGGCTTCCAGAAAACAAAAAGTGAAAACTAAATTCTGCTCCACCGTGTATTTTGTTACCTCAAGTGACAATAACTTGAATGGATATGTCACGGCAAAATTGAATAATGCACGTTTTGAGCGGCTTCTAATGCAGCGGAGGGCTCTGTGTTCGCACTCAGCACAGTGCAGCAGTAGCTACGACTTTTCTTAATAATGTAATGCTTTCCATTTGCTAATCTCCGCTGCACCAGCAGCAATGTCACAAGGTCAGAGACATGAGGTTTACATGCTCCTGCTGCACCAACGAGCCCTGGAGAACTCCGCTGACGCAAACCCCGGAAAGTTAAGAGGACGGCTTAATCGGTCCTTGAATTATTCCAAGATGCGCGCACACACTAAACTGTTTGTTTGGGCTTCATATCGCACGCATCGGCATGGGGATTCTAATTAATTGAACCAACAAAATGTCTAATAGTGCACAAATAATTGCTTTTATTACCACATGAGTATTCACACCGTGTATATGTAGCACCTTTCTGTACCAGTTTGGACTTAACGGCAAGAGGCTTGCCGAATATCTCACACAATTTAACATCCACACTTACAGTTTTTGTCCATTTTTTGAGCACAGTCTGGATAAAAATGATGGGAACTTTCTATATCTCTGGCTTTTCTCTCATCTTTCAGTCGACCGCTCTCCACCAGGCTGCAGTGGCTTAGGTGAGAACTTCGTCTGTACTCCCACCTTCAGCATTTCCTCAAAGTCCCAATCCAAATCCCAACCAGGATAATCTCATCCCTCCACTCTGATGTACTTCCATTTATCCTAGCCTTGTACTACTGCCAGCTCAGTCCCCGTGTTAGGGGAAAGCAGAAGAAAGAGGATTTCTTCTGCTTTCCCCTTGCTCGGGCCCTTCACTGAGGTTGTAAGTCCGTACCGCCTTGGAGCGCCGCAGAATCTGCTCAATGTCACCGCTGCAGCGCCCCGAGACACACTGGTCACATGCTCGTTATCGTGCGACTTCCAGCTGTGGGTTCATACGAATGACTTCAAAAGACCAGAAATAAATTATTGTACAGCATTAGCAACCTGAAGTGTGATGCAGTGCACTAGTGTTACATTGGTAGGCATCATGAAAGGCCCATAGAAAGGTGTCACATAATACCAGAGTTTACACAATGAGTTATGTATGTCTCTAATGGTTGGCCGAGTTGCTCTTGTGTGTTATAAAAGACAAATGATTGTGCCGGCAAGATTGCAGTCATGATTACATCCATGAAGCCCATATATACAGCGAACACCTATGTGAGAAACCAACATGTACAAGAGAGAAATAAGAATACGTCAAAACACCCTTTCTGTGACAAACAAAGGCCAATAATTTGTCATCACCAGCAGCATGAAAGCATCACAAACCGAGTCAGACAACAGCTGAAATGATGGAGATAGTTACATATAATTGAACATACAGCAGTATAGCGGTATAGCAGTCATACTGTGAAGCACAATACACTAAACAAAGCCAAAGTGACTAAGAGTAATAATGAAAACAATAAATAAAGTGGTTTGCATCTACTGCTTGGCTGAATATGAAGTGTGTGGAAAAAAAATTTGAACATGACAAACTGTCCATTGTGTGACAAAAGCCACATTGAGTTTCCCAACACGATTTTTAATTAATGAATCACAAGCATTAATGTCCTCTTTCAGGAAAGTTTAATTATTTTAAACTTTGGTTGTATAGATGACTAATAATAAGGAAAAAGAATCCCTAAACGACAGTCATGTTTACGTCCAAAATATGGATTCATATCAAAAATATACTCAGCCAAAACAAAACAAAACCCTTGCACTAACTACACATAGATGACAACAGAGGAGATTAGCAGCCCAAACAACTAAACAGCCATTCAACAGCAAAGCAGCATCAGCAGCCATGCTGTCAAGTACAACCAGTAAACCACTGATGCCGAGACATCAACTCATGATATCCACGTTAGTGAATTGCCACTTCGTTAAAAGCAGAGCACTGATACCAAAGTAATCTCTTCGAGAGGAAACGCTGGAGGTTTAAGCCGCACAGATGGAAACTCCTCCAGGTTTGTAAGCGGCCTTTGAAGCAACCGCCTGCCGATTGTTTCTCCGGTAAGAAATTACAGTAAGCGACCACCTACCTTGCGTGAGACGAAGGCCATGTTGAGTTCCTCATGAAGCAAATATCACTGGGAAATGATTTGAATGGGATGTGTACAAGAACGCAGTGACGGCAACATCCCGGCAAAGATGTTGTCGCCCATCATGCTAAAACATGAGTATTCATATTTCACAACAACATAAATCAGCTGCATGGAAGCAGTCAGACAACAAGCCGGACAACAACAAATAAATAGCATTGCACATGGATGACCACAGCAGTAGCCAACATATAAATTGGCTAGTGTATTTCAATCATAAAACACTGAAGCAGATCAGATGTTGCATTTTAGTCGTATTTGAGCAAAATTTAAAAATATGTCAACCTATCTTGTGTGTAACAAAAAACACATTGAGATTACATGAAGCCAATATTACAGGGATATGGTTATTATGTGAATGAGCTACCAGAATGATGACAATCATGTTTACATCTTTGAAGCCGAAAAACAATATTACTCTCCACTAGAAAGCAATAGGCCACCAGCGAGCCAGTGGGCAACTCTCACGGCTGTGAAAAATAACCACAACAACCACAAGAGAAATATGTAACACACACACACACGTGAATATTCTACGTCGGCATTGAATGCAAGACAATAACAAAGCAGCAGACAAGCATGAAAACATCAGCATTGCCATCGATACGTGGACATCAGTTCAAAAGTGGGAATGCAACAATACAGCAAGCTGCTTGTGTGAAATATCTCACACAAACATGTGTTATGATTATTTCAAAAGCATAAAAGTATAGTACAATAAACATAAAAAAGCATAAGCTCAGCCACTAAAACAAAACTGATTACTAATTGATGCCCTTACAAATGCATCGAGGTGTAAGCAGCAGAAGTTGGCATGAAACAAGCAGGAAACACCAAAGCGGCGTTAGCTACCTTTTAGTCAAACACGCGGGCTAAAGCCTGACCAAGAAGCTGCACACACAACCAGCAACTTGACAGTGAGCTGCAAACAGGAGCACTTAGGAAGAGAAGCACCACTACTAAATATTCCTCCACAAATCCATCCTATAAAGCAGCATGTTGACAGGTGAGCTAGCTTAAACCACACAAAATGCTCCATGAGCAGCAGCAGCAGCAGGTGTTTGCAGCAGTGTCTCATCGGAGGAAGAGTGAGCGGAGCGCGGCCTGAATTTAAAAGGGAACAGCGCCTCAATTGAAAATCCCAACGGGTTATTCCCTTTGGCCTAGGAAAGTTCAATCGTTTTTTGTGACGAGCTAGTCTCTCTCAAAGCCCCAAAAAAACACAGGAGTCAGTCTGAAGCGTGTGATGTGGAGTCTGCTCCATAGACAATGAGTGTTGGACAGATTTTCCGATGTATTCTCCGTTCTGAAACAGAAAATGTACCCGTCTACTAAAAACATTCATCTGTAGTGTCATCGATAACATATCACCCAAAGCATTGTCTCAGGAGCAGTTACACTTGATGACATCAGAAATTTAAGTTTTAGCACGATGATATTTGCTATATTTTTAGAGGAATAACTGAATTTTTTCCTCTTGATATGTCGCAGTGAGCACGGTGTATCCTGATGTCTGCATGAACGAGCTGGCAGGCCATCAAGTAGTTTGGTCGTGATTGTTTTGCGATTATCTGCTCTATTTAGGACGGATGAATTTACTGCATTTCGGTTACTTCTGAGAGTCAAAGGTCTGATAACTGCACAGCACCTGGCTGCTAAATTATTTCAGCATTCAAACTAAATGAAGAAAAAGTTTAATTAGCAAATGCGTATGGCATGAATGAGTATAATGTTCTGAAATGGAACGAGAATAGATAGATACTTTATTTATCCCCCAGGGGGAAATTAGTTTGTGGCAGCAGCAAGCAAAATTACATAGGAGGAATACAAATATGAAGTATGGAAAATACTCAATATATACAATACAATAGCATAGCAGAACATATTCCGTTTAAGAAATTAAATAATAAAGAAAATGCAAAGTACAAGCAATGACAAATATCATTGTCTGTTAATATGAGCCTTATCAGCTCCATTGGTTTCAAGCATGTTGCTGTGTTCCTTATTAATAGTGAAAAGGTCAAAATATAAGCTAATATGACGTTGTGACATTGTTGGCATTGTCCACTGTTAGCCAATGGGAAACCCATCTCTACAAAGGTACACAGCCTTCAGAACCTCAATGTTGATTTAAGAAGTAGGACTGCTAAAGAGGACAAAAACAATGTTCTCAGTTTAAAGAGGCCTGATTCTAATCAGTCTGACACAGTGTTTGCATTTGCGCTGCTATGCTCACCGACTTATCTTACAAGTCTCCAAATTTGTTTCGTGACATTGATGCAGTCGTCCGACTCCATCTCAGAGTCAGATTTTCGGCTTGATCAAAATGGATTTCTTTTGTGATGTGAAATTAGCCATTTAAAGGCCCACATGAAGTGTAAGCTGAGCCCCAGATGGAAGCCTTTCTTGCTCCTCAATGATAAGAAGTGAATAAAGTTATGGATTCTTGTGTTCAGTAAGCACTTTATAGGCTAAATAAGGAATGTTTTGATAGCAGGGTATTAAAGGAAAAAGCCATAGTAAGACACTTGTTTATGTTGTTGTGTGTGCCATTCTCCCTGTGATAGTTTATTATAACATTAAGATATGTATTGCAATAAAGTTGAATAGTATAAATGTTTTAAACATTATGTAACATTACTTGAGGTTTTGTGATCCATTGATGTTTCATCCATCATCGGGTCTAAATTTGAATCTCTCCCATACTTCCCTTTAAAATATCTGCAAAACTAATGACATTCCCTCAGCTTTGAGGTTAGTGCTAATTAATTATCTTAAGCATGCTGACATTTGCGTTCAGTTCAAAGTGCCTTAAGGTGCTTTCACACTTCATGGTGTCACACACTTTTTAATGGACATATTAAAGAACTGACCAAGTAAACAGAGTTGGATACAAGTACACGTTTTTGAGGTGAGTCCCACCTTTTCAACTCTCGGTTTGGTTGTTTAGTCTGCACCAGTATTTACTTTAGAGCTTCCATACCAGCCCAAACAAAACATACTACCTAACGGACCTGAGTTTGTTAACCGAAACAAAGTGGTTCGGTGTGAAAGCACTCATAGGTCGAGCCTCACGGAGCCGCTTTCTTGGCTGTCGACTCTTAGCGCTGTTGCTTTAAGAAAATTGCAACATCTCCCAAAAGTTATGTCGGCATATTGAAATTGTACACAAGAGAAAGGTAATTGACGAGACTTTATCACAAAATGAAACGTGGAATTTCCTTAGCATGCCGGATTCATGATGCACAACAGCGTACAAGAGTGGAATTTCACAATAAAAATAACTAATCACTCAATGGGAACTTCAACACATTTTCTTGGACAACTCTCTAAATGTTAATAGAAAAGTTAGTGAAACCGCAAACCTCAAGGTTACTGTTTCCTTGTGCAATGCGGACAGAATGTCTTTCACCAAAGTGCCCTCAGTTGCACCTGCAGCACTAAATTGAAGGCCACAACTTTAATTGGAATCTACTGTGTGTGTGTGTGTGTGTGTGTGTGTGTGTGTGTGTGTGTGTGTGTGTGTGTGTGTGTGTGTGTGTGTGTGTGTGTGTGTGTTTGTGTGTGTGTGGTCACAGCTGCGTGATTGTATCGGCTGGTGCTGAAGAGGAGCAGCTTCCAGACTGCTGTCAATAACTAGGTTTCGGTTCGTGTCCTGTGTGGTGACATCAGAGATGGCATAAGCTGCCGGTGACTCAACCCGACGATGTCAGCTGTCAGGCACATGCAGCAGCAGGAGCTGACATGGAAGGCCTCAGGCGGACACGTCGTACGACATGTATGGTCATGATGTCGGTCGAGTTATCCGCTGCATCATAGCACACAGATGTTATTGTCGCTGTCATGTTCACAGCGGGTCTGGAAATCCATTGATATGATAGACACACGAAGTCTGCCATCAATCTGTGTGTTTACTTTCAGTATGATTTAAAAAAAAGAAAGAAAATAACCTTAGCTTTTTTACAATATAAAATCACTTGGGATGTTTTATGTCCAGGAAATTGTCTTCTCTATTCACATCTTGATTATCAGAACAAGTGATTTTAGGCATATAGCTGAAGTTGGAAAAAGTGTAGGAAAGCTCCCTTATTTTCAAAGCTTAATTAAGAGAAATGTGTTGTTTGCCTTCTATTGTGATTGTTAACCCAGGTGCTTTCTGGGAGAGCTTCAGCCACTATTTCCACATTTTTATTTTCATACCATGAAGGAGCAGCTAGAGGCAGAAAAAGAACAGAGTGCATGAAATACAGAAGGTCTTAAGCCAAACAATGCAAAGGCGACATCAAAGCCAACATCATTATCAAACTAATTTTTGATCTGAAAAAAATAAACATTCAGTACAAACAAAATAAATATTCCTTATATAGGAATGTTGTTACAAAGATTTCAGACCAGATCAAAGTCATCTGAACCTCATTTGGGTTCATTTGACCCTCGGATCAAGATGAAAGCTTTATTGCCTCATACTGTTCAGCAGCCCTCTCCAATGTTGAGAGTATTGACAATATCAAAGAAAGAATTGTACCAAAACGTGCAGTTCAATAAGCAGGAGATGATTTTTTATTTGTTTTACAATTCTGTATTGCTCCACTGACACACCCACTTTTACTTAAATTCACTTCCGTTGATTGTTTCACACACATTCCAATTACCTGCATAAGTTTCACTTGTCAGGCAACGTAAACAATTATTTTTTTTTTTACAGTAAAACGCGTACATTTTAATAACATGTTGTGGCGTAAAAGAACACAAAATATGCAACTTGGAGCCCTCTGACTGTACTTCAGGGGCTCTGTCGTAGGAATATATCAGCATAAATCCATATTGCAGGCTCGTTAGTCGAGCACACCTCAAATTGTTTTGCTGCTCGTTGTCAGTTCGTTTTTTCTATTATTAATTACCTCAGCTTAATACAAGAGGATTTCTCATTTTAGACGGTCATTAGAAACACATTACTGCACCGCTGATGCGACGTGACTTATTTACTCCACAACAATTTCCTCTCTCGCGTCGCCTCAAAGGCTCTGAAATGAGCCTGGGAAGGCAGGGACAGGCCCAGGTTACGCTGGAGAGAAAACACACAATATTTTGTGTCGTGGCAAACAAGGCACGTCGGCGAGCAGCTCGAGCTGAAAGAAATGAATTTCTGAGTTTGCCTTTGCAGCCCTCAGCAGGGCACTAACGTTATATTATTGACTGTTAGCAGCCCTCAAGTTTTTCTATTACCTTGGTCCGTGACTTGACATCACTGTTAAATAGCGGCACAGCATGTTCTTTTCAGTTTGTTGAATGGCTCTGACCCCGGGAACCCTCAGGTCCGAGGGAAATATAGGTGGAGAAAGGAGGGAGAGGTGGAGAGGTCAGCGTCAAGGTGATCGGCCTTCGGAGAGGAAAAGTGTGTCTGTGCCTGCGAGTGTGTTTGTGTGTGCTGGACAGTGTTGTTCGTATACAGCTCACGTGGAAGTGTGTGCCGCCTGTGTGGTTGTTGGAGCAATCCAGTCCTCCGTGTTATTGAAAGTGCATTGATATTTGCTCAGCCCATTCTCCGTATGATGAATGACTGTGAGCTGTGTGGACAGATAAAATAAATAGCTCTCCCTGCTCTAACTATGGTCCTCCGTCTGATGGTGCTTCAAAGGCGAGCTGCCTTTAGCCCCTTACAGCCCGAACAAACAATAAGTATTCCGCTCTTTCAGTGCACGGCGCGGCACACTGACTTATCTTGTTGTCCATTTGTTCATTTTCAAAGAGCGTGGAGATTTTAAGATCTCGGGGTGATGAACGATGTCTGGCCCTTAGCGGCGTTTCCTCCCTTCTGTGAGAGCGTTGAAGCCTTGGGTCTCACAAACTGGTTGGAACTGGTTGCAGTCGTTGCAGTGGTCATGGCTGGGCACGGTGAAGAGCACAAGTGTGGTAGAGATTTCAACGCCCTGGATATGTGCTGTATCTGTTGAAACTTAATGCAATGGATTTACTGTCAGTCATTTAAAATTGGAAGGTATGTCGTATTTTACCGCCCGATGCAGCAACCTGCGACGAGAGATAACGCGGAAAACCAAACAGGTTCTCTGTTTAAAAGTTCCGTAACGTCCTAAATCAAGCCATCGGCCAGTATCAACCGTCACGCCTATGAAAATTTCATGTGCTGAAATCTTTGGACGCTTTTTTGTGAGTGTGACTGATCAATAAGCTGTAAGCTTGCCTTTGACTTCACTGTTATCAACCTGCCAAAGGCCTGACCTGATGATTCCTTCCCATTGCTAAATCCATACCTGCCCACACAAATGAAAAAAAAAAAAAGTTGTCTCAGATAGTGGGGCAGTACACATACATAGAAATAGTAGGTTCCAACCAAAAGAAGCATCTATCATTCAGCCAACATGACCACATTATGCAGAAGTGTTGACATTACCCCACATGAGCTAAAATGACCTTCAGATGAAAATACAGGAGATGCAGATTACAAGTCAAGATACAGCTCAAGCATAAAAAAAATATATTGAAATTTCAACCATATGCAATCCAAAGCGGAGTTATACTGCTCCGCATGCTTAGGAGAGTAATACCACTTGAGACTGTGTTGCTGGAGGAAGTCACATGAGATGGGTCGTCATAGAATAATATTCAGCTTTCCACCTGTGTCTGTTCTCCAGATCGACGTTTAAGCAATATAAAGTAGAGTTGTTATGCTCTCAAGTTTACTCTAAAATGGGGGAAAATGTACTTATTTTTGCTAAATTTGTGGCCCAGATTTCAAAATAGATTCAAAGTATGTGATGGGCCAAAATAATTGAGGTTACACCCGTCCACTCTGACAATAAAGGATGTTATTAATGTCAAGAACGAGTGAACACTGTTACATTTAGCTATCAAAAATGTTATTGATAACCACTCGGTTATTCTGTATTATATTCTGTGTTTACTTCGGTCTTGTCAAAAATCATTTGTGTGCTTTAGAAGCTATTGGTTACCCTGTAATTCTCATGGCATAATGGCTATCAATGTCTTTTTCTCAAGGAGCTTTTATGTTTTGAATGCGGCAATCAAACAAAAAGAATGTTCCATGGTGCTCTAATAAAAGGTTGAAATTAGTTTCTCATTCAATTCAACTTTGGTGGCTACGTACGCGTTGTTTACAAGAGACACAGCGGTGAAAGGATACAGAAAAAAACACAGCAGAAACTGTAGAGAATGTGTGCCGGTTGACACCAAAATGATATGATTTACGACAAGGTAATGGTTGAGGTGAGGTCGATTGTTCGCAGGTACATGCCGTACTTACAGAGAACAACTTGTTTGGTAAAAAAAAAAAGAATGTGTAATCTTACAAAGGCAGGGTTGATCTCAAATCAGTTTCTTGTCCTTTTCCACAATCTAGGGAAGGAGATTACCAGGAACATTCTGTGGTTTCAATCAGCAATGACAGTTGGTGAGTGGGCGTGTACCATTAGGACAATGGCCAAAGCCCGTTGCCGTTCGGTTCATCGCTTATTTTTATCTGTTCTTGAAGAACTTCTGTTACACTTCCTTGGAGAGCGATTACCTCCCAAGGAGGTTCACTCAATGTTGCCTTTGCAGCGGTGACGACTGGGAATGGACAGAGGCAGATTCATCCATGCCAGCACGCTGAATAGCTGCTGTACCTATGGAAATCCTACTGAATGGATTAGAATTTCACATGTTTACATATCATGCTGCAACCTGCCGCGAGAGATAACAAAGAAACCAATAAAACCTCAACAAACAGACTTTTCCAGCGTCTGTCATGCTGCTTGGAGATTCCTGTGAAATCCCAAATAAGAGATACATATGCCTCTGTGAACGTTGGATAATGCAATGTCTATTTGCTCTGCCTTGATGATTTGTCTACAGACTGCAATTCCATGAGCGTGAACTCAGAATACCGGTATGTTACTTCTAAACTAAACCGAACTGTCACTCAACTTCTGAAACGAGCGCTTTGAGGGTTTTTCCTTCACCACCTCGGGTAAGGCCGCTGCATGCGTGCAACCTTAATGCTTTACTCCTGAGTGAGCATCCCACTCCCTGCTTTGGGCTGTGGGTATAATGTCTCGTTCCATTGGTTTGATACAACTGAAGGGTGCACTTAAAAGCTTCCTTTTAGTTATGTTCTTTGTCCCAACAGCTGACTACAAACACTACATTTTACATGTCAGAGGATGTTGGGCGGATTCTGGTCTGTGAGCCGCACATGAGATATTAATAACTCACCTGTCCGTGTGTGTGTGTGTGTGTGTGTGTGTGTAGGTCTATGTTTATGTGTTGTCAGAGAGAGAGATAGAGAGAGAGGTCTGAGTGTAGATATTAAACACCCACAGCTCCCTCTAGCTTCTCCACTGTGAACAACTGTGCCAAAAGCAGAGGGGTTGGAGGAGTGTTTGTGTGCGTGTCTGTGTGTGTCTGTGTGTGCGTCCATGCATCCAGGTTCAACCAGGTCCCTCTTGCAAGCTCATTTGTCATGATTTAAAACAGGGATGGCGATCTGGACTAGAGCAGGGCCAGAATCAAGGACCAATTTGCCAAACTCGTTGGACTGGTTTTCTCTCACATCTCTTGAAACAAACAAATAATGCTTCAAATCAGCAAACAGCAAATTGTTTCGGTGGAAGCGATTATTAAACACGGAGCAGCATATAATGCCTTTGTTTGGCTCAGTCTGTGAAGAAATATTCAGCTTCTTGTTTTTTCCACTCTGCAGTCAGTGAGAGAGCCACTCGTACTGCTGATGAAATAACAATGTAAAATATTCTGAGAGACAGACTATCAGAGACTTGGCCAAAGCGCTGATGGAAAGAAGCAATGAGACCAAGACTGAGCCGCTGAAGAACAAATGAGAGAAGAAAAAAGGAAAGTTTAGACAAAGGGTGTCACTAATGAATTTACTGAGAAGAAAAATCAGAGAGAGAGCACAGAGAAACCTTAACAATACCATGAAGCTTGTGCAGCAGAAGATCGTTTATCCCCTCTGCGAAGCCCCACCGCCCGAGCCAGAGCTACTATGGAGCCCACACTGTGTCAATAGCCACACTTTTAGTTTCGTATGGGAA
This sequence comes from Taurulus bubalis, assembly GCF_910589615.1. Classification (NCBI taxonomy): domain Eukaryota; kingdom Metazoa; phylum Chordata; class Actinopteri; order Perciformes; family Cottidae; genus Taurulus; species Taurulus bubalis. The sequence continues at coordinate 22,386,564 of NC_136597.1, read as the reverse complement.
ATGAATAGAGGCCTCTGAGACATAAGTCATGTGTTTGATCCGCTAACTGCTAACGGAATTACCAGTCCACAAACCCGCTGTACCGGCTCACTTTCTTATTGTCGTGTATCCTGTTTGGCTAACCGCTAACGGGACTAGCAGTCCACAAACCCGCTGTACCGGCTCACTTTTATTGTTGTGTACCTTGTTTGTCTAACTGCTAACAGGACTACCAGTCCACAAACCGCTGTACCGGTTCACTTTCTTTTTGTCTTGTATCCTCTTTGCTAACCGCTAACGGGACTAGCAGTCCACAAACCGCTGTACCGGCTCAGTTTTATTGTTGTGTACCTTGTTTGGCTAACTGCTAACAGGACTACCAGTCCACAAACCGCTGTACCGGCTCACATTCTTATTGTCGTGCACCCTGTTTGGCTAACCGCTAACGGCACTACCAGTACACACACAGTGAGCAGACAGCTTGGTGAGTTAGATTTTTGTCTTATATGACGACCTTGAGCAGACTGCCTGCATACGCTGCCGCTTGCTTTTAGATTTAAGTTTGTTTTAAGACGCCTTCACGCCATTGGTGTCTAGATGGCAGGTTAGCCAATTGTGGGTTGTATCCATTCAATCACAAAATAACAGTGGTGGTTGAAGACTCACCTGGTGGAGATCTGCCTTCTTCTGACGCCACCTTACTAGTTGAAAACGTCGACTGTTGCGAATTTGCTTTGCTGCTATGGATAGTTTTAATTGCCAAGTATTATTTGTCATGCTCCCGGTGTGTTCAGTCCTTTACTATAAAAAAGGGCTCACACAATAGCCCAACTCAAGCACATTTTAGAGGTCTGTCAATAGGTTGAATTGCATAGTATGGATAATGATGCAAAGTAGTGGCTTAAAATATAAACATAAAAAACACAAAAGCATGTTTAGCAAAAATAGATAATAAATAATGTAATTTGTGGTAAATGGGCAATAACATGCAAAGCAATCGTTATGGTCATTCAATAAAGCCTTTGCGAGGCCGTCCTGCACTCTGGGTAACATCTGGACTTTCTGACTAATTACTGATGAAAGATTACCTCTGCAGTGTGTCATGAAGGACCAACACCAGTGCCAGCTTAAATGAATGATGTCCAGTGCAGTGTAAAAACTACAGTGGAACCCTGACTGACTCAGTGACTTTGTAGTCAAAACCTTTGTTCTGCCGGACAGCTCCAAATGTATCACTGTGACAATGTGACAATGTGTCCACGTTGTTGAAAAGTGCACGTGTGAAAACCTAGAATATCCGACACTGTGACCTGCAAAGTCTGGAGTTTGACTCCTGCCTGTATTAGCGTCACACCCCACATCATCGTGGCTGCCTTTTGTCTGAAACCTTGTTCTCTGAGATTAGTTTTACTCAATGTTGAATAATGTAATTTTCAGCGGCATAATTCTGTGATTTTAGTCCCAGACACAGCAGTGTTGTGTGTGCGTGTGTGTGCGTGTGTGTGTGTGTGTGTGTGTGTGTGTGTGTGTGTGTGATTATTACAAGGCGCTTGTCAGACTGCAAGTAAACAACCTGATGTTTTCTTTTCAGTCAAGCTCTCAGACTCAATGGTCTGGGTTTTCTGGGTTATAAATCACAAAGTCATTTAAAAAAGAAATCCATCTTTAAAACTTTAGTTTTTATCTTCCGATAAACATATATGGTAAGATTTTTTTTACCAAACAAGTTGTTCTCTGTAAGTACTGCATGTACCTGCGAACAATCAACGTCACCTCACCCATTACCTTGTCCTATATCACATAATTTTGGTGTCAACTGTCACACATTCTCTACAGTTTCTGCTGTGTTTTTGTATTTATTTTACTGTATCCTTTCACCACTCTGTCTCTTGTAAACAAATCTTACGTAACCACCAAAGTTGGACTGAGAACCTAATTTCAACCTTTTATTAGAGCACAATGCAGGCCTGGACTGGGACAAAAATTCGGCCCTGGACTTTTTGGTCCAGACTGACCCACCACAATCCGCGCGCAGATACTGTGCCAACTCGGTCCGTTGATGTACTGTACATATAATCACACAAGCCCTTAATAACACTACTATACTGGAATGGGTCATTGTCTCCTTGTCTCTTATTTGATGTAATTTAATCTGAAAATTTTCATAAATAAGTGTTCAAAAAAAAGAAAAGGAAGGACAATAAACCATAAACACTGACAGAAACACTTTAACTCTGGTGACCTGATTTGTAATTATAATTAATCAGGATAGTATATTATTTTTTAACACTTTAGAACTAGATTTACACCACACGCTATCTATTATGTCAAGTAAAGTTCATAGACAATGTTTCTGAACATTTAGTGAATGAGTGTTTATCCACAACATCAACATGTTAGCTAGCACACTCACCTGCTATCACCACCACCAATCTCCTCCTCTCCCTCCTGTATGTTGTAACTTGTTTTATTACATTATTTGCTCTTATTGTGAAGAGCATAGAAACAGGAAGTGCTTTTACTTTGAAGGCAGAAAGTACAATGATACGTGCTTGTTGACGCTAACTAATGTTGAACGTAACGTGTGGAAAATATATACATGTCGGGTGCAAGAACGCGTTCTCAATGCTTTAACAGTTGTAATACTGCAGTTCACCAGTAAAGTGAGTCCGTTCATACTTCATAATTAGAAGCTCCACTTCATGACACTGTGCCACCATGGCAGCGGGAGCCTCACTTTCACTGTCCGACACCTCCTGAGAGGGACCCGCCGCGCCCGACGCAGCCAAAGCCCCGCAGCCGGAGGCTACGCCACCGCTGGCGGCCCCCGCAGCAGCAAACATGTTTATTATAGTGCTGCTTTCAGCAGCATCAGTTGTGAGAGCTTTTTTTCTTCTTTTCCCTCAGTTTTTCTGCACCGCCTTTTTGTTTTTTCTCCATGTTTGCTTTCTCTTCTCTCTCACAGATTGCTAATGATGTGTCATTAGCTCATCATTAAAGGTGATTGGACGAGGGGGTCTGGAAAATGCGTGGGCGGGACTACTGGGCCTATCATAGGGCCACTGGGCCTCTTATGCGTCTTTACATAGAAAAAAAAAAAAAAGGTCAGCCACTGCCGGCCCATTACTGACCGGCCCACCGGGAAAACTCCCGGTACTCCCTATGGCCAATCCACCACTGGCACAATGGAACATTGTCGCCGCATGGGTCGCCGCATTCAAAACATAAAAACTCTTTGATAAAAAAAAGGCATTGATGGCCATTATGCCATGCAAATTTCAGGGTAACAAATAGCTTCTAAAAGCACACAAATGATGGTGTCCATGTGACTGGGTGGATTTAAAAATGATCTTCGTCAAAAACCGTGTGGGATGTAAAATATTTGTAAAAAGGAGTAGTAATACAGTGATATAATAGTTTGTGATGGTTTATTAAGATAAATTAACCATTATTTAACATGTATTTTACTTGTTTTGCATCACAATATATGAGTTTGCATCAATATGTACAGGTGCCTGCAGATGGTTTGCTTCTGGGTGCCAAACGGCTATAAAAACACTTGCTTTTAACCTCCCACGTTGGGCTCACTGCTGCTTCACACAAGCTGAGGTGCAAAGCTAGTGAGAGGAGCTGTCAGGTTGTCTGCCTTCTGGCACTCGGTGGTGGCCTGTCATAGCATTGCATGGCATAGTCAAAGCCATGGCGGAAACTATCAAAGCAAATGTCGGAAGACAATCAGAGCGTGCTCGCGTCTCTCCCCGAACTCAGATGAGCGAGAGTGATATGATAAAGGAGACAAAAGAGTGTGGCGTCCTTAAGAAAAGTGCAGTTTCCAGCAGGCCTCAGTGAGAAGGGTCTTTATGGGGAAGAAAGGAGGCAGCAGGATGGAGAGGATTGGTGGCAGGGATGAAAGAACTTAGGTGCCACGTTGTTTAAGAGCTGCGTGGCTGACTGGTTGTCAGCAGGTGTGTTGAATGCTCAACGCTCCTCCGCCCACCCATCCCCTCCCTCATGCATAGGAGGAAGGGATCTGTAGTGCTCCATTAATGCACATTCATTTCCTTCATCTAGAAAATGTTACTTAATTTTAAAAACCAAGACTGAGCGATTGTTACATAAAACTGTAAATCATAGCTTGTTTAATAAAAAAAAAAGCCCCAAAACGTTGTATTTGGATGTATTGAACACCATAAGTAATATACAAGTGAAATATATTGTTTGGTACATGAAAAAATGCAAATGTCACAGATGTGCGCAAATGTGCACCAATGCAAATTTTTGAGACTTCACCTGAATTCTCTCTGCACTAAACCCTCTCTAACTTTGTTCTGCTTCACTTTATCAAAGTCAACCTTTGCAGAGTGAATGTCCACATATTGTGTTATGATTTGGGTTAAAGTTAGACCTTACAGCTGCATCATTTCAAAGAAATAATCATCCTAAAAGTGCTTTTTTTCTAGGCGGACCTGAAACCTTTTCATTTTTGCTGTGTGTCATCTTCATTTACTCTTAACCAGTAACATATAGAAAGATATTTACACATCTGAACAAAATCTTACATGTGTACCTTTTATTATAACACCGACATTATTCAAATAGCCCTAGTGGTTGCAGAGATACACCCTTTTTAGTTTGGCTATGCAATTTTCGAGCAGAGGCCTAAAAATAGGTTGGTGTTCTACTGGTTAAGATAATCAGGAGAGTGTGATTCATCTCTTCACACAGAATGATGTGTCTTCAGCTCACGCTGTTCAGTTTAGTTTCATGTGAGTCTGACCGAGGTTTGAAAACGTGTCCTCTGAAATAATGAGAGGCGCAAACTGTTGCTTCAGCGGGCCCTCATACAAAGAAACAAAACAAATATCCAACCAGGGGATGGCATTATTGCTTTTACTCTTGACTGACGGAGGGCAGAGCGTGAAGTGTGAATATATTGGTCCAAAGCTAATTCCACAGTGTTTGGGGCAAAGAAAGTCTTACATATTGATGAGACCCAGCAGGAATTTAAGACTAAACATCTCAAGGAATAAATATGCTTCAAATACAATATAGTGTGTTGCACTACAGAAATGTATATATATACAAATAAACATATAAATAAATACATTTATTTTCCTCATATGTCGTATATATGCGTTATGTGGACCCGTACATACATAATAGCATACAGGGTATGACATGCACATCAATATTCATGTTATATATTTATACATGAACCCAGGTGTACATAAATACATATTAAAACGCTCTGTAGCTGTGTGTCAATTTTAATTAAGAATTTCTCTTGGAGAAAAAGTAGCCGGTACTTTATTGCTCTTATAGTGGCAGACTATTTTCAGCTCAAACTGCAGGTGCAATCAGAGGGAACAGGAAGTAGGAGCGAGGGGAGGTGGTTGTTGAGGTCAATTGGCCTTGAAATAGAGGCAGACAGCATCTCAGGTGAGAATGGGCTCCTTCTCCCCTCAAAATATTAATGAAGCAATTATAATGCATATGATTAACAGGGAGGAACACAGAGTGCTGTGATGAGCATTGTAATTATGGGATTTGTGCAACATTTAACAGATAAGGCTGTTTGTTTTGGGGATTTTTTTTATTTATTTGTTTTCTTGTGCCTGTGTATATGTGCGTGTGCATGCTTTGACATGCATGCAAAGTGCAATTGACTTCTCAGGGAAAGAAAATGCTGAATATCCTTGAGCTCCTGCTCCCAGAGAGCCGGGATGGAAACGCCGGCATCAATATTAATGAACCGGATCAGTCGCCAGTGTGTCGGCATCTGACCACAAATGCAAATTTTTGATCATATTAATCTACAATCTGTGTTTATTGTTCATAGTTTAGGCTCCTGGGTGTTCTTATCGGTGAGAGGATTAATATCAGGCAGTAGAACGGAAACACGTGTTTCTTGGATGCAGATGGTGTTTTTTTTTTTCTTCTGTCCTAATCTCAGCTGTTGGCTCATATCATACCGTTGTTAAATCGTGAGAGAGAGAACACACACCTTCTGTCTATCTGCCTCCTCGCCCACTGACTATCTTTCTGGAGGTACCGTGCATCCTCCTATAGAAAGAGACCTTGTTATTGTTTTTGTCTCGAGCTAAAAGCTGCTTCTTTGCTTCAAAGATAGATGAACAAGAGTGCTCCAGGTCATCAAATACAGTCTGGTCTTCCTGCTGAATCTGAGTGTGTGTGTTTGTTTGTGTGTCTGTATATGTTGGCATATAGGGGTTTTGCAATCCATCATAGCGCTGAAGGTTGCTATAGAAACCCTTTCCCTCAGCCACATGACTACTGACACTAAGTTAAATTTAATCTTGACATGAATATGTTTGTAACTTTGAAAAGGCGCTTAAACTTCATGCAGAGTCCTTTTCCTTTCGATTCTCTAAATCGGGATTACCTGGTGGCACTGCAGGATCAAGGTGGCAATATGAAGGTGAACTTCAGGCACATTGCGCAATGCTGCAGCTTCACACACAGTGTGTCGGCTCAAAGACGTTAACAAAGGCAATCAACTGGCAAATAAAATAAAGATGCTTTCCCTCCAGGAAATACAAGCAATCACATGTGATATTTAAACTAATTCCAGAAGGTCACAATCAGCGGGCAGATGTGTGAGCAGTTCAATTAGCCTGTGCATGCAGCCAAGACCCAAACCATATGGAGCTATCTTTATAATATAAAAAAGAGTGTGTTCTTTAAATTTGAGCTTGGTTTTGCTCTCTTTCTGCCTTAAACTGTATGCTTGCGCTCAAGATATATTGTTGTTTGCACAGATTTCCCGTGCTCTCCTTACTCCAAGGCTGATTGCGAAAAATCTGCTCTCAGATTTGTCCTCTGCTCTTGGATTGTTTTGTGCAATAACCCTATAAAGATTCCCCCAACCAATAAAATGACAGGTGTAGCGTTGATCCGTGAGTTGATCCCTGCCTCGTTGCCGGTGTGTTCTTCTTCTTAGCAGACATGTAGTTTGAGCAGAATCGGAGCAAATCCAAGTTCAAGCAGAGGCTATTTGAGTGTTACTGCAGCAGGGTCTGACGGGCTTCCCCACCAAGTCCTGGTTCTGGTTCTCCCAGGCCTCCCGTCCCTCAAGCGGCCCAGAAATAGGGTCTGATCCTCTACTAGCATGGTGTTGGTGTTCAATTCAATTAAATTGCATTCATATTGTGTACCCAAAACCACAAGTCTCAGAGGGCTTTACAATCTGTACACATACGACATCCTCCGTCACATTGCAACAGGATAAACTCCCCCGAAAAAAAGCTTTAATGGGGAGAAAAAAGGAAGAAACCATAATGAGAGCAACAGAGGAGGGATCTCTCTCCTGGGATGGACAGAAGTACGATAGATGTCATGTGTACGGAAAGAACAACATAACATTCAATGGATATGACATAAAATATGAATATAACGAGAAGAAGTATACTACTAATGATAACAGCAGCAGTGGATATATTAGAGTAATAATAAAAGCACTGGTGTATCGGTAATAGTCACAGTAATGTGACTAATAATAATAAGGATGGTAGCAGTAGGTGTCAGCAGGAGGCAGGACCAGGGTCCAGACATAATGATCCGTGGAAATATGTGAGGTGAGAAAGCGCAAAGACTCCGGGGGAAAAAGAAAGTTAGTAATGTGCATTAATGGGACGTAAATTCATACAGGAGGGGATAGAGAAGAGTGTGTGTCAGCAAGGGCCGAGGCAGGGCCAGGGTCCAGATATAACCACGATCCGTGGAAATCTGTGAGGCGGGAAAGCACAAAGACTCCAGGGAAGAAGCTAGCGGGAACTGGCGGAGTAGTGGACCACTGCAAGTGGAGCCACTGCTGCCGGGTGCAGAGCTCACCGATACGACGCAGTGGCACCAATGACGAGCATCAAAAATACAACAACGCAGCAACGGCCAATCTTTTCGCTTCTCGTTTACTTATGCAAGTCATATACGGGCTTCGGGAATAATTTGTTTCAAAACCAGTTAAATGTCCCTCACACCAACTTTGAGTTTATTATTTGTATATGTTGTTTCTCTGAAGCAAACCAGATGAGCTCGCGAAATAACTTTAAATAGAAATGATTCAAATTGCGTGATATTGGAAAAAGTTCTCCACACAAACGCGCGTGTGCCCGTCTTGGTAAATGAGGCGGTCTCCGAGCAACATGAGCCGACGCTCTCGCTACGTTCAATACCTCAGACTTCATCTGTTGTCCCACCGGCTCCATGGGAACAGGTAATCAAGTTTGGTGAGCTATTGTCTTGGAACGGCAGCTACCTGCCCGGTAATTGGAAATGAGTGAGTGTGAAGCGGAAAAGACTGTTGCAAGATTTTGCCTGGGTGAGAGAGACAGACGGAGAGAAGGTGGCAGAGCGTGAGACAGGTTTATGGATGCCTGTGTGTGTGTGTTTGCGTGTGTGTGTGTGTGTGTGTGTGTGTGTCTCCAGCCAGATTGTCAGAGAGAGAGAGACGCTGGCATGGACCGTGCCAGCGAAATCTCGCCATCCCCCAGGATTCCTCTGCAGTGATGGCTACTGGTGTTTGTGTCCCCAGAGGGACCACTGTTCTGTCATTTCACACACAAACACACACACAACCAAAACACACACACACACACTACTCAGAGACAGCATACTGCCTTCCTCGGTATTTGTCTGTCTTTTGGGGGGATATACGCACTCCCCACAATCCTTCACAGCTGAAAACAAGCTCCTATATACTATTTTCTTATGTGTGTGTGTGTGTGGAAAAAGTCACACAACACATACACAAACAACGGCTAGTGAGGTTCAGTCATTACACCGGGGCATCCATTATCGCCCAGCACAGTGACAACAAGGTCAGGCCTCGAGGAGATCTGCATTTTATCAAAGCTGACATCGTAATGCTGCCACTGCTCCTGCCGCCCAGGATTTATGCATCACTCTCAGGTTGTTGATTCTTGACATTTTCGGCTCAGTAGGTGGCGAGAAAATCTTTGGAGCACAACAATGTTCTTTTTAAAGCTTGACATCAATCCATGTTTTCCACGTGTCGGCGGGTGTTTCGTACATGCAGATGGAGGGAGCAGGAAGAGCTTGTGCAGTCATCTACACTTGTGAGACATGCTTACACACAGGTTGCCACTTTTTAATACAGCTTAGCTTTAGAATAAATCATTTTGTTATTATTTAATAACAGCCATTAATCATGTTTGCATTGGCAAGATAGGAAAACATGCAAAATGGCTAATGTATATCTATTTCCAGTGGAAGAACCTATTATTAATATCTAGTAAACACTTAAAACTACAGACTTAAAAGTGAGAAACTCCTTTCATAAAGATGAAGTCCATGTAGGCCAACCTGTCCTTCATTAACCTACTCACTTCATTAAAGTGAATTGTATTATTGATTAATAAATAAATAGCTCACCACTGATCTGTAAATAACTAATAAATGATTATTGTAGTGGAATTACTCCTTATCATGAACTAATTCCCACAGATAACAACCGACCTGATTGCTTACAAAGTTAGAAATCCATAACCCTACTAATAGCTTATTCACTTTCCAATTAATCACACTCAAGGTTGTTATGTGTAGTTTGGCGTGACACGCCAGACAAATATATCTTGAGAATATAGGCTCTTTTGCTTCCATAACACATCTACTTCAGACAAGTGGACCGATAGCATCCAAAAAACACTTTAAGTGTGTATTCTTCACTTTCTGTTTTTGCGTCTAGTCTCCTAAATTCACCAAAGTTTAGCATCAAATAATGCTTATTTTGCATATTCAAACATAATACAACAATTCAATTTCAGAGAACTTGTAATACAAAAAGGAATTGCCTTAATGTAAATATTCAACTGGGGAAGTTGTTTGGTGCTATCTATCAGATTAAACATTTACCCTATTGACCCTTTAAGCACTATGGCACCTATATAGGGTGAGGCGGATCTGAAACTTCTATTTTTGCTGTGTTTCAATCTTTATTTACTCTAAACCAGTAACATATATACTAATATGTACAATCTGAACAAAAGCTCACATGGGTTTTCTTTATTATAACACCAAAATTATTCAGATAGCCCTTCTGGTTGCAGAGATACACCCTTTTTAGTTTGGGGATGTTATTTTGAGCAGAATCCTAAAAAATACCTCGGTTTTAAATGATTATTCTTGTGAATAGCACTTTATGAACTAGTAATCAACACTTGACTGCAGAAATGATTCTTATTATACATTTTGAAACTGAAAATTTCCCTTTAATGACTTCCTCACTATTTAATTACACAACTCCAGTGTTGTCCTTATTACAAGCCTGTTGCTGATCTATAAAGCATTCATTAATGACTTAATAACCCATAATACAGCCAATACTTGCAAAAGCTTTTATGAAGTGTGGTTAATTATAAAGTGGTACAACACAGTTAACACGCCAGAGACAAAGTTTAACAAACTCAATACTAAACCCTGAACAAGTCATCTGCAGAAAGAATTGGGTTGCAGGCGAGTGCTAAAGTACTGCCAGAATATTCTATCAATAACCATCACATTTTGAGTTATGTGTGTGCATAGAGGGAGAAAAAAAATGACAGCTGGTGAGACTGCTCAGCAGAGGGATTTGGCGACTCCGGAACGTCTTCCTCCTTCCCACAGTTATCCGTCCGGCTGAGTCCCACAAACACAAAGTGCTGTGTTTTGGATCAGGGCATCGCTTATTACTGAGGCACAGAGGGGGAGCGGCGGAGGGAGGGAGGGCTTAAAGGGACAGAGGGGAGAGATCGGGGGCAAAGAGAGGGCCAGGAAAGGACGAGTGCCAGCTCCGCCTCCAGTGTCCATCTCAGATCCTTTCCCCTCATCCTCTCCCTCCATCCTGCCGACTCCCCCTCCTCCTCCCCCCCGAGCAGCTGTCTGGTTTTCACCCCAGCAGAGAAAGACCTCTCTGATGGCGCAGACTGAGACATCAGTGTGTGTTCAAACTACGAACAGAGTCTCTAAAATCTCCATGAATTCACACCCGCTGTCTCCGTTCACATGGGCCTCTCTGGCTCCTCTCCTCCTCTCTCTCTCTCTCTCTCTCTCTCCACAGTCTCTTTCTCATCCTGCAAACTCTTCCCACCTCTCCTTCCCTCACTCCTCTCCGCCTCTCCTCCTCCAGCTGTCACTCCCGTCTCCGGTCTCTTCGGACCGGCCTTCCAGTCCACTTTTAATTGACTTGGAGTGACATGCGGCTGAGATGATAGGCGCAGTCCTCCCGGGGAGGTCGATATGTACAGATATGGAGCGCCTCCAACACCAACTGGACTCCACAGAGTCAACAGTGGTTGGCTGCAGGGTATTAGACGTAAGTGACTTTTCAAAGGAGATTTTTCTCATATTTTTAAGTCCTGTTGCAGAAATGAGGCCATGTACCCTATGTGAGGTACTTTAATATGACAGATTTAGACAACACAGCATGAGTGGCCTTTAAATCGATGTTGTTCAGACCATGAAACCAAACATAGAAGGCCTGTTTCTAATACTCACGGCCTCAGTATTAGAACCTTTTTTCTGTCAAAGTGTTTGCACAATGTGTTCTTTGAATGGATCATGCTGTACTTTCTGATACAAAGAAAAGAGGCACAGCATTCTTACAAGGTCGAAGTGAAGCATGTATTAAAAACTAATATCATTCATAAAAATATAAGAATTTGAAGACATTTATTCATTTTGGCCTTGAGAGGCTTCTGCACCTCTTTACACTTTAATTTGAAGGATGAATACCTTTTAAAAAAGAACACCGAAATGATTCAGGCCAAGCTGCCATGAATAAATATGGCAATATTTTCACAGAAATGACAACTTTGACCGCGAGATCAGGCTGAAGACAGATAGGCAACTCTACATGGGCAATGTTGCTCACTGTTGCTCTGCTGCTGCTAAGGTTTGTTACCTGTGTCTGGGTGAAGGTCTGCAGGTTTTTCTCTGGAGTAAACATAGTCGTCACTCGTTTTCACTTGTGATGCATTTTTTATTCCGGGACCTTTTGAACGGAAAGCCGCTGTGGCCTCAACACATCACGCAATTAATGAATGCAGTCGAAGGTACTCATACATTGAAGATCTCTAGAGGGAAGAGTGGGGCAGGACCAAATCTCCTTCAGGTCTTGTGATTAAAATTGTATTAAGAAAAAAAACAGGGCCATATTTAATTTATTCTTCTAAAGAAAGTAGTAGAACGTCTTCAATACACGAGCAAAACTCATATTATTGTCCATCAGGTACTGTGATTGGCACTATGGATGAGCTGTCAGTGAGTCAATGAGACATAGAAGGAGTACACAATCAAACCTGGTTTTATCCAAACAGAAAATACATACCATGCATTATCATCATACACTCAATTAAATAAACGCGTGAAGCAAATACGTGGCTATGCTATTAACACAATAACTCAAGCATTAAGGTACTGCAAGCATAAATGTACTAAGAGCAAGGGATCCACATTTTCACTCAGATAAACAATTGTTACAATTACAAACGTAAGTAAAACAAATGTATAAAAAATGGCCGTTTCAAAATATTTGACCATGCTAACATTAGCACTGGCGACCGCAGAGTTATCGGGTAACGGAGTCGCACAACTTGCACCGGCTTCTTTTCCATATTTAGCCCTTTTCACAAATCCTTTAATACACACAATGTTTTAAATGATATAGTAAAACTGTATATTATATGCATCCATCCATCTGCCTGTAACCGTTCATCCCAAGAGGGTTGCGGGTGACATTCACCATGCACGACAATTTGTTTTAACAACATTGGCCTTGAGGTGAGGCAGAATGTCAGTCCTCTCAGCAGGCGCAAGCCCAAATGGATCACCAGACAAAATGGTGGACGACTAAAAAATGGGGACTATCAGGAGGTTACTGACCGTGTGACCCCTATGTTGTACAGTTTCAAACAGAGCTCTTTCAGCGCAGCCTCTGTTTGAAGGCAACAATGCATCCGTGATGGGAAAAACATCAGGGGGCCACGAACACGGGTGCAAAGTTTGGAGGTTTGATGAGTTCTCCTTTTTGTTTGCTGCTACTAGTCGCCACTTTGTGGCATCCGAAATGACCCGAAATCTGTTGTTGCAGACTAGCACCACTAATTGAGTACTATTTGCTGTGTTTGTGTGTTGATTCACTTCAATCAAAGAGATGTTGTTCAAACACAACGACTGCAAGTGTGTGATAACTAAACATAAATTGAGTCAGCTTTATGTAATAAATAAATTGAATTGAGGCTCTGCAAATTGGACCTGGTACATGCACAACATCCACAAAGAGGTAAACAGGGGTGTTAAATGACAAACCACAGGCCTAGTCTCAGCTCAAAGGGGCACGGCAGAAAAGACACAGATGACAGAAAGCCCCCCGGACAGCTCCAGGTTCAGCGGTCACTATCATGTTGTGGCTAAAAGAAATGCTTTTTTGGGGGGGATAGTTTGAAAGCATTGAGGGCGACAGAGGGGTTTCTTCCAACCTTGATGTCTAATTCCTCTACACAAATGTATTTGCATAAACGCTCTGTCAGACATACCCATTTTAAGTCCAAGTTTCATTCATTTCCAATATCAGCAGTCGACAGGAGATACATGTGGATCCAAGCTGCTTCCTGCTATAATAATATGCATACAGACATTCTATATGTGCTAATGGAAAGCAAATTGGAAAGAAATAAAAAGCGGGTTAATTTGCAGTGTTTTCCCGCTGTCAACTGTTCATGCAAATAATCCCATGCTGCAGGCAGGCAGAATTATGCCTAAGGAGGAGCGCAGAGCTCAGAGCGCCATGCATAGTGTAACTGCATGTTACATTACCGCCACCCTTCTGTTCATCTTTGGCTCCGTTTGCACGTCTGTTTGCTCACGCGCTTCTAAAGCAAGAGCAAGAGCCTTTTGGTAGTCCCATTATTTATGATGTGGATATTCACTCGCATTAACTAATAAAAACGAACATTGTGTTGTGCGTACATGCGCACGTACATGGTCGAGTGTGTCGTCGCATCTTCGGAGAGAGTCATTCACTTAGCTCAATGCATTAGCCTCTGAATGGGTTTGTGTTATCAAAAGAAGCCGCCCCGTACATTGTATTGACACGGAGGCAACGCGGCTACTAGAATATCCAATCAAATAATCAAGTAGCATTTCAGTCTGTATTTCAGTCATGAATATACTACATATACTCTCTGCACTAGAGGGAAGGACTTGGAGCACAGCATTAAAGAAAGTGTATGTATCAGTTTTTCTCAATGTGCCCTGCCTCTCTCTCTCTCTCTCTCTCTCTCGTTTTTAATGATGCTGTTTAAATGGAAATTCTGTATAGAACCAAACGAAGACTGTCCGGTCCCTCGTTCATTGTGAGAGATATGGACATTTCCTTCTGTACACATGACCTCTATTGCACTTCTGTTCATCCTGGGAGAGAGACCCCTCCTATGTTGCTCTCCCTAAGGTTTATTTCTTTTCTCCCAATCAAAGGTTTTTTTGTTGTGGAGGGTAAGGTTATTCCTGTACGGATCTGAGGGACCCGGGACGGAGATTCAGATTGTTAAACCCTCTGAGGCTGATTTTGTGATTTTGGACTATAGAAAATACATTGAATTGAATTGACACTTAACAGAATATCCACCAGCCACATGTTGTGTTCCTTTCACTTCTCTTTATGCCAGAGATAATTCACTCCTCTGTCTCGTTGTCGCTGCGATTTGTGTCACACCAGATGGAAAGCAGCATTTGACCATAAAGAAAAGCTGTTCCTTCTTGTTCTGATTCGCCGAAGCTGTAAAAATGTCCACATAACACGGTGTCCACTGTTAAAACCATGAAACTGGCAAACATTTCAAGGTTAAAAATGCTGTCCTTTCTCTCAAATATTTGCACTGCAAGGGAAACAGAGTGTGTGGGCGTTTCTTTTTTCGCTCAGTGAAAAGCAGGGAGGCCCTCGCTTGGCGATGCAACACGAATTCACCGCTAAGAGGTAGGAAACTGCTTTTTATATAAGGTGACTAATATAGACATTGACAGTGATCTGCTTTGCAGCTGCTGTGCAGATTTAGTAAGTGTTGGGCGTTCAGATTGGTTTCAGAAACAACCGGATCTCATGGGAATATATAGAGTATATATAGTCATGATAATGCACATTTGAGACTTTTCACAGGCCATTTTCGTTCGTGGTGTTAGTCACGTGACTCACGTGAGTCAGTAGTGACATGACTACCATGCTCTTTTCCTAAATATAAAAGTGTTTTTGTTGCATCAGCCTAAACTTCCTGTGAAGACGGAAGTGGCGACTAACAAGAGGCAATCAGCACACTATCCCTGACACATCCAAAAGTATATATATATATATATATAAAGGATTTAAATACAATGTGAGGAGCGGGAGCGTGATCAGATTTTCGTGCGAATGCTGGAGTCTGATTTTTAATGTAAGGGTTCAAAGATTATCCAGATAAATCACATTCAGATGCAATCCAGGTATGAGATGCATGTTAATCCCGCACCTAAGAGGGAAACGCACCGGTCTCCCTGACAACCGCATTGGATGGACTGCTCTGATCAGCTGCGTTAGCCGCTGAACGGCTATAATTGCTGGATGAATAAGCCATCCAGAGCATTGCAAATTTTGCAGCGCATTCGGTAACCTTCAGTGGAGATCACTGCCTGACATTCAGACGCACATCGTTGCTGCAGGAATCTCATCACCACAGTTGGATTAGGTTGCTGTCTTCATATTATTGGATGTGAGTGTGGAGTTGTTGTTCTCATATTGTCTCAAGCAGCTTAATCTCATATTCTTAGTGTTAGACCGAAAGGCCAAATTCAGGCCGACGCAAAAAATCCCTCCATTGGGTTTCAAGAATATTCACCAAAATTGAAAAGGCATTTACCTCTAGTAGTATCTGGCCATGCAGAAATGTTTAATTTCAGTGAAGGTGAATGGAATTGTGTTTGTGCTCCCCACAGCATTGACACTTTTTTTAAATTAAAAAACATTGTTGGCAACATCACTCGGCATGAGCCGTAGACCTCGATGACAACAGCTTTCAGCAGAACAACTTTCCACCAAAGAAGAAGTCCTCCAACTCCAGCCAGTCCAGTCCCTATACACATTATGATGAAAAGAGATGCTTCAGCACAAACAGGACTTAGTTAGGGTTGGAATAACATCTTTGTTTGGGTCGTGGGAAACAGAAACCACTGACTGTCAGCTGGAATCCTCCTTTCCGACCCATCATTCCGAAAAACCACAATAATTCGAAAATTGTTCTATTAGCTTTCGGTCCAACGGGACATTTTTCAGACTATTGGGGTTTCGGAATAATGGGCCATTGGCAGAATTAAGTTACAGCTAAAAACATTTCTTTATCATGTGTTTACTAAAGCTTTACTTGGGAGGACAGACTCACGGTGAGCCGACTCTTTAACCGGTTTGAGTAGTTCATTTGAGAAACCCTGCTTAATTACAGCACGTATTAAGATGAATAAATCATCATTTGTAATCACACTCGGCCCACTGCTGTGTTACATGTCAGTCTTTGATTGCCTATTTCATGCAAATAGAGTTTTTGTTCTGACTTACATTGTGACGTTATTATTTTACATTATGCTACGCCATATTGTATGTCCCCTTTTTTTTAATCAACAACAGCCTTTTCTACTTAAGAAGCATTGGTTGTTGATGGGTGGTCTTGGCATGGCCTGATCCCAACATCTGCCCTGGAGGACAGACGTGAACCCACAGACCACAGAAGTGAACAAACAATGCAACACTGGAAAGGACTAGGGGCAATCAATTATTAATGTCGTCATGGATGGGTGGTATGTATATAATGGTTGAGGAGAGGGAGAACTTGATGTAATACTCTATTAAACATAAATAAAAGTGCCTGGGGCAGAAATGATAACAACAATGTAAGGCGGGTGAGGGAAGGGTCTGTGTACGGAGCTCCTCTCATCTCATAAGAATCCGATTTTCCTTTTCATCATCTTGTGCCGGAGAACATGTTGTAGCCACCGGCCATGCCCAGAGATGAGGTGTAACATTAACGCATGAGGAGGCCAATCTCAGTCCCTTGTGCTCCCTACTCATTCTGGGAGAAATTACTCAGAGGCAATTTGATCGCTACATAAAGAGCATGAAACAACACAAAGACCCAGAGGTGCCTTTGAATTTTATGAATGCATATGAACTCGACTTGGACTGGACTCAAAAGTAGTAATTATTTCTCTTTTGTATGATTCTAAAATAAGGATCGTTTATCTTTTTCGATATAATGCCCATGGCTCCCCGTGGCTCCTGCCTTTCCTATCACATTGAAGATTAGTTTTTTCCCTGGCACAGTTTCTCATAACTCCTACAGAGTCAATCAAATGTTCTTCTGCATGCCAACTCAGATCAGATGGTCACTGGTTACGACCCGACGATATCTTGGCCAGAATTTCAGTTTAAAAATTAAAGTGTTGACGTCGTGCCAAAGATGTCTATGTATTGTGTTGCAGAGCTAGCGACTGAAATGAGAATGATAACCAGTTATGTGCCCTACAAGTTAACCTCAGAGCTTTTTTGTTTAGTTTTTTGTGTGTTTCTACAGCTGCTCTGCTCCAGAACACAAACTCTTCTTCAAATAGAGCCCACTCGGTCCCCATCGGTAATTACTCATCCTCTTCCTCTCACATTACCTGTGGTATACCGCAGGGTTCAATTGTATGTCCAATTTTATTTTCCTACCCTGCCTTCACCCAATTTCAGCTGGGATCCAGTGCCCCCGTGACCCGAAACAGGATAAGCGGTTTAGATAATGGGATGGAGTGATGGAATGCTCCCATAGGTCAAATCATCCAATGTCACAATGTCTCTTTTCATTGCTACGCAGACGACACACATACACCTTCCCTTGAGACCCGATGACCCAAGAAGCCTAGCTGCTGTCTTAATGGTATCAACTGTTGGACGTGCACAATATTTTCTTTAACTCAATAACTCAGAATCAGAAATCATATTATTTAGTCCCCCAAAGCATCAGTCAGTCACATTGAAAGAGCCCTTGGCCCCGTCTGTTAACGTAAAGTCCACTTCCTGAAACGTAGGAGTAATATTTGATTCAGAGTTAAGCTTCAAACCACAAATCACAAAAGTTGTCCAGTCCTGTTTCCTTCAAATTAGAACCAGCTCCAAAAACAAACCCATTCTCTCTCACCCTGACACGGACAAAGTCATTCGTGCATTTATCTTTTCAAGACTTGACTACTGTAACTCCCTCCTGTCTCCCAAAATAAACAGAGGAAATGTTGACCTCTGATGAGGCAGCTCGCAGCCATACTTACTCAGGTGGGGGCCTTCTGGCTGTTTCAAAGTCGAGGCTGAAAACTAAAGGTGACCGTGTTTTTGCCATCAGGACCCCTCGGCTTTGGAATGAGCTGCCTGAGGAGAAAAGGCTTGTAGAATCAGTCATATCTTTTAAATCACTTCTTAGAACCCATTTTTACAGAGTGGCTTGTATGCGATGTCGTCGCTTTCCTGCTTTATTTTATTGTTGATTTGACAAAATTATTTGACAAAATTATATGACAAAATTATTTTATTTATTTATTTGTATCGTACCGATTGGTGTTATCGTTTCAGCTATTGAACTGTTTTATCGGGTTTCCCTGCTAGAAAGACTAGCGTAAACCAGCATAGACCAGCATAGATACTATGCTGGTCTATGGTGGTTTTTCTAGCAGGGTTAACTCTTGCTTTGCTTTTGTTGCATTGTCTGTCAAAGCACTTTGTCAACTCTGTTTTTATAAAGGTGCTATACAAATATAGTTACTATTATTGTTGTCTTTAATTGTCTTTTTGTCTCTGTTGTCTTTACCGTAAAAGTCGGGTTACAAGCCACTCCTACCTCCGGTGGGTGTCCCCGCTGTAGCAAGCTAGCAGCAGCGCTAGCTTAAGCTGCTGCTAGCTCCCCGCTGCTGCTAGCTCCCCGCTGCTGCTCGGTGGCTGCCGGGGAGCTAGCGGAGAGCTAACAGGAGCGCTAGCTGGCTACAGCGGGGAGCTAACGGGGACACTGACCGAAGGTAGTAGCGGCTTGTAACTCGACTTTTACGTAATGTCTTTTTTATTGTATAATATGTATATATGTATGATGAGAGCTACGTTAAACCGCAGTCAAATTCCATATATGTGTAAACACACATGGCCATTAAAGCTGATTCTTATTATTATTCGGATTAACAATAATTATCACAACCTTTGAGCACTAATATTGATAGTATATCGCACAAGCATGAATTCAAAATTCACATGAACTTACTTTCCTTTCGTTGACTGATTTCATTCCTCCTGTGGATTCAGATTCATGTTCAGATGGACCTGGTGCCAGTGCATCAGCACACAGGGTTCTAGCTCGCTGTGAGCAGAGAGCAGATGATGACAGTTGGGTGCATTTCACCGTGGGATGACTTTGGAAAAAGAATGACAAAAAGTGACAAGGCAACAGCCGACTAGAACATTTGTCCCTGCAATTTTTACACTCCCTCTCTGAAGCCGTCGGCAGTAAACAAGTCATTTTGTTTTGACCTGTAATTGCAGCGCCTGCAGTTGGTCAAGCATTGTCATTTGGTTTTGTCAAATTCCAGCCAGTCGGGTCTAAGATACTGCATCTGGTGGGCGAATAGAGGAGAAAGACTGAGCATAACAGACGCACACATATCCCAGAGCTCAGCAACAAATGCTGGACAGGATCCAAACACATAATTCAGCGAGGAGAGATAAATTGGAATGAATCACGAACGCTCATCGAGGATTGAGATGGCAACAGTCAAATCGTGATGGTTAGACTCCATTAACGTGGAGCTTCTTGGTGCAGGCCCATGAAGTCAGGAGAGAGAGCAGGCGAGACATCGTTAGTTATCAGTTATTTGAAAAACACAGTAAAAAATAACAGACATTTTAAGTTATATTCCTCAAGACTTTCGGGAAAATAAACTCTGTTTATGATTTAATTTATTCATAAAATCATCTCTTTGTATGTTTATTTATTTGTATTTTGTATTGGTGGCGGAGTCCGCCATTTCCGCGTTGCATTGACCTACAAAAGAAGGATTCACAGGATATGATGCTGTATGTAATCCATATACTGTTCGTTATATATCAGATTGTTTATCCAGTTAGATCTGATTGTACCCCAATGATTAAAATGTGTATTATTTCATTGCTCAGCTATGATTCTCTTTGTATCTCGCTGGCGTGGGTTTTGGACGTGTCGGGGACAGCAGAAAGTCTTAAAATTTTCCGCCGCAAACTAAACTAAACTACATCTTGAATAAGGAAGGTAGCACCATACTAGCACTTTAGTAGCACTTTAGTAGCACTTAAATTGCACTTACTGATAGAACTTCGCGGTTTAACTTTGTTGAAGAAATTGTACTTTCGTGATTGTTGTTCAGTTTCCCAGACATTTTTAGCCGAACCATGATGTTTCTGACTCCAATTTTAAACCTGACAAAGTAGTTTTGTAGCTTTTTAGTTTAGTTTAGTTTCAATTTAACCACCTACTTCAAACTCTTTCAAACTGTAAACGGCAGAAACTGTTTCCCTTGATGCGTAACTGAGCGTGCAGTGTATTTGTGTGGGAACGCCATGTTGTAGGGCACAGGGTTGAAAGTGTACAACTTACAGAGTCGAGTTCTCAAGCTTTACTTTTCCTGATTGATCTGCAGAAAGAGAACATTGAAGTGGAAAGTACAGTGAACTTTTGAATGCTGTCAATATGCACAAGCAGTACGTCAGGGTCATATGAACTGTTGCTGACGTTTCTGGTACATTTTGTACTTGCAGTCTTTTTTTTTATTTGAGTCTCAGTTCATTCTGTCAACAACAGTTCTTTTGTCTGTTCTCCTCCTGTCACCCCGTTGTCTCTTTCAGAGACAGGAACTATGTGTGAGGAGGATAGGCCTCACGCTTTTCTAAAGAGAAGAAGAAAAAGTATTATAAAGCCAGAACACCGAGATTAACGGCAGTGTCATCCCTGCAAGGTCGGGTTTCAATGTTAGTTTGTAATCTCCTGAACTGACTGTCACAGCCTTTTGCCACAGAGTGCACAAATAACGTATTTAGAGAATGAGGCGGGCTGTGTGTCTCCACAGGGACGGCGGACGTGAGTGATATTAATGGAAACCATTAAAGGAATCGTACACAGAAACAGGACCCTGGGATGGGCAGCTGCGACCGACACCGGCACTGGCAGCGGCGCAATCGTAGCCGGGACCCATGCAGTCGCGTCGGCTGGAGAGAAAGAGGGGTGAATGAGCGCGACAAATTCTTGTGCCACATTAAATGTCGCCTCGCTCCGCTTTGCCAGGGTGACCTCTGTGGCCAATTATAGGGGAGGCTAATGCTTTGGCTGACATATCTATCCGAATGGATGAGATGTTTTTCTCATTCGCTGACACAGGAGATCACACGCCTATTATCATCACAATGGCAGTATACACAAGCTTATGTAAATGCCTCCTCGCGTGGTAGTGACTGTCAGGCCCGCCGCATATTAGCTTTGTGTTTGGAAGAATGGCGAGTGTGGGGAAGAATAGGAGGGATAAATTCAGGGCTGCTTGGATATCACTGCTGGAGCCGTGGAGGCTACGCACCCAAAGATATCAACGCTTTTTCTTTTTTTTCTTCTCCCAGCTGTGTTTAATTATATTTAATTAGTTAATTTGAACTGATTCTGTGGACGCACTGAGGCGCCGAGGCCGCCGTCGACAACTAAGTCGTCGATGAATTTGACATTTGTGGCCCGAGAATCAAGACATCGAGACTCATTGAGACTCTGCTCTGATAATGAGCCACTGTAGTGCTAATGTAATCAATTCCACCTTAACTAAATCAATTCCAAAAGTACAAACGGCTCAATTCGAACATGTTCCCAATGTCAAACAAGAGGCGAGTCCTCCAGTCTCGCCCATCGCACTTCTTACCCGACTGAGAGCACCTTGTGGACTGAAGTAGGACAAGCGCATGGGCCTGAGGCGGCGAAAGAAATGGAAAACAGCAGCCCGGCAAATAATACAGCCGAGTCCAACTCACTGCCCCTGGGAAACGACCCTTAATTAGGCCGCTTCATTTCCATCCGTGCCAGCACCTGAAGAAAAGGCACGGAAAGAAAAAGGCTCCTGCGGGGGTTTTCAGAGGCGCTGGCGGAGATTTTATCTGTAGGGCCATTCTGTGACTCCGTTTGTGTTGGCCGGCGATATCCTCCGCCGCCTGCGTCATTGTTTCTCCGGATGAAGTGGACTTCCTCATCAGGCTCCAATTATCTGCATGTATGGTGAAGGACTAGATAGTGAGAAATGTGTGTGTGCGAGAAAATGGCAGATGTGTGTGTGTTTGATTGTGAGCCGCCGTCACAGTCATCCCTGATGCTTTGCCTCCCGCTCGCCTCTGTTTGATCCCACTGCTTGCTCAGCCGTGAGCTTGTTTTGCTAACCTTTAACATTGCAGATTACAGGCCCGGGCCTGATGAGCGCGCACGCACGACAGGTGTTTAGAGCACTTGAATTTAAACATTACGCCCACACTCGTAAAAAAAACCCTGCGTAATTATCATCTGTGTTTCATTTGTTTGCCCTGTTCGCGGTGAAAGCCGTCCACGGATAGCAGAACTCTGTTTTCAGATATCGTCCAAAGACTCCACCGCTCCCTTGATGAGAGCACAACCCATGAGTGGAGAAAGAGGGAGCGGATGGGAGGAGGGTTAGCAGCAGAAGACCGACTGCCATGCTTGTATATACACACCGCGGCGTGCGTCTGTCTGCCTCTCCTCATGCATGCCCTCAAAGTATCCAAAGTGGGTACCCAAAGTGCACAAGTCCAGTCCTATTTGCCACCGTTCATTCTGTAAGTGTCAGCAGCGCCTCATTTTTTAATGACCCTCACGCTGCGCCTCCTCTTCTTTTGAGAAGTTCAATCCGGCACCCCTCCACTGTCAGGTAGTCCCTAGCTGTGATAATTGAAGCCACTCATCTTTTGGGCTAATTTTGCTGCCTTTGTGCCCGTACTCGTTCCACCTGTCGTACTTCAGGATTCCTTGATGTTGCACAGCCCCTCGCCGCCGCCCCTCCCTTTCACACGGACAGCTCTTGACGATGACGCAGGCGCCGCCACCACTGTCACCTACTGCCCTCCGCTGGCCTCGGAGGGTATCGCGTCTGCTTGCTCTGGTGGTGTTGCTATACGAGGAGGGGAGATTAAGTGCGATGGTGGATTTAGCAGTAATAGTTTGGCTTTCACTCGGTTGGAATGGTTAATGCTGTGTCTATTGACTAAACTGTGAGGGACAAAAGAAGCAACGGTACCGGGTGTCCTCCTCACAGTGTGGCGTGTCTTATATCATCGTGGATCGACACATTCCCCTTTTTAAATTGTCCTGCTCAGCAGTTTTTGTCAGCCGTGGTGGAAGAGTAGTTGCTTTTTCAACACGGAAATTGTCTTCGGGGACTGACTCGAGATTTCTAATCGTTAGACCAGCATGCAATAACCAAAAAAACAAAAAAACAACATTCATTTGAATACTGCCTTTCGCAGATGTCTCACCTCATATTTGAGAGGCCGAGTCCACTGCGATGGTTTCAGAGCTGTGTGTGTGTGTGTGTGTGTGTGCGTGTGCGTGTGCGTGTGCTGAAAATAGCTCCGACCGTCTTTGTATTTGGCTACCAGTCAGTGAAGGGGAGGATATGCTGCAGCTGGCAAAAGGTTTCCAACTGCGACTATTGAGCCTCCCCCGGATACGTGTGTGTGTGTGTGTGTGTGTGTGTGTGTGTGTGTGTGTGTGTGTGTGTGTGACACATGAACGCTGCTGCGCAAAGACAACACACGCAGACACACTTACCCTCACAACTTGGCAGGCCTGCCCACAGACCTGGCCAGGGAATGCAGGCCAGAGAATGACTTTGCTTCTCTGTGTCACAGAGGCGGGAGGGTGGGATGGAGGAGGGCCTGCTAGTATCCATTGCTTGAGCGGTGCTAATAAGAAGAGGAAACCCAGATAAAGGGCTCTCTTTCATGCTGGACCCACAGCCATAATGAGGCCTGGCATCTGATGGATTACCGAGACTTATTTAGCGAAGGCTGCCTCATTTTCCCAGTCGCCCTCCACTACCCTCAGCTCTCCCAGTCGGTCGAACAAAGGCCTTTTTTAGTGCCTTCCATCGCGCGCGTCTGGACTTTGTATCTCCCCGCTCATTAATCGTTTCAGCGTCTGGCACGATTTCCTCAGAGCTACAGAAGGAAATGTGCGCCCGGTGATGATACCGGACATAACGGCCCCCTCGAGTGAGGTCTTAATGACTCGCTACACAATGCCAGCAAATGTCATGTAAAGCAAACGCTCTCGATCGGGAGATGTTTAAAAAAAAAAAGTGTCGCCCGCAGGTGAGGAGACAGATCTCGAGCCTTGAGGCGGTCATTCCACACAGAGGATCATCCGTCACTTTAGAGAGCCAAAGTCCTGATGTCACCTCCATGCTGGCTACTGTTCCAGTCGCTCCTGTGACTCAATGTAAGCGTTCATAGAGCATTGCTTTTATCAGTCATTGAAAATGATCCTGGGGTTTAGTGAGAAAACACTTCCAAGATAAATGAGGAATGCTACGAGAAGCTGAAACCTTCGTGATGTTAACAACGATTAATCACATCATCCCGGGTACTTACGTCGTCTTAGTTTCTTTCAAATCCCTGACATCCAACAAGACTCTTCTAATGTCATCCATCCAACGTTTTTAGCTGTAATCTCTGCTGAGTCGACTGTTATTACAGACATGTTTGAACTGCATGCGGCCACATCACATAGACTCGTCTTGGACTTTTCTGGTAGTTAAAGGCATGCTAAAATTAAAATTATACCTTTTATTCTAGTTGAGTAAGTTGAGTTGCACAATACGCTCACTGAGGGGAAGTTATTATCTTTTTGTATATTGTTTATTTTCTGAAATGTCACCCCTTATGGTAGTTGCTTCTCAGAAAAGAAACTATTAAATAATATGTATTGTATATCCCTTCCACGCATAAAAAATTTAATAAAAAGAAATCATCAATAAATAGTAAAAGAAATCATAATTTTTAAGTAACAAAATAATTATATATATATATATATATCAATATAAAAAAGTATATAAGAATGCAAGAAAATAATAATAATTTATTGTAATAAAAAATAAATCGTCAATAAATAGTAACAAATTCAGACATTTTTAACTAACAAAAACAATGTATATCATTATTTAAATAAAACATTTAATTATATAAGAATGCAAGAAAATAATCACTTTAATCCAACAATTTTATTTTTGGGCATGTGAAGGAAGCGGAAACAATTTATGAACACAGCGTTGTTATATCATCAAATCTTCAAAGTTTATACGGCAAATATTTATGAGTAGGCAGTTATTTATACATTATCTTCCCCAGCTCGTCCCTAAATGTGTCTCTCTGCTGTTCGGCGCTGAGCAGGTAGCGTACAATTTTTTGTTGTTGCTGAAAACAGATGTGGGAGTGAACCAAAACCGTGAAGGTTTTAGGCCAGACAGCGGAACAATGAGCTGCAAGTGTATGAACTCAATAAAGCGGAAGGGAGCTGCTGAGTCAGGTATTCATTCTCTGTCGGTTAATTATTACGAGTAAC
Organism: Taurulus bubalis; assembly: GCF_910589615.1. Classification (NCBI taxonomy): domain Eukaryota; kingdom Metazoa; phylum Chordata; class Actinopteri; order Perciformes; family Cottidae; genus Taurulus; species Taurulus bubalis. The sequence goes on along the minus strand of NC_136597.1, from coordinate 22,360,906 downwards.
CCCGTCATATTGTCTTCACGTTGGCACATGATGTTGCTATTCTTAAAAACATATCAACAGGTTTGATGAAAGAAGGAATCTGGCCTTCATCTGTTGGGCACTTCCACCCAGAAAACCACCTGGCAGTTTTGGGATGAACGACTAACCTGAAGGCCTCAGCTGAAGTTTACACTAAAGTACTTAAAAGTGTATAGAAGTGGTAATGCGGCATTTATGAGCCGCATATTCACAGGAAATAATTGTATGAGTTACTACTTAAACCATGAATCACTATCATTTCTAATTCACTTAAAAGGAGGCATTCAAAGAGAAACAATCAATTGAGATCCACTCTCTTGTAGCCTCAAAGAGCGTGTTTGATAGATGAAAAGCCTGTGAAGCGACGCTCACCTCCGAAACGAGCGAAACACCAAGGACAGACCGGCTCAGCGCTCGAACCGCTTCTGCAAACGCGTCTGTTCTTCTGTGTGTTTGTGCGTGAACGTGTCTTTTTTTTTGCACGTGTTTGTGTTGGGCAATTGAAGTCGACTCTGTGCTCTCTCTCTCTCTCTCTCTCTCTCTCTCTCTCTTTCTCTCTCTCTCTCTCTCTCTCTGGTGCTTCCTGGTCCTCAGCCAAAGCCGGAGCTCTGTAACAGAAGATAAAGCTCGCCTGGTACCGAGACGGGAGGAAATGGAGCTTGGCTCGTTTGCAGAAGGCCACTCACAGCTGTATTTACATCATTCTGGAGGGGAGAGCACCAGTCAAGTGTCGCGTCTGCCCACAGAGGGATGTGGTGTGTTTTAGAGAGCCCTCCCTATCGGCATAAACAAACAACAACAAAAAAAGAAGAGGGGCTGCACTTTTTATTGCAGGGGTGTTTTTTAGCCGCCTGACTTGCTAATTAAATTGTGTCTTCAACCAGCCTGCATAACACCATGACTGCACAAAGCCAGCATCCGGGAGTGGAAGACTTTGCCGGAGGCAAGAAGAGACGGGGAAAGGAAAGGAGGGAGGAGGGGGGTGAGAAGGAGACAAAGGCACGGCTGGTAGCAAAGTCAAATTTATACGCAGATATAAAGGGGGCCGAGACACATGCCCTGCTGCACAACGCCATTGATCCCCCTGTTGTAATGCCACAAGTTACAGAAGTCAAGGGTGTTCACACACAAGCTCCAATTGAGCTGAAGAGAAGGCGCACTGATGGGACAATCTTGAAGTCACATAAGGGACCAGTCAGATATTGTTCTCTGTGCATTTGTGTGCCTTGAAGGGATACTGATTGTTCAAATGACTTATTTTCAGTCATAATTTGTTTTCAACCTCTGTGGGCCCATTTTAAATACCGCTTAACATCGCTGCATGACAAACTAATAATGCCATTTTATATATATATAGAGAGAGAGAGAGAGGTGTCATCCTCTGCTCTGGGTGCCATCACTCCGCTATATCTTTGCATAACAAATTGTTGTTTGCTTCCATGTCAATGCTCTGAATTTCTAATTCAGCACCTTTGGCACTACACGTCTTCAAGTAGCACCAGCAGACTCTTAACAAACAAGTACAATCACGGTGGAAAAGTTTTGAAGAGAAACCACTGGAGCATTTTTTAGTTCACGTTGTGCAAAATCACAAACAAAACAAAAAAAAAAGAGCTTTAAGAAAGACATTTAGGTGTCGGCCAGGAATCTAATCTTAATCCTCCAGGTACCCATAAAGCCCGCAGACAACAATCTCGCTTGTGTTGCATCCAGCTGGCTGCGGTTACATGACGGCAAAAAAAATAAACAAGAACATCACAAGCCAAGTGTTTGATATGTACGCTCATGAGTTGCGAATGCACACATTCCAAAATGATCTGTGCAGACCCGGATTGGTGTCCGTCCGTACGCTGGCTGTGCATCAAACACGTCACATCCAATGTGGCGTGTTTGATGCGTGACCAGGTCAGGCAGTACATAGCCATGTTTTGCTATCCCGTGTCCCATCATGTACATTAAAGGATGTGATGGACACATACAACTGTTCCCTGAGGCCCGAAGTAATGTTTGCATTGGCCGCAGTACAGAGACATGGAACACTGCAAAGTGCAGATACATGTATACGAAAAGTTCACGTCTGGTGACCTCGCCCATCTCCCTATACCCAACCTGTCCATTACTGTGGCACCCAAGGGAGAGAAGGGGTGGTGAGGGCGTCTACAGGTTGCGTAATGCAGCTGTGGCAATTACCCCCGAAGTGGTCGCATGCCGTCATGCAGGAAAATACCCGACTGTAACGGTCCAGGTTGTGTTGTTAGAATGAAACACACACACACACACACACATCGCTGCAAAATGCATTCTAAATAATCGTGTCTTTGATCCAACGTGACACCCATGACTGGAATTTGTCACGGCCACAATGAGCAGCTTGTTGCTGCATTAAAAAAATGTGTTTCCCCCAAGAATGTTATGAATTTATTAAACTAAAACTGTTTCACACTGGTCCATTTCCAAGAGATGCCACTTGTGTAATTAAACTGAAATACAATTATCGAAGGTAACGTGTCTTTTTTTTGTCCAGTTCATAGAGCTTTTTTTTCTTCTTCTGAGAACGCAAAAGCCCAGTGGCATGCCTTTTGTCTCTTCTTCAAATTATAAACCATATAATTCAGACTCAAAAGAACACGCTATTCATCTTTTCCCCCTCATTTAAATGTTCCCACAAAACATGCCATTATACAGCGATTGAATTTGCTTGTCGGTTGCCCTCGAACAACCCATTAGGTTTGAAGGCCCAATCCACACATAGCAATGTTCATATCGGGATTAAAAATCATCTTTCTTTTTTTGTGTGCAAAAATGACCTTACATGCTTTTCTCTAGTTGATACTGTTGATGAGTTATTGGTGTAATCATCAACATCTGTCTACAGTAGGTTGGAACAACAACAGCATTCTTCTTCATCTTCTTGGAAATCATCTTTTTATTGTATTTGAGAAATTAAAGCACGAAAGTTCACTTTCTCCAATCGGAGTTGGTAACGACTGGCCGGTGCCCAGTACGCCAGTGGGTTTAACATGCTGGCTGCTGAAATGAAGGTTTATCCCCCTTTCTGAGGTCATTTGTCTTTATTACCTGGAGGAAGATTACGGTGAGGTGAGGGCCAAAGACTCTGCGTTGCATTTGAGCGTAATCCAAAAAGGCCCTGGGCCCCAAAAGTGCATTCTCACTGGATATGCAAAGTCTTTACTCGAAAGGCTTTGTATTGAAGATTGTAAATATCATTGAATTACATTAGCCCACTTTCCTTTTATAAATAGCAACATAGCTTCCATAATTCTTAACTGGGAAAGTGGCAGACAAAAAGGCATGGAGGAAAAAAAACTCAGATATGCCAATTTTCATGAGACTAATATTGTCACGTGACCTCTGTGTTTGGCTAAATATCGTGCGATGGAATTTATACCGAACATGGCAGATTCTTCAGGGATAAAGATCACAGACGACCTCCACAATTATTACAAATGACTAAAATTCCTCAAGTAATACTAATCATGTGTGAATAAGGCTGAAGAAAACATGACACGGTCAAACTGTATTCAGAAATATGAGAATATGCATAACTAAATAAGAGGTCCTGTGTTATATGTCACAATCTAGTTGTGTTTTATCTAGTTCCCACACAACAAACGATATTATTTAATATTTGAGAATACAGATTAATTCAGCCATGGATCCCTGAAGCTCGATGTTATGATTTCCTGCTTTTCACACATATTCAAGATCTTTCTTTTTTCTTTTGAAAAAGCATTCATGTCATCAAACGTGGAATGTTCTGCACCCTGCTTTGAAAAAAAAAGAGACAACATATGCCGAAGCCTGTGAATAAGGCTCATGACCATCCTCCCCACAGTCAACGCCGTATGCGTGAGGACAGAGCGCATTCATCAGCGCTCGTTGCTCTCACACCCCGTGCTTCATTCGGGAAGATTTTCTCACTTTGGCTATAGATTTTCCTTTTCATCCATTATCTGCCTGGCGGTTGCGACGAAAGTGATAAACGTGACATGGTTGGAGAGAAGCGCCGTCGTTGTGTATGAATTTAGATAAAACATTTAAAGCTCACTGCCGAGGCGTCATACATCAAGCTATTATCCATTGTCATCTGCTCTCCCCCCTCTTTAGCCCTTTACAAAGGGCAGTCCAGTCGCTTTCGAGCCATCATTTGGAATCTGGGTTGCCTCATTTAATCGCCCTCTTTTCGGGGGCATTTCTGTGGAAATATGCGCTGCCAGAAATATGCAGGACTTTAAAGCCTGTGACTGAACACGCTGTAATTGTTGTCCAAAAAAAAGTGCAGAAATAATCTCTGCCTTAACCATCAGAGATGAAAGAAAATCATCTTCACATTTACTTTTGCTCCCTCCTCAGATATCCTGTTAATATTTTTAAGGCCATGCGTCTCCATTATTTCGGCAAAATGCCAGTTATGTCTTCTTGTTATTCTTGGCATGGCCTCTGAGTTCTGAGAAGTCTGAGAATCCCCATTTTGGTTCTCAGAGCTGTTGAATAAGGATGTAGAAGTATAGCTCTTCTTGTGGAAGCTCTGTGTTGACCTCAGGCTCCTGTTTTCTCATTTTCAAAAAACGATATTCCAGCGGTGATTAGCAGGGTGTCTTGAAGTATTGCTCGTTGTTTGTAGAACACAAACACACACACACACACACACACACACACACACACAACAGGGAGCTGAGAGATACTAGTGCATCAGGTGAAATAACGGCAAGGAAGACGTAGAACCAGGATGAAGTCAAATAGTTGACATTTCCATTCGTGTTTGGAGATACGACGTCAGCCGCCGAACTTCAGAGGCCTTTTTTTTAATTTATTCTCATTTTGGGGAGAGACAGCTGAAACATCGATCTCTTCTACTCGGAGGGAAAACTGGTCGATGCGCATATTTCCCGAAAATGTTGAACTTTCCCCCCACGAGGGTAACCTTTTTACAACTCGCCTATTACTGTCTGGGAAATGCAGGAACACTGGTCTCTGCACATTTCAACGCGCCGCCGCATAATCTTTACCTTTTTGGCATCCGTGAAAGTCAGAAGTTATTCTTCCGCAGGGTAAAAAGAAAACTATTTCTGCCATTTTTTATTTTTTTTGCCCAGACGACACGAGCTGAAAGCTGTGAGCTGAGCGAGAAAAAGAGATGATGATAATGACAGCTCTGATGTATTCTAGCTTTTCCCCCATTGTGGTCGTGATTACATACTGTAAGATCCTTTCTGAGCCTTTTCCCAGGTAGTTTCACTGAGGAGGTATACTAATCACTTAAAATCGCATTGGCAGCACATTTGATTGGTACCAAATATCCCCTCCGTGCTCCAGGTTTTTTTTGGGGGGGGGGTGAAGAAAAACTCTTGCCACCTTTTCCTCTTGTGAGGATAAAATGTTTCCACCACGGCCATCCACCTCCATCCCATTCTCATTTTCATCATCACACCTCTACTGATTCTTCAGGTTAGCTAGACTAATTAGACTCGTCGCCTAGCAACAAGATGATGCACCGGTCCTCCCGCCCTTTGAGCTCTGGTCCTCTGTGGTATTAGAGAGAGAGAGAGAGACACTCACAGCTGTGCTTTGTGTTCATCTAAAACAAGCAAAGAGCCACTTGAGTCGCCACATCTCACCATCACACGCTGAACCGTAACCGGTTATGCTGATGAGGTCGTTAACTAAGCTAACGAATGCATCACTTTGCATGTGTCGACACCCCCGGTTTTCAAACAACACGCGGCGCTTATTAATATTAACTACCTATCTTAAAGCACGCGGCCGTGAAGGAGCTGCCAGCAGATTTATTCTCATTAATATCCAAACGCGTGTTGCAGCAAATGATGTGCTCTGCGGAGAGGACGGCTCCGTGTGCGAGCGTGACCTTTTTTTTAAATTTCATGTGATGTTTGTGCCACCCTACGTGTGGACAAGCCGTGGCCGACACGTGCTAATCTATCCGATCACAGCCTCACACATGCTCACAGGAAGGGGAGGGGGGAGGAAACAAAGAATATAAAGAAGAGTCTTCTGCAAAGCTGAACTCGCATTCATCATCATTAAACAATAAGCTTCTGAATGCTGTGTCTGCATGTGTGTGTTGTTTAGAGCGCCAGCAGGAGGAACAAGTTAAAGTGATTCACGCAAGGCCGGTGGTGGCGTGAAACATTTACTCAAGTACTGTATGAATCACCGTTTTGTCATTCTTTTGCTTTACTTGAGAATTTCCTCTTCTTTTTTCCCGCTGCTCTCTACATTTAACAGGGAAACATTGTTTCTGACAACTTGAGCTATAATAAAATCAACACATGATTTGATGCACTTCAGTACTTTTATACAGAGAAGGATACAAGGTCTCTATATACTCGGCTCCGTATTGATGTCCTGCAATATTAAAGCCGACAAATAAAGTATGCGAAGAGAGCTCTACTGTGAAATTTATATGTTTTACTTTTGATACTTCATGTTTTGCTGTTAATAAGTCTTAGGACTTTTACTTGGAATGGGGTATTTTTTGACTGCTGTGTTTGCACTTTTACTTCTGAGTACTTCTTCCATCACTGCATCAGGAAAAGAAATGCATTAGATCAGCATTTAAAAACACAATAATTAATATAATCAATTGAAATACTATAAGGTTTTCATGCAAAAAGAAGGTGAAATAATCTACAAACGTAGAACGAATACTAGACCAACAAATCTGGCTACAGTGCAGCTACAGTATAAATACAGTAAGAAGTGATATGTTGATAATTCTAATTGAATTTGACACACACACAACCACACACACGCAATCATACACAGTACAAAAGAAATAATATTGCAGTATGTTATCATCACAGGATGTAATTAGTGATGTCGTGTCAATGGAAACATCTGATGTGTTGATGATACACCCGCGGCTGCAATGTAGCCTCAGCTCGCAATAATACCTACAGATAATGGCTGAACCTGATTATTATCATTATCATCATCACAGGTTTATCAATTGGGGTTCTGGTGACACTGATTACACACATTTTGCTCATTTGGAATTAGGTCTTTAAAACGCCGTTATTTGCAGATGCACCGATTCCCTAACTTGAGCATCTACTTCCTCCCCCTCCTGCCACGCCAGGTGACATCACCACCCTGGACGTCCTGAGGCGAGACGGAGGTCTTGATGCGTGCAGTGTGGGTGTCGCAGCGTTGCCACTTTCCAGGCAACACAAGGGGCCGACTGGCGAGGACATATGGCCCGATCCACAGAGGCTCAGTGGCTGGAGAACCTCTCAGGCTGGGACCGGGTGATTAGATGTGGCATGACAGGTGGATAGCGGTACGGGGGCGGAGGGGGGGATGCTGGATGCTGAGCCGCGGGGCCTGCTGGGATCTGAAGAGTCTCCAGATCGGAGCTGATTGAACCTGGCTCGCCGTTTCCCCAAGCTTTGTTTGCTGTGACACGGTTTCCACAATGCAGTGACCGCCGATGCTGGATGGTCAAAAAGAAGCCAGACACACTGCTGGGAGTTGAACAGTTGGCCGGCATTATTTCTCCGTTCCAAGTCAGCCAATTAGTGACAAACACGATTCCACAGGCAACGCTGCCCCTTATTAATTCATGACTGTTGGAGAGATAGAATATGAGTTATCTGCTGGTAGGGATTACCATATTATCGGCAGATGTCTTGTTTTTTTCTTCCTTCTGTTCACCTCAGCGAAATATTATCGTAGCTAATTTGTGCCCCCGTTTTTGTAATTGTCAGTAAATCCTCAGAGGGGGAGATGCAGCCATATACAACCTTTGGAAAAGAACAACACTTTCACCAAATACAACTTGTAAACAGTTCAACTCAACTGATAGCAGAATTGTTTTTATCCATCTGAAACATCAATACCAAATGTCAGGTTTTTGTGTGGGGCCCCCGTGGACAACAGTGTTACAGGAAGAATTCCATTGTAGAAAAGCCTGTTTTTCCATTGACAGCAGCCTCTGAATGCAATACAGCAACAAGACATTTGACTATGGGCTGTTACTTTATTTTATTTTGACTTGCTTGCTGTAAAACACTATTACATTCAGCACCTGCAGGTGCAATATATAACCGACAACTGGATTATTTGAAAGGCTTACTTGGCCCTGTAGGACATTGTGACCTCAAGGAGAAGAAGACAAAACAGGTTGTGGGGAATGTGGATGTTTTTTATTTATTAACTCCTTAAACCTCACAGAGCAGTGGGTAAGTCATTACACATTAATGCAGAGGAGCCAAAACAAATCTCCAAAGATACCAAATATGTCATGCATTTTTAGGGCAAATTATTATGCGAATTATCCATAAGATTTTTTTATATATAACGTGTGATGAAATGGTGAAGAAGAGGCAGAAAACGTGGAATAAAAATTCGCACTACTGTAACCAACTTAGGAGAACAGAGATATGAATATTAAAAGCTTCATACCATAAATGGCGATGGAGCATCTTCAGACCTGGTTTGTTGACACTGGGAGCTTTGCTATTTCTTTTGAAGAATCCCTGGGAAAACATTTCCAACGGCCCCAGGAATTGATTTGATCATCTAAAAGATATGGGGGGGGGGGGGGGGGGGGGGGGGGGGATCTGAGGAGCAATGCGAGCTGAATGTCTTGGTTTTGTTTGAGACTTTATTCTCTGAACTTCTGGATTAGCCGAACCTGTGTGTGTAATGAGCCTGAGAATTGGGTTGGATTAACTCTGGGTAATTGCGATGAGATTCCAATCAAAGTTTCAATTAGACTGCAGCTATACAGTTGGGTTACTCCCGTCTTGGTGTTGGTTAATTTGTGATCTGTTAATTTGGAATTAGAGTATTAGTCTTCTCACTCTCTCACTCTCAATTTATATCTCTCTAGTCTCAAATAGGCTGGGAGCTTTGTTATTAACCGTGTGTATTCTGTCCACAAACGAACAGCAATGTGTTATTGGCCCACAAAAAGGGCTTCCACAAGCACTGTATTTTTTTCTCAAATGAATAAAATCATTCATCAATATATATTGGATGCTCAGTGCAATATGAGAATGCATGATTACTTTCAGAAGTGGATCGTACCCCAGGGGGTTGCCAGCACTGTATATATTGCCTAAAATTAGTTGCGTGGCTCCGGCAGAGCTCAAACACTCACCATCAGTCACAGAGAGAGTAGGACACACTGCAATAAGAGGTGATGGCAGTATTTCAAGTTGCACCTGCATGCCCTACAAACTACAACAACAAAACAGGTTGAAGGCTTGCCAGCTCTGCTCCTTGGATTTTATTGCACGAGTGCGTCTAAATCAGATGAAAGAGTTCCTCCTCTCCTCCGTTTAATGCTTCATGCGTAGCCTACTTCCTACGTCTGACAAATAAAAGCTCGAAATTTCCCGAGAGAATCAACTATGGAAATAGATTTAAGAGGTGCAATGCGCAGACCCAGCGGTAGAGGGCGACAACGCCCTAAAAGACAGATTGGCGTTTGTACACGAAGAAAACGGTGACCGACGGGAGACCACAGAGTTAGAATATCTAGAGCGGTTTTCTGTAATTACCAGTTTACACATAGTAATTATGTTAATTGGGACTTTCTTTGTGTCGGTTCCCATTCACGTTTGAAAGCACATCACGTTGAAATAGCTTTAATCTTTTTTATAGAGGCCGAATCAGAAGCCAGCCAGTAATAGGCAACATATTAAGTTTCTCATTGTATCTCTTTTGTAATGACCTCATCTCGAACAAAACCCAAACTCAAATGCAATACAATAATATAAAAAAACATATATAGAATAATAGACAGAGTTATTATTATTATGTTTTTGTAGGGCGAAGTGTAAATGCCACCCTCGCTACATGTGTGCTTGTCTATGTGGTCTCATTCTATGGAGTCGCTGCTGTAGCTATTGTTTTGATTAGGAAAATCATTAGTAAAGGTGCAGCTACGGATTACGTGACCTGAGGTTAGTTTTCACTCGACTGTTTCACTTAATGCACGTTAAATGTTGAACTTCATGACGTTTAAAATTGCACATTGACGACGTGACGTCAACTGAAGCGGAACGTCGGCTAGCCCGCAGCCTGCTAGCTGAGTGCTATGACGCTAGCTAGCTAGCTAGCTTGGCACATCGTTTTCCAATATGCTCGCGCTCGACCTTTTGTTTCTAATAACGATTACGTAAATGTGCCTTTGGATTTATTTATTTTTAACCGTTAACAGCACTACATTCAGCGGCCGTAACGCACCCGTCCGTGGAGCTGGAGACACCGCAGCTGTTATAGTTGACGTTAGCTCGTGTAAGTTGACGCCAGCTGCTCGGTACAGTGGGGATGATGGATTGCATCAACGTCTCTCTGGTTCAAAGTCCATTTAATGTCACATACAAGTTGGTACTTTACATTTGTTTGCGTCCACTCACTGGTCTGTGTTACGATCACACGGGAGCGTTATGCAGCGTTAGTAACCTAAATGTTACAACCAACAAAGAACGATGAACGCTAACATCACTTATTTTGGTATTTAATTATATGTAATGTCTGTTTTCCGGGGTTGTTAACTAAATAAAGGAAACACCCGGTTTAGAAGTACTTGTCGTACACTTGGGTCCTTTTTTTAGTGAGCACTATTCAGGGTTTCCTATTTTGGAATCGGCAGATTTTAAATGCTATACTATACAGTAACGTTAGTCACATAGTTTCCCAAATTAAAGACACAAAGCGGTTTTTAAGTCGTTGTTATAGTTGCAATAGATAACGCCACCGTGAACATGTGAAACTATGAAACAATGATCGAGAACATAGTGTTGTCGAGGTAAAAAAAAAAAATCGAAGCGATTGATCATTGAATCCTGCAGTGTGCACTTTCACCCGGCAGATGGCGCTGTGGCATAGTTTTTATTTGTTAGGGGTTGGAAAGCAAAACACCGGGAATACTATATTGTGTATGCTCTTTGTGAGCGTTTTAAGTTTTTAGTTCACAACTAAACTTTTTTCCTGAGGTTTGCTTAAAGAAGCTTCACAGTATAGATGACACTTGGGGGGTACATATGCAGATATCTGTGACGTAGGCATTTAGAGGTGGTAAAAGTTGTTTAAAGGCACCATAGCAGTGTTTGTAAGAAAACCCCTGCTTTGCTGTAGAGAGCAAACATATTCTCTCCCCTAAAGAGCTTTGTTTGAGGGGGTGGGGGAAAACCAGCTAATTCCTCCGTGAGTTTTTCCCACAGAACTCTGGCAGGGAGCAGAAACCGCATCCAGGATGCAGAGACTCACTTCCCACGTAGTGATTTAGAAGAGGTTGTGAGGTTAAGGCACAAGGATGTTGTTCCTATTTTTAGAACTCAACCTGGGCTCTAGTACTCTTGTGTTGGCATGCTTTTTAAATGTTTTGATTATAGTCCAAAATATTGTAATTTCAAGCTCACTTTTGACTGTACATTTTCTTTAAAGCTTAGTTGGACCAGAAGTTCGGCTAGAAAACAGATATATTTTTCTTCCAGAGAGCATGTGCCATTTTATTGTCTCTAATTAAGAGGCAGTTGCACAACACTACTTTCTCCTGTTGAAAATAGAATAAATTAGCGTCTGATGCGTGTAATTGCTGTTATTTTTCTCCCCCTTCACTTGCTCAATAATGATTGATAGCATCAAGACATGTCTATTAGAGGAAATGGGGCTGGCCAGGAGGAGGTTTGGAGCCAAGACTGGGGAGGGGTGGGTAGTGTTTGGAGAACACGGCGATACCGTTGCAGAGGGAACAGTCTGCGCTCTATTTCCTGGCCGGGCAGCATCCCTGGTGACAACGCATCGATCCAACCCTGGCTCAAAACATGCTTAACCCATCTTCACCGGGCAGCGATATGTGTCCCCATTTTGATGTGATCCCGCTCCCCCAGATAGCACAGGCTTTAACTTAACTCACCTCTAACCCTTCCAGATCATATATTTATACCAGTTAGGTACTGGTTTGAGACGTTTTCCTATTCCAACACCTCCCTCTTGGTTTCCTCCAGATCTCCCCCGTGGTCATAGAAGTCATGGAGGAGCAGACGGGCTCTCCAGGAACCAACGCCGACAACAACAACCAGAGAAATGGAGATGAGGTAAGAGCTGAACCCCGCAGATATCAGATGACACATTTTTCAGTTTTTCCAACTCAAACTCCAAGAATGTCCCAGCAGTATATATCATTGGAGTGGTTTCTACCTGAACCTTCAAAAACATATCTGTTTTTCTTGTTGATCTTCGCAGAAGCCCCGGCGTGGCAGCTGGACCAAGGGGAGGAAGAGGAAGAAGCCGATGAAGGACAGCAACGCACCCAAGGCCCCCCTGACGGGTTACGTCCGCTTCATGAACGACAGACGGGAGCAGCTACGGGCGGAGCGTCCAGACGTGCCCTTTCCAGAGATCACCAGGATGCTGGGCAACGAGTGGAGCAAGCTGCCCCCCGAGGAGAAGCAGGTGGGTGAGGAAGCTCCCGACGGGATTTCACACCGAGCAAACGGCGGTGAAAATCATGGTTGTCGCAAAAAGCTTCCATTTATGTGGATTAGTGCAGGGGATGTTGCAATCCAATCTCAACGACGACAACACTCACCACTGCAAGTGACACAAAAACCCCACGGGCATAAAGCCAATTTATTTATGTGATCCTCGCAAAAGATAAAATACAGTAAAGTTCATTCATGGATATCCGGCAAAGGAGGCATTAAAGCAACAATCACTTTTCAAGGGAAAGGGACAAGGCCAACAAGATTAGATTTTTTAGTGGGTTTGCGATGATATACTTGTATACACCAACAAAAACACATTATGGAACAGTTTGGATGCAGGCAGTTCTTTCCTTCATGCATTTCTCCGAGCTATTCAATTGCCAAGCATACACTTTGGACTTTTTTAGTAAGTTTAATGTACTTGAAGTGTGCAATGTGCAGCTGTATTGGATGACTCAGGTCAAAAACTTGATCGGGACATCCCTAAGTAGTGCAAGAATAGGGAAACAACGGACCATCCAGGTTTTGAGAAAGCAGTGGAAGAAAATCCACTGACCTTCTATTAACAAGGTGGTTCATTTAAAAAAAATGTTTTATCGTCACCAAACATTTGAAGTATTTGACTTAAACAGCAGTGCCCTTTTTAAATTGGCAATTTGCAGCAACGGCGCCTCAAAAGACTGGACTGAAATATTCATCTGCAACATGGCTGCACTTAAGGCCTCCGCAGTCACATTCGACACTCTCAAACCAGCCGAGACTTGCATCTCATTTTTCCCCGTGCACAAAAAACAGTGTCGGAACAAAAGCGCGCCGAGTCCACGGTGTCGGTGCTTTGGAGCTGACAAAAACATTCACTTGTACATGAGCGTGTTTTGGTAGATTGACACCCTGTTGCAGATTGTCTTGCCATAGTTGACATAAGATTCTTCTGTCCTAGATATCATAAGAATACCAGAAAGAGATGCAAGATACAAAGGATAGAGTTGGTCTGTAAGGCCATTATTACTATTATTACATGTTCAGATCGATTAGTTCATCCCACTGCAAAATAAGTCCTATTTATATTGTGATAATTATTATATACATTCTATCTTTTAGAAACCAGTGACCTTTTAATCAAATGTATTCAACACTATGCCTGCATCAATGCTTCACATTTCATTGAACAACAGTTCTGTCAGTTGGTAAAACACCTCAAGCCCAGCCGCTAATATTCAAAGTTAGATCTTGCAGTTTTTTGTTTTTTTTTCCTCTTTCTTTCCAGAGAAGATCTGAGAAATCTGGACATGTTTTGTTTTTAAATCCAAAGGCGGGCTGGAGCCCGGAGAGCTTTGCTGCTGATTTGTATCCTGCCTGTTGCTCCGCGAGTTCAAAGCTGAGTCCGATATGCCAGAATCCCGGGATCAGGTCTTTGCATGAAGATGGTTTTGTCTCGTGTTTCCTCTAATTCCCAAACTAATGATATTACAAGATCCCATTACAAGCCTCGAGCGAATGCAAGTTATGTAAATTGGAAATTACAGATTTTATTTTGTCTTTCGACAAGGAATTTATCCTGATTAGAAATAATTACCCCCACTCGCCGTGTCATCTCACCCACAATCCTCCATCACCCTCAGCCTCACCTTTTTCTCTCTCTCTCTCTCTCTCTCTCTCTCTTGCAGAGGTACTTGGAAGAGGCGGAGCGAGACAAGGAGCGCTACATGCGCGAGCTGGAGAAGTACCAGAAGACGGAGGCCTACAAACATTTCACCCGGAAGGTCCAGGAGAAGCAGAAAGGCAAGCGGCACCGGGGAGGTGAGGATCTGGTTCGAAGATCAGATCATTTTTTAAGGCCACTGCTGTTAAAGTCAAATACTTCAAATGTTTGGTGAGATTTGGACAGGTCGAGCAACACGAACATGAATCGGTAGCGACACAAAGTCCTGTTGCATTGTGTGGTCCTTTTTTCTTATTTCCCACACTAAAGTTTTAATCTATCCCACGGTTCGGTGTTGGAGCTCGGGGCTCACCATTTTGCTTTTTTGCTCAGTCAATGGAAACGTGGCAAAAGGAAAGAGGGGAAACTTTTCCAGCTCGTAATAGTTCAGGTTCAGCGTGAGGCCGAGGAGCCGTTACCGTGCTCACGCAACACATGGTCTGCATTATCTCGCGCTCCTTTGTTACCGTGGATACATCTCAGTCTGGATATCGGAAATGTTGACGACGTTAGCCACTCTGCCTTATTTCAGTCGACTCACAATAAAGAGGGCAGAGATTTATTTTTATATATATTTTTTATTGCTTTCATTCGATCAGTTCCACTAAAGGCCCGCTGCGCCGGAGGAAACGTGAATCATCTGCTGTGCTCTTTCTTTATTCTTTCCTTCCTTTCCAGATGTCGGGCACCAGGTAGCCAACGAGGCTCTTCACGAGGTCAGTAACTCTTTCCTGCCCGTACTCACTTTCCCTAAGAAGTAAATATCACGTTTGATGACGTGAAGAAGTTACGGGTTTGGGCGACGCCGACCAATTTGGCACATGGCGATGTACTCAGTGAAACATTGCCATGGATTGATATTACTGAAGCGATATTCCTTATAGTCGTCTATCTGTCTCTCCCAGAGGTGTGGACCCCAAGCCCAAAGATGAAGAGTATGTGATTTCATAAAGCGTGCCACAAATTAGGGCTGGGCGGTATGGCCAAAAATTCATATCACGGTATTTTGTAAGATTCTGGTGGTTTGACGGTATATCACGGTATTTTTTTCTACAAATAAACACATTAATTTATTGACGCGAAAAGGACCGCCACCGCCATCGTTACTCACCACTCGCTCGCAACTGGCCAGCAGCTGTTTTGATTGGTACATAGGGAGCTAAACCTGGTGGGATTTAGGACCCAGGGGAATCCCTTGATACTAGGGGCGCATGCGCGGCCGTAACAACTATTGTCATTCTTCGGCCGGCAGTAACATTTAATGTTTACAGTCACAGGTACGTGTACAGCGGTCTGAGCTACTTACGTCTCACGGATAGAAGTTGACTCGTGGTTTGAAAAAAATGACAACGCCAAAATGCATGATGGGTAAAGCCCGCCCACTTAGCTGCACAGGAAAAGACTTCTTCCTGCACAAGAAAAGTCTTCCTGTGTGGGCGGTGTCATTTACCCAGCATGAATTTTGGCGATGTCATTTCTTGCACACCATGAGTCAAGTGAGTTAACATGAGACGTAAGTAGCTCGGTCCGCTGCTCCTTCAGCTTCAAGCTGTGAACATCAAATGTTGTTCCCTGCCAAACAGCGGCGACCGGTATGACGGTATATGAAAAATTCATGCCGTACAGAAATCTAAACACAGCCCTACCACAAATCAACTAATTTCCTGAATCAATCGACTTTAACGCTATTTATTCCCACCAAGCGACACTTCCTCAGGACCGCTTCCTTTGAACCAATCTGACAGCATCCAGTCAAGTTCCAGGAGGTGATGGTCGACAAAAACAGACGCGTGACAGATCCCTGTCCAAGGCGAGGAAAGCGCGACATCTTTCACACCTCTTCCCGTGGTTGGAGCAGGAATTTAGCAACACATTTATGCTGTCAATGAATATTCTCGTAAAAACGAGGAAGTGTTATATATAGATTTCAGCTGATCCCATTGCTGGCTTTCAAAGCGAGCGACGGGAATAAATAGAAACCGGGCGTCTGACAGAACGTCAGGAAAAAATAAATGGCACGAGGACAGAATGCCTCCAAAAACAGACGTTCAAATAAGTCCAAACCAATTTTCAGAACGGACAGCGTCCTCAAAATATCTGTGTGAATGCTTTACCCATGAGGATCGACTTTAAGACAGATTCTCTCAAAAGTGAACCTGTGCAAAAAACGACAGTAGTTTCATTCACTGCGGTTTTGTCATCACGACCGCAGTCTGTTTATGCTATTTTTATTGCGTCCGCCCATTAAGTGCTTATTGTTGCATCGCTAAAGCTGCGTTAATCCACTTCGGTGCTGTGTTTGTGTTCATAATCCAAACACTTGGCTCCTACTAAGTGTGTAATTCATTTTGATTAACTCCTGCATGTGATTAAGAGGTTTGAGCCCTATACCATACTCCCTAAAGGGCTTTATGGTCAAGGTGACTTTTATTGGAATCGGCATTCCCGTGGGAGTACCAGTAGATTTAACGGTCTGCTTTAAATCTCATTCTTTCACGAAATGAGGAAGGATGATGCATTGTTTCAGAGGGAGAGTGAGACCTGCACCATATCTTGTGTGCTGCTATTGTGAAACACATTTTTTATTGCAAATCATTCCAGGGCCTTTGATTTCTTAGCAGCACTGTTGATGAAATTACTCCTCCCCCTCGTTTCTTCATCCGTATCACTGTATTTCCCCCGTGGCCAGGTATGAAATCAATTACCCACCCACTTCCCCCGCCCAGCTAGATAAATGGCCGGCTCTCGCTGCCAGTCTGTGCGGCCGCATGTTTCCTCTGTTCAGCTTATCTCCTTCCCTCTTACTGTCAACAGAAGGATGCGGAAGGGAAGGACCGAACCGTGTTTGACATTCCGATCTTCACGGAGGAGTTTCTCAACCACAGCAAAGGTAAAAAAAATAAAAGAGCTTAAACATACTTTTGCAGCCGGTGCTTTTTTTAAACCTCCATTTGTCTAAGTGTTTTCTAAACGCACTCCTCCGCTACTTCAAGAGAACATTGTTTTATAGTGTTCCGTCGTCCCAGAATAGTACCACAAGTTCCCCGAACTTTAAAATAACGCGCCTCTTTGAGCAAATAAAAAATGAATGATGGCACCAACCGCTGCGTCGTCTCCGCCGGACACCTCCTTCTTTATCTTCCGTGGTTTAAAACATTGTTTGACCCCCTCAACAGCACGTGAAGCGGAGATGCGGCAGCTGCGTAAGACCAACATGGAGTACGAGGAGCGCAACGCGGCGCTGCAGAAACACGTGGAGAGCATGCGCGGGGCGGTGGAGCGGCTGGAGGGCGACGTGATGCAGGAGAGGGGACGCAACGGGCTCCTCCACCAACACCTGGAGACGCTGCGCCAGGCGCTCACCTCCAGCTTCTCCACCGTGCCTCTGCCAGGTGAGAACCAACACAAACCTGGTATTTTCCCTCCAGCTGGTTTCACCTGTTGAGTCATGGTTTCTCCACTTGCATCCATTTTAAACAAGGGGGGATTCTTGAGATAGAATTATCTTCTTCTTCCTCTTCTTTTGTTTCAATAAAATGAAGATAAATGATTCAACACAATACGAGATGAATTATTAAGTCGGGGTGTTTCCTCAGCATACTAAATTTGTCCGATATTTTCTGATAAAGAGTTCTAGTCTCGTCCTTTACGACAGTATAGGCTATTAGTGATGTGTGTGTGTGTGTGTGTGTGTTTGTTTTCATTTCAAAAAGATCAACGCACATTATTATAAATCAGCATTGACATGGTATCCCGTATCAGTCATCCATCCCGAGACACAAACGATATCACTGTCGTGAACTATTAGTTTCTGAGTTTTAAGCTCGTGTAAAGTGGATAATTATGTAGGCGCGTTCGTCCACCCACTGTGTTTACTGAGCTTTAAAGTCCGAGAGACGCAAACGGACTGTTCAGCCGGACCCCCCGCTGTTCTGGCCGTGGAAGTCAGGCCGTGGGCTGCTGTCAGTGTTAACCTGTTCATCATCCACATTTAAGGAATCTCATTTTATTCCCCACTTGTTTTACGCGCACACAGACAGTATCGGTGTTGAGCTCACACCCACAGGTTTTTCTACACCTTCATCCACACCTTCACACACACAGACTCTGCAAACGGCAACGGCCTCGGGGGGGGAGGCTCTTTATTTAAACGTTTTTTCACCGGCTACGTGGGCAGCAATTATAAATAATGAACACTCTGCAACAAGATATCAGTCGCGGCCTCATGTGGTTGTCAACCCCTCGTTTGAGTCACACGTTTTAGCAGCTTATCAAATTTAACCTAAGCACTCAACGCCCCCGCACTCCTTGTGCCCACAGCCAGTGGAGAGACGCCCACTCTCGACAGCATCGACTCCTACATGAAGAAGCTCCACAGCATCATCGTCGGAAGCCCCCAGGATAACGAGCATCTCATCAACACTGTGAGGGACGTGGTCAACCGCTTGGACAGGTGAGCAACGGTGACCGATGACATCATCGATTCATCTGATGACCTAGTTATTTTTTGATTCATTGTCTTGTTAATTAAATGCAACGCCTTTTTTAAAGGAGGCCTTTTTAAAAGTCTGGCCAACTCGAATCAATTAGTCTAAAAGACGGACCGTTTCACCTCGAGGTCCATTTATTCGCTGTTGTAGAGCTTCTTTAATTGTTTCAGCTGTGAATGAATAATGAGCGTGTCTTCTGCTGTCATGCTTTCGCCCCCAGATAATTGGACCAAGTCCCACCAATTTTGATGGATCGAGTCCCCCGGCGCCGCTCGGCGGAGGCTGCTCCTCGTCGGTGAATCTTCCCGTCGGTCTGTCGTCCCGATTGATTTTAATACATCTTTTATTACTCCTGCGAAGGTGATCTCATATTTATTTATTATTGTTTTACTTTTAAAAAAATAAAAAAACTCCTCTGTTCTCACTTAAATATACCTGTAGTTTGTTTTGTAAAATACTCAAATGGTAGGACATGAAAGAGTTTGATGTCACTCGTTGCTCCTGTTCTGTCTTCACTGTCCATTTATAGCGAAATGCTTCCACAACGGTTTCTTCATCAAAGATGTTTCCGATGAAAGAAAAACGTGTCGGTTGGTTTGTGTTCACCGTATCCAGGAATACTGTTGAGCAGACTTTGCTTCTATTTTTTTTTTATTTTTTATTTTTTCATACTCTTGAAGAAAAACATGTGCCATTTATTGTTTGTTTTTTTGTTCCTGTATGAAAAAGTGTTCGTGTTTTCAATAAACGTATTTACATTTGCGCCGTCGGTTTGTTTGGATCGGTTCATGACATGCTGGGAATATGTTTGCTCTGAAATGAAAATCAAAGTTAGACGCTCTCGGCATCATTGGGACTAGATTTCTTTTTTCTCGTATTCAGGAATACTCTCAAAGTTTGTCTACATTATATAACAGCGACAGTCATGTGTTTTTAAAAAGATCTCTCTTTGATGGCGTGTCTAAAATGTGCCATATATACATCAAAGCTAGTTAAAATATTCGCTGAACTAAATGCTGCTTTCCTCATTTGTCAAACTGGGAGAACGGTTGACTTTTCTTTTCTTTTTTTAACAGCCTGGTTTTGAAGTCTCAAAAAGAACTCGGAAGGCCACTCTGCTGCAATACGTCACTGTTTGGAAACGCGCTTTGTCAGCGGCGAAGCCTATTTACTTCCAGTTGATGTGGAGTCAAGAGGATTTGGATCGGTGAAGTCAATTGAGCAGCTCTGCTGTAATTTACCGGAATCCAGAGAGAGAAAGAGAGAGAGAGAGGGAGAGAGAGAGAGGCCCAAATGACTTTGCACTCTGGCTCGTTCGCAGCCACTGAGCTGCACAGCTTTGGGAAACAATAACCTTCTGTATGGAGTTTGAGGATTTTCCCACTCGTAGCCTTGAATGGGGAATAAAACGGCTGGAGGTGACTGCCATAAATCCGATTTAATATTGGAAATTAAAAATGAATACTCCTGTTTGTTTGATCATCAGCTGGCCAATTAGCTTGGTGGCCAAATATAAAAGTTACTAACATGGTACTGTATTTTTTTAGTTTTGTTTGGACTATGATATTATGAGCCCTTCCTGTTTCCAATGCGCGGATGCCCGTTTCCTTCTTTGCCAGCTGAGACTTCCTGTCCACAATGGCTGCATGTGCTCAATCCAACAATGTCCCTAACAGATGTTCAGCTCCCACAAGGAGAGCATGCCGGCTTTATACAGTGAGCTCGCTGCACACAATCGCTGACTCCTATGATACGGAACATATATGTGCGGGACATTGCCGGGGATCCGTGTTAGATCCGTGTGAGTGGTTTACATGCGTGATGCAAAGGTCAAAGGTCGAGCTCTTCAGAGCCAAATGATGCAGCGCAGAGAGGACTTTGGTAATTTACAGGTTGTTATGAAAGTTTGACATTTTACAACCTGGAAGCTGATTGAATGCCAGCTTGCTTTGATCCTAATATACTTTTACAGGCAGAGGAAAATGAGTAAAACCAAACAACGACGTGCACAGCACCACGGGTCAGTGCACGGATGATTCTCACCACCTCGCCGTCCTCACGGCTGCTGCTGCGGCTAAATGTAAACCGCTCCTACGGCAGCTCTTCAGCGTGCTGCATGTGCTGCGGGACATTCTTCTGTGACCATATGAGACACACTCCACCTTTTATTAGAGTTGTTTACCTTCTAACTTCTGGGATCATCTTTCACATATTAACCGCTCGGTGTGTGTGCGTGTGTGTGTGTGTGTAGTAGACCCCAAAGCTCATTTGTATAATGAGCTTAGCTACAGCGTCTTTTATTTAAATGTTTTGCTTTGATGTTGCCCCAAAGCTGCGAAAAAACAACACGGAAAGGGGACGAGGAGGGGGATAAATGATGAAGAGTGTTATCTCATACCTTGTTACCTCCAGTTTAAGTCCTGACCTGTTTCACCCAGCTTCAAGCGGCTAATCTGTCTCTTAAAACGTGACACAGGTGTCGGAGGCGGTGCCTTCGTGGGGCCCTCTTCTCGCCACGCCGCCATGACAGACCAGTGGAAAGGCCCACCTCCGCAGGGGGCCAGGTCTGCATCCTTGGCCCCGGCTTGCTGGCGGCGTTGGGGGAGAGAGAGAGGAGCCAGCTCCGAGCAAAGAGACCCTAGATCCTGGACCAGAGCAGCGGAGGGAGTGACTCAGAGAGGAGGGGATGACTCAGGCGTCATGCACTGAGTTGGCTCTCAGCGGCCTCGACGTCTAGAGCGGTTTCTGTGAGCACAATCACATGCACTTACACGGTCAGCATGAGCCACCTTCTGTTAGCCGGGCCCCGGTCATAGCCCTTGGCAACGTGGCTTTGTCTTGATTGCGTGGGCTATTTATGGAAATATGTTTTACCATCTACAGTAGGACAACACAGGAATTTATTTGTGTATGTTTTCTGATGACCAAAAATAAAAAAACTCTTATTTTGATCAATATAGTAATGCATTCAGAGAGTCACTGTTGGCCTTAGTTTCTGGGCCGGGGACGCGACTGTCGTGTACTTCTTCGGTACCATTTGGAAACGAGCAGGATCATCTATATTATTCAAACCCTGTTCGGACGATTTCAAATAATTCATACTGTATCATCTGAGAGTTCCTCTTCAAACAGACCCAGTGTTCAGTTTGTGTGATTTCTCCAGTTGAGTTTCCCCCAAACGGGACCCTAGAGATTTCCGTAGCTCGCCGATTTTAAGGCAACGAGCTTTGGACCCCTGATGGAAAGGTCAGTCCTCTGATGAAGTTTGTTGCCTTAAATCTGTGTGTTCCAATATCTGAAGTCACTCCCGATGAAAGGTTGACACCGACCGGGCTTGCTATTCCCTCTGAGGCGGTTGAAGCGTGTTAAGGTCAGATATTACGTCTTGGTCGTCCTCCGTTGTTCGCTTAAAGATACTGAAGCGAGACAGACACTTGCTGTGAAAAAAAAAAGACTTTACCCATCTTCTGGTATAGTATCTCCCAAAATGCAGCTTCAATGGTAGTTTTCGCCTCAACATGTCAGGAAGAAAACGAGTTCTTCTGAAAGTAAAGGGATTTGACAGGAGACCGATATCCCACCAGCTCGAAAAGAGATGATCACGAGTTTCTCTGAAGCACAATCGGAGTAAAGCATGTTGGGACGACAGTGGGCAAACTACTAGAAAAGGTTTGTGAGATACAAAGAGATGTTTTTTTTGGCTGCTCTTTAGATTGAGACTCAAGCTCCCATTGGGGGAAAGAGGATGTTTCATTTCTCCTCAAGTATTATTCATCTTTTATTCCATCATCAGTGACAGTGTCCTCATGTTCAACTGACGTGAGTCACTGCAAACGTCTGATCCAGTCGACCCTTACTCATAAAGCTCTCTCTCACTTTTTCAGATTTTATATGGTGGTGTGTGTTGGATTATCTCCTCTGAATATGACTCACGTGCCATGCAACCCTCTTTGGTTAGACTGACCGTGATGCTATAACAGTTTCTGACGACAACGTGTAAAATATCATGCTTTGCGTGAACTAGATGGTTTGCGTCATGCATATTGACATACACTCATTCAGTTATTTCCAAACATAATGTTGGAACTATGTATGGGCCCCTGGGGAGCTGCCTGCAAAATCCTTCTGATCTCTAAAGACGAGCATGGCCCTCTCCTGCAGGTGAGTGACGCAGGCAAATTTCATACAACCCAGAAAAGTGTGTATATATGTCTATATATATATATAATGCCCGTCCAACTATTTATTCAGCTGCTGAATGAGTGAATTGGTAAAAAAAAAAGAAGAAGCAAAAGCGGAAAATGCGAGTCATACTTCCTCTTTCTTGATCCATCATCCGCTCCATCTCTCCCAGCTCTGGAAAATCCTTGGCCTCAGCGCCTTGTATACTGGGGCAGGGAGGAAGAGGAGGAAGAGAGGAGGAGGAGGAGGAGGAGGGGGAAACAATGCTTGGAATGTGTAAAAAAAAAAAAGCTTGAGTCATTCCCACATGTCAACCTCCGGCTCAGCTCCTCTTCCTCTTCTTCCCTAATGCCTTCAGTTTCTCCTCGGAGTTCTAAAGTTCTAAGTTCTAAGGTTGTACTTTTTATTGTATTTTTTTTAATTTTTTTTATGTGAACTTGACTTTTAAGTGTAATTTGTATATTTCCAACAGCCCCTGAAGGCAGCAGGAGAGGAGGGGATTTCCTCACCAGAGGTCATTATCCCTCATGAGAAGCGTGATGTCAGTAAAATATGACCGCTCTCAACGCTTTCCAATAACTGAATAAAACGCACACACTCACTGCAGCTTTGTGCTGCACACATCTGTTTGTTTCTTTCGCACGGCAGCTGTCTTTCCGTACAAACACGGGTTGATTAACTACTTGAACTCCCTTTTGCTCTGAAGTGTGGTCTCACAATTTAACATCAGTGAATGTTTGTTGTTCTTTAAATAACCCTGTGATGAACAAATGTCACAGCAACACAAAGCACTGTATAAACCCAAGAAATGAACAGTATAGGATGTGGGCTATAATGCAGTTAAACTGATAAGGGCATTGGTAGTTATGGGAGAAGTATTCAAATTATATACTTGAGTAAAAGTATCAAAATCACAATGTAAAACTTAAAAGTTAAAGTCACATTTTGTAAGTAGTATCAGCACCAATGTACTTTATATATCAAGTACTTGTTATTTAAGCTTGTCAGAATGGACGCTGTGTGATTTCCATGATGTTTCAGGTTATAATTATTATGAATGATTGTATTATAGTTATTACTGACACATTCTAAAGACCGTAGCTGGCCTTGGTGGAGCTAACTTTACTACTACTACTGTTTATATTTCTCACACATATGATGTGTATGACGTATGAGATTTAAAAATAAATGCAATAAAATGTGTCCCTCTGATATGTGGTGGAGAAGTAAAGCATAAGCACTTCAAACCTGCTCTTAAAGTCAAAGTTGCACACTTTAACTGGGCTTTGAACACAACTGAAACATGCTTTACCCAGAGTCCCTGGCACCAAGATACTTGACATCATATGAGCCGATCACAAGAACCTCAAGAAGACAAATTAAATGTGAAACACTAAATGAAATTAGCTGAAGTTTTAAATTAGGCAGTTTGATTCAAAGCAGTGATTATAATCCTGTATTGTCCCTTTATGTCCTTCTATGCAGTTATTTTGTTCCCCTGTTTTTGTTTGTTAGTTTTATTTATTTGTTTGTGTTCTACTCCATTTGCTCTTTTTGGTCATTTGTTTGGTTTTGTTGTATTCATTGCTTTTATGGTATGGTCTTTTTTTTGTTGACCGGTATTGACGTTATGTATGACTATGCTTTGCTTCTCTGTAGAGCACTTTGTAAACTCTGTTTTTAAAGGTGCTATATAAATAAAATTATTATTATTATTATTATAATCAACCAATTAAAACGTGTAATAACAACATTGTGAACAACTGCAGAAGATAACGTTTATTGGGTTAGTTAGGTTATTGCAAATCTCATAAAGTGACAAAATACAAGTTCATTTTATTATTATTAATACAAATGCAGAACAAACACTTTGCATGTCTCTGGATTTCCACAGCGGAGGCGGCTTGCTTATGCTTTGCAATTGCGCGTTCACGCGGTTCTCCTGGCCTGCCCAGTATCCCAGTGCGCTCGTGCCCGCTCCAGGCTGGTGGAAAAAACTGCAGCGGCTGTTACCGGAGCCACGCAGAGAAATCTCACTGGCACTGTGGCAGGAGTTGAGCTACGAACACACACACACTCACACACACACACGCTCGGATTTTCGTTCTTCCTGCCGAGGACGACGTTGTCAAAACCGGGATTTATGGCCGCCAAGAAGTGGTAGTGTCCGCGTGGAGATATTCGGCGTCTGAAAGGTGAGGAAAAGTTAGCGACGTTTTTTTTTCTTCTTCTTTCTTTCTCCCCAAAATTGAAAGTGTCTCAACCACAAGTCTCGTCAGTTTCCTTCGGCTGCCAAGTTCCAGTTTCGTATAGCGGGGGGAAGAAATGTTGTGCTCAAATACAAGGAGGGGTGTAGGTGTGTGTGTGAGGGGGGAGCTCGGTGTGTTCAAGCGGTCGAGGCTGCTCGTGTGTGTGTGTGTGTGTGTGTGTGTGGGGGGGGGGGGGCTTTGCTTTAAAAGTTAGTTTCAGCGTACACCTGGTTTCGTAAAAAAGGAGCCCGTCGCCAAAAGGCAACTTCTCTGTTTACGAAACGGGGCAGCACAGCAGGGCGGCGTTTAGCTTCCCGCTGCTTCCCGAGCAAACAGGGGGGGCGGGGAGGAGGTACCACCACGTCTCTTTTCAGAGGAAGACCCAGTGGGAGATAATGTTTCTTTTCGGGAGAGCGTCCATCGATCCCGAATGGTACAGTGAGGGAATGATTAGGGACGAGTGCAAAGAGACGAAGACGTTGTTACAATGTTGCCACTCTTGACCCTGCAGAACAGACACACTCTCTCCTGCACCGTGTCATTTAGGGGCGGCTGTAGCTCAGGGGGATGAGCGGTCGTCCAGAGACCCCCAAGGCAGCCGGCTCGATCCCCAGCCCCCCAAAGCCCACATGTCGAAGCGTCCCTGAGCAAGACACCGAACCCCCAGGTGCCCTTGCTTCCCTCCATCAACACCAATACACTCATAAAAAAAATAGGATAAGACTTCAGAGCTCTTTTTATTTATTTATCAGAGGCTTGTTTGGAACATTGCTTACTCTGGAAATCAAAAGGGAGACTGTAATCACACACACACACACACACACACACACACACACACACACACACACACACACACACACACACACACACAGTATGTTGAATTGTGTTTAACGCATTGCTCCACTAAAGTAGGGATCGAGCATGCCAGCTCTGACAAGTGATGGCAGAAGCTAAAATATTTAATGCAGGTGTGTAAATGAGCAAATCAGAGTTTTTTTTTTTTTTTTTTAGGAAAGGTGGTATTTTTCAAGATCTGTGGTCTCGGGTGAGTTCTGCACCGTCTGGGAATGTTTTGGATCCGGCAGACAGGCTGCCAAAGTTTTTTTTTAGAGTGAATCATAATGTGTAGCCGGATTGACGAGGAGACATGGTGTTATCAAAAATGCAATTCCAGGTTTTGGATTGTTCTCAAGTAGAGGCACAAGAACGGGATATGCAATTTTGGTTTTCGTTGTTCAGAAGGGGTTTGGAAAGAAATGTTTCGGGGTTGAAACTACGAAGAAAAAAATAATTCAAGAAAACTTGTCCAAAACCCAAAAGGCCATTGTTTTGCATCATGTATCTCAAAGAAAAGCGGCACATTCCTACATTTGAAAATGCTGCAATCAGTCAATATTGACACAAATGAACATTATTAATTAGGGAAAAAGTTGCTGATTAATTTATAGCAGTTGATGAGCATTATCGGTGAATTGACTTCTTGTTATTTTTGTTCAAGCGGCCCTCACATGCTCATGTCCGGTTTGAAAGACAAGATATGATCAGTGTTAGAGGGGGGGAACAAAACAACAGCAAACACAAACCCTCCTGTTTGTGTGAAGAATGTGTTGGTGAAAGTGAAACATTCTCCAGTTTCAGTGTCACAAGTTCAGGCCAGTGAAAATCTCTCAACCTCAGCCCCGTCAGAAACACACTGGGGCTCTTGATAAATGAGATCTCTGTTTCTTGTTTTTGCTCGCTCTTGTTTTGATTACCACTCGTGGGTCGACCGCGTCCGCCGTTGTTGCTTCTTTGCCCTGTTCGCGACGTTGGATTTGCAGAGATTTTCGTGTTTGGCCCTTTGATAAATGTCCCCCAAGTACATGGGACCCATATTTGCAGGATTGTTTCCCTGACACTTCTGAATGGTGAACATACCTGAGATTCTTTGTGGGGAGCAACAGGGAGATGGTGTTTTGTGGTGATCTTGATGTTTCACTTTCACAGGGCCGCAAGAGGACTTGTGTGTGTGTGTGTGTGTGTGTGTGTGTGTGTGTGTGTGTGTCACACTGTCTTTGACTGATAGATAGAAAGTCAAACAGTTGTAGGATATACGCTCAGAACATTTCATGCTCAACATTCAAGTATTTCATTCACCTTTTCACCTTTCGTATTTGCCTATCACAGACGTTCAGCTCTCGTATTGATCTGTGCTATTACAACGGTGTAAATGCGACATAAATTACCTCTTTTTTTCCCCATGACAATAGGCTCTTTTTTTGTGTTGGAACAGGAAGGTCGTAGATGACTCACTGGCCTGCAGGCATTATCATGAAATGGCTGTGCAGTGAGACGTGCAAAATCGGTCCCTTCACATTGTGAACAGGAATGAAAGTTGTTTCTGATTGCCGGAGAGATCAATAGCTTCACCTGAACTGAGGCTTATCGCTGTGTGTTCATCAAATAGGTATCCGCGTGCACAGGAAGCAGACGCCACTGAGCAATAAAACAAATTAGCATCCTTGAATTTTGAGTGATAAAGCAGAAGCGCTCTGCTTGTTCGCCTCCGTAAAACTCAAACAACAAACAAAAAACTGTTCCAATACACAAATTGGCTTGGGCTGTATCTTTTAAACATGGTGAATGGAAATGAATACCACATGCCGTTATCATTTTGGAATTAAAATAAGGCATGTTATGAGTTAATTTAACTGCAATAAGACAGTTGGTACACCAGGGTGCTTTTGAATCTGTACTTTTCTTCATATATCAAGCCATGGATTTTGAATTAGCATTGTTTTATGTTTGTTTTCCTGAGGCGGAACAGTATTTTTGGGAGGAAACTATTGAATTATGTATGAGTGCAAACTTTGGTCAACTTCAAAGACGTGGAATTATGCACAGTCTTTCTACACTGATTTGCATTCAAGTTTTCCCGACTGCCAAATGATTTTAACGTACCCTTTTTCTCAGTCCCGCCCCTTGAACACAGACTGGCCAATCATAGAGTAGCCAGCTCTGGCCTGTGTCCGACAACTATAACTTCACAGGAACTGTGTTGTTCCTTCATAAAACAGAATAACGGGTCACTTCTTGGTTGACAGAATGCATGTGTGTGTATATGTGGGCTCCGAAACCGATCTGTGAAGGACGTGCCATGTGACACCATGAGCCACGAACTCTGAGCCAGGGCTTGAGCTAGGTAACAGGTGTGACCCAGAGGTCAGGGAGCGAACACACACACACACACACTCTCAAAGAGAGGGCCAGTTGCAATACAGCAGCAGTGTTACTCACACCAGATGCAAATCTTATTATTGTAGTTTTGAAATTATATTTATTTTTAAAGTGATATGTGTGCGTATCTTTTCACAAATCTCTTGACTCAAGGCTATGACCTCAGCATACAAATGTGATTCCTGGCCCATAATAACACTTCTCTGTGTGATACCATCGGAAATGCTGCCTCTCAACTTGCTTATCTCCTTTTCTGAAGTGGCACTGAATCTGCACTCTGACCCACCTGTGGAGAGTAAAATATCAGTATCATGGAGATCAATGGATTATCTGATATTCATGTGAAAGTGAGGCCTGCGGCAGTAAACTATTCATTTATATTTCAATATCAAGCTCACAGTTGGCCCTGTACACATGAATAAATTATCAATATAAGCAGAGATGTTGCTCCCAACACTCGTCAGTTGACATTGAAATGTTGCCCTCGCTAAATGAGAATAGAAAATGTATATTTATTGAGATTAGAAATATGCATCAAGGTCCAGAGTTCAGCGTAACACACGCATTGTTTTACATCTCCAAAGCAAGGTCTTCAACTCCGATAAAGTTTTTGCCTCACTTCAATTTTTTCTCTCTCCAAATGTCAATTTTTTTGTGAAAAACAACATTGTTCCCCTTTTATACCGTTAAAGATTTGGCCATGCTGTTGACCCTTATAAAAAATAAAAAATAAAACACTCTAGAAGGTCAGTGGAGCCTGGAAAAGTGCAGTTTGGGCTGGAAGCCGTGTCTCCAAACTTCAGCCCAGTCACGGCAGCGCAGCTGGAGTGTTTTTGTTTTGGCTCTCCAGTCCTGATATAATTCGTGTTGGCAGCTACAGGTCGTGGCTTATATTGAGTGCGATTTGCAGCTATCAGGCAATAACATAGCGCCCTAACAAAAGCCAGTGTAGTGCCATCTGAGTCATCCGGGTGGCAAGATGTCAGAACAAATCAAAGTGATGCTCTGCACTCCAGAAGTCTACCAGATGAGTGGTGGAACATGTTTCAGATCCACATCAGGTCAGATTTAGTTTTGATGACCAAAAAGCCTGTTTTATCTTTTTATGAATCAGAAGTTTCATTATTAAATTGAAGCACAATCTTATCGGATGAAGTGATGCTTGTTACGCGTCACCAGTGTTGTGCCGGGTCAGCCAAGTGTCAGCTGACGTGTGAGTCATTTTTTTTTTGGTATCGGTCTTCGATTGGTGGCTTATTGCAAGATGGTGGATGATAAAGGAGCAGATTGCACTGTCATTTTATATCAAGCCAGAAGGCATCTCCTCCTGTCAGGGTATTTGATCTATGAGACGGGGACAATCATCGCTGTCTCACCAACAACCTTGAGTGTGCCGTGTGTGTGTCTATGCGACTATTTGTGTGCGAGCGTGGCAAAGTTTTGTTCCCGTAGTATGCATGTTTCCACGTAACTGACAGAATGTGATCCCCAGGATTGGTTAAAATGTGGACATTTTACTATGAGGAGGAGTTAGTTTGTTTAGTTTTTTGGGGATCTCCTTCTATGTGGTCTAAAAAAGTAGAAATTCATTATTAATCAACTTCAAAGTTTTCATCCAGAAGATGATTTGCACATATTAATCCCTGCAATCTTTTTTTCCAGTTTCACCATCCCCTTCTATTAACTGCTTCAAGAGAGCAAACAGTGTAAAACATTTCTGTTTCACATTAAAGGAATGTTGACTTTGTAAATATTTGCAATTATCTGGGAAACTCGAGGATGGGGCTTTGCCGATAAGCTATTAGCCAAGGTGTTGACCTTGAGAATGAGCTTGTCTAAGGAGCTATTACCTGAGTTGAGGTAATTATTTTGTGAGGCTGCATATATAAACTGTCGAATTAATCAAAAGGCACATCAGCCTGCAGTGTGGATGCTCACATCTAGCCTTGAGACAAGTTTATCATCATGGCGTCTAAAAAACAAATACTTCTTGCAGTTTGTCATTAATAAGTTAGAGTGTATTAACAGCCCTTTTGCTATGCATACAAATGAGCACAATTAGCTCAGAGGATGACCTTACTGACTCAGCGCTGGCTAAATGCTACACGCTGCTGCTCAACCCTTGTCAATCTTTGTCCTTTCACCAAAGCGTGTGATTTACAAGTGTCTCTCCTCCTCGCGGGGCAGGCAGAGTTCAGCTATTCAGCATATCCGAAACCGACTTAATGGTCTGAAGCCGTCGGAGTCGGTGATTTAATGGTGTCAGATATTCTCCTTTTGAACCGAACGAGTGGATGTCGGTGAGGCCGCTTCGACTGTCGTCATCGCCCTGTGGGGTCTGTAAAACAAAGGCTGAGCCAGAGCTGGCGTTGATGTGAGGTCTTTTCGCTGTTTGACGTCTTCCAGGCCTCTTACCTGTCTCCCTGCTTGTAAAAAGCACTGTGGTGTCTCGTTAACGTCTGTTTTAATAGCTGATTGATGTGGGTCGTGTCAGACGTTACATTAGCTGTTGCTTTTGGCCGTCAGTGGGGGAGCCTAATGGATGAGAACGTGCCAGCCCGTAGAATGAATGCTCGGCCATTTTTTATGTTAATGACCTCCAATGTCTCCAAACCCCAAAGGATTTCACCATGGATCTAACACCACTCGGGTTCAGTTTGAATATTTCTAAAGGAAAATTGTGAGTCTTGGCCATCGGCAAAGTCGACTCACTCATTTTATTCAAACTTTTCACATTACGGTACTAATGATAACGGCCTTGACCAAATGAGTGCACGGTGGTTCGCGCTCTGCAAAAGGCTCCAGACTCCTGGCCTCAAGTAGACTCTCTGACCCCGAAACCAACCGCTTCATTTGGAGAGTCCTTAAAGGGTCCGTTCCAGCTGCGTTGCATTCCAAGCTTGATATGTTGTGTTATTTCCCAGAGCGGTAGAATGGGGATAATGAGTGATGTGGTGGCTGTAGCTTCTTCCTCAGTTAACCCCCCGCTGAGCCTGAGCATCTGGGATATGTTTATTTTAATGTATTATTGCCTTGGCTTCCAACTATCACAGGCTAATGTTACCTAGCAACCTTAGCAAGCCAGTCAAACTGTCAGTTATTTATGAGCCCTTGGAATATGTGTTGTATCTTTTTTTATTTATTCCTAATTCCGTGATTCCGTGGGGGATTCTGTTCTCACAGAAACTAATGGGCCCTAAAAATGCGACCATGCCAGTGCCAGAAAATCTACTTTTCATGTGGAAACCTGCTTTAACTGTATTCAATAGATTCCAATGGCCTTCCACTAGAAAAAAAGTAGTAGTTACTTTTTTTTTTAGAGCAGGCTCCAATAGAGAATTTGCATTTTTATGTAATCATTTTTTTGTTCCAGGTAATAGCAAGGCCCCAGGGTTACCAGGTAAATGGAGGAAATGGCTTGTGAATAACGTACGATTTTGGCCGCAAAACGCATACACATGAATATATGGTCTTCATTTTCTTTTCAATCTGCAAATGACCATGGTTTAAAAGGGATAATGCCCATTGAGGTGTCCATTATCAGAAATGAATGGATTTCGCTGAGGGTTATTCATCACATTATCAGGGCAAAGCTGTAATGTAATGCTTGTTTGTTAGAAGAGAAGAGACAAACGTGTCCATAGCTGGCAGAGTGGCAGGAGAACTTATGGTAACTGATAAATTAAGCCGCTGAGTTTGCAAAAGATAGCAATTCCTCGATGTGATACACCCATTATACACTAGCCAGGTTGAGCAATGCACAATCTTCAATAAATCTTGTTGATAGCTTAATTATTTGTTTGGACAATGATTGACATTGCTTTGTTTCTTTAGTCATTTTTCATGTTATAAGAGTGATAGTTTCCTCCGAGTACACCTCGCTCTGCAGTATTACATATTTAATCAGCAAATTGTCCTTGCATTAAGATGATATGCATTCTTAATATTAGGTTTTCTGTACAATTTTAGTATCAAAACTATATCAGATGAAGGTGTCTGCCCTACTGTTTTCACATATTTGTGGTTAACCAAAAGTCCTAAACCAATAACAAGGAATGTGTCATGCAATAATTACCGTGTGGCCTAAATGTTCTAAAATTACATTTCTTGTCTTTGAAGGAACTTTGAGATAAGTATTTACCAATAAACACTGAATTCTCAGCAGATTTATCTATGCTCTCTTTATTACCATGACATGTGGAAGCTGTGCCTGAATAAATGCCTCTTTCTTTTGCAATCCTAGCTCCTAATACATCCCTCAGTCTAAGAACTAACACAACTTGCAGCCCGAGGCTGGAATGAGAGATGTCCAATATAGACCAAACAACGTGGTGGGAGATCAAAATCCCTGGTTGAATCCGGTTTCTAATTTCATTTAGAGGCAAAAAACAAAAAGCCTTCTGGCTCGGACCCACAGTTCTGCATTTCTGGAGATTACATCTGGGTGTGGATGGATGGCGGGGGGGGGGGGGGGGGTGAATCAAATAATGATGAAGTACAAATAAAATGCACTGTAGACACTGTGAATAATGACAAACAAGTTGAGTATGTGTCGATGTTGAGTTTTAGATGAGAGATTTAAGAGAACATAGAAAAACTTCTCTGCCTTGCTGCTGTTTTGAACCCCATATATAGGCGGATAACCGTCCCTGGAAGAATCTGTGGTGATCTGTCGACACAAGTATTTGTTTGAGTCAGGACAAAGCCTTTGTGATTGGTTGGTGGAGGCCAACACACTTCTGGCTCACTCACATGTGTCGAGAGCACAGAGCACTTGCTTTTGGCCAAGTTTTGACCTCACTAACTCTTGTTGACTCAGCCGGCATCTTAAAATAACATGCTGCGTGTTGTGCGGAAATCTCTCAGACATACCTTGCTGCTCTTGGACCCGTTTACCGCGGTGGACCTGAGCTCTGCCCGCTGTCGGAGATTACAGGGCTGGACGGGGGGCCACTTGCATGCCTCAATATTATCTTGTACGTTAACCTGGATGAGACTGGTCTGTTTTGGGAGGTGGGTTGTGTGAGTTTGCTGGATATCAGAATCATCATCAGCTTTGCCCGCGGAAGTTAACATTTTATAAACTCTGTATTCTAGTACAATATTCTATATGGTTTACGGTCTAACTATTCTACTGTGGATGTTTCTTAATCTGCATCTTGACAAAGCTCCGTGGAATATAGAAGTCTCATAAATTACAGATGAGATGGATGGGGGCGGTGGGTGTGGCGCTTCTCTGCAAATTCAGTTATTAATGGCTTTTCCTGAAACTGCAACTGTATAAAAACCTCTTCTCCACAGTTCTGAATGCTAAACTAGGTCATCGTGACTCACTTCCTTCCATCCAAATGTGACATTTTATAAATGCAACGCTTATCTCTTGCCCCGACAGTGAGACCCCTTGTCTTTTTCTTTTTTTGGGGCAGTTTCTAATCTAATTTAACGACGAACCGAGAACTTTAATACCTCTGTGCCCCGGCTTTGGCTGATTTGAGCTCTTGGGAACATTGTGTTAAGTGCGGCTACAATCTAATTGCAGTTGTACTACCATGTTACACTGCATAGACCATTGAGTGAAAATGTAATGACATGAACCCAGTTCCTACGTCATATAGGCCCAGCCTACTGTAGCCAATGTTGGCACAAATGTTGTCATCAATAAGTCAAAAATAGTAATCCTTTATTTGGATCTAGACTATGCTGTAATATTAACGGGGTGCAGGCGGACACCAGGGTTTCAGGGCTGTTTGTTGTAGATTTGAAAGCGCCTCACGAAGGATGTGCTGACCATGATCTGTCTGCGACACGCTTTAAGATCTCTGTTCGTTCTCTTGACCTATGGCGTTCGCTAAGCAGCGATCGCCCCGGTTCAACAATACTAAAGTTACCCTTTAAGTCCTAAGGCAACACTGTCAAATCTCAAAATGTAAAATATTCCTTCAAATGTTAAATCCTGCGTTTTCAATACAGTTCATCTGTTGCGGTTTAATACAAAAGACCTGCAATGAGTCCGACCTTCATGAAAGTGGGCTGCAGTTTGTTGTGCTGTTGAACTGTGATGTATCTATTATTTTGTATCGCATTTATATCAATGAAAGGCAGGCTGAATAAGAGAAACATTGTATCATGCTTTTAGCAAAGTGTATCAATCAACCCGGCAACTGAGGTGAATCCCATTTGTTGACTTAGTGCTCACTCATAGAATTTGGAAACTCGTGATTGCAGGGAGGTTTTCACCACAAATTGCTCATCCTTGAAATGACGCTTCTCACATTCTATCGAGAGGAAATTATCTTTCGATCGAATATGAACCGAGAACTAAGTGAATTTACAGGCAAACGGACCTCGTAGCGCCAGTCGCTCCGCAGCCCGGCGGAGAAACTGCATCCGAGCGCTCACCGCCTCGTCACACGTAAACAAACATCTGCCGTCTGACCTCGCCTGACACGGCGAGACTCTTTTCCGCAAATAATCCCGTTGGCGCTGCTCAAATTAAATCTGCAGACTCACCCCATTTCCAAGTCACCCAGCTGAGTGGGGGCACACATCTCAAATTACCTGATGTAGCTGCTGTCGCCGTCACACACGCACACACGCGCACACACACACACACACACACACGCAGTGATCTCATTAGCAATATTAGTGCATGTCGAATCTCTGTAACAGTATCCCCCATCCTGGGTTGTGTTAGCGTTTGTTGTTCGGTGCGTGACATGATTTGGATCACATGAAATGACAGGAAAACAAACACTCCCACTCCTTGAGACCCTGGCTTACACCCGGGGCCATGCCACAGCTATATCGGGCCGGCGGGGGGCTTCTGGCTGGTCGAGTGTGACGCGTCTGTCTGAGAATGGTGTGAAAGAAAGACGAGGGAAGAAGGAAACGGGCGTCCTTAGTTGTTTGTGAATTTGGCGTTTGTGTGTGTGTGTGTGCCATTGTGATAGCGGGCGGGTGTCCTGCCCAGATATTGGCATTCAGCCGGTAGCTCGGGGGGCCGTGGAGGGAGGGAGGGAGGGAGGAAGAAAGAGAGGAAGAGGAGGTGGAGGAATTGGAGGCGCCGTGATCCAGAGGATCGTTGACTGACGGGAACAGTGGCCGTGTGCACGAACTAGCCAACGGGCACGAGGCGAGCAAAACAAGACCACAAGAACAAGTTCCGGTATCCAGTTAGTTTTATATGTCTGGACAGCACATAGTGCAAGTTCAAAGGGAGAATGTGATGTTCAAACATGAGGTTTTTTTTTTTCTTCCCTTGGTTTTTCTCAGTCAAATGTTGAAAGTATGTTTGTTATTCTTCCGTATGTAAATGTGGGAAACACACACACACACACACACACATTTATTCTGGCTTGCATATTTCTCCCCCTGTGCACGGTGCATCTTCCCTCTGGGCGAGTGCTCGAGCAGAGCACCTGCAACCGACACGTGATGGGGACTCGGCAAAGATCAGAAGAAACCCTTTCTATGTTTTGTTTCTGTTGGCATCGTAAAAAAAAAGCCGGGTGGTCTTTGGTGGTGGGAGGAGCACTCAGGAGAGGACTGCAATAGGGGAGATGATACCATTTCATACTCTGTGAAGTGTCCCCGCTTGTGTTAGCATTTCTGTTTTTAATGTGCCATTGCGAATGTGAAACGGGTTCAGTTGTTGTGAAAGATCCAAAAATGTCGGTAGGAAAAGATGGCAGATATTCATTTGTGTTGGGATGATTTTGGTATTGTACTGTATGCGCCGGTCAGCCTTTGTGATCTTTACCTGAAGAGTGCATTGAACTTATTGGCCAATAATGTATTGATCATGTCTTCATTCAGAACAACGGTTGAGTTGTGAACCAGCTCAGAAAATCATTGGATGAATAATGACAAATAAGTTATTTTGAAGTCAATTATTTGATGTTAACTTAATCTTGTTGAAATATAACTTAAATATGAATATCACATATTGCATATGGCATGCCCTCCTTATACAAGGGCATAGCTTGTTTGAATTAAATCCATTTTCTGTATTTTTTAGTTGAGTAAATCGTGATCAGTATAGGCCTACTGATTTCACACACGCACACACACTATATTATATTATCTTATATTATATAATCCATACTCACCCTACATCCACCAGCACTTTTAATTAAAAGCTATCACTTTTCCCCCCTCCATTACATCTCAGCTAGTTAACCGAGACATGCTAATTTACTTTGACTGTATAAGCAGGAATGTGGCTCGGTGGAGAAGCATGACAGGAAGGAGGACCTGCATATTAATCTGACTTCCTTCATAAAGGGGCCGTAATTAAAGAGCTTTGTCACAGTCATTTTGTTCAACAGCAGAGGACATAAAGACTAATACCGAATAGAGCAAACACATCAAACATAAACATGAGTTCAGCGCTCGTGTCTTCTAAATGCATCTGCTGTCACAATAATCCAGTGATTGGCATTCAGCCCCAAGTGTCAGGCAGTTGTCGGGACCGACCTGCACAGAAGCAGAAACACTACTTTGGTGTTTCTTTGCGAAGCTTCAAAGGGGGACTGCATGCCTGATTTTACTCAACATTGTTTGTTTTGCTGAATTTTCCGAGTTTGACGCCTCGCCCTATTCTTTTATTCAGCCCCGAACAAGCAGCTATGCGCAACAAGCCCCCGGGTCATCCACAAGGTTTTTGGCTTTCCCGGTGCTTCCAAGTGCTGCGTTTCTTCATCGGCTCATGTCTCGGCAATCGACACATTCCTGCGTGTGATTGTCTATTAACCTGTCAATCCGAGCTTTGTGGGGGGATAGGAATTGTACACCCACAGTTGTCAAGATGCTGTATAGATGTCGTAAAAAATGTGGGGGAATAAAACCAGTAGCCCAGAAGGTAAGCAGTGACATCACAAGGATGAGGCTGAATATTAAAAGGAAAGTGAGTTTGTTCTCCACCAAATGCGTAGTGCTCAAAAATATGGACAAGATCCTTTATCTCCATACAGGTCATTTCATATCTCGATAACTATCACGACACAGCAGGTTTTCTGGCAGTTCAAATAAATAGTCTACATGAAATACACGGTAAAGCCTATTTTTTTGGGAAAAGAAAGTATTTTCAATTTACTGTAGAACTTCTATTTTTTTTCGTTCTATGAGATACAAAATCCTAAACACAGATCTTTGTAAATCCTGATCTCTCCACAGAATCCTTCTGTCAGGTGATGCCATTTATCTTTATACTTTAAGGAAACCACCTAACCGGAGTTCTCTTAAGCTACCGAGAGTACTTTAAACACAACGGGAGTTTTTGAATTTCATTACTGATTCCAAACCTCTGACATGTTTCTTTTCACAGACCTCATGTTTCATGAGGTCGTCTTCCACAGGGTCCCCTACAAAATATAAAAAAAAGACATATATGGAGACATGGAGCGTTGAAGAGGGAGATCATCTTCATGATTGGCTTCGCAACAGCCTGTAGTGTGAATTCAGTTTATACTCAAAATGCTGACTCAGGCAGCAATAAAAGTGCAACATTGTGCCCCTGCGCAGGTTCACAGTGATCCCCGGGGAGTGTGGGCTAGATCCTGAGTGATGCCTTTAAGCCACCCCATTGAGTTTACATCGCTCCATGTTTTATCTGGCTTGCTGCGAGTGCAGACAGTTTTAATGGTCAACCTGTGTTTTTTTTTCGCCCCTGTCTAAACCGGTTATGCGTTCTCTTCGTACCAACTGGAGACTCCGCGGCTCGGTGGGTCCGCCGATCTGTAATTAGTGCCCACCGTAAAACAACTCAGCGTCCCGCTGAGCGCTGCCACGGGTGG
The DNA here is from genome assembly GCF_910589615.1 of Taurulus bubalis. NCBI lineage: Eukaryota > Metazoa > Chordata > Actinopteri > Perciformes > Cottidae > Taurulus > Taurulus bubalis. The sequence continues at coordinate 22,322,773 of NC_136597.1, read as the reverse complement.
CTGATCTCACCGCGACAATCTGGAGTTTCCCTTTTGTCCTCCGACGTGTCTGATGTCGAGCCAGCTGCCTGCCCTGGGAGTTGAACAGCGCCGCGCCGTATGGCGTGAGGGGAAGAGAAAGTTGCAGAGTTGCCTGAAAGACAAACTAGGAAGAGAAACAATCCTGTGATAAAAGAGGGTCTTGTTAAGTAACTTGTGTCCAGTCCTGTCCTGTCCTCCCACAGAATATCAATTTAAATATAGAGTCTGATGTCGTTGAAATGTGATGCAAGCCCCCCCCTCTGCTCTCGGATCAGTACGGACCGCTTCTTCCTGCCCTGGCTCCAAGATGCACAATAATGACATCATGGCTGATGTACTACATACAGGGTGGCTCTCCATTCCAGTCATTTGCCTCGTCCTTTGGCTTGCACGCTTAATCTTCCACAAATATGATATCCGCTCAGTCACTTGTCACAGCCTACCCAGGCCGCACTCTCCTTCAAGATGCTGGAGTCATGACATCATCTTTTTACCATGGAGACGGAGTGGAAGGCTTCTTTTGGGTTAGGCTTGATGAGACTTTTTGGAGTCTTTTGTTGTTGGTCTTTAGACTATATATATATATTTTTAAAGGTTGCTCCAGTTTCGATTCACACACTCTATATTTGTTTATAGTCACTGCATTTGAGCAAGAACATCACCTCTTTGAGAAAAACACCAAATGCCAAATCTTCCTTTTGCAGCCTCAGAATCTCTAAAGAACCTTTTCTCCCCCCTTTTAATCTGGAATGCCTAACTTCCCATGCTCCTGTAAAGGTTGTGGTGAACTCTGGGTTGTTGCCGTCTTGGGATTAGGGTCTCGGCCCTGCAGACATGCTCCATGGACCATTGCAAACAGTCGGCTGCCCGTCCTGTGGCCTCCCGGACCACTTAGTCTGCACACACGGCTAAAGAGGAGGAAACATCTGTGCATATAATGCAAGACACCAGAATATTTAATAACACCAGTGTCATTTGAAGTCTGAAAAGTGGGATAGCTAGTGTATCCTCTCGACGTTATCTCATTTTAGTTTGAAACTATTTTTCTTTAAACCACATTTCCCCGCTAGGGTCTGTCTTGCATGAACAGGATTGTAATGAACGAGCGAGTCAATGTCTTTTGAAACTTTCTCTTGCTCCACAAGCAACGCCAAACACCATAATGTCATATGTGGTTTGAAGGTTAGTATCATGCAAAGTCTTTTGATCCAGGTTCTGTAGCTCTTGGCATATTTCCTGCCCATAGGGATCTCTCAGTCTTCGCTTGAGTCAAAGATCAAAAGGCCCATTGCATGTGCATGTTGCCCACGGTTCACGCCACAACCTTTAAAATCTTGTACTGGTCGACTCAAAGCTCGTGGTTCTGGTCTCGAAGTGATCGGTTTCCCAAACTTTATGCATGAAAGTTGTCCATCTCGGCAGCAGCCTGTAAATCAAGAAATGCCCGCGGAGGCGTCGCAAAACACGGGCGCAGCTCAACGAGTGGGTGCAAACTGCAGCAGGGCTGTTCGGGATGCAATAAAACGATTCGCATCACGGTAGCAAGAGCCTGGCGTGCTTTGCTCTGTATCAGCCCCGATTACCATTGCTTCACAGTCATAAAGGGACACATGGAGCCGTTTAGCTATCTGCCGAAGTAGAAATACTGTAAGTGCTCTGTCAATTAGAGCCAGAGGAAGGAAGTGGTCGTGGCTAAAACCTGGAGCAAAGGTAAGCCCAGGGGAGAAAAATGTCCTGACTCCACACACATTCATTAGACTTCCTTTCTTTTTGTAGTTATATGAGGCATTTTGTTACCTTGGACTTCGTACTGCAGTTCAACTTGAAAGTGTTCTTACTTTCACAGGGATGTATGATTTCTTAAACTCCCCTTTAATAACTCTCAGTAATGGAACTAATACCAAACCTCTTGCATCAATGTATAAATAGTCTACATACACACTATATAAATTAGTAAGATATATTTTAAGAAGTATCCACATTCACAAAATGAATGGGTACTCACCCAAACTTGTGCTCGACACTCGTACCTGCATGTGTTCACACACACATTCTGTTCACCCCTCCCCGTCCTCTGCCCACTGGCAGCCAATATTAGTGTTGGATTATACATTAAAGCCCGAGTCATGTTTAGCAAGTGGACCCTCTTAAAAGGAAAAATAAAAAAAGGCTTCAGAGTACACGGACCCCCCACCTCTAAACCCTTGGCTGCAACAGTTTAGAGCACTAGCTGGGCTCCACGCTAACAATTCCTTATATAGCATGCGCTCCTGCCTGAGCAGACTACAGTAGAAAGGGTGAAACCAGAATGTCATGCCTGCAGGGATGAATTTAGGGCAGGGGAGTGGTTCATGGCTGATTTCTGTTGTCTGTTTAATGAGAATTGGGACGGGACATATTATTAGACGAATAAAGAGTGGCTTTTTTATTCATTTTTACTGGGTGATGATCATGTCGGAGCGGGGTTTTCAGGCCCGTTGTCAGTTTGGGGGTCTTGTAGAGGAACAACAAAAATATTCTGTCGTACTCATGGATTCGAGGAGATCTGTTTTAGCCTTGTGTGCGGATGCTGTTGACAAAGTTGTGTGTCATATTTATTCCTATATGCGCTTGACCGACCTCCGCCTGAAGAAAACCGTTGCCAGCAGGCAACAGAGCTTTACAGCTTAGTTTTGTTTTAATTAAGATGATTGAGCAGCTTTCTCTCCAGGGGCCACCTCAACCACCTGCTAGGGGTGGGAATCTCTAGGCACCTTTCGATTCGACTCCGGGGGCTACGATGCGACTATAAAATGACTCAACACCTCATTTTCCACATTATTTATTTTTCTCACTGTGACATCTATGACAGTGTTGGTCAGTTTGTTTGCTTGACAATCCCATTTAGCTGCAATGAAAATGATTTGAAGTGAGATGAACAAACTGAAAACATATGATGATCAAATATGTTGACAAAGATTTCCTTTGAGGACAATTTGCGGTTGAATATATCGCAATACTCAATATATAACAGTATCGTGATAATATCGTATCGTGGGACCTCTGGTGATTCCCACCCTTACCTCCCACAGTCTCTTTTTCTTTGTCCAGGCGTGGAATATAGCAATCTTGTGTCAGTTCTCGTACAATGATCAAAAGTCCCTCTGCTGCTCATTCATGTGCAGTCTCGGTTTTATTCACAATGTAGATTTATTTTTGCGACGGCAAAAGAGACATGTCCCTGATTCGCTGTATTTAGTGACATCTGAACAAGTAGAACATTTAGAACATATGATACATTGTTCTGTACTTCTGTTTTTCATTTAGAACCCAAAAAACTTTTTTAATTACTTCTCTGGAGTTAGAGCCCTTCAGGAGCACTTGCTGGTGACATTAAGCTGACATCTGCCCTCTCGCCTCCCTTGTCTGCAGGAAAATTGTCTGCAGCCTTCGAGATGCCCCGTGGCTTTGTCTGAATCAGCAAGTTCTGGTGCTTTCAGGCTCGCAACGCTCGACACAGCAGGGAGCCGCGTAGCCCGGCAGGTAAGCGGAGTAAAACAGTTCTGTTTCCTGTTATCTGCTGGTGGGCTTCAGAGTTCATCATATCAAAACTGCTGCTTCAATTCACACTAGGGCTGCAACTAACGATTATTTTAATAATCGATTAATCGGTTGATTATTTTTTCGATTAATTGATGAATTGGATACAAACATTTTTTATCAAAAAAGCGTTAATTTCCAACCCTTTATTCAAAAACAGAAGTGACAGTGCAAAACATCTTCAGAAAGTGCACAAACAGGTTGCTCCTTGAACATCCCTGAGCTGTTAATTAAAACAACAAAATGGACTAACACTAAAAACATACACATTTATGCTTTACATCTGCCAAATGTGAGCCCTTTTCACTGTAATTGATCCCTCCAGAGGCTGCATTTAGCATACCCTGCGTTATCAATATGTATGAAATACTGGGACAGAGGGAAGCTGCCCTGCTACATATAGAGCAACCTCTTCCTTAAACTCTTTCATTCTGGGTCTCTTATGACCACGACGTCACATTGTTGGCTAAGCCCAACTACGTGATTTGCTTCATTCTACTTTGAGTAAAAAAATAATAATAACCTGCAGCCAGATCCTCCGGTGTGCCAGTTTAACGTTAATGAGTGATAGCGTGAACTGAACCAGACCGGGGGTGACGGCATGTTTCACCACGTTACGTTTTTTTACAAGCAAGACTGAACTGTAACGGAACATAAAGTATCTTTAACGACAATACCTAAACACGTTAGCTAACGTGATAGCAAGCTGACTAGCTTCCATTAAAAACAAGTTTGAGGAACATGAAGACGCTGATTGGCCAAGACTCGACTGGTCAAAGATCTTCTATTTTTGAGAAGATCACGACCTCAGCTTTTCTCGTGTCTCACTCCAATCTCTGAAACGCTGGCCGGCCAGTTGCTCTGCGCCGCTCTTTTTTTTTCTCCGCGACTTATTGCCCGGCGTAATAATCGCGCGACACAACGAATTGATAATGAAATTCGTTGCCAACACTTTTGATAATCGATTTTTATCAATTTTTAGCGATTCGTTGCAGCCCTAATTCACACAGTCTCTTTGTACAAGGAGGTAGTTCCGTCAATTTTTAATTTGCAGGGAGATCTGTTGCATTAAACTGAGCACTTCTAATTTCTCTATGAGCTTCTCTATGAGCTACTGCACATCAAAAAACGACAATCTGTTTTACATGATTTTTATGTGCTGTGGGAGTTTCCCCCCTTTCTTCTTCTTTAAGAGTTTGGGTTGGAAACGGTTGCTGTTGTGAGCCTGTGAATGCCATTGAGACATGAGTAATACCGCTTTGAACAAATAAACCACCTGCACCTGCAACTTTTCACTGACTGGTTTTGTGGCGTTATTTTGATGGTCTTCTTTTCCATAATATTTGAAGTGGTCTGTCATACACAGGGTAATTCATCCTTCTGCCCACGCTGCTTCGTCTGATGTGTGTTACATATTTTACTTTGGGCCTCTCCATCTTCCTATCTGTAAGCAGTGTTCTCACGCTTTGGCACGGAGGATCGGCCTCGAAGCGGTCAAGCTGCTAAACAACCTCATCCTGTTAACGTGGCTCTTGTGGGGGGAGGATGCATGTCTGTCTGTCACGTAGTGTGGCTCAATCCAGAACACATTTGTGTATGAGTAAAGTTTCCTAGGTCACACTACACAAATTCAGCCCCAGATTTATTTATTTCCCGGACAAAAAGCCCACAGGTCGGTGGCAAATCGACCTGTTCTACTCAAATAAATTATCCGGGAGACACGCCGATCCATCACAGACGCGTTCCTGATATCCAGCATGCTAAATATCTGGACCTGTAAAATGAATGAGTTTCTCTAGGAGCATCGGCCGATGATGGCGCAAGACACGGGTTGTGATAAATATTAGCGACGTGTGGAAACTATTTTGTCAACACGTACGCCAACAACAACAAGCTTGACTACGAGCATGGTATTACATAATTTACGGCTTCCCGGGTGCTGTTTTTAGTATACACATCGTTTCTCATGCAGGGAAATGATTTCACCCCTTGTGACTTCACGACCGAGGTATTTCAAAATTGCATGTCGCCAACAAAGCTCAGCCGCTATTTCTGGGCCTTGTTTTGTTTTTGTTCTGTTTTGGCAGTTATTACCACATCGCCTTTGATGGCTGAGTCCGCTGTGTTGTCTCAGTAAGTCCCTGCTCCATTTAATGCCAACATGGTTGTCATCCCTGTTCTAGTTCACATTGACAATACATTTTTCCCATTCCCTCTTTTTGTCCTCCTCTTTCCCCCCTGGCACATTTTATTTGTTGTTGTGTCTTGCAAACATACCGTGCTCATGTTGCTACAAGAAGTTTCATTGGTGGATTTCAGTTGAAGTGCAGAGGATGTTGAGCATACTCTCTGCAGTTATATCACTGAAAGTATTTCAAACTATCTAATGGACACAGCGACAGTAGTCCACTGCTTCATGCAAACGTTTAGGGTATCCGGGGTCCTGTGATCCAGCTATTCTGGCTACGTCGCATGCAAAGTGAGGTCTCTCGTGATTCCAAGGCTTAATTAGAGCCACAGCAAAATCCCACATTTGTAGTTCGATGGACTTTGAAAAAGGCTTGAGCGTAATTAGACTGAGTTCTTTGTCTGAGTCCATGCCGGCCACCGCACACGGCTCTGTGTTCACGGGCCTAACACCAACAAAGCCCCGATCGCCATCTCGTCTCATGGAGGATCTTTAGGGCGAGATGATTTGAGTGGGTTGTTTTTGACATAATTACCCTCTAAATGCTGATTCACTGATAGGGAGGTCATTAACTTCAATGTGTTCGAGAGGACGCATTAATGTGGCATCCACATTCTCCTCTCCTTTTCCTCCGGGGAACTTAATTAGTGAGTTTGAAGATGGAGTGGGGGGGAGGTTCTCATGGGTAATAATTAACCATGAATATGATAGCAGCATGGGTAAAGTCGAGGCTGTAATTCCTTTATTTAAAAGCCAACATGTGTGCTGGTTGTATTAACACTCCTTAGTAGAGAGATTTCTTGGAAGAAGGAATCTACCATCGAAGGATTAATATGCAAGGAAGACTTTGTGACTTTGTTTGAAGAAAAATAAATGTGTCTGCCCGCTTCTGGTCATTTCTGTCAATCGACGTGTCTTCAACTGTTCCATCAATGTGTAGAAATGTAATATGTGTCGATATGTTATAGGAACAGGTGTTGCCTTGATTTGGCTACTGAAGGGAACGCCAATCGATTGCTGGCATCAACCCGCAAACCAAATTAGCACAGGTTGCATATGACTGAAAAAGACTGAACCAATGGGTTTGTTAAGTTGAGCACCTAATGAAGTAGATTGCTTTGACCGGATTTAACCATGAATTTGCAATGATCTAATACCTTTTATTTTAGAAAATGGACATTTGAATGGTTAAAACTGTGATAGCACGAACATATCTGCAGACCTTCAGTTGGCGGGTATCAAAAAGTAAAAGGTTAAACCCCATTAAAACACTTTTTCTAAGAGTATATTGAGGTCAGATTTACTTTAATTTAAGTTAAGCATGTGTTCTAGGACAATGGGAACACCGGTGAATTGAAATGCAGTTCTTGTAGTGGTCTCAGCCCAGGTTGAAAATTTCGGACAAATGCAGTGTTTCCACTACATGGAATTGCTCTGCTTGACTCAACTCACTTTTCTCACAGTTCCTTTTTCCGCTGCAGACATTACCTTCTCAGTGTGATTCTCAGCGGATCTCTTCTAGTATCGGTTCAGGACACTTGATACCTCAACAGAAAGAGGCACTAAAAATAGAGTTGTTCTATACATTCGGGACAAATGAAAGGATGGGATGGGCCTATTAATGTCATGAGACCGCCACAAATATCTGATTTTTTTCTTCTATTTTATTGTTTGAAATCATTGGATTCATTGATTGCAGCCAGGACGAAATGAGTATTTCAACAAATATAACACTGCTCCTACCTTTTTAATATAAAGACAGTGTAGCAAAATGGATTTACCAGACTTTGTATGTCCAGTTTAGATGCCTGTGGCTTTGCTACAGAGTCCATGTGTAGCGTTAAAATCCCTGTGGAGTGTCTGACCACTCTGACAGTCTGTGTGTATTGACTGTCAGTATACGTATAGATCCATCAAGATTACACACTGTTGGCTCATGGAAGCTCTTTAAGTTACTCTGCTTATTGATTGCTGCATTTCCCCGCTGTGATTGTCCTTGATAAATGGATTAGGATGTGCCCGGTGCTTTTTTGCCTCTCGAGTTACCACTTCAACAATGCTCACATAAAGTGCCCTTGCTGTCTCGCTCAGGCAGTAAGTAATGTAGAGGTTCCCCATTAGGACCTCATTGTTTAAATCAATTAAGCCACAGAAAGTATCTAACTTTCAGGAAATGTAGTGTGAAGGTGGGGGGAAAAAAAGATGGACCTTGGATAGTGCTCTGTCCTTGAAGCCCATTGGAGCCAAGGTCAGTGGAGATCAATAAATGAGTGGGTGTCTGAAACATGTATTCCCATCACACTCCTTCTTTGCCTCTCTTTCTCAATCCCTGACTTTCCCCTCAAGGCCCCACTAAGTAGACTGTGGAAACCAGCAGCTGTTGGAGTTCCCATCAGAGCGCCTCAGAGAGCGAAAGTGAAATTCACCGAGGGAGTCAATGAAGTCTGTAACATCAATATCAAATGATCTACAGGACGGCTCTCTGCTCCGTTTCTCTAACCGTGAGTCGGGGGGAATCTCTGTGTCTCTAGCACAAATTCACACATTTTGTTACTGCTTTTTTTTAAATATGCAATTCTTAGTATTTACATGATGTAAGTAGTTAATCCATTACGTCCATTCAGTCCGATCTGGTTATGATTGGATACAAACAAAACAATATATCACTCACACCAACTGGAGACACCTGAAATAAGCAGACCAAAGCATATCTTTTCAAATATCCGTAAGTGCTTATGTATTTATTGGCACCTGGTACATTCCTTACATCACTTTTTAATAAATAAAAACATTTTTTTTTTAAGGAAATATGCCGCCGGTTGGCCTACATCTCAAGAACGCTGACCACGCGTTTAAATTCATTTCTGGCTTTCTCTCGCCATCAGCTGCTGAAGGATCAAAGGTCAAGTAGTAAAATGACATCGGATTGACATCCTTAACCTTTTAGGCCCAGTGGGAGCCTCGGTGGATTTAGGTAGCCCATTCAAACTGGTTCGAGAAGGGTGGGTGGCAAGAACCCCTAAATTCCACCAAGCTGTGACCCCCTGCTCCCTCCACGCTGTTTGCTATAGTTATCCCAGGCCTGTTTCCACTTAGTTATGACAGGAATGCGCCTTTGCATGAGAAGAGGTCGTCTCTCCTCATCTTCCCCAGTCCTGAGTCAAGGCCGCCAGGATATGGACATGCTTTCCCACGCATGCAACCGCCCTCCCATTTATCATCGGGATGTTGATATTTATTATGCAGCGAGCTTGAATTAGCTTACTCTAGACTTTTTGAAGGAAGTGTCGGTGTTATGTGTACTTAGTCTGCTTTCTAAAGAAACTTATACTCTAGTTTATTGTTTATCAAACATTAATAACTTGTTTTCATATAAAAACCAGCCTTGGATTTGCTGTGATCTCACTATCTTTTGTTTAATCAATGCTAGTGACGTGTCGGTCGCTCCACCACTTTGGTTAAAATCTATTCATATTTCTCAGAGGATGACTTTTTCCTCTGGTGTCACCACGGCCTTGACTTTTTAGTTCTTTTCTAAAAATATTGCAACAACTGTTGTCGATGAATTGTGACAACTTTGATGTCCTGACTTTTGTTCTTGTGCCATCATCTGGTCAAAATGGCACTTTTATATTTATAGACCAAATACCTGCTCAACCAACATGGTCAGCATGTCAACATAGTTGTAGCGCTGTCATTATGAGCCAAAGAACAGCCTCACACGGCCGCTTTCTTCTGACATTGAGCCCGTCGTACACTGTTCCTCCGAAATGCCACCCAATCATCCCGAGTGCATTGCAACGCGACCACAACAACTGTCATTTAAGCTGCTTTCCACATGCCTCCCGAACCCATAAATGCAGTGGCAATGTTCTGCGTCTCCCATCTTGTGGGATTACAGCCCGGAGTCAATCTTCTGTGTAAGATGCTCAGAGTAATTAACCAGCCCCGGCCGTTCAGCGTACATCTTTCATCATCGGCCCCGATGGGAACAAAAGCCGCCACATTCGCACACATCCGTTGGTAAAGCGCGCAGAGGTCAATTAGATTTTTGAGCGAGTGTGTGACGGTTCACATTGGTGTTATCTCGTTACAGGGATATTCCCTGCAATGTATCCAATAATTGGCTTTGGATGGAATGGGTTAGGCATTTTCCCATATGCACAAGGAGGCAATGTAGTATTCCCTCTCGGAAAAACTAAATCACGTTGCCTTGGTTACCCTACGTTTCTGTTTCCAGCGCTGACTAATGTTAATCACCTGGAAGAGAACTGACGTAAAAGACTTTCGATCACTGGGATGATGACGACCAGCAAAGTCTGTCTGTAGGTTCGGCCGCAGACGGCAGTTATCTGTTTGTCTGAGCACTTTATCTTATACTTAATTTAATATCTATTGCACTGTTGATGTTGTTGATTGTTGATTGTCTCGTCTAATGTTATGCACCTTCCGCCAAGAAAATAATCCTCGTTTGTGTAAACATTCCTGGTAAATAAACGGTTTCTGATTCTGATTGATTCTGACCAACAACTAGATCACGCAGAGTTAATATAGATTTATAGATGATTTTACAGTGAAATATCGCAGTCATTGCATGAGACGCAGATGCGCTTGATGCTGATCTATCATGGATATCACTTACTTCCAACATCAAATCGGCACCTTTGGAGCTGGGGGGGGAGGAGGTGGGGAGTTTCCAACTTTAAAAAATAACAATGAATAGATCTAGTTTCTTCACACAGTGACACATAAGATTCATCGGTCACCAGTCCAGGAATGTGCCTTTGCATGAGAAGAGGTCGTCTCTCCTCATCTTCCCCAGTCCTGAGTCAAGGCCGCCAGGATATGGACATGCTTTCCCACGCATGCAACCGCCCTCCCATTTATCATCGGGGAATGTTGATATTTATTATGCAGCGAGCTTGACTTGGCTTACTCTAGACTTTTTGAAGGAAGTGTCGGTGTTATGTGTACTTAGTCTGCTTTCTAAAGAAACTTGTACTCTAGTTTATTGTTTATCAAACATTAATAACTTGTTTTCATATAAAAACCAGCCTTAGATTTGCTGTGATCTCACTATCTTTTGTTTAATCAATGCTAGTGCTGTGTCGGTCGCTCCACCACTGAGCTGAGCGACTTTCAGCGACTTTCAACTTGATCCCTCCAACTTGATCCCTCCAACTTGATCCCTCCAGTCCGACCACCTATTGTTTCACTGTTTAGTCAGCCCCGTCTTGCCCGGCTCTTCAAACAAGCTGAAGTTTCAGCTGTTCAGGCCCCCTGCCCCCACTGCGTGGTTTCGGCTTTGAAGATGGAATGAGAAATTAGATGTCATGCTTTGGAGTTGATTAACATTGAAATGGAACATTTCTAAAAGATTATACTCTGTTTTCCAATTGCCTCTGGCTTTCCTATCGAATGGCAGTGAGCTTTTGCTTTCATTTCAGCAGAGTAGTCACAGCCCCGTCTCTGCAGTCACCTGACCACTAGAGCGTAAACCTGTTTTGCAGCTGCAGCAGCAGATTGAGGGTTTCTGCCAGAAGAGCATTTGATTATAGTGTAATTGGCATGTGTCTTTTGGTTGATTTAGATATTATAAAGGCTGCACAATATTTCACTTGGGTTTTACTGTAGGGAGTTTTTAACATATTTTTTAACATATGGGCTTTTTGCGTTTTTCTTTTTTTTGAATGGCCTTAATAATGTTCAACTCGTTAAGTTGCAAAATCTGATTTCTGCCTTATCTTATTTACTACTGTCCCGAAGTTTTGCAATATGCCTCCTTGATAGCAAAATATGTAGAATTCAAACTATTTATATTATACCCCGGGGCGTTTTTTGAAACTCATATTTTTAAATTTGAATAAACCAATAAAAGTGGATAGAAACTTTGAAACGTGTGATGGAGAAACAGCTGTAAAAGTTTTGCCTCAAAGCATTTCTTCCAGCTATTCTTTAAAGTTGATGAACACACAGATTGACGAGGGTCTTATTTTTTATCACAGGACACAAACTAATACATGATTGATGTCACTCCGAATTGGAGGTGATGTGCGAGGCCAGATAAAGAAGTGATGGAACATCGCCAGCAAGGGATTTATCATCCTGTCAATTCTCTTGATAGGATTTAGCTGCTATTAGAATAACATTATAACAGGAAGTAGAACCTCGGCGCCGCACCACGTTTATTGACACCCCTTAGGCTGTCCTATTGAATGCGATTGCTGAAAGTCTGTAATCTTGTTTTGACCGGAAGGAGGGATTTTGGGGGGGGAGGGGAGCTCTGTAAAGATTAGTGTGTGATGATATGATGTAAACTACTTTGCTTCCCCGAAGACAACACGCATTGGAGTTTCAGAAAGAAGGATGGGCAGCTTCAAGAACGGCTTCCTCAGTCCACAGTCGTCCGATGTATTGTGTAATCCCTCTGTCACAATTTTATAAAGCCCTCAGCAAATACTGGTTCAGACCAGTGTAACTACTGACCATTGTTATCTGGGTGGATGTTATGAGAGAGGAGACTTGAGTTCTTCTGCTCCATATGTATTCTCGCCTTGTTGTGGCTCCTCGACACCCGGCTTCATCCCGCCCTCGGTCGCATGTTTTTCCAGCTGTGTTTACATGCCAGCTCTGAAACTTAAAGGGTCGGGTGAATGCCTCCCTCTGTACACAGACCTCTGACATCTGTCAGGACTTAACATCCTTCAAGTTTTCTTTACCCGTTACACGACGCATACATGCTAGTTTTAAGCTCTTTTACGCAAAAAAACCCCGACCAAATTCTTATTTCTTCTGTTTGTTTGATGTTTATTTCCATCTGGATTTCTTGCTTCATCGTCTTATTTTCTTCAGCTGCATAGCATGAACTTGAAGGTTAGATGGTGAAATATATCCTAAAGTCTTTACATGTTTAAATTAACTTAAATATGTCTCGTCGGTATATCAGAAACCAATCTCACGAAAAGGTTTAGCTTCTACGGAATATAAATGAGGAGGATTGGTTCCTCGATAATCTTTGTATTTTCATTTCATGCAGCCATTAAAGCTTGAAGGGCCAGTCTAACATTTGGTGTGCAGCTGATACAAAGTAGATGTCATCAGCCGGATGCCAAATATTAGCTGAGATAGATGTACTTCATTATTTTGTAAACTCAGCTGGACTCTCAACTCGGAAGTATTCAGATGAGTTAATTCTGCCTCCAAAATTAGGTTTGGTGGGCACCGAGAGATTGGAGCTGCACTAAAGGGTGCACTCTTAATGCTGACCGTCTACTTCCCACACAAACCTAATTTTCCTCAATGGCAAATGATGCAAGCCACTTGTGTAAAAGAAAAGCATCCACATGCATGCATTATTGATGAGTATGAAAATTGAGCCTCTGAGCTAAAAGGTAATCGTTCATCTGTGGTGTACAGCACATTTGGTCCCCTCGATCCACGAGAGTCCACTTCTTGGCCCTCGCCCCGCACTCATGCTGGGTTATTGATCATTTGCGCTTTAATTTGGCCCTTTTTCATTCAGAATGTGCAATCTGTATGCACGCAATGCATTCAACCAAGAGAGGCGGAGGCAACCCGTGGTGATGGATGACCTCAAAGGGTTGGCCAAGTCCCCAGGTGATGTCAGAATAATCACCTTCTTTTACATAATTGTTGAATCAGACAATAACAGATTTGTATTAGTATGAAATCTCCCTAAATGTTGTGCTCACTATATCTACAGTCCTTGACAGCAAAGTCAATCCTTGGCTTTGAAAAGTTTAAGTTCGAAACAGTCAGAGTTGCAGCAATCAGTCACTGACGCTGATTAGTTTGGACTTTTGTTGCATTTCAAATTAAACTTGACAATAATTTGTGGACGGTTTGTAATGCAACAATAGATGACGCATCAATATAGTTCCATAACAATATTCCGACGAGTTGAAGTGGTTATTTTGTTTCTTTTATTCCCCACGTATTGTGTTCCAGAGTAGCAATTTACAGGTAGTGGCGTTTTGAATGTGAATTTAATGTACTGCAATGTTGTCATTGAGAATATCACTCCACTGGCGGCGCAACATCGACGGAGCCAGTCGAACACGGCACTTGATTAGTCCGGCTGAAATAACTGCCACCGAAATATCACATCATGTAAATTCTATTCATCAATCATATTTTTCATATTGCCAGTTAGTTCGAGCGACCATGACACAACGGGCTATTTTTATAATCAGGATGGACGGCATGGAGAAGGAAAAAAAAAGAGTGCTTTTCCAACAAAGGCAGACACCAGATGGGGACCTGAAAGGGTAATGTCATCAAGATGTTAACGCTGTAGCGATGCCATTGAGAAAGAATGAGAGATCATTAAAACAGAATGACTATCGAGGGATTTAATTTGGGGGAAAGTGTGCCTTCTTTGTTTCTGTGGTTGTACCACAGGGATAAACTCGTACGATCCGGCTCATTTGGGTTTAAAGCTGTGGGTGAAATATATTACGATTTGTATTTGTCACCCAGAAGAGCCTTTTTTATGCTGCCAAATATGTCTTTCTATATTTATGTAACTGAGGCTTAATTGACTTGAAAATAAAACATCTCTATTTCCCAACATGTACAATATAACTAGTGATCATTTGGGTTGAGATGCAAACTGAGTAAGTTTAAATTCAGCCACATTTAGTTTAAAATGGAGGCCTTTCATTTTGCGGCCCGTAATTGCAGAAGTCTGTGTGGTCTTGGCGTGTTTAAACGAATGGAAGGCGAACTAAACGTATTTGCGTGAGTATGAAATGCATTTTTAACAAACAATGAAAGGCTGTGGCACAACCACACGTCCCACAGGGACCGTGAGAGAAAGTTGAATCCAAAGAATGCTTTTGTTTCTAGAGGGATGGGGACTGATCTGTTTAAAATGTTATGCAAACTGCTATGTTGCATCTCATAAAAACTGAGATTATGATTGTTTCTTTCCAGTGTCGCAGGATAACTTTCTGTCCATGGATTGATGGCCTGTCCCCCCCCCTTTTTTTTCTTTGGAAACATTGTGTGTTACTCCTTTTGCCAGGAGGCCCACCGAGCCAAATCTGTCTTCAGATGCCAAAATGGCCAAAATGAAATCCGATGTTAGGTAGCTTGGCAGTGGAAGGGGAAAAGTGGAAACTATTTTAGGAGAGAAAAGTGGGACAGGGTAAAGAAAAATAAATAAAATGGAATTTGTCTTTCAATTTCCCATCAAAGTAAAAAAAAAAAGAAACTTGGTGAAAAGTTTGATGAACCGCAGATGAATTATTATTTCCACTGCAGAGTTATGTGTTGTGTTAGGCCTTGCAGATGAGTGCACATGGTTTTCAGTACGAGAACAGTTTGTTTGAATATAATCAATCTCCACAGAGCAGATACAAGGTTATTTAACAAGAAGAATGATGACAATTATAAGCAATGAAATATATTGAAACATGAACTGCTTCAGATTGAGATAACATGATCTACGCATCATAAGCAGTATTTGTATTTCATTTTGGTTTCCTTCTGCTCATGGAAGTTCAATCGGTTCAATAAATGATTACTTGTAGTTTGCAGCCTCAGCCTCCTTGGCAGCCATGTTTCTTTCATCTCCTGTTACCCAAGATTGCAAAGCACGGCTCGCTAAGAACACTTGATAGCCTTATTTTCCATAATTCTGTCATCATTTTTCTGTCAACGCTAAACATTTAGTCTGTACCTGTGACTCCCCTATATCCTAAAACCTGGCGAGCCATGAAAGCACATCCAACACTGAGTGTATTCCCTGTTAACAAATCGTGACATTTCAAAGGGTACATTGTCACGACTCCACAAACCCCGTCAGGTTGCAACGTGACCCGGCTCTGAAGGCCTCCGCTGCCTGATCCGCGCTCCTGGCTGCGCTTTGGCGTCCTGTTGCTGCATGTCGCTCACAAGCTCAGCTGTCGAAGGAATGCGAGGTTGGTGGAGTCGAAATATTCCTCGGCCGACTGGCATAGATGTGCGAGCATTAGAGTTCACCGCTTCTTGCAACCGAGCGCGTCCGCAAAGGCTTTTTCACCAGCTTCCCAAAACCCTGATTCGCACTGCGTCTAAAGTTGTCTGGGAACAGTTTGTAACGCTTCAGCTAAAAACTATTCTGCATTAACTTGAAATGAATAAGAGGGCATTGAAGAATGCTGTTATTTGTTTTGCCTCTCCGGGCTGGATTGACTCACTGCTTGACATTCCTGAAGCAAACACACATTGAATGTCACGTAAAAGCATCTGGCAGCATCTTCCTCTGCAAACTCGCCTTTCGCGAGCCCCATCGTGCACATTTTCCACACTGCCCTTTTTTTTTAAAATTGTACGTACAGTGCTGCTCAGATCAAATCGTGCTTTCATGGTGATCCAAAGAGGAGCCACCAGTGACTTCCATCATTATTTGGCACTCTGTGAATATTACGAATTACACTTCAAAGGGCTAATTTGGGCCCGGCGTCCTATAAATAGAACCGAGAGACACGGGGCTGTGAAGGCGCAGCAGGGATTGCCTTCGCTCACTGTTCTAATGACTTCATTTCTATGCATTGGGAGCAGCGATGATGGATTTTGATGTCTCGCTACGCTTTTTTTTTGATGATTCAGTCATCACATCTATAACGCGTCAAGGTTTTTCTGCTCAGACAGCCGTGTGACGTTTAAGGAGTATTCAGAAAGTGACATAATGACTTTGACGTGCGGCCCCCCCCACCTGTCGTTGACATGCCCTCGTCCACTCATGGAATAACTATCCCCTTACTGTTTTGAGTGTCAAAGCGGACCCAGCTGTCTGCCGCTTTTCAGAAATGGATTTATCAAGCTTTAAATTCGGATCGGCGAACTCATCACTTTCTGTTGAAATTCCCGTTGCGGAAAAAAATATGGCGCCTGCAGGGGCTACGTGTCAAAACACCTGCACCTGTTGTGTTCTAAGTAAAAGCATGGTGGCAGGAAGCCGTGCATTGGCCGCTTCAGCACTCCCCAGAAAAAGCAGAATTTTCCAATATTTGCACCCAAATCCCAGATGGGCACAGTCCTGCCATTTTGTGCAATGGGCTGCGTGTTGCACTGCAGTGATGGGGAGTCACTGCCAGCCATCACAGTTGTCAATTTAGAAAAAGTGGCCAGAAAGAGAGGCATCGCAAAGTGACAAGAACGGGCATTAGGCATGTCTGCTGTATGCTTTGGATAAGGTGTCAAAGAGTTGTGCCAGTGATAACATTTATTATTTATGTTTTTTGCAAGATTCCCACAGCAGCTGTAATGAACAACGTGTATACGCTTTCTTTTTTTACCACCTCAGAAAGCACCAGAATGCTGCACTTTCATGGTAGAATTGTAGTATTCATCCCTGTTCGGTAAAAAAAAGAAGAAAAAAGGATAGAGCCTGGAGATTATCTTCATCGCCTAGTTTTAAAATGATGTGCACTGTACGTTAGGTTTGCCTCATCCCTCTCTTTTGTATCGGCATACATCCAGCAATCTATTGTGGAAGCACATGGGAAGCACATTCTTTCCCACTTTTCTTTCTTTGTATTCCCCCCCCCCCCAACGTCTTTGCATCTCGACTCTTTGTCTCTGCCACTTTTTGTGTCCCTCTTGTGTGTCTCTGTTTCCCAGAGGGTACTTCACAGGTTCTTATCACGTATTTAGTCTGAGACGGGCCCTCGGGGACCTGCTGCAATCAGCCCGGGAGCAGGAAGCCAACATGAGCAGACTGTGAAGAGGGCATTATTCTGCACTCGTCTGACTATCACGACCCTCTTCTGTCTTTCCCGTCGCTCCTCCCTCTCCCTCCCACCACCTCCCCCCCATTGTTGTTGATAGCAACTCATTGTTTTTGCTCTGGGTATTCATTTCTCTCTGAAATGTGCCCTTTGTCATGAGAGTGGATCCGGGGAGAGTATTCAGTTCCAGTGAATGCAGTGCCAGAGATTTCTTTGAAACGCTAAAAGCTTGTTGAGGAACAGAATGTTCAGCTAATGTGCAAAAAATGAGAAATTCTGGGGCAAGTGGAAAATCTTCAGATGACTGCAGTAGTTATATTTCGAACATAAGGAGGACGTGATGCAGCGATTAGACTTTTGGAATGAGGTGATCTCTCGAAGCGCGTATGTGTAAATATCATGTCTGGAGAGTTTTTTTTACGTTTTATATACTTTTATAGGGTTTTTTAGTAGTTTTTGTGCTTATCAGTACCAAGTGCATGCATCTTCCTACGCTAAGCAAGTTAAGTAGTGGCTTATTGTACCCAGCGCATACTTTACAATGATAGCTTTAAAGACCTTTCATATTCAGCGTTGATGTATATTGTTTTTTTCGCCCCAATATCCCAGATGTGTATTATTGTGCATCCACATATGATACTTAATATTACGTTGCACACATGTGTGATATTCATGTAGTCTCCACACTGTCCATAGAGTCATCAACTATTTCCTGCAAACCCAAGTGCATACAGCGAATCCAGATAGAATATTTATGAAAAACAGACTGTGACAAACTGTTTGCATGTCAGTCTGTTTAATGTAAAATATAAAAAATGTTGTTTATGCGAAACAGAAGTTACTTTTAAGCCTTGCATATTTATCTGATGGAATGAGTTCTGACGTGATGCATTGCAATGTACGACATATCAACATTTGCTGGTCGGAAGCGGATAAAACTGCTGACGGGTTATCGGGCCGGTCGACGGTATCAAGCTCTGTTAAATCCGCCCTTACAAGTTGTTAACAGATTAGAGAACGCATCTGGATCTGTATGCAGGAATCCCAACAGGAGCGTGGCGAGGACTGATAATGACGGTCGATCCTGCATGACTGTCTTTCTGCGGAAACGGCAGACAGTCGACGAAAAGCCGCCGCCGCCGCCGTTCATTTTTGCACGTTTGCTCGTGTCTTTTTAATCGAGACGAATCCTGCCAGAACATTTATTTGAGCTAATTGACATATTTTCGAGGCGAAAGCTCCTAAACAATTTGTTCCACTTCCACAAGACACCGTTTGTTTGATAGTCAGCTCAACGACACTTCACAGAATGTCTTCCCGTCTTGAATAAGGAACAGACAGCCTTGACCTCACACTCGCTGCTACATCTGACAGCGTGCACTGCGTTGGAAAATGAAACTACAATGAAATGTGTTGATGGAAAACATCACTCGGTGTCAAGGTGCCCTCTGACACACGGGAGGAAACATCACCCAGATGCCGAATGGAGCTCCTACTCCTTTCAGTTCAATAGAAGGTTCTAGATCTCACTGCCATCCGATAGATGTTGTTCACCATATCTTAGCAGGAAGATCAGCATTTGGAAAATTGCTGGCTGCCTCAAATGGTTTGCTCAGCTGTGCGTGACGAACTAAAATACAGTAACAGACTTTCCTTCTCCCTAAATCGTCTTATAATACGAATACGGTCCTCACCTCTAACGAGGCCCAGCTGTTTCCACTATGAACTGTCACTTCTGTTGACGAGCTACAGGTGCGATACGTCTGATTCGCTCTAATTAGTTCCTGTGGTCCAAATGAGGCAATGGTGACATGTGTATACCAAGCTTACCACATGGTTCCTTGGGCAACCGTTTCGTAGTGCAAGAAACAAATACACACATTCAAGAGTAAAGACACAAGGGAGTCTTTCTGTATCATAAAATATCAAGATTAATTTCATTGCTTTAATATAATCTCTGAAGTACTAATTTCCTGTTACTTTTCCTTGTAGAATACCTTTTTAAAATCTCTATTTTGTTGGATGTTTTTCGTCTCCAGTTTTAGGGAGGGCGTTCCAAAATGGCGTTGCATTCTTTTAATAACAATTCGTTGCAGCAACCCCTCTCCTGAAGGGTTTATTTTTTGTTTTTAGAATATTCAAATGCATTCAGTAGCTGAAACTGTAGATAAGGAGACGACAGGAGGGAGAGTGAAGACGAGATGCAAATCATGAATAATATTAAATCAAATATTAATAACTCTTCAATTGAATATTAAACTCTTTCCTTGCTCCCCTTTGGTCTCTTTGAACTTTGCTCCGGACCCTTTGGAGTCTCCTTTTGTCATATGGAGTCATACGGTGGCACTTAGCTCACTGGTTATTGAGCAAGCGATGTACATGCTTAAACTATGACTCATTCTTTTATGGTCACAGATTGACATTGCCCCATTTCATCACTCTATGTTCTCTACTCGGGATAGGCTATCAAATATCCCCCTCTCCCGAATAGATCACGTTCTTCCCCTGGCGGAGTGAGATGCATCATGGTCGCTCCGCCGTCATTGGCCGGCCTTTGACCTTAAAGTGGGAGAGATTCTGCCATGTTGTCATAGTAACTATTTAATGGGATCAAATGGCCCCGTTTGATATTACTTTTTAAACCCTTTGGCTCTTGAGACGTAAAAGCACAGTGTCACGTTTAATTGAATTACCGTGTGAATTATGTTACGTAATATAATGTGAATTATTACATTGATATTGTATTACTTCTCCTCCTAGTTCAGGGGGAAGAAAACTGCTCCCGTGTGTCAGCAGATACCTCGTCGGCAGATAATTCCTCGTCGGAGACCTGAATGCTTTTTGATTAGCTGCTCGTCGCGGTCTCGATGTTCCAAACAATAAACGGCATGTTACTCAAATGAGAAACCGAACGAGGCCGCGAATTGTTATTCCACTCGTTATTCCTCCAGACCCCTTTCACCGGCCGATGTTATGACATCCCGGTGTAAACTGGAGGCCAACATGAATTACCTCTGGGTCGAGGGTTGAAGTTGCACATCAAAAAACGTCATGTGAGAAACATGTGAGATCATAAATGGTGATTCCAGGCTCTCTAGCGAGCTACAGGACTGGCAATGCTTTGCAGAGATTAAGAAAACAAGCGAACACAAATTGCTATCGTGTTCAGATAATTATTCTGCCTCCACCTACAATCAGTCCACAAAGATAGAAAAGAGGGTCTCTATCCACGGGCGCTTCATATTTGTAACATCACCAGGCTCTCACATTAATAGCATGCAGTTTCTTAAGCATGCCAACATTACGTCTGTTTGCACCCCTGTTTATTTCTCCTTCGTGGTACAATTCCAGACCTACCGTGTTTCCCTCCATGTCATCTTCTTTTTGTTCCTTCTGCAGAATTAAACACGGGAAAAGTGTAATTTCTTTCCCCACGGCAGTTGGACACATCTTCAATTCAATTCAGTTCATTTTATATAGCCCAACATCACAAATACAAGTTTGCCTCGGAGGGCTTTACAATCTGTACACATGACATCCCTGTCCCGGGACTTCAAATCGGATCAGGAAAAACTCCCCCAATAAAGATAGTAAAAACCCTTTCACATGGAAAAAAAGGGGAAGAAACCTGAGGGAGAGCAACAGAGGAGGATCCCTCTCCCCGGATGGACAGAAGCAATAGATGTCATGTGGCCAGAATGAATAACGTAACAGAGTTACAGCACATTCAATGAATATGACAGAAATGATTCATCTTCACCTCGGTCTGCTCCGACCAGAGCAGCTGCATCCGCATTTTTCCTTTCTTTTCATCATTTTATTTTAAGTTTATACAAGTTACGCATTACGTCAAACTAGACAACAAAAAACAACAACACATAAATAAAGACATAATACATAACAGCATAACAACCAACTATACGAAAAACACAGACATAAATCAGACATAAATCAGACATGAATCAGACATGAATCAGACATGAATCAGACATGAATCATCATCCTCCATATTGAACCTACTATAACAATTGTATTTATCTCGACTTTGTTCGCATTAGAGACAATTACATGTTTTTGCATTCAATCGGAACAAAGTTGTCACAGCGAAACATTAATAATAACATGTCAAGTTATACTTGGATAATTATGTTTGTTGTTATTTCAGTCTTTCCACCAGACCTTCCTGAAATGTACAATTTAAGGGGAACCGTGATTATTACAACTCGCCTACGAAAGAAAACTGTGCCGTATGTTAAAACCGAAGTACAGGTCATTGCTTTTCACACTGAGTGAATTTTCCGTTCAGCCTTAAAGGAATGCGAGAGTGTTCAAGCTCACCCCTGCGATCCTTCACAGAAACCGTCTCGTCCTGCTTGACAGGCGAACAGCGCCGCAGTCTATCATTGAATCAAAGCCCGTCCCAGTGCCACTCACACACTGTGCTCTAAAACCCTGTCCTGGAACGCATTTCATCACCCCCCCCCCCCCCCCCCCCCCCCCCTCGACCTATGGCTTTTAAAACAAGTCATCCACTGAGTGAACTGCATCTCGTCGGTCTGTCACGCTGATGTACAGGATGCGGGCACGAGACAGTGGACGACAACCTTTTAGCTTGATTGCGGGACCTTTAAGCGCCTGGAGGAAGCGAGGACCAGCGTCCATCACATGTCCTAACTGTCTTAAAGCCTCCACGTACACTTGTCAAGCACCGGGGGCAGGGGGAGGGGCTTTAAACCACGAAGCTGTGCTTCCACAGCATATATGATAGGATTATCTGATAGTGGGCAGAGATATACATACTGGTGCATCACAGTGAGCGAGTTACAGATAATAACTTAGCTGTAGGGAGAACATTTCCTCAGGACACACTGCTGCTGCTCCCATTTCTTTCCGGGCCATTATCATTTTTATATTGCTTCTCTAAATTCATGTTTCGGGTCTCACTCCGATTGTTCCGTGAATTTGACATGGCTACGGGATCCTTCTTGCAGAGATGTCAACTGCCTCAAAGACTTAATGCATAAATCTGGACAAAAATAAATAAAACTTTCTTAAAAGCACCAGCAGAAATTAATTTACCTTGGAATAATTTAGACGGTTTTCTCAATTCCACCAGTGTTAATTGCAGAGCTCGGATACTCCAGCGCTGCACATGCAGGGCAAAAACAATTCAGTGCTTTGCCATTATCGCTTTCCGTCACCCGGCTCCCCGAGCTCAACCTCACTGGCTCGGAAGCCCTTTCATACGCTTTGATCCTTTTTAATAATTATTTGCTACTTGCTGCCGAAGAAGGAGGGCAGATTGAAAAGGCGCCAGAATGTCGTGCACTGATAGTCGTGTTGAGAAAAAAAAAAGGGCGGGAGTACGACTTGGAAGAATGTTTTGTGGTGGGGAAGTTTCCACAACCCTGCGTTGTCCTTCCCAGACTTTTCCACTGAATATACAATCAAATAAAAAACAGAATAGTTATAAGGCTAAATAAACGGTATAAGCCAAAGGACAACATTCCTGCCCTGGATAAACAATATTTGAATTTGAATCATATTTTTCCCTTGTTTTTGCCTGCACTCATGGAAGAAAATGGGGTGCTGCTAATATTATAAATCATCATTCACCATCACCCTCCACACCAATTTATTTTCCTCTATTTCTGATGTTTTTTTGGATGAATTCTGGGTGCCTTATCTCATCCCTGCCGTCCTTTGCTGTTGTAAAACGTCTCCTTATCTAGAGTGGCTGTGGACGGGGCTCAGAAGGGAGCTGGAATCAACATCCCTACTGGTCTGCTGGCAAGGTCGAAAAAGGAAAGCCTTGGCTTGGAGCTTGGGGGGGCGAAAGCTGTGTCTTCATCCTCCTCTCCCTCCACTGGGGTTGGAGATGGATTACTGTGACATTCTTACAGTCCTCCATAGATACTGGAGCTCACATTGTCCTCTTGTTACCGACTGGCTTCGTGATCAGAAAGCTAAAAGGTCTCTACGTTCATTATAGCATAGAGCTTTACTATCATCTCTCAAACCCAGATATTAGAAGGTGCTCTTTTCCACTCCGATTGTCAGCATCCTCAAGATCCTCCTCACCGCCAATGCAGTTTTGAATGAAGGACACCGTAACGGCATCTCACACCTCATTGGCTAACGAGGGTTAGCTGTGAATTTTCTGCTGAGCTGGAACACATAACTGGATTTACAGATCCCATCAAATGACTCTAGAAATTCAGAAATGGACAAAAAAAAAGAAGAAGACTCAAGCAGGATTTGGAGTGTATTTTAGTGAATTTGTGTGTGTCGATCTGATGGTGCAGCTTTAGAGAGAGAGAGAGAGAGCCATCGTTGCCGCCATGGTCTAGTTCCCTCTTAGTTTTCTCTTAGTCACGGAAACCCTTGATCGATGGCTCACTCTTGTTTCTGTTTGATAATGTTGTTAAGATGGACGTTTATGACCCCCGAGCTCAATGAGAAAATTGATTTATTGAGATTCTCTGCGAATCTGATTTGGGAAAGAAGAACGGGCCAAGAAGGCGATCCTCATTCACTTTATCTCTGCAGACAGAACGTGTAACACAAAGTCATTACGGTGACGGGGGCCCTCCCACCTGCAGGCAGGGCAGCTGATAGCGAAGGACAGAGGGACGGATGATGCCCGTTATTGTCCCCGTCACTCCAAGGTGCGGGGAGTTAAAAAAAAAAAAACAGGAGGGAGGGATCATCTCCGACTTCCTAATAAATGGCAGAGACGGATGAGGATGACGGAGTGTGAGACGTGCCCAACGTATGTGTGAGTGCTGTGGTGAAGAGCAGCTGTTCCACCAGGATCCATTGGTGTGTGTGTGTGTGTGTGTGTGTGTGTGTGTGTTTTGAGAATGCACACATGACGGCGATATTTATACGAGGAGTGACACCTCTCATACAAACACGGCGCTCACAGATGGAAGGCGGTAAACCTTAATGGCAGGTTGGCCATTCATAGTGGCGTCTAACACACAGGCCCGTATCCTGGAAGCCATCTGACATCCGTGTGGTCGCACACGGCCGCCTGAACCGGCCCTGATGACATGGAAATAAATCTGGATGTATATCACTCCGAGCATCTTGCCATTTCGTTATTGCTTCGGGTTCTTTGAAATCTATAAAGGAGACACGGGTGATGTACAGTAAGCTTTCAAAGCATTTCCTGCCATGAGCCGTTGTCGTAAGAGCATTTTTCGGTCGCCTTTGGGTGAATGATACATAAACAAAAAAGGATTGGTAACACATATTCTTGCAATGCATTATTTTATGACGCATTATGATTCTTGACCTTGTGGGTCATGCCCTTCATGTGTTGTGATTATTGTTATGAAGCATAATATGCACGTATGAGTGCTTACAACTATGATTGTACAGTGCTATAAGCAGGTAATAATACATGAGTGTTGCTAAAAGAAATGTTTCTATACTTCCATAGTCGTAACCTTTCTGCAACCGTTTCGCTTGACAGTGTCATGTTTGTGACACGTTTATGAGCATAGATTTCCTCAAAAATTTCAATGTCACCGCCGTATCCCACCGTCACGTGAAGCAGATCAGATCAGTAATATTTCCACGGAGCTGTGTTATAATCTGATCCCTGAGCTGGAGGAGCCTTCAGCGACCGCAAACGGTTTTCTGTGTTATTTTAATCCATCTCCCAGGAAACGTCTGCTCGTATCCGCTATCTGTCCTATTTTTTTTTTTTTTTTTTTTTTTTGTGAGGCCATTCAGAATTACTGGCAACTTTCTGGCTTGACTCCATCCAACTCAGAAACCAAGGGTCTAAGAATGATAGTGTTTCTTGGAAATGGTCTTGTGTTTATCTCATATTCATTCAGTGCACGGTGAAGCACATGCCATAAAGTGCATATTTCATCGATGACTTAATTCTCACACACATTTTAGCCGGTCATAATAATGCAGTTATGCTGTTTAAATAAAACTACCTTGCAGCATTTTTTGTACTCTCTTTACAACCAAAGCCCTTGTGGATCCTTGAACGAAATTCCACCCCAAGTGCCCTGTTTTTTACTCTGAATCCGGCCCCTGGCCCCTCAGTGCAGAAGACATATGGCCCAGATGTCAGCGCAGATGATGGGGCCTCACAGACCTCGCCGCATCAGCTGCCAACCGCACTGACATCTGCATGCGTCGGGCCTTTGTTGTCACAAGGAAATGGACCTCTTTAAGCTAATTTAGTAGCGCTCTGCCACGGAGACTAAACACTGGAAAAAAAGCTGCTTAGTCATCAGCTCGCTTTCCATCCTGGGCATGAAAGCTCTTGAGTGAGAAAGCCTCCGATTTGTTTTGGCTGTTAAACAGTCACTCGTCGTTCCCTCTTGATTTGATCAAATGTCTTGAATGTCTAGTGAGTGCGTGACTGTGGAAGCAGCCCTGGAAAGTACGCGTGATACTTGTGGAAACTCTGATGGTTTTGTTTAGGTCGGGCTGCTTCAGGCTCATGATCCACGCGCACGTCGACGACCTCGTTGAAGATGTTGCGTCTTCTTGAAGCCGTTCGAGTTGATGGGAGTAAAAGCGTAGCAGTCGCTGCTACTTTAATCTGATCTTTCTGTTTAGGTTTAAATGATACACCTGAGTTTAAACATGGACGCTTTTCAACAAGCAAGTTTGCTGTGAAAGCATCTGGTCTATTTAGTAGTTGTACCATAGCTCACTTAGACTAAATACATTGATTTGATAATCACTTTTTTTTCAAATTAGATTTCTCTCATAAAAGCATGTGTTTATGACAGGTATGAAGTAAGCGGGTCAAAGTCTTTGAAGAAATGCACCTGGCTGAAGAGGCTAAAATGCAGAAGGAGATAAGTTAGATTCAAACTTTGAAAAAAACGTTGTTGTGTTAAACCTTTTAAAGGTTTTGCAGATATTTTAGCTTGTCAAAGTAGGGAATGTTTTTTTACAACAGCAGTTCCAGGGTCTTGGTATTGTGCATGCTGACTCATTGAGACATTTAATGAAAATTGTCTCCACCTGTGCTTTTCTCCTGTTACGGCAAGTAAAAAACACGTCTTCAGATCCACTATCAGAGTTTCACTGGGGGGAAAAAATGCATTTGTTCTGCTAAATGTCCCATTTCATTCACAGTAACATTCTTTAATAGATGTCTGAAACATTAGACTCTGAGCCAGGAGCATTAACCAAGGGCATATGAGCTGATGAATCAAAGAAAGTGCTGCTAAGACGCTGCATCTCGTTCTACAGCCGGGTCCAGGGAGGATAGCGCGCTTTATTTAGCGGACCCCTCCCTTCTGGATATTGACCTGCTTCACTACTTCATGTCTCGCACTTTCAGTAGCTGTTGTTTCGGAAGAGGCGGCCACTCTCTCCCTCCGTCTAGACTCGCTCACTTCGCAACCCATTAGGCCACTGACACGTCGACTAGACTCGCACTCGGCGGACCCTCGGTTGCCCCCTCCTCCGGTCCGTGTCCACGGGGAGGCTGACAGCTGCTCGGCTCCGCCTGCAAAGGGAATCGTTAAGAGGCGTCGTGAAACTGATCGGCCTCTCCGGGAATTCCGTCCTTACTGGGAGAATCCAGCTCGACCTCATGCTCTCATTTTTTTAAATATATATTCTCTCTCACTGTTCACCATGAGAAGGTCTTATTGGGCCTAGAGGACCGTCGGTCTCACTACAGGGACTGAACACAGTTACTGCAGCTAATGAGGGGGGGGGGGGGGGGGGGGTGTCTCTATCTCGTCACTTCAGGGTTTTTTGTTTTGTTTCCTTCACCCTCTCTTCTCTAAATGTAATCAGCTGAGTTTAATCAATTCGGACCCTCCTGTACTTGACCTTTGCTTTTTTTTCATATCACTGTCCTTTCCTCCGTCTCTGTAATGTTCCCCCTCATCGCGAACCACCTCTCTCCCTCCCTCCCTCTTCACACGCCGCCCTCCCTCTCCCTCCCTCCCTCTCTTGTCTCTCATTCATGCACCAGCTTCATATCGACTACGCTTGTCATGTGCCTCTCTTCCCCGCCCCGCCCCGCCCCGCCCCGCCCCGCCCACCCCTCACTCGTCTGCCCGGCATCTGATCGGACACACGCCACTGCTTTGTAAGTAGTAAGCCCACGCTTCCTTTTTGTTTACTCTTCGCCTCCCTCTTCCTCTTCCTGTCAAGCCTCCCAACAACTGTTGCTGCCTCCTCAGTGTGGCAGAGGCTTGCTAGCATACTGACCGGCTCAGAGACGCAGACGGACAGGATGAGCACACAGGATTTAGGAGATCCACAGAGGGAAAAAAAAAGGGGTTTGCGCATGGGGACGGATTAGATGAGGGGGAAGACGGAGAGGGAGCCACAGCTGATGCATCGTTGTTATCATCGCCCCCGTCTCTTGTGTCAAGTGTTTCAGAGACAGGACTTTGAGCGCTGAAGGGACGTCCTCTAATTAAGTGGGATGTATGGCTCTGGACAAGCTGGCTCACATGTTAATGAGACCTCTTTAGCTGCTGCTTCTTAGTCACAGCTCGGTGTTGTGGGACAACAGTGGGGGTGTGTCACCACTCTGCAATGCTTATTCACACATTACTTTTTTTTATCTGTTCATGCAATGTTTATGTTCTGTTGTATACTTTTATACGACGCCGTGCTCCTTTTTTCTTCCTTTCTTCTCGTCCTTGTGAACGTTGCATTTGTACTGAAGCAGCTTTCTCGGCTTAAAAAAAAGAAGGAAGAAAGAAAGAAGGAGAAGATACAAACGAGAAGGTTTATCTGCTTACGGGTACCGTTGTTTGCACCCTGACTTTCCCTCTCTGCGTTTTCAAAACAATCCTTTTACGGTCTGCATAAAAAATTCCTGCCATAATAAAAGGATTTAGTTTTTTTTTTACGGGATTTTAACCGACTGTAAAAATGGAAGCTGAGAGCGAAAGAGACGGAGAAAGGCACGCTGAGATTGAGATGGGGGGAACGATTTGATTCGGAAACCCTGTTCTCATTTGCTCAAATAATGAAGAAACAAAGAAAAAAAGCACCTGCTCAGCAGTTTTTGCAGTGCAGTCAAGTTATTTCAACTTGATTTGTGGCTTATCTGTGTCTATTTTTGCTTTATGCATATTGGATAATCCCACCCCTCCTCCAGCACGTTTCTTTCTCATCAGCTTTGAGCAGGACGACACAATGCACACACCCGCGGGGTTGCTAATGCTTTTAGGCCTGACCAGAGAAAGGGTGTGTTTGGCTCGTGTTTTCAATTCAGTCCCCGTTTAATCTCACGGCAGGGTGGAAGTTGCGAGTCAACAGACTCCTAATTTAAATCCATTCATGTGTCACTGGGCAGCGGATTTGCGTCAAGTGTGAATCAACCTGAACTCATTCGGCGGACTCGAAGCACGGTGTTAAACCTAAAAGTGATATTTCGACGCAGCGAGCTTAAAGCTGGCGCGGGCAAATCAGTAAGAGTAAGCTAGAATGTGAAAGAGCCTGCTCTGTTTGAGGTCGCTGAGAAAAAGCCGGTATGCTGCCATGTTGATGGTTGAATTTGCACGTGTACTATGAACTACGGGAGCTAAGAGAAGCGGTTCTGAATTATAATTCCCCAAGTAAACATGAAAAACGGTTTTATCCTAAATCAGAAATTTCAAATTAATATATATATATATTTCATGGTCTAAGCTCTAGCTGTCGGGTTGTAATGAGAATTTCAACAGATATAACAAGAAATGCTCCTAAAATAAGTTGGCGACCTGAACTTTCAGCCACTTTGTCTTGCAACCCGTGGTTCGACATGTTTCCACACCTTTCCATCTTCAGTTATTTCACCCCTCTGACGAAAATGAATTGACGGGTTAATGAACCATGTGGAATCCATCCACTGCCAACTCTGGAGAAACATAGATAAATGGTCTTCATTTGAACTAAAGCAAAGTTAAAAATCAAACTAAATGCATGATTAATGTCACCGATTTACTGCAGAATAAATGTAATTCTGCAAACTTTGGATTAGTTTAGTAACTAAAGTTCTCTTCGCCCGCTCCACCTCTCCGGTCTGTTTTATCTGTCGCGTTAAATGAGAGTAGTTTGGAGATTTGACTTCGGAGGTTGTTAAGGAGACAAGGACTAGGTGGAGCAGAGTGACGGGAAGCGGTGATAAAGATAAAGAGGAGGCGCAGCAGCCATTCTGAGGACTGGGACGAACAGTCGGACGGATCTTTGTGTTTGGCGTAAGTCGCGCCTCATAAGTGACAATTTCCTCGTCTGCGTGGCGCCGTCGACTTTGCCACAAAGCCCCGGATTTGAAGAGATATTTGTCTGTGATCTTCCCCTGAGCCCTGTTGTGTAAAAGCTTCCTGTGCGTCAACCACAGACTCAATGCGATATCCAACCTGGTATTTAAGAAAAAACACAGGTCTTCCATCTGAAGACAGACTCACATTTGTAATCCCCCCCCTTGAATTCATTGGAGGACGACGACTAAAACTGTTGAGAAAAATAACAATTTAGGACTAAAGTTGTTATTGTTGTTATTTGCGCTGCATCATGCCGTGCAGCTGAAAAGCCATTAAGAAAGACGGCGCGCGTGTCGTTATGTTGTGAAGACGCCTCACAGAGTAACCTCCAAACAACACATGCAATCATCGGCGAGCTTAGTGGATGTAGTCACCTGGGGGTGTGATTGATGGAGTCATTACACTTTAAGCCCGATTTCCAGGAGATGTTAACCACAATTTAAGTGGAATTACTTAAGAGTATGTTTTGCACAGAACACAACTCATTTTGTTTCCTGTGTTTGAGTTTCTGCTCTGGTTTTTTATTTTATTTTTTACCTGTCCTTGTCTAAGCTATTAGCTCCGCCTCCCTGCAGCCGGCGTGAATGACAGTGAGTCAGCAAATGAGGCTCGCAGAATCCGGCCATGGACCGGGGGGAAGGTGAAGGTGATCTTGGGAGTCGAATGAAAACAATTTGTGTAGAGTTTCCAGCACATCAGGGCTAATTATTCTCATATTGGACCAAACAAAAACTTTTTGAACATGTGGAGAGATGCGGCAGAAGCAGACATTGAAACATTTAGCACAGGAAAACATTCAGTATCTTTTTCATCAGGTTCAAAATGATGTCTTTGGCACTTTAATAAGCAATTTGACCAAACGTTTCTCTGACGCCAAAGAGAAGTTAAACAAACACTGGGACCAGTGGGAAGCTCAAATCACTGAAGATATTCAACAAAACCTACAGACAACAGCGACGGCAGAAAGCAGTACATTTATTTTTCATTCACGGTCAATTTAAGTCAAACGTTCAAACCCGTTGTTAAGGTGGAAAAGCAGCAACACACACTGGTGTCCCAGTAAGGGCATTTCACAGAGGAGACGCACCAGTAGTGTGCTCCAACGTACAGGCAGCAGATGGACTCCTGCAACCAGCTGTTGTTTGCTTGGGGTGTGTGTGTGTGTGTGTGTGGGCGGGTCAATGGAGTTCAGAGGCAGGGGCATGTGCGCGATGGCACCTGCAAACACCACACTTTAATTGGAAGTCTGCTGAAATGTGTAAGACAATAATACTGCAGCAGCGTCTGAGGAGGAGGAAAGCCACAGCACAGAGTGGTGGGAAGCTGGAAGTTTAAACATCCCGCTCATGACTGCTAGGCTTTCAGCATCAAAGTTTAAAATCTAGGTCGAGGAAAAGAACAAAACAAAAAACTGGTATTTTAGCTGTTTTCTTTACTGTCCACTGAGCCCCTTAATTAGGAACTGCTCCCGCTGACCTTCCTGGTTCAACTTGGTTTGGCTTCATTAATGGGCAGCCTGCAGGTTCCTATAGCTCTTGGAGTGTGTGCACCAAGTGTCATTCTACTTTACTCGTATAAGTCAACAGAGCAAAGGGTGTATAATCCTGCTCCTAATCCTCAATTTAAGAAATACTTTTCTCTTATACAAATGAGTCCCAACTCCAACCTCCAGGAGGCTCGGTGCTCAGCCTCCTGGACGATCTCCAGCTCCACTCTGCACATTTCTTTCTCAACCTGAGTCCTCTTTTTGTTGTTTCATGCATGACTGATAAGATGTTGTGCTCAATAAGTTAATTGCTAACTCCCAATATGACAATATTAGTTTAAACCTTCTAAAATAGCCGGCAGAAATGCATTTTTTTCTTCTTGTTTTCTTCTATCAGAATCGGAACCATTTATTTGTCAGGTATGTTACACATACGAGGAACTTGTCTTGGCGGGTGGTGCATACATTAGACATTAGACAAACAACGACAATCAACACAGTCGAAATAGAAACATATTGCATTTACAATAGAATATAAAATAAAGTGCACAGACAACAGATAACGGTGCTACTAAGTGAGTAAAGTCAGAGGTGTTTTAGTGCCGTTCACTCCACTGCACACTCGAGTGAGTAAAGAGGAAGCGTGCTCACAAATGAATAACATTTTTGAATCCCAGATTGCATTTATTCGTAATACATTTTTATCACCGCAGGACTTCCAAGGATTTTCTCTCCACATTCTCTTCTCTCACAGATCATTTTTCCATTTTAAAGCAAATCAGTAGGCTAATAAAAAACCTCAAGGCTACTGAGATGACTGTGGCTATTTATAACCCCCAACAAGATGCTCTGTCCTCGGATGAATTAATGCAGAACGTTTAAAAAAAAAGACAGAATCCCTAACACGGGGAGGTTGGTTTTGCGTTAGTTTCTGAAGCTTTCCTCGGTTGCATGGCAACACTCACAGAGACGGCTATTTTGTCTTCAAAAACACATCAAATAGTTCTCTTCGAGGAGCAAAAGGAGGGATTCGGTAGGGAAGTGAGCTTAGCCATTTCAATGCATCGACAGAAAATATGTCCTCCCTTCACAGTTGGCGTTTAAATCCACCAACTGGATTAGAAGGACTGTTGCTGTCCAGTTTATTTTCAGCTCACGGGACAGCAGGACGGGATGGATGCTGGCCTGCTGTTCAGGAGCGAATTGTGTAAATATTTAAGAATGGGAAACATGACACATGGTTTACCAGACACAGTAAAGGCGCCCTGAAGGTTTTTCCCCTGTATTTTGGTGAACAGGCGTCCGTATCGCTTCAGCCGCTACTTTGTTTGGAGCAAAACGGAGCAAACTAAATTCTTCGTGATGAGAAATGTGCCAACCGAAAAAAAAAACACTTTTCAACCATAGACGCGTGTTTAAATCACCAGCAAATCAAGTTTATTGTGGCTAGAGCGGGAACATCAGTAAAGCAGCAACACATTCATATGATGAATATGTGTGAAAATGAACAAAAGCAATACAAATAATATAAACATTCTATTTAATCCTTACTGATAACTTTCAGGCACTTATTATATTGTTGCATCCGTCTCACATTGTATACCAAGCAGATGTAAAATGTACTTCATATGCATCAATTTGTGTGCACCGGTTCATTGTCCTCTAACCTGATGAAGAGTTATTTATTTATTTTTCTCCACATGCTAAATGTTCCAGTAAATCTGGACGTGTGCTCTCGCAACGCCAGAACATTGACTTGCTTTGACGATGAGCCAAGACGTTCTGACGAGATCCGTTTTAGCCAAACTGACCAAGTGCTCTCCTCCTCTCCCTCTCTCTCCCTCTCTCTCCTTCTCTATCACCACCCCTCCTCATTCGTTCTCTCACACTCTGTCTTTCTCTGCCCGTTTCTGTCTGTAGGTTCCTGAAGTAGGCGCTCTCCGTTTCACCAACTGGGACTCCTCCATGGCTGCCAGTGCTGCTGCTTGATTCCCTGCACTGTGAGTTCACTCTCCTTTTGTGTGTGTGTGTGTGTGTGTGTGTGTGTGCTGTACTGTTCGTTCGTCTGTGTTTTTTTCTCATATGTCCTCAGAGACTCTTCCTGGTTGTCTATGCAGCATGTAGAGTTTTTGAATTTGAATTTGAGTGAGTCTAAATGTTGATGCCAAGAGGAGGAGGCTGGTCCCTCCCCTACTGACCGGAGTCGTTTTGTGATGAGTGTCTCATGCCGTGCTCTCTCGGTTGGGATGATTCCACTCTCTTCACTGCTCGAGAACAATCGGGCATTTGTACGGCAACACTGGCTTTCTCCAAAAAGAAAACTGTGTTCTCAACTTAATGACCCACAGGCTGGGATGTCAATTACAAACGCTGCAGTTTTCTTACCCTCCACAATCCATATTTGATGTAATAAATAATAGAAGTATAGCAGCTGGTGTAGGCTTTTTCTTCTTCTTTTTTTTATGGATTGTTAATGTCCTGAGTAGCAGATGAGACGCACCACACAGCTGATGCTCGTAGCGGAACATTTGGGGAATATTACATGATGATATCATGCGTGGGTGTTGGACTGTTGTGCCAGTGCCTATTAGCAGGGGAACACAACAACAACACAATTACGCATATTCATTTATGTTTTAGAAGAAAAGTCAAAGACAGAGAAAATCTTCTTGCTAAGGAGTGAGATAGCGTTTTGCCTCACTGGCAACTTTGGTGAACTATTTTCATTATAATTATGCGCTTGTGTCTTCTGCGTGCACCTGACAAACGGGCATATTTGGATTCATCTTCGACAGAAAGCTTTTTTTAATATTGTCCAAAGTCCATATTGTTGAGTGAAAACAATGTTTTGCACAAGTGCACACTGAAGGAGGTCAGAGGTCAATGATGTTCCAAAGAACTATACATACAGTATTAGTGACACATGTAATGTGTTTATGTATATCTTTACTTTCCTTTTTAAAAGCAGCAGCAGTAGGGTTCACTATGACCGACCTCTTTCACACGATCCATTGCCACGATGGAAATATTGATCAGTGCCGCTTTGCATCATTTTACATCGTTCCGTTAAACAGTAAATGTCCATCCAGAAGTGCTAACTTTTTTTACTTGTGAGGAGTCTGTTGATGACTTACCTCCGGTAACAGTGCCGTGCACTTATGATCGTGCTAATGATCTCTGTTTCCATATGTCTCAGAGACAGCTGGGTAAAAAGCAGCCATCTGTGTTGTGTCTCTGCAGGTTTGGGTCCTGCTCTGTTTGCATGGGCTCTGTCTCCACAGCTCCCACCACAGATGTTGGTGCGTATGCGTGTGTGTGTGTGTGTGTGTGTGTGTGTGTGTGTGTGTGTGTGTGTGTGTGTGTGTGTGTGTGTGTGTGTGTGTGTGTGCGCACTTGACCTTTTACAAAGGGACACCAGACTATTGTCTCTTTAGTTTTGTCTGCAACATTTGCTTTTCTTTGCGGCTTTATATTGAGACTCTGAAGATACAAACACACAGAAATATTTTTTTTTGGCGGGGGTTTTCGGAGGACTTTTTTTCGGACTAATGCATAGAACGGGGTTGCCAAATGCTACAAGGGAAAGAAAGTATTTACCGTAGTTTTAAAGGACGCTGTGATTCTTCCATAAAAAAAAAGCAGGATGTCATAAATATTCAGGTGATGAGTTAAGTTTAGCATACTTCCTGAGGCCGCTTGGAGAATCTGATGACTGCACACGTGTCCAGTGCGATATCGATGCTGAACCAACATATTTTTTTCATCTCTCCTCCATGCAACTACATGTAGTAAGCAGCTAACACTGGCTGTCTGTGCAATCTTATTTCTGAAATGTGTATTTTTTTCCTTCTTTTTTTTTTAATGAGACCCGCCAGGCTCGATTTCACACACATGCACCAACTGAAATGGTGTGGAGGAAGCGAGGAGGATGAAATGCTTGTTTAGGCAATCCAGAAGTTCTGTACCTCTTCAGACGGAGCTTCTTCACGAAGCATTCACGCTCTCTCTCTCTCTCTCTCTCTCTGTCTCTCTCTCTCTGTCTCTCTCTCTCTGTCTCTCTCTCTCTCTCTCTCTCTCCTCTGGTGTCCGTTAGTTTTCTGCCGTCGTTGAGTTCTTTGGCAGTTAAAACCAGGGAGGTGTTGTGTTCAATGTAATTGGATGATGTGGCGCTGCTTTTCCAAACGGTTGATGCCAGCAGCTGTTTTTTTTTTTTTTTTTTTACCTCCGTTGGCCCACACTTCTCATCATCTTCCTCAAAATCCACTGAGAGAAATGATTGCTCGTATTGAAAAAAGTAAATCTGAAAACACCGTAAGCAGCGACGAACCGGTCGGGGATTCGTTGATGTTTCTCTTCTTCCGTGACCCTCTTCCTGAAATGCCCTCCACTTTTTTGTTCATGGTGCACGTCGGGCTCACACAGCTGTTAATCTCTTTCTGTTGTTGATCGTTTTTCAACTTGGAAGCTCTACTGTCAAATTTCAAGACAATAATTGATGCCAACTCGTGGAAGTTAATCTTTATCAAACTGAAACTCATGAAGGAGTAAAAATGATTTCATCAACTCTTTTACTGAGTTTCTTTTTTTCTTCTGCATCAAAGTCACATTTTGGAATAACACCCCTTATTGAATATAATGAAAAAGGACAGCTGTGAATGTTTCCCAAAGTGGAGCCAGATTTTTTGGGGATTAGCGTAGCCGTTCTCCGGCAAGCAGCGTTAGCAGCAGGTTACTGAAATAAGCCCCACCCCCTACATTCACAAATACACGGTTTCTTTTTATTGGTGGCAATTGGTAGCTGTTATCAAATGTGCCCCTCCTCCTCCTCCTCCTCCTCCTCCTCCTTCTCCTCCCTCCTCGAGTACTGTTGCAGAAACAGGCGATTGTTCTTTGAAGAAAGTAGGACAAGTTTCTCCAGCAGCTTGGGTTCTGTCTTAGGGCTGTTTCTGTCTTCTGTAGCTTCCTATATATTCTGCCTATGTATTCTGTTTCCCATGCATGTCCTCCAGAATAGTTATAATTATGGCCTCGATAGTTGGAGTAACATTATTACTTTTGTCTGCATTTTGCATTTCAATACAATCTATTTAAAATGAAGAAAACACAACAAAAAAACAGGACACTTACTGTCCTAGTTTTCCTGTAATTCTGACAACATTTTCACCCTCGCTTGTTTTAGATCTTGAAAAGAGCACAAAGGTGAAGAACGGAGCTGACAAAGTGCAGGGAAAGCTCTGATGCATCAATGAAAGTCTACTTGTTGACAGGAAGCCGGAGCGCAGGCAGCTGAGAGCACGAAGTCCGAGCAACTGTGTGTGTAAAGTGTAATATTACAGGCCTGAAGCCCAAATAATGTTCTGTGATCCCAGCTGATTGCTGGTTCCCTGCACCCCCCCACCCCCTACTGGCATAGGGGGCGGGGGGGAATACCCAGCTCTCAGCTGTACCCTGGATGTTTGAAGTTGTCCTGGCTGCCACACGAGAGAACGGAGAAAACCTCTCTTGAGCGCTCCACAGTCGCCGGGCAAATCACCGCGTCAGCTTTACGCCGGAGCGTGGAGAGTAAGCGTGGCTGAGAGTGAATGAATGTGTGTGTGTGCGTGCGAAAGAGAGGGCTACGTTAGTGTGGCAGCGTGGGTGAGAGACCGAAAACCGTAAGAGAGAGAAACACATCTCATGATGGCATGCTTGTTATTTATAGCCCCACAGCCGGATCGTCCATTAATATAGACCTGCTACAAGGGCCGCAGTTGTGTGCAGAAACTCGAGGTCTGAATGTTTCAGCTCGTCTGTATTTACGGTCGATGATGTATGCGGATTTCATCCTTTTCCCATGACCAGCACATTAACTCAGCACTGACTGGTGTTGTTCAAACACCTCGTATTCTTCCTTTCCCGCAACGCTTCACTTGCAAGTTTTAAAAACCGCACTCGAAAGAAGCGAGGCCCAGGGGCGAGCAGGCATTAAAAAAAAACGCCTCTGGGTTTCTCACTGAGCTGACTCCAGATCTGTTGTACCACCTTCCTCCTGACTGTTTTGTTTGTGGTTTGGGTTGAAGGGTTATTTTTGGTGCTCTCTATAGTTTTGTTACCTCTGGGGGTTTCTGGAGAAATGTTATTAAAGGAAGGAGAGGGGGGGACTACCATAACAAGCACAGTTATGGACCGTCGAGATGCTTTTCCTGAACACGTATAGCTTCTTTCTTTCTTTTTTTTCAAGCTAGAAAGATCAGAGCCAAGTCTCCAGCCTGTGATGATATCACGTTGCACATTTCTACCTGCTCCGGTGACGAGGACTTTGTGAACACTGAGGCAGCAGGCGCTGCGATTTCCGTGGAGCACAAGGTACATTTTGTTCCCGCTCAGAATTTATGTGATCAGGTCGAAGTTATGCACATATAAATTTGTGAAAGTGGGTGCGGGAGCTCTGCAAAAGCAGCCTTGTACTTCTTTTCAAAGGAACGTGTTTTAATGACATTGTGTATATATTTCAATTAATGGAAATAATCAATCATTTGACATTAAATTGGGATTTGTTTTGGGATGTTTTTAGTCAGGCAAGTCGAAATACATCTTGACTTGTCCCCTAAAATCACTAGCAATGATGCTTTGTTCTAAAATGAGCTCCATCACCAGTAGGGTGGAGTTACTGCTCAGGACGTGTCGTATTACATCCAGTCATTTGGAATAGAGTTACAGTGCAGTACATATTATATATTACGCTAAAAAAATGCTACATCTAACACCTTTTAAAACACACTGCAAAACGTTTTTAGCAGAGGTGTTGTAATGCCCAACAACTATAATAATATTACATAATAAATTCCACTCCGAGGAGGTGTCAAACATTCCAAAAGGCCAATATTTATTTTAGGAATTCAACTTTTTATTTATGTCTTGTGTGTGTGTCTCCATGAATCTGTGAGCTGTTTGGTGTGCACACAATGCCCTCCCACACATCTGGCTGTGTCTGCGCTGCCACTTTGCTGGTGTTTGTCTGGGGGCCAGCGGGTTGGTCTCCCCAGAGACCGCCACTGGCTCTTTCCCAGGCCAGACTGCAGCAACTCTCCCAGAGCTTGCACAATACCAAACACTGAGCTGGAATGCTCCTTGCTCCTTTCAGTTCTTTTTTCTTCTTCTTCTTCTCCTTTAAGTTTTGCTCTCCCTCTCTCCTTGTCATTGAGCTTATTCTACTGACTCTCTCTCTTCCTCTCTCCTTCTTACCTTAATAGACCCAGTTGGTGCTTCGAGCCCTGCCTGCCCATCCAGTGTAATTGCGAACCTAACCCATCACATTATATTGCGTTCCTCATGCATCTTCTTTGCATGAGATATGTTCAGGAACTGCATATTGAGCCTTCAAGCTGCAGAGAGGTAGATAACCTCAAATGATTTCGCACAATCAGCACTTACTGGCAGTTTTCACCCTGACGGGGAGACGTCAGATTCTTATTCTGCAACTTAGCTTAAAGGTTAAAAATCAATGAGGAAAAGGAGCCGGCCTCCATTCCCAGATGCACATGTTTTGATCGCGAATACAGCTGGTAACTTGATAGGTACGGATCACATTTGTCCAAGACGATCAAGAGCATCTAGTTAAGCAGCCCAGCAGCTATATTAAAACGAAACCGCAGCTTAGCATCAACGTTGAATTGTTGAACAACCGAGGGCTAATGACTGAGCCTCACTACTCCAGTGAGGACATTGTTTTGACAGATATCTGGTGTTTGGCTGTTCCAAGTCGAATCTGTCAGGGAGGTGAGCTTATAATGAGGTCGTCTGGTTGTCACATTACTCATCGCCGCCTGCCAGCACCCTGACTGAAAGGGGCTTGTACCGTCCATGTTTTTTAGTTTGTTTACTCTGGCATAACTCAAGGCTTGAAGGAACTGTGGAGCGGGCCTCGTAAATGTGTGCTGTAACTGCTGGCAACTGATTTCGCCCACTCCTCCACACTCCTTATGGATTCATTTGGCAGAGGGAATACAAATACCGAAACAAGGAAGACGTCTTATTACACACTGGGAGTATTCTTCCTGCAGTAGATCGTACATCTTCAGCAGCAAATCACTTCACTTGTTTAAGGAATGCAGTCCTGCAGAAGCCTTTCGGGTCTGAAGAGTCGAGACAATGCGGAAGTGTCTGAAACTGGCATTCTCTCTACTGGCCAGCAGGGGGCGACTCATCAGGTTGCATAAATAAGTTGGATTGTATGGAAGTCTATTAGAAAATGACCCAACTTCTCACTTGATTTATTACCTCAGTAAACATGGCTAACATGAGTTTATGTTCTAAATATATAGCTTCAAGTCTTCTTACAGCATGAGGTTAATTTCATAAATTATTGTCCGAATTAGACTAAAATAGACCATGAAGAGGAGTTACTTTAGGGCGGGCTTAGTGTGATTGACAGGTTGCTGCCGCTTTAGTTCTCTGGCTGCAAAAAGCCAAGATGGCGACGACCAGATTGCCAAACTCCAGGCTTTCAAACGGCAGTCTACAAACCAGTGGCTGACGTCACGGTGGCTACGTCCACTTCCTACATACAGTCTATGGATACGGCCCCAAAACAGTATCTACACTCCCCACCATTCATTTCAAGCTCCCATCGACTGTAAACGTCTGTGTTAATAATGTCCAACACCTACGTAGGATGAGAGGCATCACGTGTGACTGATGACATTCTGCAATGTCTCGTTTCTCCCAAGTGCAGGAACGACTAGAACCAGTTTTAAGTGCTTTGCTTCATCGTGATGATGTATTCCATGCTCATTCCCACTTGTCTGTTGATCTGACCTTTTCTAAAGGCGTTGTGACTGTCCAGTGAACACACACACACACACACACACACACACACACACACACACACACACACACACACACACAGAGAGGCCAGCCGTCTAACCACTTAGTGCATCACAGTGGATTCAGTCCATTACAATCTTGTGTGTCATTAATATGGATGAGCCCCCTGATGGAGCATGAACACTGCGGCGGCCAATTTGAAATGAAAACCATTTCTCAAACATTTTTCAAGTCCTTCTTGTGTATGTATGACTGGCTGCATGGTATCATTTTGTTTTATTCATATCATCAATAGTCACCAAATACAACAGTGTGCAGTACTGTTTGCGACACCGTAATGCAAATTCACAAACGCAAACGTGGCTGTCGACCGGTGATAGATGTTCCTTCGTTTCATGTGTTTCCAGTTATACCACAATGTTTTTTTTGCCTCGTAAATATACTTATAAAGGGGGTCCTGACGACACACAAAATGCTCCTAATATACTATATTTGTCCTGCTTCTGGGGATGTACATCCACCGTCCACCGTCTGCAGCTAACCACAGTGAGATGTTGACCACACTGGCTGTCGTTACTGAGTACATTAGGTCAGGAAATTGGCTCATGAGAAGTTTCTTGGAGCATTAGCTGCGACGGAGCCTGAATCCTGTGGATGAACCGAGTCCCCTGTGCCTCTGCTCACTTCCTGTCTCCTGTCTGGCGTCCATGGTGGTCCTCGTGTTGTCGTCCCACGGACTTGTTTCGGTTTGTGAAAGTAACTCTCAGGGGAAATTCTGTAGATTAAATACCATGTCTGTCACTATACTATATTTTGTGCGTCTATATGTTTTCCTTGCAGCATACTATGCAGCTCAAGTCAACTTTACTGGTATGAGTTGTAACTCTACATCTATATGCAACCACATTAGTGAACTCCAGACACATGATTCAAGCTGATAAATCTTCTCTCGGAAACCGCGGTCGGCCATTCATCTGTTCTCTGGAATTTATGTCTTTTTAATGGGATTCACAACACACTGTGAGAATAATTGTAATTTGCGCCGAACCGCCGCGGCCCGGGGGCGGCGAGGTTCGGTGCTCGGTGACGGACGTTATGCGGAACCGCAGTTCTCAAGTCGCACCGATGTGCTTTCGATGGCATCGAGGAGGAAGGAACCAACCGGAGCACAGCTCCTCATCCTCGCGGCTCTCCAGCAGCCGTGACATGGAAAAAGCAAAACGGATTAAAACAACTACCATTTGCATTTACATTGGTGGAATATTGCAATAGTGGAACGAATTGTTAAAAAAATAACTTTTCTAACGTGAAAGTTGAAGGAATAATTTCCGTTTCAGTTTTAAAGCCGATTGTGACCTGTTGCCTTTTGGGAAATGGTTTTTATACAGTATTTTATATATATTATATATTTCTATTTTTCCTTATTTTTTTATAATAAAAATAGTTTACCAAAGTTACCTCATTGCCCAAGAGGAGGTTGTCTTTTTCAGTTTTTTTTCTTCTTTTTTAACTTTTAACATAAAGAGGCGTATGAACCCACCCATGACTTCTGTGACTTGAGATATCGTTCCGTTTCATCTCTGTTGCACATTCAGGCCGGCCTCTCTCAGGGCTCTTCATAGGAACAGCGCATTTCTCTTCACATTACGGATGAGAATAATACTCGTTGTTGTAAATATAGAGCTCACGTGTTTTTCTGTGTCTCTTTCAACTTTAATTATCTCCTAATTGAGAAAAATGTTACTAAGCAGAAAGGACTGTTCACTTATTCCAAAGAGTGTTTTTTATTGGGGTTTTTTCAGTCCATTGAGCCTCCGCTTTACTCATAAATGAGAGAACACATTCTCCGCCAGCTGAATAGTTGATTTTACTTTAAACTCGAGTTCAATTGAGCAGCTAATGAGAGTCATACTTGCGGAAAAGCTCCTTGAAACCGGAGTGACATGCAGTGGAATCACTTTGGCACAATCTCTCTGTGGACAGCAGCTGAAATTTGGTAGAAATTGGAAATCATGTCGGCTGTGACCCGGAGGGGCTTTGCTCCTGAAATTGAAAGCCGGTTGGCACGTGCCACACTCTCCTGTACGCACTCAAACATGACTCGGGAAGAATTTCCCGAACCTGTCATTGTCACATAGGTGATGTCATTCCACGTTACACGTCTTACTTTCTTTTTTCTTTTTCTGTTTCATCCAAAGACGGTTTATGGTGAAAGAAACTTGTTACGCACCATTCGGCTCCCATGATAAGTGAAGAGATCAGCCAGTGGCACCACTAACTGTACTTCCTTGAATAGATGTGGGAGATGTTTGAAGGTCATCACTTTAAATCCGGGGGATGAGCCGAGCAAATCTGAGGAAAGGAAGCAATAAATGCAGGCTGCACTCCATATACTGCTGCTTTTATTAAAAAAATAATCTGCAATGACCAAGCAAAAATGATTTACAGATAAACGCAATAGTTAACAGATGTGCTGTGCAGATTATAGCTTGACCTATGGCATTACATTCACCTGGCAGATGCTTTTGCTCAAAGTGACTGACGTTTTTTTTTTTATCTCTCTGACTCACACACACAAACACTGGAGGACACTGGGGATAGAACCACCAACCTTAAGCCAATATGCTCTTGGTTTCTACTTTGTAATCAACATTGTTTTTGTTCCTGAAAGGAACGGATGTACTCTAGTGAAAAAACGGTTCCATCAATGACTGATGGGGCGGAGCAAACGGTGAGGAAAAGATCACATTGAAGGATCTCTTATATCTCACTCAAACTGGTTGAGAAAAGCACTGCAGTATGTATGCAGATGTATAACTTAAGCTTTTGATAATTACAAAATGGGTCAACATCGATATTATGCATATATCATAGCATTAAGCGTGGTGGCTGTTGATGGCCCATTTTTCTCCCATCCTAAAAAAAAGAAACATCTTGAACGCTTTGATATAATACTGTAACAATAACTGAGGGTGGATTCATCTTTAAAGAACTTGTGGTGACAAACACTGGCTTACTTCTGCCTTCACAAACAACCGAGTACACAGCTCTCCCCCACCGCTTGGCTTCTCCCTCCCTCTCTCTCTCTCTCTCCTCCTATTTCAGCTCCTGTCTGTCTTATCATTCGAGCCCTCTGCCATAAACAGCAGAAAATCCCATACCCCATCTCCTCATGGCTTCAGCTTTCAGCCTCAGTATTGTGTAGCAGGCTCAGCGAGCTTCCACTCCCTCGCTGTGGACGTGCTCTGGGTGGGAAATGAGCTCCTGTCCTCGGCACGCTGACGTCTCTCAGGGGGGACAAGCATTGCCTCTCTGTGGAGAGGTGAGTGTGGTAGAACCTGAGTTTGAAGGGTTTTTTTTTACGTGAGCCTTCCGTCCGTGGCTTTGATGCTCCACTTCTTTCCATCTCCATCTCTCCGTCTGCTTTTTTCTTTTCACTGGTCAGTGTTTTCTTTTTTTTTAAATGTTGTCTATTCTCTCTGCGATTCACCGGCGCTGCACGTCTGAGCGCGTCATGTTCTGCTGAATAGCTTGTCCCCTGTGTGAGTGTTGTCCTTTAAATGTCACCAGAAATTAACATGCTTTGTATACAGATGACAAAAACGGTGTGAAGTTCACCTTGTGGATTCTGTACATAACTTAACAATTAATTACGCTATTCAACGTAAACTACATCAGATATTTGTTTTCCTCTGGAGTTGCAGTAAATAACCTGAGCCAGGCCACACAGCAGCGATAGCAATCATATCACATCCATACAGGGTTTGTAGTAAAGTAGTTTTCAAATCTCTACATGAGAGTAGAGTCATGCTGCTACGACCGAGTAATATTCTGGGTTTGAATGCATCTTCTGAATTTGTAAAGTGGGCATGTTCAGGCTAAACTCGGGGGGCTAAACTCTATTCAAACAGTCCCCATCTAGACTCTGTTTGCATACGTTCTCCCACCGTGTCTCCGGCAGTCACATGTTCCCGCCACACACTCTCTCTCTCATACACACACAAGCACTCACTGACAAACACCTCGCGTCGCCATTATCGATTCCCCTTCTCTCCATCTCGCCAGTCAAACAGCCCCACACTAGTGTGCCTGAGACGGGATCAATCCAAGCCGGTGGAAATGGGGTGTGGGGGGGTACGAGGTCGTGGTGGTGGGACTCTTATCTGGCTGCTAAACGCACAGTGGCATTCTCACAGTCTGCCTCTGACAGGTCTCGAATGCTTTATTGCCCTCAGAGTGAGCAGTTCTCTGGCATATCGGCTCACTGAGCTATAACTGATTTGGGAAGTGGTGAGGGAGGCCTCAGGTGTATACGAGGAATGGAGAAGATGAAAGGATTTTATAGGTGTGGGAGTTAAAACAAAAAGAAATTGGCCTTTTTAATATTCAAATACTTCCCTTTGTGTAGCCGCTGTGGAACATTGGAAAATAAAGACACTTGGTGTTATCTTTTCTTTGTTTAAATAAGATTACACATATTTGATGTAGATAAAAGGCAGTTTATTAAAGACAAAAAGAAAGATTCTTGATGATTTTCCCTTATATTTTATTTTTGCTGTGTGATTGAATCATCGACTGTAAATCAGAAGTGGATGTAGTCAAAGTGATGTCATCTACTGTCGTTTTGAAGCCTCCAGTTCGGTATTTTGGCCTTCGCCCCCTGGAATTGTTGCCACCGCCATCTTGTTTTTTTGCAACCAGTGAATAGAAGTTTCGTCCTGCGGAGGAGTGAGGTAGCGACTTGTCAATCACAAGCTATCCCCGCCCTAAAGCACAATCTGCTTCATGGTGTGTTTTACTCTAAAGTGGACCATCATTTACTAAATGGACATTATGATGTATTAAAGAAGACTTAACAATGTTTACTGACATAAATCAAGTGAGAAGTTGG
Source organism: Taurulus bubalis (assembly GCF_910589615.1). NCBI lineage: Eukaryota > Metazoa > Chordata > Actinopteri > Perciformes > Cottidae > Taurulus > Taurulus bubalis. The sequence continues at coordinate 22,277,805 of NC_136597.1, read as the reverse complement.
GTCATTTTCTCATAGACTTTAATACAATCTGACTTCTTTTGCAGCCGGAGGAGTCACCCCCTGCTGGCCAGTAGAGAGAATGCAAGCTTGAGACACTTCCACATTGGATTCACTTCATCAGAACCGGGTAAAACGGAGTAGAGGGAATCACACTGAGAGCTTGTCTTTCTCATCAGTTCTCCCGTCGCACAGGGCTCGCGGTTCACCGTACTGCTGGTTCACTGCATGCTAAATTGATTTCGTGAACTATTTCTGCATTTTTAGTCGCACGCAGTGGGAAATGTTTTATGCATTATTCTCACCGGGGTAGCTTTCAGTGTCTGAAGTTCTATCCTCAGAAGTTATTCTTATCCTCGCACAAGTCCGGGTCTCGCTCGGCATTCCCACGGGGGTCTTGTGTCCCGGTGCTCGTGGCACCGAGCAGCATCTCGTCTTCTGTGTTCGCTGCTATCGAATCAGGAGCAGATGGTCACAGATCGAGGGCCAACACCGCAACTCTTACGAGCGGCTAACTCTGTGCCAGCAGGACACCAGCTCTGGAGGTCCCCCGTCGTATTTGACTGTCTTTGTTTTTAACGAGGCAAAGCCTCTGTTGGTTTGTGTGGCGTTTTGTCGTCCGTGTGACTGGTTTCTTGCTTTCAGATCGCTGCCACTGAGTGAAAGCCACAACTGGCACCACTGGATTTTCCAGCATTTTGGTGGGAATATGGGATTGACTCATGCATGTAGGCAGTCCGTGTGACTATGTGTCTATCGTGTGCGTGTGTTTTGCACGCTCAGCATATGCCAGCAGCCTCGGTTGCCTTCCTACAGCTGTGAGATTTCTTTACATCTTCTTGTGGCTTAAACCCCACAAATCAGAATCTGTGACAGCACAGATGGGAACGCTCACTTCCACTGAGCACACAGATGAAAACCATTTGGTTTGGGAGACAAAACAATGAACTACACATTTAAAGTAGTTTTTTTAACATGTGGATTTATGATTGCATTTACAGAAATTAATTAAAGTTGTCATATATGACAAGATTTATTTTCTTCTTCTTCTGGGTTTTCAACTGTTGCCCACTTGACATAATCTCAACGTGGCACATTGGTCTCTGAAATTACTTTTTATTATTTTTCCAGTTTTCTGATATTTTGTCGACAAAACACTGAATCCATTCATAAAGAAAGAAACCGTCAGATGAATCAGTAATGAAAAATAACCACCATTTGGATCCATAATTAAAATAAGAATCAAAGTAAAAAATCCTCAATATAGGCACGTTACAATTGAGATAGCTTTTAAACACATTGTTGCTTGTGCATGAGACGCTGGTGCATCGGACGCATTAAGTGGCAAAGGGAGCTGTTCCAGCGCCGGTACAGTTTATGGATGGATTTATGGAAAGCACTTTGCAAAGGCAGGAAGCTACCGAGCAAAGTCCTGGCCTAACCATCGGGAGTAATTTGGGGTCCGGCGTCTCGCTCAAGGACATTTGCACGTGTCGCCCCTTGTTATGTAACCACCACAGGGAAAACGACATCAATGCTCACTGAGTGGAAATATAGACAAATAAACGGGTCACAGTATGTATTTGCATTTTATTTATGCGTGTTGGTCTGGACCGATTTTATATAGAGAAAGACAAATGATGTCTTAGTCCTGGTGTCCTAATGGCCAAACAGGTGGTAGTATTCCTCCCCCCATTCATTTATTTACTGTGTTTGCTGTATTTATTTTGTGATGGAATATCATATAAAAGTTACAAATCGGGCAATTTATTTGAAGTCGAGGCGTTTTTTTTTTGTGGTCACAATATTTATTACTGTATATATTTATTTATTTAGGTAACTAGTGCAGTGAAAGTGTGTCTGACTGTGTGTGATCGGTAGAGTTTTATTGATTGTTTCTGTGGGATCCTTTCCTGTTTGGGTTTCGGTGGTGGTGATTCAGTCATTTGTTGAAGTTCTGTTTGAGGCAAAGACGGACAGAAGGAAAGCAGAGAGAGAGAGAGAGACAAAAAAAAGTGAGTGGGAAGGGACAAGAAGATGGAGAGAGAAGAGACAGGGCGGAAAAAGACAAACAACAAAGAAAAACCTTTGGAAAAGGGAGAATAGAGTAGGAAGAAAACACAAAAAAAGCTTCAGTGAGAGAGGAGAGAAGGAGGCAGAAGGACAGACTGGAGGTCAGCTGAGTTTAACCACGGGGCTAACGAGGGCAGCCTCTGCATTAAGGCATCTGGAACCTGACCTTTCACCTTTCAGCTACTTGCTCCAGAAACAGGTGTTTGTGTGCACTTCAGTGCTGTCATTTCCAAAAAATGCATATAGATAGATAGATGCTTTATTCATCCCCAGGGTGGAATTTATTTGTGGTAGTAGCAAGCAAAGTTACATAGGAAACAGTATGGAAAATACACGATGCATACAATAAAATAGCAGAACATATTCAATTTAAGAAATTAAATAATAAAGAAAATGCAAAGTGTATATACAGTGTGTGTATACAGTGACTAACTAAACGACAAAAGCGGTGCTAGGGTTATTGATTATTTCATTTCCTATGTGCTGTACATGTAGCAAAAATCGAATTTGTTCATCAGTGTGTCTCTAATCGTCAATGGAGCTGGCATGAGATCTGAAGTTCTGGTCCCCAACAGACTTATTTAAATGCTGTGACAAGGGGCTATAGTGTGCGGTGCCAGATGGATTCAGACAGTGCATGCAAAGAAGAGAGCGGAGTCCTGACGGATGAAAATAATCATTTAGTTTTATAAATGGTTATTTTCATAAGTGCAGTTCATTGAGCAGAGTGAACAAATACACTAGGCTCTAGCGCCTCTTATGACACACACACACACACACACATACACACACACACACACACACACATGCACGCACGCGATTCAGGCTCCATGCCCGAGCCTGGTTTCTCAACTCCACAGTCCAACTTCAAGCTGCCAGTTTAAATTCCGCCCAATTCAATATTTGCTTGTGTTTAACAAAAATGCCGACGAGCTTGAAGTTCTACATCCTTCCTCAACATTTTTTACTTTATTAAATGGCTTACAAACGCAGCAATGGAAGGCGCAACTAAAGACAAACTAACTGAGTGCATCCAGTGAATCGGAATCTTAAATTGCACCTTTGTTCTGGGAATAGATGGCTCTGCTTTACGTTGATTGTGCACTACTTTTTTCTCTTTCTAAATCTCATTCGACCGGATACAATTACATCTCTGGCGGAGAGCAAGCGCTCCTTTAGCTCTTTTAGTCTTTATACATGAGGGATCCATTTAAATTATCGACACTAATGCCTTGGTCTCATCAAATATGCATGACAAGGAAGTCGGTGATAAACAAAAACAAGACTGAGGAGAATAACTAAGCAGACATCAATGTTTTCACCAATGGAAACAATATTTGTATTATTATTATTTATAAACTTTCAAGAAATAATATGCAATACAGAATCAATGTTTGTGTCCAATATTTAAAGGTTAAGTCAGAATAATGTGGGGGGAAATAACCTGCAGGAAGGGAGAGAAAATATGTACGCCTGCACCATGTTTTTCCAATAATTGCCTGCATCTTAGTGCCGCTTCATAGCGCTTCAATCAAATATGTTGCAGAGTCACAGTGTGGACCCACTCAAAAGCTGGATCAATAACACAACGTCTATTATATAGACGATATTAGAGAACAATCCCACCTAAGGAGGACAAACATATTGTGTGTTTTTTTATGTTTATGCAACAAATGTGTTTCTTTTTTTGCGTTCTGTAAGATATGCGGTTTTGTAATTTTTCCCGTTTCTACTGTGTTGTGTAATATCTGTTACATAATGAAGGGAACACAAAAATAGCAGCCCATTGTTTGCCTGATGGGCACGAGGAGGAACACTTCAACTGCGATGAGTTTAACCACGGAGAGAATAATGTTTCATGTTCAAACAAACGCGGTTACATAAGCTGGAGGGGAGGGGCGGCTTGTTTCAGAGAGGTCTCCCCCACTCCTTCCAAAAGGCGTCTGCGAGTGATCATATTTTAATGATGTGAGCCGTGTGAACTGGAAATACTGGACTGCATGATTTAGGGATGGATTGTTGGGCAGATGGGACGGTGGCTCCTCAAGGCAGAACTGTCATTCTAGATAAAAACGACGCGTGGTCTTGTCAGTAACAACATGGCACTAATATTTGCCTTTCGGCTTAATGACAAACTAAAATAGAAGTAGGTTGTTGTTGTTTTTCTTCGGGGTGGTAGAGGGAGTGTCATAATCAATACTCACTGTAGAGGGAAGGGAAACATTTTAATGGTGGATGAGGGAAACGCAAAATATGCTGTCACATCCTTCCACTGGGGGTGTGTTGGTGGAAGAAGAGGGGACTGTGTGACACACATTGGATGTTTCTCGATTCTCAGAAGCGTGATCAGAAACACAAAAAGTGTGGAAAACTGAATAATCTTATTAGAACGCGGTGAGGGAGAAGCTCTTCATATTTCCATCTCGCTCCTTTTAGAAAAAAAGTAAACTCAATAAGGAGTCTTTATCTTGATTTCAAAAGAAGAATGTCTCCCTCTGCCACCCCCTCCACTGTCTGTCAGGGAAGAAATGATGCCGTTACAAAGAGAGTCTGTCTGGTGTAGATCTCCTAAAAGCAAATTCTTTGTCTCGATGTGCAAAAAAACAACCATATCTAAATCTGTGATAATTGCACTTGTTTCATGCCTTCCTCTGCTATCCCTTTTGTTCTCATTAGAAACACTTGTGCAACAGCTGAATCACAGCTGCGCACAACAGAGTCTTAAATATGTCATGTTGTTTTTCAAGGAGGGCACGGAGTAGAGATAATGATTCTGGACGCTGTCATAAATGAGCAAAGTACTGCTTTTGTTCCATCTATGGAGCAACACAATTAAAGTAATTACATAACGTCATTTTTCTTTCTCTTTTGTTTTGGGCTGTGCTTTCGGTTGTCCATGAAGTTTTGAACGTCTGCCACAAAACGATTCAGTGCTCGCGTTGTCACGTCCCCCCGGCAGGTTTTGGGATGACATTGTTTGAATTACAGTCTTTGTTTCCTGTCCGAACGCGGCCCTTTTGCGGTGCAACAGGATAAATCTTCCCCCCGCCCCCGCCCGCACATCGCAGCTCGGTCAGCAAAGTTTGTTCCAAGAGTTCCTGCTTCATTGTGTCTGGCCCTGGGCAGAACCTGGGTGTTGGTCATGGGAACATCCTTCCGAACAGGATGTGACACCTATGACCTTGTTTGATGGATGAGAAGAGCGCCTGTCAATATCAGCCGCACAGTGAATCATAGCTCCGGCTTTATTTGATGAAATGAAGGCCTGGGTCACACTATGAAAGGACAGAAACGTGAATGAAGAGATGGAGGGCTTATTGAAGTTGTTGTATGTTGCACTCATTTTGCAATGTTTGCAGTGGCCATATCATTATCCAAAGTTGAACAATATCTAAAAGTGCATCTCTCTGTGATGTCTCCACACTACAGTATTTTCATGGGTCATCTCCTCAAAAGTACACCCTATTCAAGTACTGCATAATAACCCTTTGGCAGCCTCTCCGTGTCGAACAGAGCTGAATGAGCTATCTCACCCCAGCCAGCAGATGAAATACTACTTCAGCAAATATCACTTAATCAGGTTTCCTGGCTACGAGAAAGAGCTCTAAACTATTGATATATCTCCATGGAAGAAAAGGAGATTTCTTAGAGCAGCCAGGATAATAGTCAATAGCAGTTGCAGGCTTGTAATATCTTGCCTGTCACTTTCCTTTTAGGGTGAGCTGTGTTTTCTTCTTTCTTTTCTCTTTTGGTTGGTACAGAGACAACTATAAACTTGTGGTCTAGAGGGAACAATCAATCGCTAAATAAAAATCTTTATTCTTCAAACTTTGTATCTACAAAATCCTAAATATATTATTTTTTAAGTGTTGACATCCTGTTTTAAATGAGTTTCATGGTCTACGGTGGAATATCATTTTGTATAACAGAACTGGAAAAATTGAGAACTGCATTGTCAGTTAACTGGTTCTGACTGCATCGGTAAGGTTTGACTAATTGAGCATTAAACCGACAATAGAATCACTGTAATAGCACAGTTTCAACAAGACAACAGTAACAACCACAGTAAGATTAGACTTGCAAGGCTCCCAGCAGTCCTTTTTTAAATTTCTGCAGTTTATTATCAGACCAAACTATGCTGCTCATCTTGATGCGCTTGAGGGAAAGGGGGATTATCTCAAACGAGTAAATTAAACTAAATTGTGTTTTACTTGTTTAACAGCTTTTTTATTTGTTTGTTTTTCTGTATGCCATTAATAGCCCTCACTTACTTCCTATCCACTCTCGAGGCGCTATATATTTTACTTCATAGTTAATTTGTTTAACAAATGTGCTCTCCTAGAAGGGTTTGCCCAGAGCACGCTTCAGTTATGGAAATAATGTGAAAACGGTTCTAGTTTATGTAACATACAGTGTGACATTAAACAGGCTTTTCGTGACCTCATTTGAATTTGTTGTTTGAGCAACATGTCACTGATTAACTATGGATTTGTCAATGTAAAGAGAAGTTGATTGAACAGCAAATAACTGGTGCACCCACAAATTTCATCCAAAGTGTTGCTAGTCTAATAAAAACAACAACTTTTGCTGCGTGTAATACCTCAAGGATGTGGTTTCCTGATGCCACAAAGTGTGACCTGGCAGGAGAAGAAAACAGGACATGTCTGATATGAATGTGCGGCTGCCGATTACCTGAGACCAAGCTTGTGCTCGAGTCTTAAAAGGTCAGTCTTTGTCTTCTCACAAAGACTGACCGGTGTGAATTTTTAAACCTTTCATTTTAGTTGCGATTTGGAACTATAATCATGTCTGATTATTGATGGCTGACAGCTTATTGCCAATATGTAGTAAAGTAGAAGGCGTGTTTGGTGGTTGTTTAGCAATATACTCATGCACTTTAGATTTGAAAACTTTCTTTGTGCCAACTTTCAGATTCAAGGTGGTTTACATTTACACTAACATAAAGGGTGTAGAAACTGTAACCATTTAAATACATAGATTCCTACTTTTAGAGGACCAAATTGTACTGGACTAACTAGTTTTTCAAAATATTTGGTTTCACATTTGCTGTTAATTCCTGAAGTCCTGGTATAATGTTGTTTTTTTTTAGACCGTAATCTGGTTTTATACAAGTCAACAAGGGCCATCCACTGTCTGGCCTGAAACTCAATGCATTGGCTGTATGTTTAGGATTATTGCCTTGCTGAATTGTACTACAATTGTTTATGAAGAGCTACTTGTCCTACACTCATCCTCCGGTAAGGATGAAAGTACCTCCAAACACTTCTCCCACTTGTTGAATTTCAAGTCTAGTTTGTTGGAAAACTAAATATGTAACTGATCTACATTCAGACTGCCAGCTGAAAAAAACTCTTCCTCCATGTCATTTGCCAGACTTCAGTGCATGAGAACTCAGCTGAAGCACTTCTGATTTCCATTTTTCCATGTAATTGATCTAGTTCATTGGATTTAGGACATTGAGTGTTTGATTCAATGAGTAGTATCAGTACCTTTATCTCACCTAAGCCTGGCTGAAACGGCCAACAACAACACAGGACAGCGATTCAGAAATAAGCTCTCTTAATCCTCTTCCTGTCGGCCCCTTTCCTTTTCAATTCTTACCAGTCCAGTTGAGGGTTTAGGAGGATACAGTGGAGTGCCCGTTGCCTAGATTGGCTGCTATGTAGAGGAAGTTTGCCACCTAATGGTGAAAATGTAGCACTACCTTCCTAAATCATTATCTCTCTCTCTCTCTGTCTATTTGCCTTTTTCTGCCCCAATGAATGCTCTTTACCTTTGTTCAGCTTCTGTGTAAAAGTGTATTAATTATATAATGGTATATAATTGTCATGCATTTGTGGCAAATATATAAAATGAATGTGTTGAAGTGAATAAACAATTCATATTTTTATAGATTTGTTTAATTTATACCCTTTTCTCCTGTTTTCCTTCTCAGATCCAGTATCTCCCACATTCAAGGCTGGAATAGTGTTCATCATTGTTGCACTACAGTCAGTTCCTGCAGCCCGTAGCTTCATGGAGGGGTTTCCTGTCCACTGACTCAGCCGGCTGCCTCACTGGACCAGCAGCCATGTCCGCCTGCAGCACCTTTACCGAACACGTGTGGAAACCAGGCGAGTGCAAGAACTGCTTTAAACCCAAGAGTCTGCATTGTCTGGCTCAGAGTAGTGGAGGGAAGCCTCCTTCTGAGCAGAGGTCCTCAACAATTCAGCAACAGAATCCCCCCATTGCTGGGGCTCGAGCAAACACTAATCTTACCATCAACTCCCAGAGGGCTGGCAGTGGGTCTGCCCGCTCAGGACACTTCCGTCCACCGGTGGCTAAGAAGCCAACCATCGCTGTTAGGCCCACTATGATGCTGCCTTGCTCCTCTGGAGGACTGGATTCAGATGGCAACCTGCAACGACCACCAAATGTTATAGAACAGGGCAAAACATCAGCCTTCACGGTCTGGAATCGCAATGGACTGAACTGTAAGAGGCCTGGTGGGCCCAGCAACAACAACGAAGGAGAAGATGGAAGTGAGGAGATTGAAGGTTATGGGCAACTTAGCCCAAGGACCCCTAGTGGAAATAACAACAACAGTGGACTTACAGATGTCCTAAAAGAAATTGCTGGGTTAGGCCCTGGTCCGAGCACCTCATCCTTTTTTGGTTCCAAGGACTTGTTTTGGGGAAGAATCAGTAGTTCATACCAACGGTCATTGGAAAGGGGCCTTCCGGCATCGAGCTGTCTTGCCATGGGAAGCATCAGTTGTGGTGGTGGTGGTGGTGTCACTGCTCAAAAACGGGTATCACTTAGAAATAGCTCTGAGGTCATCAGCACAGAAGGTGGTCGCTTTTGCTACCCCGAGTTTTCCAGTGAAGATGATGAGGAAGAGGATGATGAGGATGAAGAGACTGAAAGGGAGGATGATGAACATGAAAGCTGGGATGAAAGTGATGAAGAGTTACTAGCCATGGAGATCCGTATGCGAGGCCAACCACGATTTTCAATTTTCCGTGCTGCCACAATGTCTCCCGTTCCCTTTGCTGCCGGGAAAAAGTGGAATACTGTGCCCCTTCGCAACCGCTCACTACAGCGGATTTGTGCAGTGGACTATGATGATAGCTATGATGAGATCTTAAATGGATACCCCTCAATGGACTCCAATGGAGCTCTCCTTCCTTATGGGCCCCATGACATGCAAGGCAGTGGTTTCCGATTAAATTCGGAGTCTACCACTTCTCCAGAATCCTCGTCATCGCGACCAGAAGATTCTCGAACAACTTCGAGCAGTGGGAGCAGTGCCCCCTTTATGCTTCGAAATGGCTTGCATTCTCCCACATCTTCGAAGGCACCTGTCGTCTGCACTTCTCCCCCCAAAAAGGAGGCCGTCCATAAAGCACTGAGTCCACTCAAGGTGACTGAAACACACAAGGCTGTCCTGGCCATTCGATTAGAAGAGCAGGATGGCAAAGAAGGCACACCGATGCCCCAGGCCCTTCCAGGGCAACCTGTCACAATCAGTTTCAGTCCCACAGAGGAGCAGGCTAAACCATACCGTATAGTGAATTTGGAGAAATCACTGATCTGTAAGCCTTACACTGTGGTTGACGTGTCAGCATCCATGGCCAACAAAGACGAACAGAATCTCGAATCTTCAAAATCTAAAAACCTGTCAAAGCCTTCCAGCCCTACATCGTTTTGTAGTCCACCTTTAGGTCAGCCCCTGTCTCCAACCTCCCCTCTCTCTCCCTTTTCTCCCGTGATGCCAACATCACCCACATCTGTAGCAATGCCAAGTACCTACCGTAAGAAATCAGGGAACATACGCTACCAAGAAGTGTGGACATCAAGCACAAGTCCTCGCCAAAAGATACCTAGAGTGGATCTAGGGGTTGGGAGTAATCCTTGCCCCTCCGTCCCTACTCAACACTGCAGCCACAAGTCGGCTCCCACTTCTCCCATTGCTGGGCTTTCTTCTTCCCGAACTGTACCTGTGAAATCTTCCAACTTATCAGAGATCAAGTTTAACAGTTTCAATAATGCAGGCATGCCTCCTTTTCCCATTATAATTCGAGATGAACCCGCCTACGCCCGCAGCTCCAAGAATGCTGTTAAGGTACCTATTGTTATCAATCCAAGTGCATATGACAACCTAGCTGTGTACAAGAGCTTCTTGGGACTCAGTGGGGAACTGCCACAGGCAAAAGGGGTAGGTAGTCGGGTAACAAGCCATACCTATGAAGAGATTGGGTCCTCTGAGAGTGTCCAGTCCTCTTCAACAGAGAAAACCATCTCTGGTAGAGGCACATCAGAGAGAGCCTCTTTTGAGGATACAAAAGCTCCACCTGAGGCAGTGTCAAAAGCACCACATTTACATCCTAAAACCACTACAGACTCTAGCACTGTGACAAACACTGTGACAAGCTCCACAGTTGGAGCCCTCTCTCCCACTACATCAGCAAATGCCCCTGCCGTTCTTTCCATTACTGTAAACCTCCCTAAAACCAGCCCTACTGCCAATGCGGTTGCACACAATTGCAGGACAAGTGAAGACGCGACTTGCAGTAAAGATGTCAATACAGACTTAGCTTTGTTCTCTGGGACAGTGGCATGCCATAGGGAGGAGGCCAGTGCTGTGCTTTTACAAATGGTTGCCTCCATCCAGCCTCCACAGTCTCCTCCAGAGTCGCCCTCAATACAAGCCAATAATGTAAGTTCTGAGGAGCTTTACGCCCTCCCACCTGATGCCATGAAGGAGACCCTCACCCGGCCCAAGTCTCTCTTTTCCACAACTGATGGCTGTCTTTCCAAACCCAAGAAGGACACGCCCTCCAAAGTGTTGTCTAAATCCCAGAGTGCCTCTGCTGCTGTCCCACTCTCCAGCCCCCGGTCAGAGCCCAATGCCCCTTTCCCCCCTCCTAGATCTACATCTTCCCCTTATCACGCTTCTAACATCCTCCAGAGGCATTTTGGCAACTGGACCAAGAGTTCTGCCTCCAGTTCTCCTGTACGACCAAGTGAAGGTGAAGCAAGTCCCGGTGGAGAGGGGAGACGTATTTTAGCAGAAAGCTCGAAACCCAAACGCTGGATCTCCTTTAAAAGCTTTTTCCGTCGGCGTAAAGATGAGGATGAGCAGAGAGAGAGGGCGGAGAGAGAGAAGGAAAAAGGCAAGATAGTTGGTCTTGACGGAACAGTCATTCACATGCTTCCACCACCACCCATCCAACAGCATCATTGGTTCACCGAGGCCAAGCCAGAGGATCCCACGCAGAAACCGACCATCATCTTCACCTACAAACCAGAAAGTGGCGGCAGCCCTGGTGACGGAGAAGGAGAACTAAGAGTAGAGGAGTGCAGAGAAAATGCACTGCCGACACCCGACGAGAGCAAGGAATCCGAACCTCTGAGCCCCGGGCGAACATCACCTCATCCCATCAGCAAGGATTTCAGGTAATTTTCCAAGATTGTCCAGAGTTTTAATCTCTCCTGTGATGCTACTGTAGTGAATGATACCCCATGACCTGCAAAGCTTGTAACAGCAGCAAGTCAAAGTTAAAACTGGGGTTTACCATGCAGTTGTTAATATGTTTAACATGAATGGGGTTTCAGATTTTCATCAGAATACTGTGGAGGAAAAAATAGAACGCTACTAAACTATACACCTGTTGCAGAGGGCTACCAGATAATCCCAAACCAATGATTAACACGGGCATGGTGGATATGCCCCTTTTGTAATTAGTAAGGGTTAATGAAGATCAGAAATTGCATCTTATTATGCACATGGGCATAAAGTGTATATATAAGACCTGGAAGATTGTGGCCCTTAGACAGTTATGCATCTATTTAAAAAAAGAAAAAAAGATTTGTATGAGGTAAATAAAACTTTGAGCTGTTATAAAATGAATATTGCTTTTACATTTAAATATGTCTTTGTCTTTTAAGGCCTGTAGTGGAATTCTTGGTAATCCGTCAAATTCCACGCATGCTCTTCCTGCATCACCTCTCACAGTTCTAATGAATGATTTAACATGCAATGCTCGTGTTGCCGTTACCCACATGCATTCCCTTCAGAGCACTCATGGCATCCAGCGTATAATTAGGATGCTCAACCTTTGCCAGCTGCTCCTCCAAAGTACCAGGGATGCTTCTCCCCCTATCATACAGATCGCTCATCACAGATTCTTGAGGGGTTTGATCTTAATTTGGCATGTCTGCTCGCCCATTTTCCCGGCCAACTGCATGGGCCGTACAGCCTATGTGGTCTCTTCCGTAATGCCATCTATTACCTGAACAGCATGCGCTGTGCTCAGCAGTTCTCCCGTCAGAATGGGACCTCACAGTGTGCTACAACTCATCCAACAGCAGTCGGATCAACCTTTAGCTGTAGATGGCATATTCCCTTTAGCTCCTCAAATTACATCAAAGCCTGACTCTCTCTCACACACACACACACACACACACACACACACACACACACACACACACACACACACACACACACACACACGGTAACTCTCAGCAATCGGTCTACTTGGCAGTGTCGTTGCTGTATTCTTGCATAAGAATTATTTGTCTTTGACCTGCTGTTGCCCTTCGTGTTAATTTCTTGGGGTAAGTTTCCTGCGGTGTGACTAATGGTGCCAGATAACGATAACCCAGATGTGCCGGATGCACTTTATTTTTCTGTCCTAAATTATAAGCGTGTTTCTACTGAACATGACTTGTTTTTGCCTAAGAAATGAAGATATGCTCAAAGATAGCAATCAGTCAAGTTAATGCTGCGGTGGCCAGAGAAAAACCGTCATTCATCAGGAAAGTGTCGTAAAAGAATTTGAAGTACTAATCATTGTTTTAGCACAATATCTACAAGCCTAATGTTGGTTAACAGCAGAAAAATACATTTGAACTTTAGATACCATGCACATGATTTGATCATGAATCGTGTGACTCGTCCTGATGGCACAATCAGTTTGGTTAGAAATAGTAATTTCCTACGATGCTAAATTTCACCACACCTGTGTCCTGTATTTCCAGTGTGTGTAACATTCTACAAATGCATGTGTTTCCCACTCAAAGAAATACAAATATATGATGCAAACTGACTAATTAAAAGTCGTGACTGGGCAGCAAGCACAAAAAGAAAAGGTTCTTTTGTCAGAAGAAAGTCCTTTAGTGTGAGAAAGTAGGCTGCTCTTAACTGAAGTACTACCTCGTCCTGTGGTGTCGTGTTGGTTTCTGAGTGGAAAAGACACATTCCCAATCATTTTGTAATCAACATCGAACTAACTTTGGTGTATTTTGGGCTATGTAATGGCAGAGTGTCATTTAGCTCCCAGTGCGTTTCACAAAATGCATCCCACAGCCACTGATTAGCTGCAACAGCATCACGCCTACGCAGAGTTTAGCTCATGAACAACTAGTTCAGATGCTCTTGTTCATCTTCTCACCTGATCCGTCCCATTTTGACTTCCACCTTCTGCTGTCTGCTCTTTTTTTTCTGCCCCCCATATATTATCCATGTATTCTGACGTGTTTTCAAGTGGGTTGGCTTGCCACCGCCGCTGTCTCCGCTTGGTGTAACTTTTGCTCCTCTTCCATGCCACATTTCTCTCCTTTGAGCCCGGAGCACTGTGAACTCTTTAATATTTCTCTCCTCCATCCCGTCAAGAACTCGTCCCCATTCTGTCTCCTTTGCAGCTTCCCTGCTTTTTCTCCGCTCCTAAAGTTTCAGCACTACTCATCGAGTTCCGGTCTCCTCTCATACTTTATAACAAGTGGAATCAAGTATGCGCTGCTTTTTCTATTAATATGGGATGTCTCGGTAGTGCCATGCCAGAACTGGGTATATGATTGTGTAGGGATGGTTTTAGGGAGAACCCAGGCAAATTGTGTTCTCACTCGCTTCCCACAGAGGATGACGGATTACTCGAATTAAAATAAATTATACTTTTTTTATTTTGTGCCTGCATCCTTGAGTGATGTCAGCAGTGAAGATGAACTAATGCAATATTCCTCAAACTAAATATGTCTCCTATTTATAAGCAATTAGGACTGAACAAAACACCAAACAGCTGTTTGCAATAAAAACATGAATTCACTTATATTTGATACGGCCAACAACATTAGGATTAGTTTCTGCAGTATTCTACACAGCACATTCACATACTGTGCAGCCATTATAATATAAGTCAATGTAAAATCACACCTTTAAAGCAGCTCAACTTTGGTCTAGTGTGCCTTATTTTCTTCACACTGTGACCCTGCCGTTTACAGCCTTCACTATGAACTTGTCAATGATTAACTCATTTGATCATTTGCTGCATTGGCAGTTGGTGTTACTTACCTGTCTATTTGATGTTTATCTCTGGTATTGGCACATACTTTTTTGAGTTGACCCATAAACAAAAAATAGCTAAACCTCTCCCTTGGTGCGTAGGCTTCCTGCGGTGGTGTGGAAGAAGATGTGATGAAAAAAAAAAATCAAAGCCTGAGGATGTATTTGTCAAGACTGTATTTATGTCTCCCTCCAGTTTTAAAGAAGGTTGTATTTTTACTGGTGCTTTAAAGTCTTTTTGGAGAAAAAAATGTGTTTAGAAAAGCTGTTTCTAAAATTAGCTATCCATTAGTTGATCCTTGCTGTTGAAAATATGTCACCATAACGCATTTTTAGTCCCACTTGCTTGCCCTAATATTGCACCTATAATGCAAATGTATTGAGTACTACATAAAATGACTTGGGTCAGTGGTTTCATGTCACAAACAGGTCCCACGGGTCATTCTACATTTACATTTTTTGATTGGCAAATGAAGAGTTAACAATGTTCTTTTTGACTGGAAGCCATTTTATTGGCTCACGGTGGGCGTGCTCTGCAGCACTAACACACATTACCTTAGGCAGGTAAACGCATTCAGGGAGGGAGACGAGGAAAGAACACATGCGAGGAAAATACTTTTGGATTCTTCGCAACTCTCCGTCCTGCAGCTCCAGCTCCACCTAGAATGTGAATCCACCTTTGCCTTGTATTCAAGGGGTCCAGATGGGAAGCTGTGTGAGCCAGTATAGTGGGTAAGACCTGAATGCCCTTTTCTTTCATGCTCTTCTGGGATTAGCTGTGGCCATCCAGGCCATGTGAAGTCCTATTGACTCAGTAGGGAGGAGAGTTTTTTTTGAGATTATGTGAAGCGGGTTGTGGATCAGAGATTGTTCATTACTCCCAACAGAGGTCTGTGAAACAGTGACATGCACTGGGGCAGCTTCACACTGTCTGAACAAGTCAGATCCTGACAGTGAAACGTGTTGCAGCCATAAAGGTATTTATAGTTTCAAGGGCCTCTCGCGGTGTGGATCCACACTGGATGTTTTGTTCAAACAGGATTATGTTCTGAGAATTGTCTTCTTTGTGATTTAATGCTCTTTTGTGTAGTTTTGTAGACTGTAATCTATTAATAGTTGGGTTTTCAGTAGGATTTGTATTACTTGTACCCTTGTGTACGATGCAGTACGTCCAGTTAGCTAAAAGCACAACCATGTTATATCATCTATTCTTGGAGACACTCTTGGGAAAAATAAAAGAGGAAACATGTACAAGTTAGACGACTAGCAGATTTATTTTATTATATCACACTGTAGATATATGCTGTTTCATTTGCAATTTTACTCCTTCGTTACGCCTCCATCTTTGCACAGTTTACTCACTCTTTGGCTTCCAGTCGGCTCGCAGCAGCATGAACTGTCTGCTGTTGGCAAGTGCAAAAGTAATGCACTGTGGCAACTCAGAGGCTATTGATCGGCCCTCCTTAAAAGAGACACAGAGGGCTTTTAGTCTACAAAGACGGATCATAAACATGTCAGATCTGGCGTTCTCCTCAGACACATAGCTGCGAGGTAGAGACAGACACATGGGCGGTCCAGTGCTCTTTTTGGGTGCTCAATCGTCTATCATGCCAAGTTAAAAAATATTGCAAACACATTTTCATATGAAATGTTTGTCTCCAAAATGGCAGGTTAATAGCAATTGCACAAATTCTGATTATCTTCCATTATATTTAGAGGACAAAATGAAGATATTAGATTTATCCAAGCTTAATCTTGGAACTTAAACCCTCCAAAATCTGTATTCCAAGTCCAACTGTGTCAAGTTTCCTCACTTGGTTTTACACTCCTTGTGACTTTTTACTGTAAAAACAAGTTTCCTTCAGGCCCAAAACACTGAATTGGATGTTGTCTCCTGAGCTGTACTTCTTCTGGACTTTTTGCACATGATCACATACATCATTAGTCATATTAACAATATGTGTAATGACAATTCCAGTCAAAGGAAGTGACACATCTGGGTCAGGCTAATACAAACTTTACTGCCAACCTGCCCCACCCATTACGGCACATGAAACCAGCTCTGTGAACTTTGTGTGAATAAAAAAAGTATTATTCAGCATTAAAACTCAAAACGTCAGTGCCAGAACAGTAAACCATATGCCACCACGACAACATCTGACATTCGGAGCAGATGGCAGGGCCAGCCACTTGCTGAAGAGCTCGGTGGCAGGTGCTTTGTGCATCACAACCGGGGGTTCAAATCTACTGTAGTTTAGTTTAGAATGTCCCCCAACCCGGGTGGTCACGACCCAGGTGGCCCGAGGATGTAATTTCTCACTCGGGTCACATTGAAAGGCCACGGCTGAGCTGTTATCAGATCAGAGGAGTAACCAGGTTGCTTTGAGTGTCTTATTCACTGTGATCAGAATGGCAGTCTGCTCACAGACGGCTCTCCACGAAACACCAGCTGTTGAGGTTTACTCGGCGTAGAGCAGCAGGACACGGATACCCAGGTGACTCTGGGGGGGAAACTACAAAATCTGATTGTTAACTTTAATTAAAAGCAAAGGCTTAGTTGAACAAAATGTGACTTTTCTGTGCAGCTGCAGTCGTTCTCTACTCTTTGCTTCATCCAGTTTTCATAATATATTAGTTTGCATTCTGCATAGCAAATTGTCAGCGTTATTGCATGTTCGGTGTAACTTATGTGATGAAGGTTGTATAGAAAGTTGACATAATGCTGTTTGTTACTGAGCAGCTCTTGAAAAGTCAATGTTTGTGTTCATATCTCCTATACTAATTTACGGGATGAAAGCATATCAGCTTGTTCATCAAATAATGACATGATGATGCAAAAAGAAAGTTTCATATTAACCATCATCTACAAACACTTGGGTCCATATTTGACAGAGAAGACTTGCTACATTTGAAAGGGCCGTTGCTGTCAATTATTTCTTCCAAAAAGAGTTTTAGCTGTGTTCAAAAAAAACTTCACGCCACCTTTAAATTCAAACTGGCGACCGTTTCAGACACGTCAGAAACATTTTACTGGCAGCGCGGTGACACGGCCCCGTGTGCATTGTGGTCCCGGCACTTCCTGGCGGGGAAGTTAGTGTGCAGATCGTCTGTAGGACTCGCCTCGCTGGAGGCGACGAGCTACAGTACGGGACACGTCTCGTCGCAGCATCCCCAGGGCTCTCACACCGTGATTGGAGTTACTGTGCAATGTCAAACTCTCTCAGTCGTAACGCGCCCTGAGTAACTGTAAGACATGACCTGGATTTCTAGGGCTCACAGCTCAGCCAAATCGGTGTCAGTACAATATGAAGTATACGACCACCCTTATAGGGAACTATATATATTCATCCCTGCTGTACGAGCAGCGTTAGAAAGCAACAAATCATAAAGACGACAGGCGTGTTTCATGATGCCGCACTCCTTCCTGCTCACATGGATTTCTTGAGGTTACAGTTTACATCAATGTGACTGCACTTTAAATCATCAGTCATCAGTCAGCAGACAAGGAGAACCATTTTTCTTTTTTCTTCTTCTTTTTCTTAATATCCTTTAGTCTATCTTGTAAGCTTCAGAATGCCTCGATTCACTTTTACAGCTTTGTTCAGTATCCGGTTTTCCTTTCTTTCTTTAAAGACAGCTAATAATGCCATTTTAAGTCTGTCACGTTATCATCACGCCTTTTGATCAATCTGCAGCGGTAGATGACATTCATCTCACCTCCATTTAAACACCTCAAGTCATCGACACCCGCCGTCACAAAGGGATCTTCAAAACATTATCGCACACCCCATCGTGACCTGCTTTGCCGCTTTCTCACGCTCTTCCCCTCAGGCGACGTATGTGTAGTTGAATATAAAACACAGCGGGCTTCAAGGGCCTCCCACTTCCAACCGTGCCCGCTCTAATTCATCACTTGCCGAGAAGAAAGGAGCGAGCTGACGAAGCGACGCGGACAGCGATTGCCCAGATTAAAAAAAGGCATTGTTTTATGTGTTTTCTTCATATCCTGTGATGTTAGATACGATTATCCGTGATAGACAAAATGAAAGATGACAGACCGAAGCCCTGATCAATAGCAGCTTGTTTATTACTATAAACACTCGTGTCTCAGCAAGAGTTCGCTATTATCATCCCGTTCCTTTTATGACTTGTTTTGCAGATATTTTACATGCAGAATTAAACCTCATCACCAACAGAATCATGAACCGACTCAAAGCAGTGGGGGAAATATTATCGTAGATTACGTAACAAAGGGAGAAAAGAAACGAAACAAATTTAATCGGACTGTTAACTGAGCCAGTATTTCACTTTTTTTCCATAACTATTAAGAGCCATGTTTCCCTCTCTGTCATCCGCAGCCAGGTACCAGGGAGTGCCAGCAATGCCAGGGATCGGGAGCTGCCCAGTGTCGCCTCCCTGCCTGCCAAAGTGAATCTGGGGCTGGCGCTCGGGGACGGGGATGTCGGCCACGCCAGCCAGGTCGCCACACCAGCCTCGGCCAGCGAGGCCAGCGCCAGCCTCGGAGAGCCAGAGGAGGACGGGAATCACTCCCATCACTCCCACTCTCCCGCCTCCAGCCACTGCAGCGCCACGTACACCAACCTGGGTAAGAACGCCGCATGCACGCAAGAGGTCTTAAACATTTGCGTCATGAAAGCTCAAAGCATTTACACGGAACATAAAACCAGCAAGTGGTGATGCCACAAAGTCTGCAAGCTTTTTATTGTTCAAATTGATTTTCTGCGAATCCACTCACCACAAAGTGACAGTACACTAAAGCTGCCACGACTTTATGCGTGAATTGATTTTCACAGAGATTGTATGTTGTGTACGTTTCCTTCCACGAACGACACCGTTATTTACGGCTCTCTTGCAGTTAAAAATATACTTCAATGAAAAAGGTGAAGAGACACATGCAAATAAGCTGCTGATGGTGCGCCACAATAAAGAAATACATAAATAAAGGTCTGCAAATGGTATATTTTTCCAATTTGCATCTGCTTTTTGATTTGTATGGAACGGAATTTCAGAAAACGTAACACAGAGCATCAACTACGTCTCTGTGCGGAGGTTTTGTCGAGCATTGTTCTCACGGTAACTGGAGTCAGTGGATGGATATTACCAGAATCTGTCAGTCCTCCGTATCTTCAGTTCACAAAAGTTTCACTTTCCTTCAGCGTCAGCACACCTCCTCATGTGACAAGTCATAATGTATTCCATGTTAAAACAGCTGGAGCTCTACATCTTGACACATCTTGTCACATGAATGCAGCTCGTGACTTGGAATGTGGAATAACAATAATAATGTTATTTCAGCTAGAAGTGGAATATTTTTACCCTGAGGTTGTGGGGCTGCTTGTTGGACCCGGACCAAATCTCTTTAGCGTCACTTGCTTCTTTTTTTGGGACGTGCGTACAGAGTAACCCTCATGCCGCCATCTACAACCTACTCTTTGTTATATTCTCTGGCTTATTGCCTTTGTCTCTTTCTATTGTTTCTGGGGAAAAATATTTGAGATGATTGATGCTTGGGCTGCACTAATAACTACATTACAATAATATGAATTGCACGACTGACCACAGACCTGCTATTAGTGTCATAAAAGCTTTTACCCTGATATCTGAGACTAATTATTATAACGTCTTTGTTCTCTAAATATTCCTAATTGTCTAATCTGACCCGTCAATGTTCAAGGCCACTTTGCTCTTTTACCCTCTTTTGTCTTCAGCTGCCACGAAAGCACTCCAAAAAGTGATCTTTAATGAAATAAATATGCTCTCATTTGCAAACATTTTACAGTAAAGTCGTACAAATTGAAATTTCGTAAATATACAGGCAAGTTGTGTTCAAAATAATTTTCTCGTCTGTCTACAATAACATGCTTCATATTGTAAACTACAAATTACGACCTTTGTGATACACCTGAACGCACCTCGCATTGAAACCATCGGTGGTCGCTGTCAATGAGAAGGCGATCGCATTCAGACTTCACATTTTGCACTTGCACTGACTTCAATCTATGTTCACTATATTTCGTTATCTTTACCCCAAAAAATTATTGAATTACTTCACCTTTCAGCCCTGTGGTCCTTTGCATGGTCCTTTTATTTGTCTTATAGCTTGGAGCTCTTCGGTCATAGCTTTATATTGATCAATATTCATTGTGTTTATTACTAGTTCAATATTTTTGGTCGATGTGTTATTTGTAACATGGTTATATGGAAAAAAAGTGTTTAATGTAAAACATTTAGGATGTAAACAGCAAACATGGCCACACAATGTGATATTGCTTAGTGTATCTAGAAGAATTGTATCATAGGTATTGCATTTTAGCATAATTTCATCATATCTATATGCATATACCCTTTGCAGGTGCACCCAGCACCCCAAAAGACATACATTCTCACAGCATACTGTACTGCGGTCTCATTCTCAGTGCTTCTGATGTTCTACATGGACACGATGAGCTGCTTCTAACAATCTTTTGGTTTTTGAAGAACAGTGTTTCGAGTGGTTAAAAATAAAGATTTGGCAGAGAGACGGCAGTGCGCAGATATTGTTTCTGTCTTTTTGAAAGCAATGCATCCAAATGGCAAGAGAGACCAAAAAATGTTTTGCTTAATTCCTTTAGATGTTTTGTCTCAGCTGCTCGTGACAATAGACATAGCCACAGAAAATGTATATATCAAATAACAAGTAGGCCCAAATCTACTCTGTGGTTTATAGTACTACTGCGGTCCTCAACTTTACATTCTTCAAATGGTGGAGAGCGACGAGCACAGTAGGACCGTTTGCTTTTGCAGCAACAAGAGGAGGAAGAGGAAGAGGAGGAAGAGGAGTAGGAGGAAAAGTAGGCACAGATGTCAAACATGGCCTGGCACTTAAAACATGAAGCTCTCTCTGTGTGTGGGAAAGGATCTAGCTGTGATCAAGTGGTGTGTGTGAGAGGAAACACAAAGTGGCAGGGAGTGTTTTTTTGTGAGCATTACTTCAGTGTGTTCTGTTTGCTTGGATGGCTGTGTGAGGTTAAAGTGTGTGTGTGTGTGTGTGGGGGGGGGGGGGTGTATTACTTTCTTTCTTGTCAAGGGATTCATCAGAGATGAAGTGTTTGTTTTATATGTCGATGTTGCACTTTTTACGTGTGTGTGTGTGTGTGTTTTCTGTGTTTTGTGTGTGTATTTGTGAAGCTCTGACTGCACACTAATGTGTTAAAAGCTCCCTGGATGACGCATGATGAGCTGCCTGCAGCCTAATTTTACTCTTCTACATGCTGCTAATGAGGAGCGAGGCTGGTGTGTGTGTGTGTGTGTGTGTGCGTGTGTGTGTGTCTGCCTGCCTGCATTCAAACATCGCACAGTAACATAACACGGTACAGTGTGATGTCTGCTTGTGGTTTCCACTTCTATCTCGTCTACGTTACTTGTCAGAATTGCAGAAATAGAAGTGATTTTCTCTCTCTCTCTCTCTCTCTCTCTTTCTCTCTCTCTCTCTCTCTCTCTCTCTCTCTCTCTCTGCTGTCCACTTGCGGCTCCAGTAATACCGTCTGTGCACTCATTTTAGTGGAGAACCACCTTCACTTGTCTCTTTCACTGGCTATGTATCCAGTGCATTATATATATACACACACACACACACACACACACACACACACACACACACACACACACACGCACACACACACTCTCTTGTGTTTTAATCAGAGCATCAGGCAGTAGGAGGCAGAGCACTCGGTGAGAAGTCTCCAGTATTGGTGGGAGCTCTGAGCCTGCCTTGTTGGCACCGGGGGCTCCGCACACACACACACACACACACACACACACACACACACACACACACACACACACACACACACACACTCCTGTTGATGAAGCAAAACGTTTCACTCTGCCTCCCCGCGCTGCCGCTGCACCTCAAACTTTGACTCATTAGTGGATTTGAGGTAGGCTTGTTTTTTTCTCGTCTCTCAGTATTCATGTCTTTGACCGCCTGTGCCTCGTGTTTCTCTCTACTGTGCCTCCTCCTTCTCACCCCCTTGCCTCTTTGTGTTTCCTTTCCTCGGTCACTTCTCTCACTGGTCCCCCTCGAGCCACCCTCTCCTCTGCTCTCGCTTCATTCCTCCCCTCTGCTCCTCTTCATTCTCACCACTTCCCTCCATCGTTTTATTGGAGCGTGACGGCTAAACTGTGATCACTCTGCTACGGCAACAAGTTCCTTCATCTCCTTGCAAACAAATGTTGGTGAATGCTGGTCTCTGGAGTTGTGAATGGATTGCCTTAATGTGGCGTTTTCAATAGTATTTGATGTATAATTCACACATCAATGCATTTTTATTTCACTCAATGAAGAGATTCTGAACCATTTCTGAATCGTATGCTTTAAAGCATAAATCCAATCCGGTCAGATAATGTGTGACGCCTCTGAATTTGCATGTTGGCACCCAGATTTATGTTGAGGAAATAGAAAGCAGGAGCAAAAGAGCTGTTTCGGACACATGAGGCTCTGTGTTTGAGACGAGAGGAATATGCAATTATCTTTTTTTTAAATCCGGAACAGATTTTGGAGGGATTGGGACTCTGCTGTTTTATCTCCTGGAGATGAACGCGGGTCAAACACAGTTTAGTTGAACAGCAGTGTGTTTTTGAATTATAGCAAAATAACGTTGCACCATTTTTCTAAAATACTTATTTTTTGGATTAATTTTTACCATACGTCGACCACACATCAACTGTCATCCGTTGCCGTTTGTTTGTAATTTATATATTAATATGAGTACATCATTTCCATTGCCATCTTTTTCAATTTATTTTGACATTCCAATTTTGCCTTTTTTTTTTTTTAACAAGAAATGAATCAACCCCCAAAAAGATTATTGATAAATAGCACCCCTGATTTCATTAAGTTGTTTGTTGTAAGGTGATATATTCACCCATATGGGGTTTTAATCAGTCCATGCAGGTTATGACATCATCACATTTACAGTATTCCTGTGCATTATGAATATAAAAAGTATTCTTGATTTTGACGACCGCAGACTCTTATGTAATGTAGTTAAATCACAGCCACATCGCTGCAACAGAAGATCTCCACGACTGGACGAGGGAGGCTGGTGTTTTCTTGGATGGATTACTGCAGATTGGTGGAGGAGCACATTAAATATAGCCTTCCCCGTTCCAGGGAGGATTACCAAGACTCATTTACTTCATCCTGACGGCTCTTTCTGAAGGCTTCTTTTGCTTTCTTAATACGATGGCAGTGTGTGGCACACGTGAGGACTCGCATCACTCGTGTGGTTTCACCAGAACTGATCAGTTTCGCAGAGGGAGCGGGTTTGCTCCAGCAGAGGCCTTCACCGCGGGGGACGGGAATAGAGATGTGACTTTAAAAGACATCTCAAATCACTAAGCAGCCTCTCATCCGCGCAGCAGGTCTTGTGACCTTGTGCGCCCATTCAGTTAAAATTTCCGGCTCTTTCATTCCCATCATGCAAGGGAGTCCAATCAACCCCTCAACGCCCGATTCCCTCCCGCCGCCATCCCAGAGAAATAAGGTCAACTGAAGCCAGTGATAAAAGTGCTCTCCATGCTGCCTCTTTAAGCCTCGCTGCACAGCCCAACGGCAGATTGAGTCGGGCAGCTGGATGGTTGGTGGCTACGACTTGTGCCCAGCTGTCCTGCTCTCTGGCTTGAGTCTTCCTCGGGGCCACCAGCTCTCCTCATGTGCCGCAGCACACAACCTCGTGTCAGCCGCTCGTCTTGGTGAAGGGCAGCGAGCCAGTGAGCGGCTGGAAGCGGCATGTGGGAGAAACGGGAAGCTCGTATAACAGAGGAGAGAGTGTGAAATGATTTGTGGTTCAGGTGTCATTCATATCCTTTTCCACTTTTGTGGAAGTTGCACTCAATAAATCACATTTGATGCTTTCTTTTTTTTTTCATGTTTTCAGTTATACAAATCTCATTTATCCAGGCATGACCTTTTAAAGTCCTGAAACATTGGCAAACACGTTTATACAATGAAGGATTTTCTGGCCACAGGAAAAAAAAAAGTAAAATCCAAAGCCATCATTTAAACGGTGGGTAAGTGGGTAATGCTTGGAAAAATGAAAACCCAACTTTTGCATCATAATATGTAATTATGAGGTGATCGTGTAAAAACTCAATCTGCAATGAAGTATGTGTAGCTTTAACATAAATACAGTGGAGTAAAAAGTCCAATATTACCTTCTGAAAAGTAAAAATACTTATGTAAAATGCTGAATTAAATGAACTTTCTAATGTCATATTATGTATTGTTATTATTCTCATACCCACTGTATGTTTTTCTTTCCCTCAGGTCAATCCAGAGCCAACATGATCCCACTGAAACAGCCGCGAAACATCAAAGCATCCAACGATACCTTGTCCTCCATCGACCTGGACGGCCTTGCAGACCAGCCAGCCCCTCAGGCCACACCCCCGCCACTACCTAAGAAGTCGGTGCCTCGCTCCAGCACCGAGCCCAGCCTGGCATGCAAAGAGTCAGTCCAGGGAGGCCTGAGACCTCGGGCTGAGGCTAGACCTGGGGGCACCAACCTGAGCGTGGCCAACCCGATCTACGACCTCGACTCCACCTGGGAGACGGCCAGTCAAGATTCCTCTCTCAGCTCCGAGCCTCACCGGGTCCAGGACCACGAGAGCGGCGACTCCTTGGAGAGGTCGGCGGCCGCCAACAAGGGCCGCCCGGCTAACAGCGTGTCCTCTGCGCCACCTCAACCTCCGTCGGCATCGGCCACGACCGGCAGAGAGAGGAGGGCCTACCCGAGCACAGAGTCTCTGGCCGGAAGGGGCCGGACGACGGGTCGAGGCGGCGGCGCTGCTGCTGCTGCTGCCGCTGCTGCTGCTGCTGCCGGAGGCGCCAAACCCCATAGACCTGCTCTGTACCGGGGGTTGGACAGCTGGGATGAGGTGGTGGGGAGGATCCGCGGGCTCCACACGGACACGCTGCGGAAACTGGCAACAAAGTGCGAGGACCGCTTCATGGCGGGTCAGAAGGATCACCTGGGATTCGGCACCGACAGCTGGTCCCACTTCAGGCTGACCACTGGGAAACCCTGCTGCGAGGCGGGGGACGCTGTGTACTACACCGCCTCCTACGCCAAGGACCCACTGGTCAACTACGCCATCAAGGTGAGATGTCTGGCTCTGCTTGTGAAGCTTTCAGATTGACGACTTCCATTGTCATGCACAGTGCTGCTCTGTTAATCTTAAAACATGCTGCGTCTAGCCTCAGGGCCCAGGGAGATGTAAAGTCCATAAAGTTGAAGGAAATGTAACTATATTCAGACTATATTCAAGTTCAATTTAATGAACGCATCATGGTGCACCTTTTAAGTTTGTGTGTCTGGTGTCTAGAAAACTTGAAACTTATTTAATTCAAATGAAATAAATGCGATAACTTGATGAAATGATTTGTCGATCTGGAGTAAATTAACAATTTAATAGTAGATGAAGTAACTATTTTTGAAATTATTTGTAATCATTGCAGAGGTTGCTTTTTTCTATTTTTATACATTTCTCAACGGAATATCTTTGGGTTTCAAAATGTTAGTTGGACAAAGTAAGACGTATACAGATGTCACCTGAGGCTCTATGAAAATGTATGTTTTTCTTTCTTTTTTTACTTCTTCTTTTACATTTCATAGGTCTAATCAAGGAAATAATTAGCAGATTAATCAGCCATGAAAATAATTGTTAGTTGCAGCCCCAATGCAGATAAAAAATTATTGTATTCCTCAAATTGTTATTGAGAGAAACTAATTAGGTTCAAATAATGTCTTAATGTTGTTCACTTTATGTGAAGTAATGCTATATGTCATTAATTGCATTGAATTGCAAGTAATTCAAACTTTGTATGACCCTGAAACTTCTTAGTTTGCCCCAGTTTTTTACTACATGATAGACTAAAACAAGTAATTTATTCTTTTATTTGCAACAAATGGCTACTTTTCAGCATCTTATTTGTTTGAATTCCTTTGTATTCATTCTTTTGTTTGTTTTTTGGAGTCCTTGCTCTTCTTCCCCTCAGCATAGAGATGGATTTTAAGATCAATATGAAGTCTGGTGGTTGCCGTCCGTCCTTGCAGTAGATTTATTAAATCCTTTGAATTTTTGTTTCTTTGTGTTCAGGAATCTCCTCCCACTTCTTTACCCGAAGTGGAGGAAAGAGGTTTGTGCTGAAATATTGGCACTGAAACTTTAAACCCTCCGGGCCCGACCTGGTGCAATAAAACCTGTCTGTCTTTCATTTAATTGCTTGAGGGTAGCAATTTTGTGTGTGTGTGTGTGTGCGTGTGCGTGTGCCTGTGTGTGGGGGCAGAGCTCTCCGGAAGAGTTCTAAAGCTAAATACAAAGCAGATATGGATGATGGTTGCATTATTCACATGATATGAAACTCTCTGCGCTCCGCAGCACTTCAGAGCGGTTTGCCCTCATATTAGCTGCAGACTTTCAAGAGAACATCTTGTTTTGTGTGTGTCTTTCATGACGCTCACCCATAAATAAAGCATCCAGGAGCAGCAGAACACAAACGGACTCGAGCTTCCCAATTAAACATAACAACTCGCCATTTTAATGTGGCCCAGTTGTGCTACTGCCGTCCTTAACCCCGTAAAATGTGGTTGTTCCTCCTGCAAATGAGATTTCACATGGCGTGATATTTTTAACGCGGTGCTAATTATTCATAATCCACCTTTCGCATGTCTGTGTGAATTACGGACTCTCAGGGGAATTCAGAGAGCGAGTCGGTGCGCTTCAAAGCTTTCTGAACCGTCAGCATTAAGGAATCAAGAGGGAGCAATAAACAACATTGTCCGTTAACCTGGAGCTTTGTGTTAGAAATAACCAAGGCTGCTTACGAAATATGGATCTTAACAGTGAAAAGTCTACAAATATGTTCTTGAGGAATGACCAGGATGCAGCTCAGAGTCTCAGAGACAACATGTCTCAACAAAGATCCAGTGAACACACACACACACACACACACACACACACACACACACACACACACACACACACACTCCTAAAGCGTTACACGGTGCATTTGAAAGGAAGTGCTTCTTCAGCCCACATCGCAAATTAATAAACCGTACACAAATTATGTCAAAGAGACCACCGAGGTTAAAGTCGCCCTTAACAGAAATAAAATAGTGAAATGATTGAGGTAGTATTTTTTTTTTTTGCTGATTATACAAATGATGGAATGCATTTAATAACGCTAAACTTTATTATGTAAGGAGAAAGAAAGTCAGTTGTACAAAAACTTTTTAATTAGTTTGCACAAAATACATTGTGCATAGTAAAACATGTCAAATGTTATAACGCTGTCAGAATATTCTTGCGTTAACCATCTACTTTTCAACATCAAAATTCAGAAAAAGAGAATTACTTCTCATCCTTTGCATGATTGCATGAGACAACACTCAGTTTTCTGTATCAACAAAAACAAAATGCGGTGCAGAATACTGATGAAATCAGACAAATGATGTCATCCTTAACAATACATGAAACAGGAAATGATGCTTCCTAACATTACACCTGCTGCGACTTCATTTAGTTTGCCCTCACTTCCTAAGATTAAACTCAAATCCTTTTATTTATTGAAATGTTTAGATTTAATGCGAAACGTTAAAAGAATATCTCGGTTA
Organism: Taurulus bubalis; assembly: GCF_910589615.1. NCBI lineage: Eukaryota > Metazoa > Chordata > Actinopteri > Perciformes > Cottidae > Taurulus > Taurulus bubalis. Next base: position 22,249,713 of record NC_136597.1, on the reverse strand, counting down.
TCTGCCGTGACTTCTTCCCCCGGCGCTGGTATTTTGGTGAACGTCGACGGAGGCCGACCCGATCCTTCTCTCGTCTGTGCTGCGATCAAAGTGTCGAAAGACGGAGATCTGCGGAGGCTCTCGCTCTCGCTGCTGTCGCTGGCATCCTGACGTCTGTGTCGTTAGCAGAGAGTTCTGAAAACACAACACGTCTTTGATCTCCGACTTCTCCTTTGTTCTCTGCTCAAACGGGTTATTTCTTTCCTGGTGTTGCGTAAGATTGCCGGCAATTTCTGTTTATTTAATGTCTTTAAAATGTATAGCGGTCTCTTAATATCATTTTCTACAAGTAATTGGCTGACTAAAGGTTACAGTCATCAGCTTTCATCATCTCGAAGTTAATGATATTTTAAAGCATTTTATAGGAGAAGGCTGGCATTTTTACAGATTTGCTTTTAGATTAGATGAGAAAACTTTATTAATCCCCAGTGGGGAAATTAATTTGTCACCAAAATGCATACAGACAACAAGAGACAATGTGCACAGCAGACAAGGAACACATTACAAGGAACAAACAACACCAGCAAATGCCATATGAAACACGACAGACACCAGAAAGATGCTAAATTAAACCTTAAACCTACCTTTGAGCACGACTTTTAACACCTAGCTCTGATAAAGTATACACTCTAGCTCTGATAAAGTATACACCATAGCTCTGATAAAGTATACACTCTAGCTCTGATGAAGTATACACCATAGCTCTGATAAAGTATACACTCTAGCTCTGATAAAGTATACACTCTAGCTCTGATAAAGTATACACTCTAGCTCTGATAAAGTATACACTCTAGCTCTGATAAAGTATACACTCTAGCTCTGATGAAGTATACACCATAGCTCTGATAAAGTATACACCATAGCTCTGATAAAGTATACACCATAGCTCTGATGAAGTATACACCATAGCTCTGATGAAGTATACACCATAGCTCTGATAAAGTATACACCATAGCTCTGATAAAGTATACACTCTAGCTCTGATAAAGTATACACCATAGCTCTGATGAAGTATACACCATAGCTCTGATGAAGTATACACTCTAGCTCTGATAAAGTATACACTCTAGCTCTGATAAAGTATACACCATAGCTCTGATAAAGTATACACTCTAGCTCTGATAAAGTATACACCATAGCTCTGATGAAGTATACACCATAGCTCTGATGAAGTATACACCATAGCTCTGATAAAGTATACACCATAGCTCTGATAAAGTATACACCATAGCTCTGATAAAGTATACACTCTAGCCCTGATAAAGTATACACTCTAGCTCTGATGAAGTATACACCATAGCTCTGATAAAGTATACACCATAGCTCTGATAAAGTATACACTCTAGCTCTGATAAAGTATACACTCTAGCTCTGATAAAGTCAAACATAAAATCTCAAATATAAAGTAAAGAACATGTTTTTGATTTGAGTCATTCCCTAGAGCAGCTGGTCTTGTTCTTTTTGAGCAAACGTTACTCAGAGAGGAGTAAATAATTGTTGGGGATCATTTTTAGCCGCGCATTAATACACATTTGGTGACAATTTCTAGCAGCAGGGCGGTGTATGTGAGATTGACTCAAATTAAAGCGCAGGGCCCATCTTCATATTAATATAGATAAATGAAACAGCGTGGTTCATTAGTGCAGTTTGAATGGTTCTTGTACAACAATGGAGCTATCTGTTACACAGAGGAATAAGATATATCGGGCTTTTACGCAGGCAATACTTCATTAGTCGGGTCTATTGTCAATTCGCAAATAGCTTCATCATAAAAAGAAAAGTAATTCCATATTGTCTTCCTCATCTCCAGATCTGTCGGAGCAAAGTGAAGGAGACCCAGCAGCAGTTCTTCCACAGCCTTGCCGTGAGACAGAGCCTGGCCGTGCACTTCAACATTCAGCAAGACTGTGGGCACTTCCTGGCCGACGTCCCTGCCCGCCTGCTGCCCTGGGAAGAGGAAGAGGGCGAGAAGGAGGAAGAGGAGGATGTAGATGGGCAGAAAGAGATTAAGACTGAAGCCCAGGAGACGGACTCCAAGGCGCCGAGCGGTAAACTGGATGAAACCCCGACGGCAGGCCACATGAACACCGTCGGCCGCTTGAGGAGCCGCGTGGTGGTCATCACTCGCGAGGTGCCGTTCCAGACGGTGGCCGACTTCGTCCGAGAAGGCGTGGCGCGGCACACTCACAACCCGGAGCTGTACGAGCGGCAGGTGTGTCTCCTGCTGCTGCAGCTGTGCTCCGGCCTGGAGCACATGAAGCCGTACCACGTGACCCACTGCGACCTGCGGCTGGAAAACCTGCTGCTGGTCCACTGCCAACCTGGCAGCCCCTGGAATCTGGACATTCTCGAGCCCAACAACAACAGCGGCGGCGTTGGCGCCGGAGGTTCCGGGGCAACCTCCGCCAGTGCCGCCACAGCCGCCGCCAACACCACCTGCCCCGCCCGGCTCATCATCAGCAACTTCTCTCAAGCGAAGCAGAAGAGCGCCCTCATGGCCGCCGACCCCGGGACGCTGCGTGACCAGTCGCGCCTGGCGCCCGAGATTGTCACGGCGACGCAGTACCGCAAGTGCGACGAGTTCCAGACCGGGATTCTCATCTACGAGACGCTGCACCGGCCCAACCCCTTCGAGGAGACGCCGGAGCTGAAGGAGCGGGAGTACACCTGGGCCGACCTGCCGCCGCTGCCCGCCAGGTCGCTCTACTCGCAGGGTCTGCAGCAGCTGGCCCGGTTGCTGCTCACCGTCAACCCCTCTGAGAGGATCCGCATGTCCGAGGCGCGGGCCTGCCTGCAGTGCCTGCTCTGGGGCCCCCGGGAGGACCTGTTCCAGGCGCTGGGCTGCAGCAGCACGGGCCCCATGTCGGGGGCCACGGCCAGCCAGCGCGAGGCCACGCTCCAGAACTGGCTGGACCTGAAGCGGACGCTGATGATGATCAAGTTCGCCGAGCGCTCGCTGGACGCGGCTTGCGGCGTGAGCCTGGAGGACTGGCTGTGCTGCCAGTATCTGGCGTTCGCCACCACGGACACGCTGAGCCGGGTGGTGCACATCCTGCAGCAGCCGCAGCCGCACCCACCGGCCCAGAACCAGAACCAGAGCCAGCCGGCGCACGCGGCACCGAGCCAGACTCAAACGCACCAAACGCACGCCCTCCACCTGTCTCAGTCACAGCCGCTCTGAGTTCCCCTCCGGCCAGCTGTTACTATGGCAACATATCCCCCCCACACCCCGCCCATCCCTGTGTGGTCCCTCTTGACGCTAATCGTGTGATGTAAGCTAATAGTCAGCGTTGTTGCTGCTGCAGCCACAGGGCTTCACCTAAAACTCAGCAGCTGGCTGTGCAGACGTCTGTTTTCTTCATGAACCGACCGAGAGGCCGCGTTCCCGTCATAGAGGCTGGGATTCGTGATCGGGGCTTTTCTTTTCTTCAGCAGTCATTAGCAACATCAGGACGGTTCAGAGTCCAGCCAATGAAGTCCAAGACAAACGGAAACATTACGGCACGTTAAAGTCATTTTTTGGCTCATGGCCGGACGTCTCTTCGTTGTTCACTTCATCTGTTTGTTTGTTTTTCAGCTGGTCACATCTCATGTGTTTCAACACTCCACCAGATTTAAAATGTTCATGTTTTGTTTTTGTTTTTTTGCAGCTAAATTCTGCAAGACTGCAGCGTTGTGATATCCACAGACTAGATGTATAGTTTGCATGTCTCCAAGATGTATTCGAGGCACCGTCAAATAAAAAAACATTTTCGATTTTCTTTTTTTGGGGGGGGCGTTACACATCAATATAAAAAAACAAAAAAAAAGTTTGATTCCCTTAGATTTTCAAGAGAAAAGTTGAAAAAGGAAACTTGAGAAAGAAATGGAGATTTAACTCAGAGTTGTGATTGAAGCAACAATTAATTCATAAAAAGATACAGATTAGAAATATGTAAAGATGAAGGGAGGTCATTTGAAATGAAGGGAACGAGGGAGAAACAGAAAGTCCAAAAGAAACGTTCTATCCATTGATGGATTTGTCTTTGAAGAGAGTGAGATTTTTATTTTAGACAAAAGTGAAATATGTTTGACCACTGAAGCCAAAGATCTGCCACAAATTGTCCACTTAGGCAGCTAGAGAATCTTTTTTTTTGTTTACCAGAAATGTGTGTTATAGTTTATTACATGACATGATGACATGGTTACAGTAACTAGATCTGTAGTTACTCCCAGAGGCTGAGACTCAGATCAAAACAGTGAAACGTCCCTCTTTATGTTTTCAAATTCAGAAGCAACAAAAGTTCCCCCTCAAACGCTGTCGTTTCATCCCATACGTTACACTTTGAGCGAGGTAGGCGACGAGCACTGAGATAGTTTTCAGAGGTTTTTAGACGCGTTGAAGGTCAAATGGGACACAACTGCCCCGGCTGTTGGTTTGGTTTTCTGTGGGAGTATGTGCAATTAATATCGCTATTTGTTCTACCCTTTTGGAGGTAGTGGCGTATGAAAATGTGTTTTGCAGTCTTTTACTAATCCTCTCTTCTGTTAGTTTCGTGGCACATAAACTGATTCTTTTCAGTTCGACTCTGCAAATTAGGAAAACAGTTCGGCGTAAAGACCCTCTCACAGTGGAGGGAAGGGATGGGATGGGGGGAGGGGGGGTTCAGGGACTGCAAAAAGAGTCGTGTAAAAGAGTTGTTTTTCGTCAAGTTGTGTTCGAACGGCTCCGCCTTCACGGATGACATTTGCACATTGGGTCTGAGCGATGGAGGACGCGGGAGAGACCGATTCCCGTGAATTTGGACGCAACTGGATTGGGTTTTGCTCTGCAGCGTGTGGAATGTAAAAAGTTTGCCTGGACTGAAACGGACATCCCCTCTCCCCACTGAAGCACTCGCACGCCAACTCTTCTGCGTCACGAGCGACCGCGGCCTCGGACAGGAACTCCACCACCGAGACTCGCCCTCTGCTCCGTCGTACGAAACCGTACACGAGGGTTTTATTTGTTGTTGTGACAATCAAACACCCGGGGGAAAGCGTCTTGACTCTAAACTTTACTTTACTTTAACTTCTGTGTAAAACGTCCCCTTGGTATGACGATGCTTTCAGACTCACTCCGCAAGAAAAGGCTCTGCGTTCTCAAGTTTACGTTTATATTTGCTCTGGTTGACTGGGGGGAAGAGGGGGAGGGGTTCTTAAGGGATCAGGATGCTGTGACCCTTCTACTGCAGACGTCCAGTACGAGACTTTATGGTCCACGGAGCGAGAGGAGGAGGAGAAGAAGAAGAAGAAGAAGAAGAAGAGACGAAGCAGGTGTGAGATTGTTGCTGCATTAAAGGCTTTGTGTTCTGAGGAATGTGTGTGGACGGCACTGGTGGCTGTCCTTGAATCTAGAGATTCTAGCCTTTATATAGTATATATAGTAAAAATCTATATAACCGTTATCTATTTTAATCCACACACTATTTTGTTGAGTAAGGGAGCACCTCTGTTTCTGTCTTCAGAGAGCCTAAAATGTCATTTATCCATTTTTAAAAAGCTTTACTCGATGTTCTTCAACCTCGCTTTTTTTTTTTTTGGTGGGAAGAAAGAGGGGGGAGTAGTTATCACTGTCCTCGACAGAGGATACGAGGATCTTATTCTTCAAGAAACGCGGTTTAGGAGGATTGATGTACAGAACAATGTACAGTATTTTTACCCCTCTTGTAAAGCTGTCTGCCGGGGAGATGAACCACTTTGGGAGGAGGCTGAAGGAGGACTTGAACGCACCATTAAGACCCAACGTTCATCAACTGTGCGGCTTCCAGCGAATACTGTTTGTTTTCTCTCTCTCTCTCTCTCTCTCTCTCTCTCTCTCTCTCTCTCTCTCTCTCTTTGCATTGTTAATTGCCACTGAACAGAAAAACAGAAGCTCTCTGAGGCTTTCTATTAATATGTGTACAGTTTGTCTCCTGGCCTGCCACCATTTATTGTTGATCAAGTTAACCAGCGGTAACAGAACAATAAATATATGTTTTTATATATATTTCCTTTGTGTCATTGTGTTATTGTGTTGGCTTAACCCTCCAGTAGAGAATAACGAGAGTAACTGGGATGATTGCAAAAAGATGCATTTTAGTCATTTTATAGTCTATTTCAGTGCTTTGCAAGTCATTAGTTATGTACTTGGGTAGATTATAAATAGTTTATGCAGTAAAAACCCTTCTGTTTCTGTCATTTTGAACCTGGACTGATGCTACAGATTTCATCAATCCACTGATTTCAGCAAAAATAAGAACGGCCGACTAGCCGATAATGAGCCTTTTAATTATTTACAGTGACCAAACTAAAACTGGAAACATATTAATCTTCAACCAAGGAGCTCAAGAGAAAAGCTGCCATCTCGAGTGCTGGAGAAGGATTTTGAACTTGTTTTTCTGCTGCCTGCATGTGTCTTAGAGTCCAGAGAGGTATTTAGTTATTCATTAAATAAAGTTGGATGTTTTTGTCTTTTCATAATATTAGATTTGCTTTAAGGTGCACTCTGATTTAGTTTTGATTCCCAACAACCGCCCCAAAGCATTTCTTCCCAGCACATCAACCAGTAACGAGTAACATTATGGGACTCTTATTGAGCCCTTTCACCCCAAAAATAAATCTGTGTATGTACGTCTCACTGAAACATGTTATTGATGTTTCATCTGTTTTCATACAAAGTTGAGTGGCTAAAAAATAACAACCAGTGTCACTACTGGAGCTCCGCCACCAGATGGAGTCATTCAAAAGGAAAAGGAAAACCCAGAATGCACCATTCTCCTGCTGCTGTGAGCCGACTGTCACCGTGTTTACTTTGACTCATTCAGGTCACATTCAGTTCAGTGCTGGAGAGACAGAGACACGATGTGTGACTCACAATGTGGAAGCAAAGAGCTGCACGGTGCCTCTTAATGACAGTTAAACCAAAGACAAAGATGTCTAGACCGTCTTTGACTCTAATTACTTTATTTCTGACCTTTCAGATTTAGTGTATTGTTCACGTTGCACGGCGGGGAAATACCGCCGTGCAGCTTCAGTTCACAGGTTTGTTTGATCAGACTGTCGAAGAACAAAGAGTCCTAAACCCGACGTTCCTGCTCCTCCTGTTCCGTCTGTTTTGCCCTACGTTTGATGTAAGTTTGTACGTTAATAACCGGACCCTCATCTGTGTCCGACGTTGCTGCTGTGCGTCCCTTTGTCCCTCCCAGGAGGACCCAGTGGGAGATCAGTGTGCCTTATGTTGGACACCCACTGCTTTGAGCTGTGGCACTAATCCTCCCGTTCATCAGTGTGGATCCAGAGTGAAGCTCCAGTGTATTACCTGTATTGTGATACTTAATCAATAATCCAGTTGAATGAGGTCACGGCGGGTCAGAGAGGTCACAGATCTGTTATGGAGGCTCAAATAAAGATGGAGGTAGAAACATGTTCATCACTATGATGGACTGAGTGATCACAGCAGTGGGGGCGGAGTCCCTGCTGCTCACCTTTCACAATAACTTTGACCGTGCCTCATATTTCATCAGCTGATCAAACACATATAATATGAAGAACTGCATGCTGCCATTCAGCTGAATAAGATTAAAGTAAACGAGTCCCGCAGAACTTACTTTGAATGTACCGACACATTTAAAGGAATAATACATTATGCATTCAAACAAATAAGTAATTATAAACCCTTCATAAAAAGCACTCAAGTGGAATGAGAAGTGGCTTTGGAGTGGGCCTCCATCTTAACATACTGGGAGAGAAGATGAGTGAAGATGAGTGTATTTATTATCAGAGGTGTCATCGCTGCACTGCCCACCTCCAGTACATATGGTTATGTAATATCACACTGAATCATCCCTCACAGCTGACATGCTGATGGAGAAGAGGAAGAGGAAGAGAAGGAGGATTGTTCTTGGGACAGAATTTGAGGTTTGAGGAAAGATGATGAGGAAGAAAAGTTTGGGTGCCCCCCTTCCCCTCCCCTGTGCACCCGTTGCATAAGACTGTGATATCTCTGTGTGTGTGTGTGTGTGTGTGTGTGTGTGTGTGTGTGTGTGTGTGTGTGTGTGTGTGCGTGCGTGCGTGCAGCCCGCAGGTCTTTTGCTGTTGCTGCTGCTGCTGCTAGGAGGAGGAAGAGGAGGAGGCGGTGGTCGTGTTATTGAGCGGCCCGGCGGTGGAAGTTGCGCTGCAGGGGTGGGACTTTCTGTCTGCAGTCGGTCGGTCGGAGAGGAAGAGCTGCGGCTCTGCAGAGATATGCCTCTGGCAGCAGCTTCTCAGACTCCAGCGAGCGGCAGCACGAGCAGCCGGTCACCTCCGAGTGGAAGATAAATCCTCCTCCTCCTCTTCATTATCCTCACCCTTTTTTTTTTGCACATCTTCCTCCTCCTCCAGGTGGCTGGATGCTGCGCTGAAGCGGGAGTGTGAACGCCGTGTGCCTTCCCGTCCACTAGACCTCCGGGACACACAGACCGGACCGGCCCCGGCGTCATTGGATGGAGAGAGGCGCCTGAAGAAGGGAGAGCGGTGGAGTACCCCTCCTTCTCCTCCTCCTCCTCCTTGCTCCTTCCTCCCTACTGCACCAAAATAAAACTCCGGGTAAGAAATGCGTGCTCGACCCACTTTGCCATACGCGGCCGCGCGCCTGCACTCCTCTGTGCACAACACACAACATGCACCATGGCGACACTTGGGACTTGCATGCGTTTTTTTGTTTTGTTTTGTTGTTGTTGTTTTTGTGTGTGTCTCCTCTGCTTCTTCGTTGACAGTGAAGGGGTTCATTTGAAGCGCGAGGCATTCGCTGCGCTGTGTGAATGTATCTTTTGTTTTTCCCTGGCGCGGCGTTTCTCTCGGTCGATGCGCATCGCGAGTCCACCTAAACCTGAACCTGAACCAGGACCAGGACCAGGGGCCGGTTTACAGGGGCTCATGGGGAGCTGTCCGTTCAGCACCTCTTCAGCTGAACTCCAGCTACAAGCTGTGGCCATGGAAAAAACTTAGTGCAGCTTTAGGGATGTGCAATAGTCCGGGTTTGTTTGCATAATAGACTTTACTCCATTTTTTAGGGCTGCTATTCATTTTTACGACTTGAATACTTAGGGAAAACATTTAAGACATATGCTCTCTCTTTCTCCTTAGACCCTGGATTGTTAGGATACAGAGTGGAAAGCCCCTTGAGTTAAATTTGTGATTTTGGGTTCAATAAAGAAAATTGATACTATTATCAAAGCAACACTTTATTTCCAATACCTCATTTTGCTGAATATGAATATATATTCCTGGGGGGAAAAAACTCAAATATTTAATTTGATCCTAAAACAAACAGTGCTGTCACAACTTTGCCTGCATGAAGTGCAGTTTGATCAATGTTTAGTCCTAGAAACACAAGTCAAACCGTGCGTTTGCTCGTGTGTCATCACTCACAGATTCCCAACCCAAAATGTAATATTTAAATTGTTTTGCTTTCTGTTGGCATTTGTTGCAATTGGTTACAGCGTGCAACCTGTAACAAAGACTCATGGGTAGACACTGCGTTGCTCTCAATGATCACAATGGCCAAAAGGTTTTGAATGAGTGTCTCGCTGGGAGAATAAAGATGCCCCCCCATGATGGTTTGAGTGTTGCTTGTGCTGCTTGTTAATCCTATAAAGTGATAATGGCAGCTGAGAATAACAGAATGTGTGCTGGTTGGTGTCTGTCTTTGAGGCTGAAGTTTTAGATTGTGTGGGCGTCTGGGACTTCTGGAGCGGGCTGTGGTCTTATTTACTGGAACTAAAGTGGACTGATTGTCCCCTCAAACACTTTCTTGGCTTTAGACATCCTGTTTCCCGCCACCCGTGCTGATGGATGTATAATCTTGGCTTCCTTCTTCTACTCCATCTCAAAAATGAAAAGTCTACTGATCACCAGGAAAGCTTTTTGCTTCAATTAACGGTTGAGAAATGTGTGGGAGTCGACTTTCTGCCCCAGAAAAGCTGTAATTTTATAAAGATGAAGTACCAGAATCCAAAAGAGAAACGCACACTTGAAAAAATAAATGAATGAAAAAACATGATTTTTTTTTTAAAACATGATTTTAACACAGCTTTTTACTGATAGTGGATGTCTGTGTGAAGTGGCAGTGGAGGTAAAATAGCCGTGTGTGTGTGTGTGTGTGAGTGTGTGTGTGTGTGTGTGTGTCACCGGGACTCTCGCCTCCTCCTCGGGCCCAGGCTGAAATACGACCTGCTCAGAATTCAATTCCTCCACCAGCATTCGCAATCATCTCAGCCATTCGTTTAACACCGAGTCTTTCTCGCTCTCTGTCATGGGCTTTCCCTGCTTCTACACACACACACACACACACACACACACACAGACACACACACACATACACACACACATACCCCTAACACCACCTTCCTCATCCTGTGTCCCCGTTGAACGCCTTGAAGGAAAAGTGTTATTAAGAGAAGCGCTTAGATGAAGACACATAGACAAGGCGTGTGGCTCTGTGAGTCTACTGTAACACATAAAAGGCCCTCGGCTATTATCGGAATGGTTCTTTCCTCAGATCGAGCGGTGTCCTGCGCCTTAGTGTATCACCGCGCCAATATTTCCAGAACGGATCATGAAATGGATTGCCTGGGCTTCATGGTGAATGCGTGTGGTCTGCTGCTGGAGAGAGAATCGTAAACAAAATAAAGTATCGCAAGATGAATCACATTTATGACACTGAGACTCCGCGAGTAGATATCAGGCATTAAGCTGGGTTGTTTATGTCACTATGGCAGCTTTTAATTAACATGTTTGAACTAATTTGTTTAATCCGCATAAGGTCCTGAGTGTAAAAGTAACCATCTGCCGTTGTGGAGGCGGTTATGTGCCTGGAGTATTTCTTGTCTGGTCGCATGTTCCAGCCACTAGTGGCGTCATTAGTGACCTTGAGAAGTGCTGGAAGGAAGATTTCTTTTAACTTTTGAGTCCAAATAGTTTCCATTATTTATGCTAAGCTCCAGTAAACTAACTGGCTGCTGGCCCCAGCTATATATTTACCGTGCAGGCATCGATCCTCTCATCTAACAATCAGAAAATACCCACAATTTCCCCAAACTTGTTAAAATTTTTCCCAATCACATTGCAGCTTTTTAGTGGCTCCTCTTCTATGGATGAAAATGCATGTGTTCCTGGTGTTTGTTTCAGCTTTTGTTCCTATTTGGGCAAAATGTTGTCAAAAAGGAGATTTTTTTTCGTAGCACGCCTCCATTAGTTGGTTCCTGGGGACGTGGGTTTTTTACCACCTGATATTGTTTGTTCCAGAAACTTGATTGGTGCGATATCTGTGTGGGCAGGCATTAGAAATAGTTTGAATTATCACTTCAGTTCCAACAGCAAAGCCAGCCAGCTGGGGCGCCGACATTGTTCGCTCATATAAATCCCTTCACTGCCATCTGTGTGTTGTGCATTTTAAAGTAAGATTTAACTTTCGGATGAAGACTGGAAGCATTAAAACCTGTGTTACTGCCCAAATACCTTTGGATCTGACTGCAACTTGCAATAGTTAATCAATAAAGCTGGGACTTGGCTTCAAATCACTGCTCTTCCCCACTTTGGAAGAAATGTAAGCTTCCACCCACCTTCACATTACCGAGAGTGAATGAACCCTTTTCAGGTCTGACAGACGTCTTTGTTGCACTAAGAGCTTTCCCTCTCCTGAATGAGCCTAATTGTCAGGTTGTTAATCTAATAAAATGGTATAATGAAAAACCAGTCGCGTGGAAGACGTCCATACAGGTGTAGCAATAAAAGGGATACACTCAGCATATCATCTAATCACCCTGCTGACTGGTCGTAACATGATCAAGCTGATTCTGGACAATTTTCCTAGAATGAGATAAGGCTAAAACGTATATTTTGATGTAATTATTCTGCGGTTAATTCAGCCAAACACGCTTCGTGTCTCAGTTGGTGTGGTTTGATTGTGTGTGTGAAGTTGCATCCCTTCTGGATATTTAAGCCTTTTCAACATTCTGACGTTTAATGCGGTTCAGAGTGGAGTCGGCAGCTCGTCACAAACTGCACGGAGAGCTTTTTTTTCTTCTCTGTCTCTTGCAAAGAAGGAGCGAAAAATATTATATATATATATATAAACGTCAGATTTTTTTTTTGGAGACGGATCAAATTCCAGTTGCGAGAGTTGTTTAAGTAGCCCTCGACTGAATAATCAAAGTAGACGGAGCAATTCTCCACTTGCTGGTACACTGAAAGACGCCTCCTCCGTTGGGTATATGTTCAGTTCAACTGATTTGCAAACATCAGAGTCAAGTATCTCTGTTGTGGCTAAAAGGTCGATTGGAACTGATTGTAAAATGGAAATCAAAGATATTTTGGTGGTCAATTCTGATCTTTTGATCAAGGCCGATCTGGACACACAAAAAGTATCTGATACATCCTGCAGATCAAGTAAGGATTATAACATCCCCCTAAACTCAAGTAAACATTTTGATTGTTCGCCACGCTAGTGCCGCAGTTAGCGGCGGCAATGTCAGACATTTTGTACAGACCTTCACGGTCCCCGGTGGATGAATCCCTCCTTTGGGCAAAACCTCACCTGTGCTTTGTATTTAGTAATGTTAGAAGACCAACATGCTGAACTAAGATGTAAAACACAGTACACGTTATACCTGCTAAACGCCAAACTGGTAGCATCGTCATTGTGAGCGTATTAGCATGCTACCAGCCTCCCTGAGCTGGTAGCACGCACTGGAGGAGTCGGGGACTCAAACCACCAATCCTCTCCAATTGAAGGACGACCCGCTCTACCTCTGAGCCTCGCCATAAGAAGTTTGAGTTCAGAATTGCTGGTTTTAACTCTGAGTGATTGAACAGCGCCACTGACATTTAAAAGCTGGCGCCAGCCGGTGCAATGCTACTTTTACCTTTTACCACGCACCCGAATGAGCTGTCGAAACCAGAAAGTCAAAGTATAGCTGGCATGAGAGAGAGAGAGAGGAGAGAGAGAGAGAGAGAGAGAGAGAGAGAGAGAGAGAGAGAGAGAGAGACGTTATATTTGCGGCAGTGAGCCAGTTAATTGAATTATGAGTCATTGGGCGAGATTAAAAGCAACATTGATTGATCAGTTGTTGGGAGAGCGAGCTAACAGCCCTGTGATCCCTTCCTTTCCTTCTTCTTCTTCTTCTTCTTCTTCTTCTTCTTTTCTTTCCCACCCACTCTCTGTTTCTTATTGCTTTTTTAAGACTGACACTCATTTCTTCTTTATTTCCCTCCCATCATCGTTTTTTTCAATTATCTCATTCTTGTCTCACTTCTCTCCTCATCTAACCTCTCCTTCCCTTTTTATTTTTCTCTTTATTGCTCTGTGTGTGTGTGCGTGTGTGTGTGTGTGTGTGTGTGTGTGTGTGTGTGTGTGTGTGTGTGTGTGTGTGGGAGGTGGGGTTCGACATAAATCAGTGTGTCTGTTCCTATTGATCTGACCTGTTTTATCATGCGGCTCCAGTGGAGGGAATTTCTTGTTTTCTTTGTTGCTGACCGTTAGCAGCAAACAGCAGCATATATATATATATATGTATATATATATATATGTATATATATATATACATATATATATATGCCATATGTATATCACAGGAGTATAATCTGCTGCTCTGTGCGCAGGTGCGTTGGGTTTGCTGCTCGTGTCTGAGCTGTTTAATGTCCAACTGGAGACACAGAGGAGGCTGACTGTAGTGTCAGGTTCCTCCAGACCAAAGAAGCAAAGACTGAAGTACACGAGTACTCACTCATAGAACTATGATGTGATTACTGGACAAAAGGAGAACGGAGAGAGGCTTCACATGTTCAGTTTCAATCTGTGTCTGAATAACAGAATGAAACCGTATTTTGAATGAAACATTATCTCTGTTGATGTGCGGCTGCATTTGTATCGCCTTTTTATCGCCATACAAAGCTCTGGCTCAATCAATGGAAGCAATGTGGGGTTCAGGTTGCGGTCAGTTGTGTTTTTTGGTTTCTGAAGGATCCTAACTGAGTGGAATGACCTTGATGTATCTACTATAAGTGGCAGCCATGATAAGAGCTGGAATTCTCTAAATGCTAAGAAAAGGTGCTTCGACGCTTCCTTCCTTATCTCCTTTAGCATAGTGCTGGACCATCTGTTACAAAAAGGAGAGGAGAAAAGGCAGTCCCACAATTCCTTGCGGCAGCAACATTTAAGGTGACAAACCTTTCGGCCGGGAAAGTGTGTAAAAGACAGGTCCATTGTAAAAAAAAAAGAGAGAAGAAATTCTAGGGTCGAGAGAAAATGTTAATATTCAAATGAGAATTCGTTGATACTAATTATACTATGTTTATATAAATATGGTTCTCAGAAATTTGATGCCAATGAAAACAACCAATAGAGATCTAAATAAATAATGCATGAAAATGAAATGAAATGCCCCACTAGTTGACCAAAACCTCCACTGCTAACTCTGACTTTTCCTTTTTGTTGCTGTTTCCTTTCTTTCTTCCTCGACAGCCTCATTACTGATCTGGAAAATTGTATTTCACAAATATCCCAGTCTCCTTTTCCATTGCATTACTCACATGCCACTTAACGCTCATCGCAGCCTGTTTTGCACGCCGACACTGTGACGAGATATTCATTTCATGCATATCTCGGTAATTAAAACGTCCCCCTCACGGCGTCTTCCTGTGTGCACTGGAGGAAGGCGGCCTCCTCTCTCTGAGCGATGCTATCAGACACAGAATCCCTGCAGCAACGGTAAAGAGTCGAGATCGCGTGGCCGTGAAGATGACTCGTCAGTGGGAAAGCGTTTATGCAAATGTTCACCTTTCCCTCCACTGCCGCGTGTTAATGAGCTGTCAGCCGGAGGGAAAGTCTCAAATATAATGTCATGGAAATAAGACAACGCTTTAGGTTGAGGCCGCTGCACTTCTTGCTTCAGATGTGAAAAAGCAGCGGTGTATTGTGCAAAGATTCTGGTTCACATTAATGTTTCCCCTCACCTCATTATGAATGTCCAGTCAGTGCTGATAGTTAATGTAGTCCACTGAAGAGATACCCGGTGCACGCTATAGTGACCTGGAAAGCTGCAACGACGCCACTGTCACGTCACTGGATGCAGGAAGAGCAACAGGTTTTCAGAGAGTCGCAGAGAACATCAGGTATTTTTCACACTCCATCCCTAAATCAGACTGATAGAGATAAGGTTGAAAATCGGTCTGTTTTTCTGCACTTTCAGCCTCCTCATGCCATCTTCCTTAACACACTGCCTGAGACTCGTCTGCTTAGATGCTGTGTGTCAGAAATAGGAAAGAGAGGGAGGATAACGAGCAGCAAAGGTCAGGAGCTAGATCGTGTTCTTCTCTGTCGAAGGCAGCTTGCTGGAAACTCCACCTAAAAGCTGGAAACCGTGAACAATACCTGCTTCTGTGAACCATAAGTCATCAATTTGAAAATGTATTTCAATAAACATAACGTGGAACAAAGCGGCTGATGTCGATGAAGTGATGCTTGAGTTCATCTGACCGGGGCGGGGCTATGTCGGACTATTATATTAGGGAATAATTGCACATATTAGATAAATTACCAAATGACTTCATTCCTCAAGTCCACTTGCAGTGTTTTAAAAAATGTATTTATTCTATTTCAGGCAAGTTCGTCTTCATTGTTTGTATTCTGCCACCTCGAGCCACAGCGCCCACGCTGCCTCGTTACTAAATCTGTCTGAAGCATTGTCTTGCTCTCTCTCTCTCTCTCTCTCTCTCTCTCTCTCTCTCTCTCTCTCTCTCTCTCTCTCTCTCTTGTTCCTTCCCCTCCCATCCTTGATCCTTCCTCCTCTTCTTCCCTCTCTTGAGCTGTCTCCTGGACCTACACTCATATGTTACTTTAAGCCGAGTCAAGCTGATCTGAGCTGATACCGGGAGAGTGTGTGTGTGTGTGTGTGTGTGTGTGTCTGTGTGTGTGTGGTTGGCGCTCACACTCCGCTGCTAAAGATTTCCCCACTCTTTGCTAATGGCACATCAGCATCTGTCAGTGGGCCCTGCACTGCGTCAGCCACTTTAATTGGCCCGCATGGCCGTGGTTTGCAATCCGCTCAGCAGAATTGAGTCGACCCCTTCACACATCCCCCCCAACAGCCTTTTTCTATATCATTAGTGTAATGCTCCCATTTCCCCCGAGTCACTGAGATATGGGGAGATTCCAAAAAGCGGGGGAGCAGCAGCAGCAGGAGGAGGGAGGGGTGGGGAAATGAGTCACACACCATCGCCCGTCTTGCTTTTTTTTTTTTTTTTGCAGTTTGCGGAGTAAGAGTAGGGTGCAGGAAAATATTGTTCTCTGTTGTCTCGTTAAAAAAAACGCCCTGCTGTTATTTTTTAAGAAAGAACCATGAAAACTGCATTGATTTTACGAAATAAGTCAAATAAGTGGATCCTCCAGAAGCCTTGTACTGGAAGCAGGCTGGGGAACTGATGTACTCATGTACTGTTTGTCAAAGCAGGATCATTAGAACACGAATAGTATGGCTTTCCTGTGTACAATACATGACGTCTCTGGGAATGTAAAAAAGCAAATCAGTAGTCAGGTGGTTACTTGTTGAATTTCCCCAGGGCCCCAGACTATGATCGGCCCCAACATCCACAGCATTTTAAGGGGAACAACAAACAAAGTGTCTGGAACACAACGTGTTATTATTTGAGTTTTTCCGATTCATTGTATTGTTTGTACTGAATTAGAAAAGACAACATCTCTGGTTCTGCTTTTAAACTGTTCAATGTAAATCTGACAATATTATAGAAGTGTAATGCAAAATCAGTGCTAAATACGTTACTAGAGCCGCAATCTTTTCTTGACCTTAACCTGAAGTAGTTTTATTCACCGAGACCAAACCAAACCGCAGCAAGAAAACTGTCCAACTATGTGCCATTTCGAGCTAAAAGTCTGCAGGTTTCTATTCGAACAAATCCTCTCAGCAGAGTGCAACACCCATGGGTTCCTCCTCTATTTGAAGGAGTGCTTAAGTCTTTAGTATGAAAAACCTGCAGACCGTTCAGCCAAGTTTACTCTGATTCATGTCGGAGCCAAAGGATTGAGATTGAGTCATTATTGGGATGAGTGTTATTGCTTGTTCTACGTATGAAGCGCTTATTAAATTATACTCCGCAAAAAAACATAATGAATTCCCTCTGCTGAGTATTTAATACATTATAGATGAAAATCAATCCAAATATTATTCTGGATAATGAAGCAAAATTACATTTTTAATTAATTCTATTCTGTAGTTCTGGTTGTCAGACTTTACTCTGGATGTTTCTCCTCCTCCTCCAGGCTGGCTGCAGCACCATGTCCTCCGCTCCAAGTGGGGATATCTCAGGCTACCATCTGAGTGGTGAGTGGACAGTTTCAGCATATTCCTTTACTGGTTTTCGTCCTTGTGTTGGTTAATGGATGTGATTATATCTTGACTGTGTATATCAAAGTATGAGAAATTTGTTTGTATTTCCTGGCATTTGTGTTTCTGCTCGCGGGTCATTTGACATCTATGTGACGGCTGAAGGCCATCGTTGTTACAACACATTTTGACTTGACTATAATTGGCTTGTCTCTTTTGTTGAAAAAAAGTAGGAATAAAGCTGCCAGAGTCCTCCCACAGAAGCAATTCATCTCGAGAACGCCAGCTCGGCACAGGCTCTTAATCCATCTCTAAAATGCAACATGAGGCGCTTCGAGTTTTAAAAGCGGCATTTCAATTTGTTTGTCATTTTGTCCCAAACTATTATCTGATTTGCATAAAACTTTATACATCCAAGTCATCTCAATACTCAAGGCCTGGAACAGGCTGGTTGTGCTCAGTGCTTGTGAGCTTCTTAAGACTCCTATACTGATCTCAAAATAAAATAAAACTAAACTCTTTGTGCACTTTGACCAGCGATCAAACCTCACATATAAAATATAGACGGTTATGAAGCCAAACAAATTGATGAATTGAAACTAAGGATGGCTTGAAGCGCTTGTTTTGTGTGCCTTGTTTCAGTGGTGCGTAACCCACCCGGCTGGGAGGTGGGGATCTACCTGGTGGGCTTCTTCGTGCTACTGGGCGTCGCCGGGATCAACATCTGGAAGTTGTGGAAATCTGGAACCTTCCCCGCGCCGTCGCCCTTCCCCAACTTTGACTATCGATATCTGCAAGAAAAATATGGAACCTCCTCGTCAGAAGCCAGACAAAAGGTACCTTGACATGCTCCGAATTCTGAAATATTGGTGTTGTGTGTATATATATATATATATATATATATATATATATATATATATGAAAGGCAGGGAGGTTGAAGCTAGTGGTAAAATCAAGAAGCAAGTGGTGAGCAATCATGTGGCATGGAGGGTCGAGACATCTGAGGCTTTTCTTTCCAATTGAAGGCGGCAGCAGCGGATTTCAAAGAAACGTTTCCTGTGGGTGAAGCGCTCTTGGTCTTTGAAATTCACTCGCTTTGAGCTTCACCATCAGAGTCTTGGGCCTCAGCACGACTCTCTCAGAAGATAATTCTGGTTTCTTGCAATTTGGGTCTTGTTTTTTTGTAATTGTGGTCATCATATCTATCGTTTAGGGATAACATGCATTAACCAAAGTAGTTTCTGAGATCTGAGAACATGACGACATTTACGCACAAAAGTTCGATGGAGCGACACACACAAGCAGGACAATTTAGGGAATAATTTCATCAATCACCTTCTTCCAAATCCCTTTGGCTAACCTGATCATCTGACGTGTTTCTTGATGTCACAGTGTTTCCAGATCTCACCAGCTACTTAGGCGAGTACAACGTTATTGATGCTCCAAAATGTGATGGCTTCTTCCTTGGCCTTGGCTCCTCCCATTAACCAAGTGTCATGACATTCAGGCCAGTATTATTTCTGTAATCCTGCCGACAGGCAAGGCAAGTTTATTTGTAGAGCACATTTCAACAACAAGGTGATTCAAAGTGCTTCACATAAAACCATTAAAAGTATCAAAACATAATGCAGAAGAAATCAAGATTTTAAAACAATTAAGAATATTCATTTATAAACATTAAAAAACAGTCAAAAAGCAAAAGAATACAATAAAAGTTGCAGTGCAGTTTAAGAAATACAATGCAGAAGTGAGATGCAGTAATATCCTTGAATCTGGTTTAATTAAAGGCAGCAGCAAACATAAAAGTCTCAGCAGACCTGCAGCTTTCAGCAACCTTATTCCAGATATATCTGTGGACCAGAAAAACTTTGTAAACAGACAAACCACACCCCAAAATATAACCTCCTATGTGGCGTTCATGACAGGAATAATGCTCAAAACGAGGTCAACATTTGAGTTGAAATGCAACTGATGTGAAACTATGTGAAAGGTGTCGTTTGTAGTGACGCACCTAAAACCTGTTTCCCATCTCCAGCGAGTGGTTGCCAACAACCACCGGCGGACCTCCACCACCTCCAGCCGCAAGCCCAGCCTGGCCCTCGGCGACACCGCGGACTGCTTCAGGGATCTGGGTCACCTGGAGATGATGAGCAGGGAGCTGGACCCGACCGGCCAGGCCCAGATCAACCGATCCATGTCCACCGACTCGCTCAGCTCCATCTCCTCCATCGCCAACAACTTCGGCCACGACTACACGGTCGGCCAGCTGGAGGTGACGCTCGAGTTCGAGCCGTCCAGGCATCCGGGCCCGGGGCTGGGACTGCTGCACATCACCCTGCACCAGGGAAAAGACCTGCTGGAGAGGGAGGAGGGAGACTTCCCCCTCTGCTTCATCAGAGTCTCCCTGGGGCCGGAAGACATCAGTGTGGGAGTCACAAGGGTGAGGAAGCCGCTGTCTTTTTTTGTGCTTGAACAAATATGCTTGCTTGTTATATTCTACGAGTCTACAGGGTGGCAGTACCCAAGAAACAAAGCAGCAAAGCAAGAAAAAGGCAGTGAAGAGGAGGAAAGTTAACACGGTTAACATCAGCTTTGCAGATGTTTTGCAACCAAAGAAATACATTCACCACATGTGTTAGTCCTCAAGGATACTCACAGTGTATTGTGGTGGACATCTGTACCAAAAGCAATCATGACAATACATCTAATAGTAGTCGAGATATTTCAGTCCGGACCAAAACGATGGACCGACAAAGCCACACCGCCATCAAGGCCAAAAACACACTACTAGGTTACAAATCCCCACTTCAGCACTACAGTCTGTGCTTGAAAGTGACAATGCACATGCAAACATGGCTGTGTTTATGTCAATGTTAAGTAGAAGCAATGCATTCATTATGGTCATATGGTCATGACATCATTTAAGAATCATTAAAGTTCCTTGTTAGAGACGTTACTGCCACTCGACTCCTAATGGGGCAGAGATGTCGAGACCGAAGATGAAAAGATGAAAAGCTTATCAGACGGTTAATTAGCTGTTAAGCCGTGACGACTGAACGCGGGCAGAGGACTGAAGATACAAGCGGTTCCTGATGTTGAGTCTCAGGGGGAAGCTTTGGCTCGCTTGAACCGCGTTGAAGGTTTTAGCCCTGGCAGAATTTTAGACAGAGACGGCGATAAGTCCCGCGGGATGAGAGGCTTGATCCTTTGAATCCTTCCCCATCTGATGGGGAAGAGCACGTTTCATTTACTTGAGCGGTAGCTGGAGGTAGTCGGGGAGGCCGTTTCCACATCCTGTACCTTCATCAGGAGTTGGCGTGAGTCACTGTCCGCTCACAAGGGCTCTAATTTAACCTGCGTTTACCTGCATTTTAGGTTGTACTTATGATGATGTGCATTATGCCGTTTTTACGATGATTTGTAACGATCCTAATTATGAGTTAAAATGTTGATGCTGCAAGGCACAATATGATTAATGTGTGTGGAATTTAGATGATTGGGTTGGATGATGTGAAAATACAGAATATACCCTGACTGTATAAACTATACTATGGGTGTAAAAGACCTTCAGGGACAATAAATCATTGAGCAAGACTAATCATGTTTTACTTAAACTGTTCCTTTAATCAAAATCCCCCCAAAATGTACTAAATGCCATGATTTGTATCACAATATGAACTTTTATATATTGCGATATAAGACTTATTTTTACAAGATAGATGAAAATGATCAAACTAAAAAGAATTAAAAATTGAATCTCTCCTTTAAACACATTACATCATATATTTTTAGAATGCTGTGCTTGTAAAATACTATACAAATAACATCCATCACTTTACTATAGTATGAGTTACTTAGTCAAACCTTAGTAAACATAATTCTGAATCCTAATCTAATGAAATATAATATTTTAAGTTATTTCTTTTTTGTCTTAGTGTCTCACAATTGATATTGAATGATGAATATATGTAGTTACAGTATATTCTTAACCTAAGGTGAAGGGACAGGAAGAGAACAGGTGGACTTTCCTCCCTCTGCTACACCTGCCGCTCGCCTTCTGCTCTCGGAGCGACGCTGCCAGACAATCCACTACTTCCTGCCCGGACTCGAGCCACCGGCCTCTCGCCTCGTGTGATCGTGGTGTCGTACAGTTTGTGCAGGAAACCTCACCGACGTGCGCTGTTCTGTTGTTTTAATGCGTTCAGGCTGGGCGGAATAATAATGACAGCCTTCTCCCTTTAATGTCCGAGAGTGGTGAAGACCAAAGAAATGCTGACATCGGCTTCTCTCATCCCTAGTGGTACAGCCAGCCTCGCTCTCTCTCCTCCTCCCCCCTCTCTGTTTCCCTGTGCTTTCTCTCCTTCGTTTTCTCCTCTCTGCTGTCACTGTTTTTGTTTTCGCCCATCACCCGTCTATCACTCCCTCTTTCATCAAAATGTACCCCCCCCCCATCTCTTTTTCCTCTTCATTTATTTACCGTTTCTGGCTTTTGTTTTGCCTGTAATCATGTGCATGCCACTCTTCCCTCATTCTCCCTTTCTCTGCCTATCTATTGTCTAGCTCACACACACACTCTCTCACACACACACACACACACACACACACACACACACACACACACACACACACACACACACACACACACACACACACACTTATTATTGCCTTATTTTCACCACACACATTGCCATTGTTATCCCCCTCTTAAGCAATAAGCCTAACAGGGCAGACAGACTCATATTGTGGATGGAGTGCTGGGCTGGCAGAGAGATACTGTCTGCTTTGTCTTTATGTACATTTGCTCAACAGTTGTTGCTATTGGATGATATATATATATATATATATATATATATATATATATATATGTGTATGTTTGAGAGAGAGATATTATAGTGCTCTTCATCTGTTTGACATGAGGCGTAATACCCTGTGCTCTTAATTCACAAACCTTTATTGTAAAAAAAAAAAGTGACTTGTTTTATCAAAAACAACTCCTGCTGACCACAATACATGCTTTTGTTTTATTCCATATGACTGTGTCTGTATTAAAGTATTGTATTTAGCAGATATATTGAACACTTCCAAGAAAAACAACAGGTGTGAAAAAGAGATATTATTAGATCCACTCTCCTCTGCACATGTACTAGTTGCCTGGTAACTTCCGACCTGCTTGTAAACCCTCTCTCCAGCCCGTTTTTTAGTGTGTGATGGCCTGAGATCAGCGTGTGGTCAGTGTGGCAGCTGCAGTCTCACACTTCCATCTGAGGTCGTCGTGCAGCGCGCTGCTGGCCAAACCGCCTTCACAATCTGCTTTTCATCGTAAAAGCTGTTTTGTCTGCCGAGAAAATAAATTTAATAATGGTTTTGAAGCTGGATGATGAAAAACACACGTCTTTGTTTGTTTTCATGTCGTGCAGATGGGTTTGCACGTGTTATTATTTATTATTTAACCCGTGATACTCAGTGAAAACATCTATTTGCAGCAGAGTCAAAGAAATGTGTTTGCAAATGTGACATGGTGTGAAAAGTGCCATGACCTTGCTCTCTGAATGTATGAACATGTTCTCAACAATCCAGACACGTTTATCAGAAAACTGGAGAGAGAAAAATGTTACTCGCTCTCTGCAGAGTCTTCTACATTATGTGAGACATACTTCTGATAAACCAACACATTTTGTTATGGTTTGTTGTTGCTCTATTTAGCTCAGTATAGTTTTATGGCTTTCACTGTCTGTCTATTGTAGCTGGTTCTGCCTCACTTTGAAAAGAATAAATAATAATTTGGTATAACAAAATAGTTATTGGCGTCTAAATGTACAGAGATGTACACAGAACAATAAGCCAATATGTAGTATGTATGAATGGCGGTAACTCTACAGCACCACTCTAATGAAGGTGAATATCATTTAGTTAGTTAAATTATCCAAGATGTGAATGTTCAAAGTAAAAAAGAAAAGAAAAGATGAATCCCTACATTTCCACTGTCTCATGCCTCTCACAGATCCAGACGAATGCATTCACCGTGCTTTTTGACGAGCACTTCTCCGTCCCCATGGACTCGTCCTTGTTGGAGGAGTACAGCCTGCGTTGTGCGGCTTTTGGCATCGATGCTGACGAGAGAAACATCAGCGCCGGGGTCGCGGATCTCAAGCTGTCGGACCTGGACCTGACCATCCGACCATTCAACGCCTGGCTCTACCTCCAAGATGTCAATAAGGTCGGTTGTTATCTAGTAATGTGTTCTCGGGTACAATTTGATATGATGCAATGCAGAAAAGAACTAGAAAGGTTCACACAGTAGAGTGCAGATCTCCGTCAATGTAGTGTGTGTTGAGTACAGCCCACTATTGGCTAAACCCCAGTCTAGACACCAATGGGCTGTAAGGTGGCCTGAAATTCAAAATGAAAAACAAGCAGCGATGTTTGCAGGCCAGACTCAGATGTGCACACACACACACACACACACACACACATACACACACACACACACACACACACACACACACACGATCGCTCATGTCGATTCTCATTTTTATGCATACAAACGTTTCTGAATAAATTAATTGTTTGTATGTAAATATTTTGACTCAAGCTTTGACAAGTCAACTTTTAGATAATTATTCTCTTCCTCTCTTCTTGTTATTTTGTATTACTTCTTCTTGCTTCTCTTTGTCTCCTTCTTTTGCTTCTTCTTCTCCTCCTCCTTCTCCTCCTTGTTCTTCTCCATCTCCTTCTCCATCTCCTCCATCTTCTCCTCCTTCTCCTTCTCCATCTCCTCCTTCTTCTTCTCCTCCTTGTTCTTCTCCTTCTCCATCTCCTCCATTGCCTTCTCCTTCTCCTCCTCCTTCTCCTTCTTCTTCTTCTTCTTCTCCATCTCATCTCCTCCTCCTTCTTCTCCTCCTTGTTCTTCTCCTTCTCCATCTCCTCCATCTCCTTCTCCATCTCCTCCTCCTTCTCCTTCTTCTTCTTCTTCTTCTTCTTCTTCTTCTTCTTCTTCTTCTTCTCCTCCATCTCCTTCTCCATCTCCTCCATCTTCTCCTCCTTCTCCTTCTCCTCCTTCTTCTCCTCCATCTCCTTCTCCATCTCCTCCTTGTTCTTCTCCATCTCCTCCATTGCCTTCTCCTTCTCCTCCTCCTTCTCCTTCTTCTTCTTCTTCTTCTTCTTCTTCTTCTTCTTCTTCTTCTTCTTCTTCTTCTTCTTCTTCTTCTCCATCTCCTTCTCCATCTCCTCCTTCTTATTCTTCTCCTCCTCCTTCTCCTCGCATGATCCTCCCGGTAGAGGATTTATTGCTGCTGTAATACATTATTTGGTTTAGAGGCAGAGTTTAGGCACATTTCCAGTATGACATGTATTCCTGCAGTAATTTGAAGTGCTCTCTGAGGACCCCTGCTGGACGTTCAGCAAAACTACATGTCATATCCAGGTAATGAGATTACAGTCACAACAATGCTGTTGCTCTATGCTACCCGACTAGTGACTCTCACTAATCATGAGATACCACAGATAAATGTGAATGATCATTAAAGTCCTTACTAAGACAAAATGACTTGCATTAGTTACATCAGCAATCTGTGGAGCCTGGAATGTGCCAGTGGAATAATCACAGGCTTTGACCATGTTTAATTCAAATTACTAAATACATTTAGCAATTTTGAAAAGCTATCACGAATGAATGAATTCAATTTTCCTTTACAAATGAAAATAATCGTTAAATTTGCTCATTCTATTTACTTATTCGGTCTTTAAATGATGAACTTACAAATGAATACTGAAAATGGAATCACAACATTTTAAAAAGCTTTTCAATTTGACTGATTTCATTCATTTTCTTTCAACATTTACAGTTTCCATTTAGTAATTGCACTAATTCAATGATGGGGCTCTTTAATTTAAAGATGCACAAGCAGTGCACCGCCTGAAAAATGAAATGAAGTCCGACCCATATGAGTTGAACGAGCTCTGTTTGGCTCGGACTCCAGCGGTGTGAGAAGATATTTGCTTTTCCATGAAAGAGATCATGCTTGTGCAAAGTGCTTTAAAGCACATGTTGTATTTAACGTCTGCCGTGCTTTGGTGCGACTCCACAGGCTGTGGATGCCGTCGGGGAGATCCTGTTGTCTCTCAGCTATCTGCCGACAGCAGAGCGCCTCACAGTTGTTGTGGCCAAGTGCAAGAACCTGCAGTGGACCAACAGCAAGAACACTGCAGGTCGGTCTGAGTTATATTCATAAAACTGTGTGAATTGGAGCTGCATGAGTGACTGTTACTCTTTTGTTTTGTAAATTATGTTTATTGTCAAAAGCACACAGTACACAGTTATACATTGCACATGTCATTTTCCATTTTCCCCACTCAAGCTCCTACCCCCAAATGTCAAAAAGCACATTACAGTATTAATAACTCAAGTATACACAAAAGTAAATATGGTGTAGGAGGGTATTACATACAAACAGAAACAAGTAATGAGTTTTAGAACTTGGAAATTATTGCTAATATTAATTAGTGATTGTTACTCTTGAACTATAAATCTCTCTGCTTTTGAATCTATCCACGTTTCACAATCCCTCATATGCCGTGATGGACGCAATGCTTTCTGACTCACTAACAACAGAATCAATGTCAACTCCCAGAAGACGCATTCATTCATATTCCAGACAGGCAGATGGGACTTCAATGACTTGTTCATCACAATAAATGTCCAGATAAGTGCCACACTAACATTGTGCCACTAAAGGTCACCCACTGAAACGCTGTCATTACCATCCACACGGCTAAGTATGTGTTCAGGACTCTGCCTGATTGCTCTTTATTGAGGAGTTTATTAAGTGCACCACTAACTGTGTGTCGGGGGTGTTCGTGTTTGTACATGTGCAGCTTTTGTTTTTTGAAAATGTAAACGCGGTGGTAATCTCATTCGCTCGTTGTCGTTATTCAGATCCATTTGTCAAAGTGTATCTCCTGCAAGACGGCAGGAAGATCAGCAAGAAGAAGACTTCCACCAAAAGGGACGACACGAATCCCATCTTCAACGAAGCCATGATCTTCTCCGTGCCGTCCCTCGTCCTGCAGGTGACGCTTTGGAGTCCGGAACGAGGAAACGATGAAATGACGCTTTGTTTATCCACTATATAGGAGTATAGGTCAAGGAAAAAGATTAGATCAAATGTGATGACAAAAACAGAATAATAAACCAGCGTTGCCAAGTGTAACTGGAACAGAAGCACTTAAATTATTACAGCAAAAATAACAACAGATGTGCAGGTAAGTACATGCAGCTAAGTTATAACCATCTTAATGGGGCACAGATGTGTACTAAAAGTCATGGCAATACATGAAATTGTTGTTCAGACACTGCACTCAAAACCACAAATGTAGACCTCATGGTGGCTCCAAAGGAAGTCAGAGGATCACCAAAGGGTTCGTCATCAGAGGACAATGAATGTCTGTGCAAAACTGCATGTCAATCCATCCAGTTGTTCAAATATTTTAGTCTTCAAGATCAAAGTGGTGGACCGATTTACAGACAGACATTGCTTTCTGTAAATCCCATATGTTTAGCCATGAATACTAATATAAACATACATATATATTGACATTAAAATCTTCCTGAATATAAAAGGGCCCGTTAAATACATGTATCAGTCTGTGCCTTTTTTTATTTCAAGTCAGACAGTAATAAAATTAATTCAGCATATAAGGTGGTGTTAAAATGCCCAAAACGATAATAATAAAAACAAAACTACAATCTTTATTACACATTTCCATTAAGCTGATTCCATTTGGATCGGGATGAGCATGCTGGCAGGTTGTGTAACCGTGTTGTGTTGTTTGCAGGAGCTCTCCCTGAGGGTGACGGTGGCAGAGGCCACAGACGACGGCCGGGGCGAGAACCTGGGTCATGTGATCATCGGCCCCGAGGCCAGCGGGATGGGGATCACCCACTGGAACCAGATGCTGGCCACTCTGAGGAAACCCGTGTCCATGTGGCACCCCCTCCGCAGGATCTAGCTCTCCTCTCCGTCCCCTGTCGTACAAACCCGACCCGTTTCAAGTAAAAACACTCGCTTATACTCACGGTCCCTTTCACCCTAACCCTTATTTGGTGCCTCTGCTGGTGAATAACATATGGGAGTAAACACCTTATCTTCATGTGGGAGGGAGGATCTGAAAAGCCGGTGTTTGACTCTGAACATGGTGTTTTTATTCACCCCTGGATCAATTATACGCTTCGATCCTGTGTTTAGTATTGGGCTCCGGTCTGGCTCTGTTGCATTATGGGTGAGGGTGATATTAAGGATGGAGCAGTGCATATCCCAAATTGCCCAAATTACACTCTCTATACGTACTTACTGTGTTGTGTCCCCTTGGCTGGAGAATCGGGCTGAATCACCATTCTCAACAAGAACCGCAGCAGAGGAGACATGAATATGTGGATGCTTTTTTCCCCCCTGCCCCCTCTCAAAATCTTTCAGTTTGGACTGTTATTAATCTCAATTAACAAAAGGAGCCCAGGCTAGGCAGGAGTGACCCCCTCTCTGCATGGTGCCTACTCTGGTTGTAGCCTGTTATAGCCGTCTAGAGAATGACCGACTGGACGGAGGGGTGGAAGCGCCTCTCTTTTAGGAAAACACTCATTTGTCTTTTCAAACCAGTCATCGATTGCGCCTACTTGATTGATTTCCTAGCGGTTTTAGAGCTGAGTTGAGTTAGCGCTATTGGATTTTGCTTGTGTAATTTGTTAACAGTGAGACTGACAAATAATAGAGGTTTTGGTATGTTCAGTATTTCTTGTGCTTTTGAAAAAAAGAAGAAAAAAAAATCCAGGTACTCTTATCCAGGTGAAATAATTGTAATTTGTAGCAGTTGTTACAGGGTGGCCAAATCAGATGTAATCAGCATATAAATATCATATTACATTGTTGTATTTTTATCATTATTAATGCAATACACATTGCATCAGCCTATTTAACAGTGTAAATAGTGTACTAGAACATTCTTCTCTTTGCCTTTTTCCCCCCTCTTAATTCTGAGTGTGAATCATGTTTTTCATAATATTACAACTTTACATCAGTCTCCAAGTTCATTTACACGACACTATATTTAACACCAATATCGCTGCGGGTCAATTAATTATTATCAAAACACCTCTGGGAATTTAACTTGTGATGTAAAGTATACTAACCCCTTTAAATGGGTTCACGGTTCATTTTGTCTTAGAGGAAACACCTTGATATTCTGATTTAAAGTTAAAGTCACCAGTCACTTGTCACTCCTTTTAGCTTTTGTCATTAAGATACCTGCAAACTTCTCGTGAGCAATGACGCTGTTCCTGGTTTAAACCAATAGGAGCAACTTTGCAGCGTGAATGGTAATTTTGCAAAACGTTATTATGATGAAAATGAAGATAATGTGACATGGGTCTCGCAGAAGTCAGAATATCAAGGTGGCTTTTTATCTGTCTGAGATATTCTCTACAACATTGTGCAATAGTGCTATTTTGTTGTATGTTGATTGTGAATTACCATGTGAAATACTGCTAAATCTAGAAGCATCATCAGCCGTGTGCACTGTTGTGATTTTTTGTTTCAATCAAGCAGAACATAGATTATATTTCTGGTCATGTTTTGATTGCATTCCTCACTTCACTTTGAAAACCAATCCAAAAATAACACACCTGTGGTCATACAATAGACAATATTTCCTACTGTGCCAAATAATGAAGCAATATTTTCATTTACAATCAGCATTTGCATTTGATTCAACAAAAAGCTGTAGCCTTCATTTGACCATGCATGAAGTTATTTAGCACTTGATGTGAATGTGCCTCAAGAATACAGTGTATTGTGTGAATGCTGTTTGAAATAAAAGCAATTCAACAGTAAAAGTCTGACTAAATGTTTATCTTGTTGGAAGGACCTGAAATAGTGGACACCGTGGCAGTAGAGAGATGTAGGTCTTTGTACTGTATATCTTGTGAAAAGAGGACTGTTAAAGTGAGCTATGGTGAAAACAGTAAGAATAAAACAGATAGATCTATGTTTGGGAATATGCAGCAGTAAAGCACCATGTGGGGGTGGGGGGGGAAGAAGAGTATTCGGATGTTACTACCAAATACTACCAAATATTGCAATCTCTGATTTTTTTTTTTTACCGTAGAACTTTATTTTAATGTTGCCAAAGTGTTTTAAAACACTATACAGTGATTCAGAGATAAAATATTTGAGTGCCCATTAAAGGGTTAAATGATGCTGTGCAAAAAATGTGTGTTTTCAAGAGCATGTAGTCTTGTAAAACAAAAGTGTTGACTGAATGGGAAGCCATGTTAAGTTATTTTAGTTAGTAGGGAGTTCTTTTTGCTCAAGAGTACCAGAAACATTTAATTACACGCTTTAATTTAAAAGGTACGGTGTGTAAGATGGTGGGATCTATATATGTGGTTGCAGATTGCAACCAACTGAATACCCCTCCGCCATCCATACCATAATAACACCACTTTGTGAGCAACCGGTTTTGCGCTCTGCAGCTCACATTTCACAAGTTTCACAAGCGTGCCGGAGAACTACGGTGGCCCTCGGGTAACGTGAAAAGCGCTAAACGTTTTGCTTTAGAGCCGGTGTTCGGTTTGTCCTTTCTGGGCTACTGTAGAAACATGGCGGTGCAACATGGTGGACCCCGTGGCGTTACCCTCCTTTTATGTTGCGGGTCAAATTGACCCGTTTCGAAGTTTGAAACTCTAGGAAAAATATTTTACTATAGTACTTTTTCTGTATCAAACTTCTTCTGCTTGCCGTAATTATTGTAATCAACTAACAGACTCTTTCTAACTTCCCCACCTGTGCAAGAAATATACAATTTTGACGGGAACCTTTTTTTCCCCCGAGGAAATCTCCGGCCACACGGTTGCTTAGTTAGGAGTCCTCCCAACATGACATTCTGCAGAAAAAGCAGAATATATAATACAAAACGCATAGATAAAACTCAGCAGCTTACTGGAGGACAACATGAGCAACAGAAACTAAAGGACGACAACCCTGCAGGCTCTGGAGCACATCCTCGATGACAACAGTGAAATATAGGAGTGTTTCTGATGATGAAGACCATCTTGAGGTCAACTCGCGCCTCAGTGAGTTCAAGAATCATGTGGTCTTCACACAACCAATCAGCAAAGACCACCATACGTCACAGAACCCGCCTTTGTGGCCAATCAGAAAGGAGGGGTGCGAGAGGGGGCGGAGCCACATCGAGCAAAGTCGAGGAAGAATTTTGTCAAACGTCTGGTAATTTCTACACCATATCGACCCCGGACTGCGTGTGGACCTGTCGAGATGGCCGACAACAGGGATAAAACGACCGATCAAATGAAGACGTGGAAGGCGAACAGGGCGCTGCAGGTGTGTGTCTGTCTGTGTGTGTGTGTGTGTGTGTATATATGGAGACACAGCCGTTTGATCAAATGTTGTTGTGCTGCTTGGTGAGAGGTCGTTCAGGGTGAACCAGGGGAAACGTTAGGAGCCAAGAGCCCGAAAGATAGCTCGTCATGCAAGCGAGCGATAAGTTACGTTATTTTAGTGCTGTTTGTGTCTGGGGGGGGAGTTTATAATCGTTGTTGTAGCAAAGGGCTAAAACTCACGTCACTTGCTAAACTAGCCTAATAACGTAAAGCAGCGTGAAGTGTTTTGCCACAAACCTCCTTTTTAGAGGAGGGCAATCCAGGCCAGATAAAGCTATTAAGCAACCAGGGCATTGTCCAGAGGCATGTTTGTGGCTGAACTTCACCCCTTTTGAGTTATATAACCAGAGCAAACTGCTCCTATCGCCTTAACTGGACCCTTGTTGTAGCCCACGTCCCTCCAACCACTTCATATTAGTCTGGATGTCGTTCTTGTCTCAGTATTATTATTTTACATTATGCTGTTTTTAGCAGCTGTGCAAGTTTCCAGTCTGCATGTTTTGAAAACACACACACACACACACACACACACACAACTGTGAGCAAAGTGCACCGCCTGACAATTATTTACAACTGTGAAAATAATAAAGCAGGCACAGTGTTGATTTGGTTTTATATTCTTAGTGCAATACTGTAAGCATCGGTGTCACACCAGTTGCAGGAATATGCATGCAGGTTTTTTGCTTCCATGCCCTTATTTTTTATGAACATTTCTAATTGATTTTGTTTATCCACTTGTGTCCTTTGCAAAATAATTGTCTTACTAAATATGAAGGGATTTCTCCATTTGTTTTCATTTTCAATCAGTCGATTTAAGAGCTTGGACGGTGGACAGAACTTCGATTGAGATACATGCACATTTTTAGCGCTTCGCAGTTGGCCTAAAATGCATATCTTGCACAAGTTAATGTGTGTGTCTGTTTTTTTTTCAAGCAAATACTTTTTTTTTTATCAACAGAGGCCCGACACACTGACCACAGGAGCCGGCCATCCCATTGGAGATAAGCTGAACCTGCAGACTGCAGGACTGAGGGGCCCTCTGCTTGTCCAAGATGTGGTCTTCACAGACGAGATGGCCCACTTTGATCGGGAACGAATCCCAGAGAGAGTGGTGCATGCCAAAGGGGGAGGTGAGTATTGCGTAAGTCTCTGCTGTGTCACCTGTGTGTTGGCTGTATCTGGTTGGTAATACAATACATGTTGTCTCCGAATTGTTACTAAATGCAAAATTATGTTTTGGCCTTTTTCCACCACCTCCTCTTTTAGTACATAGTGATTGTGCAAGTCACTAGGACTTAATATATTACACAGTTCGACTACTCGATACAGAGTCCCAGTTCTGGAATGCTAGTAGCAGAGTTTACTGAAAACGATACCTTAGTTTTGATACTCCTACCAAAACAATGTTTTTTTTCAATATCTTCCATTGAGAAATATAAAACCTTATTTCTAATGTAGCTAAATAAAATGTGTGTCAAGTTAAACTATGTATAAAAACACTGCAGCAGTACAATAACCTTGCCTCAAAATACAGTCTAAAATTGTCAAAATCTTTATTCAAATTTGGAACTATCTCACCATAGAAAATAGACTAAGAATCTGACCAGATTTGTGTCGCCAACTTTCGGTACGTGACAGTTGTTGATACTCGGTGCTATTAATACATTGCGGTCGGTATCCAAAAGGCATTCTGGTTTCATACCCAGCTGTAGTTGCTTGGCATATAAAACAGTTTCTGTGACATAATGCAATATTTGTGGTGTATACAGAGGAGTATATTTCTTGCATCATGTCACACCATATAAAATATATTTCACAGACTTGTAGCGGCTTTGTCTTTTTGGCAATTGCTGCACTTCTCTCTATAAAGGATGCTATTGTAACCAAGTTAACGTGGTGATGATGTATTGACGTTGAAATGCTTGATGTAGTATCTTTTATAATAAATGTATCAAAGTATGCCACACTAAGAAGTCTGCTAGGACAGTATTGTTTCTTCAGATATCATTATCCACAAACTCAAAGATCACAAAGTTCTGATAAGAAACCAGTATTCATCATGGAACTAATCAAATCACTATAATAAGCAAGCAAACATAACTGTTTATCAATAAACATACAGAATGTAGTTTTTCAATGTGCATTGCGACTTAACGCTCCCCTAATCTGAGTCAACTACAATTTTCTTTAATCTGGCGTATTTAAAATGATAAATTACATTTTTTTTTATTTCCTCCATGCAGGGGCATTTGGTTACTTCGAGGTGACTCATGACATCACTCGCTACTGCAAGGCTAAGGTGTTTGAACATGTCGGCAAGACTACTCCCATCGCTGTCCGCTTCTCCACTGTGGGTAAGAATAACCATGTCATGTGTTAAAAATAAGGATAGGATAAGCTTTAAAATAGTCGTTTCCTCCCCCCCCCCTGGATTTCATGTCCTCACACATGTTTTGTGCTGCTAATGTATGTATACATTGAATAAGCTTCTAGAAATATGACTGAATGAATTTTGTTTCAGCTGGAGAATCCGGATCAGCAGACACAGTGCGGGACCCCCGAGGCTTCGCAGTCAAGTTTTACTCTGAGGAGGGCAACTGGGACCTGACGGGCAACAACACCCCTATTTTCTTCATCAGGGACTCCATGCTGGTGAGTGAGTGAGTGTAAGATGGTCTATGAGCCATCATGTGCCATACCTTAAGGCTGTATCTGAAGAGTCAAACACCCAAGTAAATATAGGAACAACTGATTGTAGAACAAGTTTCAACAGTCTTGAAAAAGTTTAATGTATTCCCCAAAAAAAAAAAACGCCCACAAAATCCAACCTGTGTATCATCCTGAGGCACGAGAAATGATCAGATGCACCTTTTTATGAGTTTCTCCACATTTTTGTGTTCCCATGCAGTTCCCGTCCTTCATCCACTCCCAGAAGCGCAATCCCCAAACCCACATGAAGGACCCTGACATGGTGTGGGACTTCTGGAGCCTAAGGCCGGAGAGTCTGCATCAGGTAGCTGACGCTGATGTCGAGTGTACAGAGGAGTGTTTCAGAAAGGAAGAGTGATCACTTGACATGACTTTCTTTTATTCAAATATTCTCAAGTACTGTAGTGTTTCTTGTGTGTTTCGTTTACATCAACAGTAGTAGATATTGCAGGACTCGTCAATATCTTGCGTCTTCTGTCCCGATTCCCCCACGCAGGTGTCTTTCCTGTTCAGCGATCGAGGTTTGCCTGACGGGTTCCGTCACATGAACGGCTACGGCTCTCACACCTTCAAACTGGTCAATGCTGATGGCGAGTGCTTCTACTGCAAGTTCCACTTCAAGGTCTGTTTGAGCCCAGGCTTAACCCGGATTTAACTGAATTGATCCACCTCCTGAGATTTTGGCATTGCTAAGTTATAGTATGTCATATATCGTGTTTTAATTTTTATAGACGGATCAAGGAATAAAGAATCTGTCAGGAGAGGAGGCAGACCGCCTGGCATCCACCAACCCAGATTATGCCATTGGAGACCTGTTCAACGCCATTGCCAATGGCAACAGCCCATCCTGGACCTTCTTCATCCAGGTCATGACCTTCGAGGAGGCTGAGCACTGTCAGTGCAACCCCTTCGATGTTACCAAGGTACCACATGCAGGATACCTAAACTGTGTCTTCGTGAGAAACTGTTGACATTAAAACGGATGAGTTGGTTTGATTGACATCATTGTAAGCCGTTCTTAATAAAAACTAAACTAAAGAACAGTACTTGCGTACAACTTGTCTACATGTTAAATACTTTCCTGGATGTGTTGTTTTCAGCTAATTGTGTTTTTTTTTTTTTTTTTTTTTTTTTTTTTTTTTCATTCAGGTTTGGTCACACAAAGAATACCCTTTGATCCCTGTGGGAAAACTGGTGCTTAACAGGAACCCAGTCAACTACTTTGCAGAGGTGGAGCAGCTGGCCTTTGACCCCAGCAACATGCCACCGGGCATTGAGCCGAGCCCCGACAAGATGCTACAGGTAACACCAACACATTTTCTATGAAAATGCGTTCATACCATCAATGAGACTAAAATCCAGTGGCGGGCCGTGGATTTTCTACCTGCGTATTCAGTGGATCAGCTGTTTTGTACTACATATCCTGTCAGTATCCAATCACATACTAATGGTACCTGGACATGTAGAAAAGGGTTTCACTGTCCCTGGACTGAGTGTCTATGGTGTCCTGTTAAAGGCCATGTTCAGGCATCTGGTCATTCTCACTGGATAGTTTTATTCTCTTCCAGCAGACTGAATACTCTTTAATAAATTGCTCAAAATGTGCCAGGTGTTGATTCTTTCTTTTGACAGTTAAGAGACCTACAGTGTAACAATGCTATGTCTCACGTCTTTGTCTAGGGTCGTCTCTTCTCCTACCCAGACACACATCGACACCGGCTTGGGGCCAACTACCTGCAGATCCCCGTAAACTGCCCCTTCAGGACCCGTGTGACCAACTACCAGCGCGATGGTCCGATGTGCATGTTTGACAACCAAGGTAAGTCAGAGTCTGGCTTTGTGTGTTTGTTTCTGTGCATACGGCAACACGGACGCAGACAAATGCGTCACTGTTTGAGCAGGAGATGTGGCTCAACAGTTCATTCACATTTTTCCGTCGTGTATACGATCCTGTTTTGCATCTCTGTTCTGATACCCACATGTGAGTCTATGTGAGTCGCTATGCAAGTACAAGTGCACCCATTTACCATATAATGTCCATTTTACAGTTGTGCTTATTTCTGTCTCAAGATGCATTCATTTTTCCATTGTCTAAAGCGCTACCATTGTTCCTTGTAATCGCGTTTTTACATGACTAGAATGTTTTAGTTTTCCCTACTTAGATTTATGAAGACTACCCACCTCAGTCTTCTACACTGTATCAAACGGCTGAAATACCTGTACATATTTAGAACATACTTAATGGCATTACAGCATCCCATATTGAAAAACGATAGTGACTGGGCATCATGTCACTGTTGTATTCACTGATCAGATTTCCTCAATATAAGTAACACTTTTCTGTTGGTTTTCTCAGTTACTTTGGTATTATTATTTTTTATTCAACCCGTAACAGCGTTCTTTTCATAATTTCTGTTTGGCCTCTAGGTGGAGCTCCAAACTACTATCCCAACAGCTTCAGCGCCCCAGCGACCCAGCCTCAGTTTGTAGAGTCCAAGTTCCAGGTGTCTCCAGATGTGGCACGCTACAACAGTGCAGATGATGATAACGTCACACAGGTAAAGATAACCTCACACTTTTATGGGCATGTTTAGCTGTTGCCGAGCGATTTGTGCCCCCAAGAGTTAGACAAGTGTTTTTTGATACACTATATATTTATTTATTTATTTATTTCACACCCTTGCTAGGTGTACTTTGTTATGCCGGAATATTAAGGTCACCAGAGATGACACTTACTAAAACACAATATCTGAAACTAGGCCTCTCCTTGTCAAAAACACAAAATAATTTGCATCACTTTACAAAACTTTATAAACTCTTCTAAAAATGCTATTTGCACCAAATATTATGTGCTAAGTATACAACAATATTATCATGCTACAAACTATACATTTGTAGCTTGTAAGATTATGAATACAAATGCAATGGACGAACAATTATTCGTTTATTTTTGATTTACTGAATATGACATGAGCTGTATTGTACTGCAAGTATGTTTATAACAGAATGCAGTATATTGCAATTACAGTCCTAACACCTCTCTTGTGCACACCTGCAAACCTTTTATTATTTTAATTTGTATTGTGACCGTTATACACTTTTGTAATTCATGCGATAGTCATGAAGACTTTTGTTCATGTTGTTGTTCGAGGATTGACGAATATATTATTGCAGTTTCAATACATACTTTCAATATTATTTAAAAGCTGCACTAATGAATATTTTAAATGACGACTTGTATGTCCCTCATGGAGCCTAACTTACTGAGAACTATCACTCAACTCTGCATCTCCCCTCAGCTTTGCAGAGCCTCTTTACTCTTTCAACTCTTTTTTTCTTCAACTTTTTTTCTGGCCATCACCTCAACTGCTTTGATTTCCTCTTTCTGCTCTCATCCGAGCTTTTTTTAAACCACTTGCACACTTCCTGCTCGAACAACAACATGAACAAAACAGCAGACGGATGGTGATTATCTTCCAATGTTGTGGTTACAGGTTGCTCCACTGCCCCAAGAGGCCATTGAAATGAATTCAATGAATATCAACTGATAATCAATTACTTAATACACAACTAAAATACAATCAAAAGGAGACTAAATCTATTCTGCTACTACTTAGCGTATTGGCAGGGTTGAAACAGGGTCATAGCCTCATTGCCTCATGTTCTTTTTAAACTGCAAATTCAGCCATGAATCTCAAGTTGAGGTCATCAACTTTGACGAGGATGCCAACTTTTTCTGTGTTTTTATTGCAGGTTCGCACCTTCTACACGCAGGTCCTGAACGAAGAGGAGCGCCAGAGACTGTGCCAGAACATGGCCGGGGCCCTGAAGGGAGCGCAGCTCTTCATCCAAAAACGCATGGTGAGTCCAAATCACCTTTTGTAGGCCACATAGTCACATTACTGTCTTTCATGATGTTGTTGTTTTATATATTCATTTATTTATTTATTTATTTATGTATACATGTTTTATACTTGTATTTTTATTTTGACATGCTCATTGTACAATAGACAAATGCATATTTTAAAAGAATGATAGTTGGGTTTGGGCAAACAGTTGCCACATAGTCAAATGAAACTTCATGATAAAACCACAGGATGTTGTTGGTTTTTTTTGTACACCAGTGAACCTGTGTAGGCAACATGTGGTCATGTGGGTTAAGGTTTTCTTTTTTCAAAGTTTCAAAGAGCTTCAAAAACATTAAAACCGGAAAGGGCTTAAAATCAAACTTTAAAAGATTGAATAAAAGAGCATGTATACAAGTGTAGAGATAATCCTGATGTAAAAAATAAATGCATTGAAAGGCCGCAGTCAATAATAGGGGTTTTATGGCTGCTTTTAAAGGCTGAGTTGTCTTATTGTCTTGATGCATTTTTTTTTAAATTTATCTCACTCTCAAGTCCTCTGCAAAGAGCATTGCTCACTGTTCTAAGAGGTCTGTTTATAGTGTACAAGCAGGATAACACTTCATTTTGCTCAATAGGCCATTTAGGGATTTATTAGTTGTTGTTTTTTGTTGTGAAGTAAAATTTTAATTTAGTCTCTTTAGGGTTGGAGAAAGTTTTGTCTCATGCATCCAGTTGTTAATCGCCTCAATGCACTGAATACAAATTACAAAAATAATGCGCTCTTAATGCATATGCAATTTATTGGATTAGGCTGTGTTGTATTCGTCCACCGTAGTCTCATACAGAGTACTACCTGAGATGTTCAAATAACATTTACAGAGATTTTTTTTTTTACCAGCAACGCAAACCTCTGAGGCTTTGTACGGAAGTGGGTTTTTCAGTTTGCAAAAAAGAAGCTTTTGGAAATTGTGTGTTTTGAAACTACGAGAAATTGGATGTTGAGAAACTTTGGAAAGCCCCTGAAAACATGGCTTCAATTAATATGTATTTCTCGACAACATTAACAACTAAAAATGCAATCATTAGTTATTACTTCTAAGCTGAAGATGTCTGTCTCTATCTCTAGTTTAACACTCACTTAAAAAAACAGAGCTAATCTGCTTCGTCAGATCCCACACACACAATCCAAACAACTCTGATTGAAATGTTTCTAAATCCTGATTGGTGCAAAGAAATACGTGACTGCAACTTTTTCTTAAAGAACCTGGCCCACTTCAAAACCAGCGAGAAGACCTTAGATACAGACTTCTCATGAGTAGTAACAAAATGAACTGTAACGTTGGTAGATTCGAGTTAACTCATGAGAAAATGTGTTTTTAGGGCCCTTTTTAAACCTGATTGTCTGGTTCTTCATGCAGGTTGAGAACTTGAAGGCTGTCCATGCGGACTATGGAAACCGGGTTCAGACCCTTCTCAACAAGCACAACGCGGAGGCTAAAAAGGTAAATGCATTTCCTGTAAAGTCTAATCCAGAGTTTAGTGATAGTCCATCTGCCAGTTGTGGTCAGTCCATCCATCCTTTTGATAATGCGGTTGTCAAAACAGTTTCAGAACAAATGACTTTGCCTCAGCTGTACTTTGTGTACTTCTAAGCTGCAACTGTTGGCATGCTAACTCGCTTTTCTAAGGTTACTTGCTAAATAATTTATAAGCACGTCAGCATTGTTATTGTTTACATGTTGATCATATACAGTTTAAATCAGATTAGGTTTCATCATTGCATTCCAAAATTGAAGTGCATTCCAAATATGTTATTTGTACTATAAAGAAGTGTAATTTTCACAACTGAATCCTTGATTGCCACCACTGTGTATTTATTTATTTATTTATTTATTAATGGGGCCATGGATCAAATGGATCGGTGGTGCATCGGGGGAAATTCACCTATATTTGTAGATGTAGGACAGGGGTGGCCAACCAGTCAGAGACTAAGAGCCACATTTTTTACTGTGTTACTGCAAAGAGCCACATCATACCCCCCCCCCCCCCCCCCCCCCGTGAGCCAAATTAAAATGTCTCTGTTACTACGACATAAATCCATTTAATTTAGGCCAACATTACTCTATCAAAGATCAAACTTAAAACAGATGAAAATAACAAAGTCAAAGATTAAACACACGTTATTATATTAACTTTGTTCAAAGCTTTTTTGTCACAGTTGAGAAGGACATAACTCTAAGAACATGCATGTGGTCTGGGGCAGTGGTTTAACTGATCTGGCTGCAGGACTCACCATCACCCCTGAATGACAAGCCGCGACCAAAGCGAGGAACATTTTCAACTTCTCAATTTGATTTAATGAAAATATGGCACCTAGGTTTGAACCTGAGATAGTGTCACAGTATGCCAAACAGAAATATTCCCTTTCACACTCAATTAAAAACCCAAAAGTGCTTCTTAAGGATACAAGGTAATACAACACACATAATAATGTTATAACTTCAGCCTTTTTGAACATAACAAAAAAAAGGTTGGGAATGAAGCAAACTATCACAAATAGTCCGATGTGTAAACTCACGCAAGTAAAGTGTGTTGTGAACGCAGCATTGAGGAGTGTGTGAATATAATAATTGAATAAATTGCACTCTGCCGCATTAAAAAATCCCTTCAAAATAAAAGCACAGGATTTTTTTTTTGCCCATGTAAAATGACCGTCCTGACGGACTGAAAACGTGTCCGCGAAAGACTGTAAACGTGTCCGCGAATGACTGAAAACGGGTCCGCAAATGACTGAAAACGGGTCCGCGATTGCATGGCTTTCAAGCCGTCGCGCCTTGATTTCGACACCAGTGGTCTAAAGTATTTGCAAAATCAATAAAAAGATTAAAAAAAAAAAAAAACACAAACTTCGATATGAACGCAAGAGCCGCATGAAACCAGGCAAAGAGCCGCATGCGGCTCGGGAGCCGCGGGTTGGCCAGGCCTGATGTAGGATAATATTTCGCCTTTTAAAAAAACAAAAGTATTATTATTTATTTCGTAATGCCACCAGTTCATTGTTAACTATGCTGTACATATTCTGCACCTGGCAAAAAAAGAAGAAGACTTAACCAATTTGTTCTCTCTCTTCCTTCTACTTTGTCTTTCTCAGAACACAGATGTGCATGTTTACAGCCGTCGAGGAGCCTCAGCCGCCACCTCCAAGATGTGAGGACTTCAATTTCCGCCGTGGGGGCGCGGCTTCCAGTTATCTCTTAGCAAATGCACTTTCCTGATAACCAACTGCTACTCACAGCGACAAGACTGGAATTAACTTTCAAACTCGCGTCGGCGATGAGACTGAAATATTAACTTTGTTGCGTCAGGGGTTAGTTCAATCAATCCAAACAATTTACGGATGCTGGCGATACTACAGGTTTATTTTTTTTTTCAATTTCAAATATCATGGCGTCTACGTTTTCTAGTGCTCGACTTTTAACACAAAGACCAATTATTTTTCATCTCATTTACATTTTTGTTTGGTTGCATTAAATCAATTAACCCCAACTTTCTGTTTAAGTGATAATTGTTTCCAATTATTAAACTCAGGTTTTGTGTTTACTACTATGTTATGAAGATCCAACTCTTTTCTTTAGCTTGATTTTTAAAGAAAACAAATCCAGCTCTTGGTTCAAATTTGTCACATGCCTTGATTCGTTATGCAGGATTGGCTCATAGCTTTTTTTTCCACTATGAACAATGATCAGTTTTGGCTATTTTTCAGGACATAATTCTGAAAAGGTCGTTTTATTTGAATGAGTAGAAATGACAATGGGAAACCCTTGTCTATTAGTTGGTTCCTTGTGGGCATCTAGTGAGATATGCAAGGTTCAAGATGAGGATTTATTTCCATTACAGCTAAAACAATAGTGCCTTTTTTGTGTTCAAACTACCAAATACAGATCATTTTGACCTTAAACGAGAAGAATTGGTTATGATTTGCTTCCAGTTTGATGTCTTAGTTTTCAACATGTATTCATACTGTGTCAATCGTAAATACAGTTTAAAGATGTAAACTGAAAGTAAATCTACATTGACTAATAATGATCTGAATGGTAAAATGCCTAAAATAATCTCCTCTGATTACATATTACAAAGTTTGTCGAGGAGCATAATCATTTCAGACTCACAGATTCAGTTTAAATCGATCATGTTGGTCACTCTCAGGCTGCAAAGATCCACACCAGGGTGCAAACAATCAAAGGTATCACAGTCCAATATTAACTGTTCATGTAACATGCTTTGTTGTTTATCTCAAGTGATCATCTGAATGTAACAGCTTTTTAAAATTCATGTTCAAGTGAACCTTTTTCAGATAAGATGTGTGTTTAGAGTCTGTATTAATTAACTTGTAATTAAAGCGTATCAGCAGCTTTCATTTGTCTCCATTTCTTTTGTTCCCGCTGTCTTAGCTTAGAACTGGATATGTGATTGAGTGAAAACATTCATTTTAATGTGCAGTTTGATCAAATGGCAGCAAAACGGATTAAAGCTGACATTAGTGGGTTTCCTGCTGAGACTGTAGAGCTTTATCTGTTTGGTGCTTCACCCAG
The DNA here is from genome assembly GCF_910589615.1 of Taurulus bubalis. Lineage (NCBI taxonomy): Eukaryota > Metazoa > Chordata > Actinopteri > Perciformes > Cottidae > Taurulus > Taurulus bubalis. Next base: position 22,207,697 of record NC_136597.1, on the reverse strand, counting down.
TAGAGCAGTGGTTTACCATACTGGTCGATACATCAATTACCTGGTACGCAAATAAGTATCAGCTGCTGGATTAATTTTGGTTTATCTCTGTTTTAGGCTCCTTTGATGGTTAAACAACGAATCAAAATTGTGATTGTATACATTCTTACATTCTGTTCCATTATTAGATTCACTGTGTCACTATTTGAATAATAGTTTTATTAAAATCATAACTAGTACAGTATCATAGCACAGTGTGTCATACAGAATGCAAGAACCAAAATAAATTAAAAAGTCATAGTATTATTGTATGTCATGAAGAAAGTAATTCGGTAGTATGTCATAACATTATTAAAATGCATAGTATAGTATTTCCTAAAATGCATAGGATTGTTTTATCTAGCAGATTATTATGTCAGTTGTGGGGCATATTAAAAAGATTGTTTAATGGACAAAATTTACTGTATTTTTTATTTAATCTGCAAACTCTTGAGGGATTTATTTTTAAGACAGCCAAAAGACGTGAGTTGTATCCTCCTTGCCACAGCCAACCCATGTGTGGTGCGTTTGCTATTTCCTCATTGGATTTTTGGGAATAAAAAAAAGGAAGAGAAAATGAATACTTACAGTTGGTGGTTGAGTTCTTGTGCAACTTCCGGGTGATTTTAGTTCTCGCACACCTTCCTGCAACCCGCACTTCAAACTGCATTTGAGCTTGCAGCTATGAATCCTCCAGGTTACCCGACTGAGAATGTTCAAATGCAGGGGAGGAATGATGGGTACCCGGGACCGGCCGGAGGACCCACGGTGTCGACGGTTCAGTACACCACTGTGAACGTCACCTCGGAGGCCCCCAAGGACTTCGTCGTCTGGTCAATCTGCTCCTTCATCCACTTGAATCCCTGCTGCCTCGGACTGGCGGCTCTCATCTTCTCCATCAAGGTGACTTTCATTCGTGGGGAATCGGGTTGTTCGAGGACAAGGAATGTTCATCTCTAAAATGTTAGATATCAGTAAGCTTGAAAAAGAAAGTTTCAATATTGAAGAAAAAAATGTGAAAAAAATGAGATAAAAGAACGAAGACAACTTGAATTGTGTTACAAACTTTGCTGAACATTCTTAAACATGAAGAATCAAATATAGAAGAATTCGGCAAGAAAAACTATATTTGGGAAACGCTTGAAAGCAATCTCCAGAGTAAATATACAGCGAACATTAAGGAGCTTAGGGTCAGTGTCGAGCATAACTATGAATCTTTTTTTTAAATCAATGTACTTTGGTCCTTCCAGGCCAGAGACCGGAAGGTGGCCGGAGATATGGCCGGCGCCCGACACTACGGCTCCACTGCCCGCTGCCTCAACATCTGTGCCATGGTCCTGGTGGCCATCATGATCCTTATTGTCCTCACTTCAGTCATCGTCATCGTTAAACAAGCGAATGCAGTGATCCAAGGTGCCATTAATGAACAGAAGTATGGAAATAATTTTGGAAATCATTTCGAAGGCTAAATTTCCAATAGTGTGAGAGTTGCCTGCTGCTGTGGCTCAGTGATGCTCGTGGTTCTTACGGCACAATTTATAACCTTTCATACCTTTTTTTTATATTTGTGTTACAAAAGTCTTAAACTCAGCCATGTTTCTTTTCCTGAACACACACGAACACATTTATGCCCAGACTATGTTGTTAGATTCTGATTTCCTTTCGGCAAGACATTTGCCTCAGCAATGGTTCTAAAAAAAGATAACTTTTTCATCTGTCAATAAAGATGTTTTATAATGAAATGTGGTTGTGAGATTTTCTAAGTAAATAAACAGATGTTGTTTATTATGGTGTTTTGACATGTTCACTGGTGCTGATTTTAAGCCAAAGAACTCCACTCTAAGAGGAAACAACGGGACTAGGTGTACTATTTCCTCATTCTAGCTCTAAACAGATATTTATTAACAAAGCTTGACCCAGTGTCACAGCCGCCCAGACAACAGAACATAGTGTGTCCTAAATGCAGAAGAAATTCTGATGAGCTGATCATAATGCTGCGTGTTCAACAAGAGCACCATCGAGCCGACCGCCCCCAACAAACAGTCCACATGCATGCCAAAATACAACAATAGGATTTCAAGATGTGGGTACTGTAGTACGACGACCTTGAAGTCAATATCAGGAAAACGTTGCAAATATTTTTCCGTCACATTCATGACACCTCACACGCTGCGTTTCTGGTGAATGTTAAGACACCTGAAGTTTGTTCACGAGAAAACCCCACAGGAAAAACTTCACCAAAGTGGTCAAGGCAGTGGAATGTATTTGTAATGCCAAATAAACATGGTGTGTGTGTGTGTGTGTGTGTGTGTGTGTGTGTGTGTGTGTGTGTGTGTGTGTGTGTGTGTGTGTGTGTGTGTGTGTGTGTGTGTGTTGATGGGAAATGCAGAAAGGTGGACCACAATCATCTCTGCAGTCTAACAGCACCGCTGGTTAAACACGATCACTCCCTCTATAGTGAGTTCCTGTCTGTTTATTACTATTAGGTACAAGAAGAAATTGTATATAAATATAATTCAGTTGCAACAGAATCTGTATATATTGCAATATACACATCCTATTTTCTGAGGTGTTGCCACTAACTGGAAACTGCTGGTGATACACGATGTGTAATAAGTGACCATTCTGACTTGCCAAAGACTGAGTGTTGAAATGATCGCTTTTGATTTGACTTTGTTTGGTTGTAGACGATGATAAAACTATTTTCCTGATGCAGGCAAAAGAAAAGGCAAATTCTTAACTACATTTTAAATACTGCCGATTTCAAAACTTAAAGAGTCCCTGACAAGCGTTTCTGTCCTCTGGTGGGCTGTTGCAGTCTGCCAATCAGAGCCCAGTTTTATGAGGACTCAAGTCTTCAAATTCAACGTCATAATTTAGTGTTTTCTCTTTATATTATTAATTTTCATTTGTGACAAGATTTCAAGGGGAAAAGTGATCTTTCAGAGGCTGTGCAAACCCGAGGTAATGTGTATGAGTACCAGGTCTTCAGATCTGTCTCTGCTTGTGCCCCGAGGAGGCCCGGTCTGCCCTCAGATCCCTGGCTGCAGTCCAGACCTGCTCCTGCGGTCGGGTTCCACCCTGAGGCTGAGGCCGAGGAGCCTTGAGGCCACACATCCTTCACCAAGGCATGCCTTGCAGTGGGAGCCATGGACCCTGTGTCCGCCCCATTGGCCAAAGCCACCCGATAACATCACTGAGTAATAACAGCTTTAGTACAAAATGTCTATAGTCTATTTTAGTAAATAGTTAGACCATTGATTATGGATCCAGTGATTAGTTTTTTTGTTGTAATTTTGCTTTTTAAAACGTTTTCTCTGGATTCCAAGATAGATACGTGTTCACTAGTTACTAATGCCTTTTATGTTCAGTCGAACAAGAAATTCATACATCTCATGTTATTTTATTCATTTTTGGCCATGCATTTGGTACATTCAAATACATATTTCAAAACGTTTGAGTCTGGTGTTTTGAGATAAGGTGGTGCGTTTAACTGTTATATTGGTATTGCAGAATGCACCTCATTCTCTTAACTGCAATTCATGAATATAATAATACATTCATAGTTTGTATTTATAGAGGAATGTTAATTTGCACTTAATTCATTAATTCATCTGACAGTTAAATTACGTAAAATCCTCTCTCTCTCTCTTGCGCGCGCTCTCTCTCTCGCGCGCGCTCTCTCTCTCTCTGTTTCTCTCTCTCTCTGTTTCTCTCTCTCTCTCTCTCTGTAGCGGCTTCATATGCGTATGACGTTCACCTCCTTCAGTGTAAAAACTAGCATTGTGATTCCTGAGCCCCACGTCACTTCTGATTTGTCTTTCTATGTGAAAATAAAAATGGCTCACAAAATCTACATTCGTGCACAAACGACTCATATATGGATAAAAAGCAAAGAACCCATCGAGAGAAAAAACGTGACGTCATCACCTACAAAACCCCTATGTTCCAATGTAAAGCTCATAGAGCAGAGTGGCGCAGCGGAAGCGTGCTGGGCCCATAACCCAGAGGTCGATGGATCGAAACCATCCTCTGCTAATTTTTTTTTTCTCCACATATTTCTTGCTTTCTTTCGAATTGCTAACATATGCATAGATGCATTACTTGATTGATTAAGTCAACTCAATGAGGAACACGTATGTCTCAATGCGGACTCAACATTGACTGTGGGTACTAAATGTGTATCTCTGCACTAACCTCATTAATCACTCTTTGACTAACAAGTTGGACAAACTGCTGCATCTTCACAACGAACACAAGACTGAGGAACGGCCTCAACAACGTTGCCTTAGCGAGAACTATGACTCACTAATTTCTTAAGCATATTCACGTGACTGGCAGTATACAAAATTGACGCCATTAACACAGTTATGTTTAGCCAGCTGCTTTAGACCATATTTGGCATGAATCACAGTATAAGAGCAATACACTTTGCCGGGTTGTGCCATTCAAAACCCCCCGCTATAATATCTGATGTTTCGCACTTCCACACACCGTGGCGTGAACACAGCGTGATTTTGCAATGGCGGCCGCTCCACCCAGACCGCATGCTGGCACCAGCACACAGGTAAGACATTTTTTTTTGTATAAATACTAGAAACATTATAATGATGACTGTGTCATAGGGACATGTTACAAAGCATTAACTATATTTATTGAAGTGGGGACTTTGCCAAAGCGGGAAATCAAGGACAGGGCTAGCATTAACTAGCTTAATGCTATTAGCAAGTGTTCAGGGATTTTTCCTGAGCAGCTTAAGTCCTTCCTGAGAGTGAAGGTATTTGAGATGTTGCATGTAATAATAATTGTCAAGAGACTCAATAATACATTTCACAAGAAATCCTATCCTGTTTTTAGAACAATAGATTTTGATGTGTCTTCACATGTCTCAATCATTTTCCATGTATCACTAACATGACCCACTGTATGTACATTATTTTCTCTAACCAGAGAGTACAATGTGTCCGTGGATCCCTTTTCCATGACCAGTGCAGGGGACTGATGAACTCTGAACATTGGCTACACCTGGATAGTCATGTCCCAGGTGAGAAGGGCTGTCAAAAATACACCTGTCTGTCTGTCTGAATTGCTGGTGCAATTTCCCTGAAGCATTTTTACTTCCCCGACCAGATGGACTCCTTCGTCACAATGAACGTGTGCGCTGTCATTATCGGGGCCCAGCTCTCAGACGACTGGCCCAGATGATGATCCCAGAGCCTATTACATGTCTTTATTTTAATCAAATGTTCATTTGTTTGTCTTTTATAGCAGTTGTTTTTAATTTTATTATGTATTTATTGTCCGTGTGTTTACATCGAGCAGGAGCAGAAGAACCCCTTGTCCGAGGGGAACAGATGATTAAAATTAAAGTGTCTGAAATTGTGGTTGGAGACATTGTGTTAGTTATATTGTTCATTTGTTTGTCCTTTAGGTGGCAGTTTTCATTTTAATATAATTTATTGATTTGTGTTGTGTATATAGATAATTATATTGTCCATTTGTTTTTCTTTTAGATGGCAGATTTCTGTTGTAAATAGTTAGTTATGTTGTTCATTTGTTTGTCTTTTTGATAGTTATTTTATTAGAATGTATTTATTTGTGTCGTAAATAGTTAGTTATATTGTTTATTTGTTTGTCATCTCCTCACTTTGGCCTTTTTGTGTTGCTAGGTGGCAGGGGCCCTGATGAGCCTCTACACTGAGAAAGGTGTCCCGTGCCCTTCTGACTTGGGCATCGGATTTATTCATGAAAAACCACGAGCAAATGTTCTAGTTAGTTATATTATTTGTTTGTTTGTCTTTTTAATAGTTGTTTTAATTTTATTGATTTGTGTTGTAAATAGTTAGTTATATTGTTCATTTGTACCAGCATTGGTATCACTCACGCTGACATAAAAATGAATAATGTTATGCTCGTCAATCAAGAGTTACATCCGTGGAAAATAAAGCTCATTGACTTTGGTGGGGCCCATGGTATTTTATTAGAATTGATTGATTTGTGTTGTAAATAGTTAGTTATATTGTTCATTTGTTTGTCTTTTTGATAGTAGTTGTTTTTTATTTTTATTAGAATGTATTGATGTGTGTTGTAAATAGTGTTTAATAAATGATAAGGCAACATTGGCTGACGTGTTTGGGTATTTTTACACAATGGTAAAAAATACCACTCCGCCAAACCCTGTAGTTGTTCAAGGGAAGTTCTGCACCTGTTTAGGGGAGTCCCGTAGAGAGCACAACAAACAAGACCAACTGGACTGTCTGTCCACCAACCACCGCTGGCCCTGGCAGTTCTTCAACGTGAATTGGATCCGGAAAGCGCACCACCGCTGGTGCAAAGAGCATATATTGTTCATTTGTTTGTCTTTTTAATAGAATTTATTGATTTGTGTTGTAAATGTTTTTTAATAAATGGTAAGGCGAGGTTGACCGTCTGTGACGTGTCTTGATGTTCTGGTGAAGTGAACCTCACTGATTTTACACAAGAGCGTCATTAATCATGGGCTCAGTCTGTGAAAACAAGTTGTGTCACACACATAACAAGGCCAGGGCCCTATTTCTCGTACCTGGCTCAACAAAGTCGAGCAAATGTCCTATTTTCCAGCTTAAATTAGCAAGATGATTGACGTCAGGCTAACTTGGTTTCTCCACGGCTGATCCGTGCAGAAATGGTCTCATTAATTCTAATCAGAAGTCACTCATCTGGATAAATGCGCGTGCCCGCTACTCTTCTGAAGGGATTATAATCGAGCACTGACACCACGATGTTCTAGCAGTACAATGGCAAATTAACTCAGAGGAACCTCTTTTTTTCTCTCCGCTGACAAGCAGGAGATGATCATGAACAATAGCTTAATCATTCACAGCAAATATTCAGCGAATATTCGCAACGCGTTTGCAACGTTGTTGGTGTGAACGCAGCTTAACACAACCCCCGCTGCGAGACATAAGCATCGCAAATATATCAGACAAGTTAAATGCGTCAGTGTTGGGAAAATGTATCGGCAAATTTTAAGTGCTTCATCACCCAAATCAATCAGATTATATTTATTTAAATGTGCCTGCTGGCAGTATAGTATACGGATAAATATATATGTGGTGGCGGGGGCGGGGTTATGCTCAGGTGCAGAGGGAGAGAGGGGGGGAGTGATTCAGAGAACAGGTGCCGGGATGAGGGATAATCAGGCTCAGCTGGGGGCAATTGGTGTCTGTGTCTCTCCCTGTTTAAAAACCAGCAGTAGCGAAGGAGGAGGGGGTTGCCTTGTGTGCCGCCCAGAACTCACGGGGTAACGCAGAGTCGTTACAGTGGCGCCCAACGTGGGGCAACATGGATAACCGAGAGCAACAGCCGGATGCGCCAACTCAGCCGATCGTGGCGCTGGGGCAGATGTTGGCGGGGATCGCGGCCATGCAGCAGGAGCAGGCGGAGACGAACTGGCGGTTCCTGGGGGCTCTTCAGGAAACGGCTAAGAGGCAGACCTTCGCCCTGGAGCAGATCGCCGCCCGGGCAGCGGTAGCTGCGCTGACGCCGGCCCCCTTTCGGGGGTCCTCTCCTCTGGCAGAGGTGGCCCTGCACAGAACGACGGCAGAGGACGACGCGCAGTCGTTTCTGGATTCATTCAAGGCAACTGCGGGGGCGTGTGGCTGGCCGGCGGACGGCTCTTGCCTCTTCTGGCCGGAGAGGCACAGACTGCGGCTCTGGGGCTGTCACCGGCAACTAGGCAGGTTTACGCGAACGTGCGTAAAGCCGTAATCGACCGGCTGGGCCTGTCTCCGGAGGACCACCGGCGGAGGTTCCGAGAGGCCAGGCTGGGAGCGGAGGACCGGCCATTTGTTTTTGCTCAGCGGCTGAGGGACGCCGCCACCAGATGGCTGCAACCCGGGGCAGCAGGAGGGGCGCAGGCAGTGGTGGAGAAGGTGGTCCTGGAACAGTTTGTGGGCGGGCTGCCGACCCGAACGGCGGCATGGGTCCGCTGCCATGGCCCTCCAGTACTGGAGACCGCCATCACCTTGGCGGAGGACCACCTGGCTGTTCATCCCCCCGGATTAGGGGACAGCAGCCGCACGCCGGCTGCAGCCCGGCCGGCACCCGGCCGACGCAGGAGGCTACCCCCGCCGCTCTTGGCGCGGCCCACTTCGGCTCTGTGGCTAGCCCCCCATTCCCGGGTCCCCGATACCACGACCAGCACCGGCACCCTTCTCGACCCACAGAGGGGTCCTCAGACATCAGGGCAGGAGTGTTGGAGGTGTGGGCAACCCGGACACTTCCGGAGGGAGTGTCCATTGATGGAGGTAGGTCAGGTGATTCGGGTTGCCGGCCCTCCAACACCCTCCCCCGGTCCGGGAGCGACGTACCGCGTTCCGGTAAGATTCCAGGGGGGTACACATCAGGCAATGGTGGATTCTGGCTGTACGCAGTCTATGATCCATCAGAGCCTGGATCGACCCGGGGCATTGGTGGAGGCATTGTGGGTGGTGAAGATTAGGTGTGTGCATGGGGACGTTCACGAGTATCCCATAGTATCAGTCGAGATCAGACACGGGGGGAAAAAGCATAGTATAAAGGTTGCGGTTAGCTCCCGCCTCACGCACCCTCTAATCTTGGGAACCGATTGGCCGGGGTTTAACAAGTTAATGTGGCAGGCAGCGGGGGTGCAGTCACGGCAGACAGGGTCATGCGATATGTGTGCGTTGCTCAGTGGTGACGCGAGTTCGTTCGACACTGCAGACGGGGAGGAGGAACCGGCGGAGCCTCCCGTGGAGTCTCCACCGGTTCCCGAGTTCCGCTCCATGGAAGATTCCCACTCGAGCAGTCTCGTGATGATACTCTGCGCTCGGCCTGGAACCAAGTGATGCGAGTTGATGGTAAGCTGGTGCGCCCTGACGCAGCGCAGTCATATCCACACTTTTCATTGATTAGGGACAGGCTGTACAGAGTGAGTCGTGACACTCAGACCGGGCAAGAAAACACCCAGTTGCTGGTGCCGAAAAGCCGCCGGGAAATGATTTTCCAGGCGGCTCATTATAACCCGATGGCTGGTCACATGGGATACGAAAAGACACTAGACCGGATAATGACCCAATTTTATTGGCCGGGCATCCGGGCGGATGTGCGCCGTTGGTGCGCGTCCTGCCCGGAATGTCAACTGGTAAATCAACCGGCCATTCCGAGGGCGCCTTTGCGTCCTCTGCCATTAATGGAGGTGCCGTTCGAGCAAATAGCCATGGACCTCATCGGGCCATTTCACCGGAGCGCACGCGGGTATCGCTTTGTGTTAGTCCTGGTGGATTAACACGATATCCGGAGGCAGTGCCGTTGCGCAACATTTCTGCAAAAAGTGTCGCGCAGGCTCTGTTTCAGGTGATCTCCTGAGTCGGAATCCCGAAAGAGATTCTGACTGACCAGGTCACCTCGTTCATGTCACGTACACTGAGAGAACTTTACGGGTTGCTGGGCGTTAAATCTATTCGGACCAGTGTTTATTACCCACAGACCAACGGTCTGGTGGAGCGTCTGAATAAGACTTTGAAGTCCATGATCCGTACATTTATTAATGACGATGAACGTAATTGGGATAAATGGCTTGATTCTCTGTTGTTTGCAGTGCGAGAGGTTCCTCAGGCCTCCACGGGATTTTCTCCCTTTGAACTGCTGTCCGGCAGGACTCCACGGGGGGTGCTCGACCTGATTAAGGAAAACAGGGAGGAAGGTCCGAGCACCAGTAAGAATGAAATTCAATACGTCCTGGACCTGCGAGCAAAACTCCACACACTGTGTTAGATGTCATGTGAGAATTTGCTCCAGGCCCAGGAGCATCCAAAACGGCTGTACGACAGAGGGCTGAGACAATTCACACCGGGAGAAAATGTACTTGTATTGCTTCCTACGTCCAGCTCTAAACTCCTCGCCAAGTGGCAAGGTCCCATTGTGGTCACACGGCGAGTGGGGGAGGTTGACTATGAGGTGGTGCGTTCTGAAAGGGGCGGAGCTACACAGATCTACCACCTCAACCTCCTGAAAGCATGGAGAGAGGCGGAGTCTGTTTCTCTGGTGTCTGCGGTTTCTGAGAGAGAGTAGCTGGGGCCTGAGGTCCCAAAATCCACCAATCCGGCCTCGCTCCTTTGTGAAGACCATCTCTCCGGGACCCAGAGAACAGACATTGCCCAGTTCAGGATCAGCTTGCTGACGTGTTCTCTCTCCTGCCAGGATGCACAAACCTCATCACGCACCAGATTGAGACTCCTCCGGGCGTGACGGTGCGGTTACGACCCTACAGGTTACCTGAACACAAACGGAAAGTGGTTCAGAGGGAATTGGCTGCCATGCTGGAGATGGGGGTAATAGAAGAGTCCAACAGTGCCTGGTCTAGCCCCATTGTTCTTGTTGTCAAGAAGGATGGGTCTATACAGTTCTGCGTGGACTATCGCAGGATGAATGATGTGTCACGTTTTGATGCGTACCCAATGCCCCGGGTCGACGAGCTCCTGGACCGACTGGGCACTGCGCATTTCTTCACGACACTGGATTTGACCAAGGGCTACTGGCAGATTCCTCTGTCGCCAGAGTCCAAGGAAAAGACGGCCTTCTCCACTCCGTTTGGTTTGTACCAATTCACCACGCTTCCCTTCGGGTTGTTCGGTGCCCCAGCCACCTTTCAACGCCTCATGGACCGGGTGCTGCGTCCGCACGCTGCATATGCTGCCACCTACTTTGATGATGTGATCATCCACAGCACCACCTGGGCGGAGCATGTACAGCGGGTGGGCGCAGTGCTGGAGTCCCTGAGGCAGGCTGGGCTCACCCGGGGGAATGTGCAGTTGGACAGAGGGAGGTACGGTATCTGGGGTACCACTTCGGCAGCGGGCATGTGCGCCCTCAGGTGGACAAGACCGCTGCGATCGCGGCCTGCCCGCGGCCCAAGACTAAAAAAGAGGTGAGGCAGTTTCTGGGGCTGGCGGGTTATTACAGGCGCTTCATCCCGAGCTTTGCAGACCTGACCAGCCCCTTGACTGACCTCACCGGGAAAGGTGCCTCAGATGTATGCAGAGTCGTTACAATATACTTATGAGGATATATGTACTATATATGTGTATATACATGAATGTGTAGATTACCATATAGGAGTTTGAATATGTGTATGGGTGGATCAGTATGTAGGTATTATTCATATCAGAAGTTCAATCAATTGAAGCAGTGAAAAGAAATTATGTGTGATTCTCTGTATTCTCATCATGAGTCCACCTTAATCATCCATCCATCCATCCATTATCAGTCGCTTATCCGGGGTCGGGTCGCGGTGGCAGCAGGTTCAGCAGGCCGACCCAGCCTTCCCTCTCACCCGCAACACTTTCCAGCTCATTCTGGGGGATCCCGAGGTGTTCCAAGGCCAGTCGGGAGATATAATCCCTCCAGCGTGTCCTTAGTCTTTTCCAGGGCCTCCTACCAGTTGGACGTGCCTGGAAAACCTCTAATAGGAGGTGTCCAGGAGGCATCCTGACTAGATGCCCGAACCATCCTTACCCCCCCTCTAAGGCTGAGCCCGGCCACCCTACGGAGGAAGCTCATTTCGGCCGCTTGTATCCGAGACCTCGTTCTTTCGGTTACGACCCAGAGTTCGTGGCCATAGGTGAGGGTTGGAACGTAGACCGACCAGTAAATGGAGAGCTTTCCCTTCCACGCCAGCTCCCTCTTCACCAAGACGGACCGGTACAGCACCTGTTTTACAGCTGCAGCCGCACTGATCCGCCTGTCGATCTCCCGCTCCACCTTACCCTCACTCGTGAACAAGACCCCGAGATACTTGAACTCCTTCGCTTGGGTTAGACAGTTTGTCCCCACCTGGAGGGAGCAATCCACCGGTTTCCGGCAGAGCACCATGGCCTCAGATTTGGAGGTGCTAACTCTCATCCCTGCCGCTTCACACTCGGCTGCAAAACGCCCCAGTGAATGCTGGAGGTCACGGTCCGAGGAGGCAAACAGGACCACATCATCCGCGAACAGCAGAGAGGCGATCCCGAGATTCCCGAACCGGATCTTCTCCGCCCCCTGGAAGATACGAACACAGCTCCTACTGCAGGCGTACAGAGACCGGATGGCCCGTGCCAACGGGTTTGGCACCCCATACTCCCGGTCGAAGGCTTTCTCCAAGTCTACAAAGCACATGTAGACTGGTTGGGCAAACTCCCAACCAGATCTCAAAGGACTCTCGCCCTATGAAACTAATATAACTAATATTGCCCCATCATCAATGAGGAAGGGATGGAGGACAGAAAACGACTTAAGTATAAATAAATAAATGCATGAATAAATACAGGAATAAATAGATATAAGTTGATACCTATTCAGGACATCATAAAATACATCTATTTCTACATTTCTGTATTTCTTCATTTATTTATGTCTGTATTTATGTGTCCACACGTATTTCTTCATTTATTTAAGCCTGTATTTCTGTGTCCATATATGGAAATGAGGGTCTTAAAGTCAGTGCAAATAAGACTGATGGTGAAATGACACTCATACACTAAAAAAGCAGGGCAATTTTATACAAATGAAGTAACATCTTTCAAGCTGAAGGGGTTATATGTACTAACATTTTGAGGAGTATCGCCAAAGAAGAAAAAGTGTCAATAAAGAAACGTCAAATTGGATTTAAATAACTTGCACTGAGAGGTTTAACATTACTGTATAACCCTGAAGTGGGAATCCTTAACCTGGGGCTGAAAGCAATGGGATAAACAAAACAACCTGTGTTTCACGCTGTCATTATGTTCCAGTGTTTGTATTACGAGTTATGTGGACAAACACAAGAGACCCCATGTGGAACCCGTTAAACCTTCATCCTAGCAGTTTTCATTCAACTGTGAATAAAAGGTTCTGACATATTGTTCGGAACAATTTTCTCTCGAATACAAAGCTTTCACGAGTGGCTAAGTCAAACTGGAAGAAGTGCAGCCTTTGTGTGGTGATTTAATCTAAATACAGGGCAGTAATGATCAACATGATCATTTGTCATGATTTGATGCTGAAACGATAAGTTGATTCATTGATTGGTTTATGATATTAAAAAGACAATTAACTGACAACAATTTAAATAAAGAATTTGTCAAGATTTGCTTTTCTCTGTTATACATCTACATCTTTGGGTTGTGGACTGAAGTAATTGTTCAATTAATCAACTAGTTGATGACAGGATGATATTCTGCAACTATTATTATAATTGATTAACCTTCAAAGTATCTCTATCAAGCAACAATGCAAAACATTCCCTTGTTCCAGTAATTCAATTGTGAAGGTTTGTGTCATGTTTTATCTTTAGATTCGAGAGTGTTGGTCAATAAAACAAGCAATCTAAAGATGTCACCGTGGTCTGTAGGAACCCATTTTTTATATTTTTAAAGACAAAACACTGACTTGATTATCTAAAAGAATTATAGGCCGATTATTAAGGGGTCCAAATGTGAAATTCGGAGCATTGACATAGCAGCAAACAACTATTTTCTATGTAAAGATATATAGTAGAGTATTTGTGTGTTGTCATCCGAGTTCTTCTGTGCTTTGTTTACGTCTCAGTGTATGTGTGTGTGTGTGTGTGTGTGCCCTCACTGCTAGCACTGTTAGCACTGTTAGCTCCTAGCCTCAGCTGTCGCCATGTTGAGAGCCACGTGGAGGAAATCCCTCAATCGTATAGAAATGATCTGAATTAGACATTTTGTGTTTAAATGTATTTAAAAGAACAACTGTTGAAAATTGCTGACCAGCCAGATTTTATTTTATTTTTTAAAAACTATGTTTTTCCGGTGAAGCTTTCAAAATAAGAGCACTTTGATGGATGAGTTCCGGCTGCGTTCACAATTGTCGATATTTTCGTTATTGTGCTGCAGATGTGTGGACGTTTTAAAGACAACAAACACTTTGAAATAAAACAAGATAAAACAGCTATATCACAATGAACACAAGTAATAACTAAATAAACACTAGCTCACCAACAATAATGAAGACATCTGAATTAATTGTTGAGGGTTAGCTAGCTCTAATAATGCAGTAAATTAAAAAATACAGTTTATATGTCTTTTACAATATTTAAATCCAATATGTCCAAGTAATGTGCTCACGTCGACCCTGTGAGATGAAGCCACATGCTCCTGAACATTAGGTAAAAAATACACTTTTGACGTAATCACTCAATGCTTGCTAACAGAACGCTATGTGACCGAATCACGTGATGCTAATGATCAGCTAACGTGAGCTCAAAAAGAGGCTTAAGCTAGCACATTGTATCTGCTGTTTTTATGTTTACACAATATATAATTGCCAAATTCACAAGTGAATTAGCATCATACAAGCCTTGTTTGTCATAATAAGACTGACAGTGTTTTAATATACACATAATGTTGTAATATAACACATTAATCTTACCATTGTGTGGCTTGGCTGGTATGTTTTTGAGTTAAGCTAAACTTATGTAAAAAAAAAAAACTACAAACATTCCCATAATACAAGACTCTCTTCTCAAAGGTAACGCCCACTAATTTGCAGAGAAAAAAAGAAAAACGTTGCTTGTTGAGTTTAATGCAGTCAAAAGTATTTTTGCAATACAGCCCCACAAAGTACATTCTTCCAAAAATGATCATGAAGTTGAAGCTCTAAAATCTTATACCAATCATGAAGACAGGATTTGTAGGTACATTATTAAACAGTAGACTGCATTTGTTTTATCGAGGTGTAGCCTACCTAATAAACTGTCTGGATTCCTGTTTTCTTACACCAGGAATACGCTGCATGTCCGTGCTGTGCGGCGGAAGTATCACCCAGAGGGGATAATGAGGTCAACTCTACACCAACTTCTGTTGGGCCCCACAAGAAAAGGCTGAACCTCCCTGTGATTAACACGTGGCAGGAGATATCTGCAGATAGATGAGTTGCACTTTGCTTCATACATAGACGACGTACAACACAGACTTGCTGCCCTCTAGTGGTCGAATACCAGACTCTCTACTCAATACGAATTAGTGGATGATGTAAATTGTAATACATCTGTAGGTCATGAGAAAATGGTCAGATCCACGAGAATATAGAAATATATGAGTTATGTTTTTCGCTATTGTAAAAGACAAATAAAACAGACAAAGCACGACTAAAACATAGTTCAGAGCAGACACAATAACACATTTATACACATTTTAAAGGAAAGTTGCACAGTAAAACTCTTTGTTTTCCTTTTATTTTAGGACAAATTTGAATTTACTAAAATAAACATAGTAAATTGTCTCCCACACTTTTAATTTACAACCAATTCCCATTTTTTTGCGCTATACAATCAGACAATTTTGTGTCCGTTCTTCAAACAAGAAGCAGATTAGATCATTTCCACCCATGTATCAAGATATGGAAAAGCTATAACATGGCCTCTCCCTCACCATCTGCTGGACAAACAATATTAAAGCCTATTGTTCCATACACACAGTTTAAAACTGTATTCTCATTCATAGGATTGAACGTCTCTGGTGTGATCTCCGAGTCATAATTACAATCAAGTACTATGACTTACTGCACTCCCTGGAGGAGGATGGACTGCTGGACATCTCGTCTACTGAGGACCTGTTCTGTGTACACTGCCTACTTTCTCCCAGACTCCAGAGATATTTTCAGAAGGCTGGAACCATCATCCACTCAGCACTGAAGGAAACAAGAGTCCAGAGCAGATAACTGGCATTATTAGCAATCTAAGTTCGCTCTATATGATTGTCACTGAATGGGAACTCTAAACACCATGCTCTACGCCTCTATTATGATTTCCAGGGAACAGATGTTCCTGGCAAATATGACTTGTTATATTTTTAGAGTTCATAGATATATTTATTTAGGATTTTTTAGGTTCCTCGAACCAAGGTTTACCACCTAAACCCTGATTCAGTTCCCGGAACTAAATCCGTGCACATAAGTCGTTTAAGAGTCTTACTCAGGACTGTTTTAGGTTCCTAGATCCAAGGTTACTACCTGAACCTCTCTTCTAATCTGGACTCAAACCAAATTCATCGAATCTGGACTCAAACCAAATTCTAATCCGGACTCAAACCGAATCTATGGAATACGATCTTCTTACCTGAAATAATTCTGATGATTAAAAACAAATTGGATCTCGTCACTCGTCCTCTATCCAGCAGATCCTGGCCTCTCAATTTACCAATTAAATTTACCAATTTACCCAGACTCAGTGTCGGGCCTAAATCTGGAAAGAAGACGAGGTTTTGAGATCCTGTTCGAAGGACCAATTATGTTAGAAAAATTATACTGGACACAAAGTGTAAAATCGTTAATCAGGTCATTTATTCTTGCAAGAAGGAGCAGAGTTGAAAATACGGACAAGTCATATTTCCAAGTTGCTGCTCAAAGATATATCTCTGAGCCTCTGTCCTTTATACAGTGTGACACATAGTAACAGGAGGGGATTGGTGAAGGTCCGAACCGGCCCAAACCAGTTTCTTATCTTCTCCAGAAACAGGTATCATTGGCTTTGTGCGGGGACTCCAGAAAAGAAGATTCAATACAATTCAATTCAATTCAATTTAGTTTATTTTGTATAGACCAGAATCACAAATTACAAATTTGCCTCGGAGGGCTTTACAATCTGTACACACACCCATAGACAGGCTCTCACAGCCAGGGAACTGTATGTTAGACACTTACAACACACACACACAGTGACAGGCTGGCTCTCACAGGCAGCCTGTCACTGTGTGTGTGTGTTGTAAGTGTCAAACATACAGTTCCCTGTCTGTGAGAGCCTGTCACTGTGTGTGTGTGTGTGTGTGTGTGTGTGTGTGTGTGAGACACACACACAGTGACAGGCTGGCTCTCACAGGCAGCCTGTCACTGTGTGTGTGTGTGTGTGCGTGTGTGTGTGTGTGTGTGTGTGTGTGTGTGTGTGTGTGTGTGTGAGAGACACACACACAGTGACAGGCTGGCTCTCACAGGCAGCCTGTCACTGTGTGTGTGTGTGTGCGTGTGTGTGTGTGTGTGTGTGTGTGTGTGTGTGTGTGTGTGTGTGTGTGTGTGTGTGTGTGTGAGAGACACACACACAGTGACAGGCTGGCTCTCACAGGCAGCCTGTCACTGTGTGTGTGTGTGTGTGTGTGTGTGTGTGTGTGTGTGTGTGTGTGTGTGTGTGTGTGTGTGTGTGTGTGAGAGACACACACACAGTGACAGGCTGGCTCTCACAGGCAGCCTGTCACTGTGTGTGTGTGTGTGCGTGTGTGTGTGTGTGTGAGAGACACACACACAGTGACAGGCTGGCTCTCACAGGCAGCCTGTCACTGTGTGTGTGTGTGTGTGTGTGTGTGTGTGTGTGTGTGTGTGTGTGTGTGTGTGTGTGTGTGTGTGTGTGTGTGTGTGTGTGTGTGTGTGTGTGAGAGAGAGAGAGACACACACACAGTGCCAGGCTCTCACAGCCTGTCTCAGCCTTTGACTTGTTGGTCATCTTTGGTGCCAGCAGTCATCAATTTGAAGGTGAGTCAATATCATAACCTCTGCAGCTACTTACAGATGTCGAATCCCTGGAGAAGAATTGGCGGATCTTCTTGATGTGCTTCTTCCGTGTTTTGACTTCAACAAAGCCTGTGGTTCCATTATCGCTAGTGCCAGTGCTTGTTGTATGATCTGTGGCTAGTAGTTCTTTTTTAGAGCCAGCGACGGTTTCTTTACTAGTTGAAGGTGAGTCAATATCATAACCTCTGCAGCTACTTACAGATGTCGAATCCCTGGAGAAGAATTGGCGGATCTTCTTGATGTGCTTCTTCCGTGTTTTGACTTCAACAAAGCCTGTGGTTCCTTCATCGCTAGTGCCAGCAGCAGTTCTATCACCTTTGACTTGTTGGTCATTTTTAGTGCCAGTGCTTGTTGTATGATCTGTGGCTAGTGGTTCTTCTTTAGTGCCAGCGACGGTTTCTTCACTAGTTACAGATGAGTCAATATCATGACCTCTGCAGCTATTTACAGACTTCAACACCCTGGAGAAGAAGTGGCGGATCTTCTTGATGTGCTTCTTCCGTGTTTTGACTTCAACAAAGCCTGTGGTTCCTTCATCGGTAGTGCCAGTAGCAGTTCTATCACCTTTGACTTGTTGGTCATTTTTAGTGCCAGTGCTTGTTGTATGATCTGTGGCTAGTAGTTCTTCTTTAGAGCCAGCGACGGTTTCTTTACTAGTTGAAGGTGAGTCAATGTCACGACCTCTGCAGCTACTTACAGACTTCAAATCCCTGGAGAAGAAGTGGCGGATCTTCTTGATGTGCTTCTTCCGTGTTTTGACTTCAACAAAGCCTGTGGTTCCTTCATCGCTAGTGCCAGTAGCAGTTCTATCACCTTTGACTTGTTGGTCATTTTTAGTGCCAGTGCTTGTTGTATGATCTGTGGCTAGTAGTTCTTCTTTAGTGCCAGCGACGGTTTCTTTACTAGTTGAAGATGAGTCAATATCATGACCTCTGCAGCTACTTACAGACTTCAAATCCCTGGAGAAGAATTGGCGGATCTTCTTGATGTACTTCTTCCGTGATCTGACTTCAACAGAGCCTGTGGTTCCTTCATCATCTTTGGGGATCACTGGGGGTTTGACTTGACTGATGAAAGGGTGCTCTAAAGCTTGGCTTGCTGAGATACGTATTTCAGGATCCACCTGAAATATTTGTATCAGGAGACCAAAAAAAGCCTCCGTGTGAAAGTCACCCTTCAATTTTCCAATTTTCTTTTCTATCTGGTCAAAACTTGTGCCAGATTTGCATCGTGCCATGGTGTAGATAAAGGGAATCTTTTTCAGTTTCCATGGAGAAGAATCTGTGTCTTTCCGGAAGAAATTGTTGGTCTTCAACCCACTAGCCAGCATGTGAGCAGGGGGCTGCCCATGCAGCTTCACAATGTCTCTCATGAGCACACGTGGGTCTTTTTCCATTGTATGCAAGTGCTGTCCCATGTACAGGCAGAACATAATGCAGCCGAGGGACCACATGTCTACTGCCTCAGTCAGACGTAGGCCTAAGAGGACCTCAGGGGCCCTGTAACTCCGAATCTGAATTCTGGTGCCAGCCACCATTGTAGAAGTACGACGGGCCACACCAAAGTCGATCAACTTGATTTTCCAGGGATGTAGTTTTGGATTTACGAGCATCACATTATTCAATTTAATGTCGGTGTGTGTGATACCGATGCTGGCAAGGCCATTCAAAGCAACTAGCATCTGTTCTGTGATTAGACGAATTCCACCCAACGATATTGGCTTGTTTTGTCTCCTATGCATAAATGTTCCCAGGTCCATATGCAGGCATTCAAATACCAGACAAGTGTATCCCATGTGCTGAAAATGCTCGATGAACCTGACCAGGTTATGCTTGTCTTCGTCAAGCTGCCTAATTTCATTAAGCGCGGCCAACTCTCTTTTGGCAGGAACGTCGTGCCTAATAAATTTTACAGCTACCTTCTCCTCGTTGTCTATCCTTTGGCAGCCAAGAACCATTCCGAAAGTCCCCTGCCCCAGAATCTTCTTTATCTGATACTGACCTGATGGGCCTGGCAAAATGCCCTTCATTTTAATCCAAATATTCATTGCTTCAGCTGCAGTGGTATACCCTTCTCAAAATCTTCTTCTTCTTTTTGAAGTTGGCCCTATCAAACTCTCATCTGGTGTCCTTATTAACTGTCTGGCATCTGCCCTGTGGCTTTGAATTAGCTGATGACGTCACATTTAGATGACGCATTCAGCGGCTGCCTGGCGCATAGCTCCCTGTGTGCGTTTTAATTTATTGTCTTTTTTTTCTTCACTTTTCCTCTCTTCTTCTGTTTCTTTTCTCTCACGTTTGGTTTAAATCAAGACAACGGGCCTGAGATCCCGGAGGAACTGCGGAGAAGGGCTCGGGGGTGTTACGGTTTAACAAGCGACCGTGTTTAACCGGAGACTTTCAGTCGAATGAACGTCGTTTTCGTGCTTACAATACAAACAGAAAAACATATTTGTTTCAATATAGTGTCAACCCTTCTCATATACATTGTATATATATGATATAAAAAAGGAAACAGCTAGCTTACGTGTTCTCTTCCTATTTTTAACGGCTGAAAGTCGCCAGTTAACACGGTCGCCTGTTTAACCGTAACACCAGTCGGGTGCTAAACGGAAGAGCTCAAACGAGGAAGTACCAACCTTCGTTACCGGGGTTACGGATTAATTGGCGGCCTTGTAACTGGCGACTTTCGGTCGAAAGGGTCTATTGTTGTCGTCGTTACGGCAGATGTTGAGAATAGCAAGATAACACGCAGCTGTCCTCGTGAATGCCGTATTGTTTGATTCTGCAATTAAATGTCAAACGTATACAGTCTCTGGTCAAAACTATGGAATAGTTTCCGCCACTATGATACAAAATAAAAATCCTGCAAGACATAATTACAGGATCTTAATGTTTTTTATCAGTTTTGGAAACGGGCTTCCATTTGATTGTCACCTGATTGTAATAAAAAATATTATATTTTCAGCAAGGCATCCTTTTACGACTGTCTCTTTTAATACTTTATCAAAATATATTGTACAGAATGGCTCATTTCAGAATAATATATATTAATGGATTAAAACTAGTGATGCGTTAATATACTGTATTCATTACTCGCAGCTGGTAAAGGTGGAACTCATTTTAATTACTTACGCATATACTGCTGCTATGGTAGCAGTAGTTTATTTAATTTATAGTATTACATCATCATTTATTATCTGATTATATTTATATTAATAATCTGCACAATAACTTAAACTGTCAGATACATACTGTGAACTAAACTTTTTTATATTTACAAATTAACTAGAAATATAAATGTGGCCCTACAACTACCTAAAAACTGTATGTACATTTCTTGAATAAATATATTTATTTATTTTCCTGACATCAACTTTTAATGCAATTAGTGAATCCCTTAATTCCAACAAGAAGAATCAAACAAAAGTTTAATGTTACTGGAATTATTTACTAGTATTTATTATTGCTGGAAAGACACAAGAGTACAACACTGAGTATAGCAGATGTTACAATACATTAACAAAACAATAAGACAAATTAGTATACAGTATACACATTAAATATCTCTAAGTTTGGGGTGTAACACACATTTATTTGTCTCCAAATCACAAGACCTTGATTCTACCTGTAAGTGTTTAAAATAATAGTCTGTCCATCCGCCTGAGGCCACATGATGAGAACAAAAACTGCAAAGGAAAGGTTCAGTTTTAAATAGAATAATTTGTTTTCATGGCAATATTTTCCTCGGGGCTCCTCAATCATGGCTCCTCCAATTTCTCTCCGCAGTATAAACGGCCATTTCTCAATACCAAGTACGCTAAGTCCAGACTTGTGTACTTTTGGAGTTTGGACTTAGGAGTTTGGACTCCCAAGGCCGGGAGCACGCAGGACTGTCTTTCTTCAATTGGAACAGCCGCTGACTGGATGACGTCACCACCTCAGCTGTTGTTGTCATGAGTTTACTCTGATTCTTCACTGTAAAGTATTTTAAAATATGACAACCCTGCTTTTTTTGCACTGGTTTTACCGACATACACATATCATTGTATATATATTGTGTTTATAAATATGTATTTTATATACTTATATAGATACACATATAATTATATATATATATATATATATATATATATATATATATATATATATATATATATATATATATATATATATATATATATATATATATATATATATAATATGTTTATAAATATGTATTTCACATATATACTTATATATTTATATAGATACACACACAGGACCTCAAATCCTCTCTTAAAAAGCCTATCTTTTTAAGTAGGCTGAATCTTGACAAACCGACCACAGATGTGATGCTTAAACAACTAGCATCTCGCCTGAAAACATCCTAAAATTACTTTTTGTGACTCAACAACAGTAGTATTCATAGAATGTCAACTTTCAGTTGTGAGTTTTCTCATCTGCCATTGTTCCCCGTTTGCTGGTCCGAAATGCATTCTGGGATATTGGCTCTCTCAAGTACGCTCAAGTCTGCTCTGATGCATCCACAGTGGGGAAGTTGCTCTGCACCACGTTAATATCCAGCATGTGTCTGGGAAGCACATTCCATCCCATCCAGAACTGCATTAGTTTCCCAAGGATGCTTGGAGACGCTTTCAAAAAAGAAAAGTCAATATTTATTCAATTGCCGAGAAGGATTTTGTTCAACCATAAATCCGATGTAAAAATAATGGCCTTACTTAATTTGTGCTTTGGGTTGTTAGTGTAGCTGAGAATTCATAGTTAAAAAGAAAAGTAGAGGAAGCCCAGATAAATAACCTTTGGGGAACTATTAAAAGTTTCTATTAATTTACCCTTCTCAATAAATGTGCGAAGGAATCCTGTGATCCGACATGTATCCCCCAAAGAGACATCACTGTCTTCGTCCTCATCTTCTGTTGGCCACTTTATCTTCTCCAAGACCATCTGACAGATTGATTTTATACTATCAGTTAACACTTGTTTCAAAACAAACAAGAGAATAGAAAGCACAATAAAACAGCAGAAAGGAAAATGAGACATTTTCAATACCAATAATACAACTTTAATTAAATCAGGGCATTATTGTTATTTTTAAAGAACCGTACTTGAGGTTTTTGCATTGTAAAACATGTTTTGAATTGGTTCCCTTCCTTTTTGGCAGCAATGAAGGTCAGTTCATTTCTATGAAACTCACCTTGCAAAGACTTCAGGACAACCATGTTTGAGCAGTACTTGCTAATGTAGTGATGTAGGTTTAACTTAAAATGGGAACAAAGGGATCAAATTATTTCCCTGCAATGTTTCACATCTCACAATGTTTATGTTTATTGTAATTAACTGAAACCAATGGCTGCCAAAGAGTAGAAAACACATGTCATTTCTGAGAAAGTAATTTGTGCGAGTTCAGAGGAGTGTTTCTGACTTGGCATCAAAGGGTCACTGACCTGTGGTGTGCACTGTAAACCAGATGCTCTTGGAAAGAGGAGGGGAATTGTGTCTTTCCTCTCAGTTAGCAAAGGCCAGATCACTGTCTCTTTTAACCCTCTTCGTAACTGTTTAACTTGTCTTGAGGTTCTTCCAAGGACCTGCAAAACATTTGCATCACAAAAAAAAGCAAAACAGATTACTAATCTTGAACTAATTGGCAATAATTAATAAACTCAACATTTATCTGTGTATAGCACAAAAAAGACAAAATGTGAAAGACAACATCTGAACTTCAACTCTGATTAGTCGGTCTGATATAAATGATCTGTTAAGTACTGATCAGAATACCCACAGCGTGGAGCTAACTATTTACCAAATAGTTTTACAATACTGTATTACACAAAATATGTCAACGAACGTAAAGGCCATATGTCTGAGTTTTTTTAATAAATTCTCTAAATCATCTGGATTGGTAGGAGTACCTGAAAATAGAGGATAATAATACAATCAACCGATAAAACTTGAAATATAATAACGTTGAATGTTTCTGAAAGGTTACTTAATTCATGAAAAATACGTCTGTCAATCATGATGCCTGACATACTTTGGAATGTAAGACGTTTTTCTCCTAGTCCTGCAGCAGCAAGTCTATCTTTAGCGTATCAGTTGGGGACTAAGAACGCATTTTCATCCTCAATACAACAGAAAGAGGGAATGTTCGAATCAACTTGTGCAGGAGCAGCAACAGTTCGCCTCCTTGTCGTCGTCCTTCCTCCACTGTACCGACCAAACAGTCTTGAAACCTCGGCTAGAATCAAGTGAAGCTTGAGCATAAACTATAATCAGTAAAAGAGAATAAGGACGTTGCAGAAGAAACGTGTTGGCCAACTAAATCCTAGCACACATGACGCACAGCATGAATAAATAAATCACTCGTCACGGCGATAGTTATTTAGTCTACACAAGGGATTTAGCATGGAAACATGTTCCCTGCAGAAGCCTACCATCCACTGGCTGCCTGGGTGTTATGTTATGTGGCCCTGGAGGGGAACTTGGGTTGTTTGCGATTCTTGGTGCTTCAAAAAAATATAAAAAAAAGCAGTGAGCGCCACATGGCTCCCAAGTTCATCTTAAAATAACGTTAGTATGTTGGCACCTTGACCAACAGTATTTAGGTAGCTAAACAACTGCTGTTGTTATGCTGCCTAACGTTAAAAGTTTAAACAGAAACTTACAGTTCTCAAGCTGCTCAGCCAGGTCGAAGCCATGAGTGCTGCTAGCCTAGACAGCTTTTTGACTTGGTCTACAGGGGCCATGTGCTAGGGATCGATTGCTTCTGTCTTGCTCCGGAAGGGTTTTAATAACTTAATTGGTCAAATTTAAACTTGCACATGTAAGAAAGAAATTGTTTATGTGTACATTACAATGCACAAGAAATATGATAATTAATAAGGGATATTATTATGAAGGATTTGTAATTGTATGCATATGAAGGTCACTGTTTTTATTACCGTAGAATGATTAATGTGTAAATGGATGTTAGACAATCTTGCATGTTGCTGGAACAGTGAAATGTCACCTTAAGGAATTGTAGTTATCTTGTTCGCCTGAGGTGGCGGAGCTGAACATTGACTTTTGAGATGATAGAATCTACCCTTTTCTAAAGAAGAAGAAGAATAGCTCCGCCTCTGAAGCTGCAGGCCAATAAGCGAGTAAAGTGATACTGCAGGTGTTAAAACAGGACTTTTCACCAATAGGAAGGGCTCTAAGCTCTGTGTAGAAAACTAACTATTTTTTATTTTATTCATTCTTTTATTGTAAAAATAAAAAGACAATACATAGACATAACATCAAGAGGACGACAAAACAGTGAGACACAAGTCAGCAAAACATCATATATTCAAGTACGATGTGTGGTATAGAAGTACGATGTGTGTGTCCGTGTGTGTTTATTATTTCATCTAAAAATAAAATTAAAAACAAAAAAATAAAGTATGAATAAGAGCATATTTATATGTATGTGCGTAAGCGTGTATGCATGTACGTGGGTTTCAATTGGGTTTCAGGCTAAAAAAGACAAAAATATGGATATTAATAGAATGGGTCAAGTTTGCAAAAACATAGTGAAGGATGACCAGATGGCGTGGTGTTCTGTTGTATTGTAAATGATGGAGGGGGTTAGATTTTCCATTGAAGTGTATTCGATCATTAGGTTTTTCCAGTGTGTGATGTGTATGTTATTCCTCAATTTCCAGTTCATGAGGATAGTTTTCTTGGCGATAGTTAAGGCTACGAGGAGTAATCCGCGGTTAGTTTTGCTGAGGTGTATTGTTGAAATGTCTCCTAGTAAGCACAGTGAAGGCAAGGCAAGGCAAGGCAAGTTTATTTGTATAGCACATTTCAACAACAAGGCGATTCAAAGTGCTTCACATAAAACCATTAAAAGCATCAAAACATAATGCAGATTTAAAAACAGTTAAGAAAACATTAAAACAGTCAAAAACAAAATAAAAGTAGAAAAAGCAACTTAAAAAATAAAAGTTGAATAAAAGTTGCAGTGCAGTTTAAGAAATAAAATGCAGTAGTGAGATGCAGTAATTTAATCTGGTTCAGTTAAAGGCAGCAGCAAACAGAAAAGTCTTCAATGTGGACTTAAAGGAGCTGAGGGTCTCAGCAGACCTGCAGCTTTCAGGGACTTTGTTCCAGATATGTGGAGCAGAAAAGCTGAACGCTGCTTCTCCATGTTTAGTTCTGACTCTTGGAACAGAAAGTAGACTCGTCTCAGACGACCTGAGGGGCCGGGATGGTTCATAAGGTAGCAGCAGATCACAAACATACTTAGGCCCTAAACCATTCAGTGCTTTATAAACCAGCAGCAGGATTTTAAAGTCAATTCTTTGTTTGACAGGGAGCCAGTGCAAAGACCTCAGAACTGGAGTGATGTGATCCACTTTCCTGGTCTTAGTGAGGACTCGAGCTGCAGCGTTCTAAATCAGCTGCAGCTTTCTGATTGACTTTTTACAGAGGCCTGTGAACACACCGTTACAGTAGTCAAGTCTACTGAAGATAAATGCATTGACAAGTTTCTCCAGATCCTGTTGAGACAAAAGTCCTCTAACCCTTGATATATTCTTCAGGTGATAGTAGGCTGATTTTGTAATTGTCTTGATATGGCTGTTCAGGTTGAGGTCTGAATCCATAACTACACCTAGATTTCTAGCTTGGTTTGAGGTTTTAAACATTAGTGATTGAAGCTGAGCGCTGACTTTCAATCGTTCGTCCTTAGGATCAAAAACAATTACTTCTGTTTTATCTTGATTTAATTGAAGAAAATTCTGGCACATCCAGTTATTGATTTCTTCAATGCATTTAGCCAACCCTTGTATGGGACTATAGTCCCCTGGTGATATAGTTATGTAGAGTTGTGTGTTATCTGCATAATTATGATAACACACTTTGTTGTTTTTCATAATCTGAGCCAGTGGAAGCATGTAGATGTTGAACAGAAGAGGCCCCAGTATTGAACTTTGGGGAACACCACATGTCATCCTAGTCAGCTCTGATGTGTAATTAGCTACCGACACAAAGTATTGTCGGTCCTTCAAGTAGGATTCAAACCAGTTAAGTGCTGCGCCAGAGAGTCCTACCCAGACTTTCAGTCTGTCTAGTAGTATGTTATGATCAACCGTGTCGAATGCAGCACTGAGATCCAGTAATACTAAGACTGAGATTCTGCCACTGTCTGTGGCACTGTCTGTGTTTAAGTGGATGTCGTTGAAAACAAGAGCAGTTTCAGCACTTTCAGTGAAGGGGATAATGGGACGAGGCAGCCCAGGAAGTATTTTATATTGTAATAGTTGTAAATTTGCATTTTTGGTCATGAAGTAAATGTTAATGCAGATTTTGGTAAAACTAACTTCATTATTAGTATAACTCTTTCTGGACTCCGGACATTATTACCCACACCACCTCCCAGGATTTTTGAGTATATTTCTTTACTCCCAGCTCATTTGCATATATGGACACATAAATACAGGCATAAATAAATGAAGAAATACGTGTGGACACATAAATACAGACATGAAGAAATACAGAAATGTAGCAATAGATGTATTTAATGATATTGTGGTGACCCACATACGGACTGTGAGAGACATTCACCTAAGGGCTACTGTGCCTTTAAGAGCTGGTGGGGTTTCCGGGGTCAGAGTTGGTGTTGTTGTTTTTGGTTTCCGGGAAGCGTGGGGTTTTGCGCTGCCGCTATAGTACTGCACAAGTATTGTACATTTTATGTGGAGAAAGAGTAAACTATCTCGACTGCAACTACGCCTACTGTCTCGCTGTTTCTCAACTCTACACTGGTGACCCCGAGAGTGAATACGGCATGTCCGACAACGAGAACGGCGCCGCCGCACCGACCGCCGGTGCTAACGACATGGCTAATGTCTACGCCGCTACCGTCAAGTTGCCGGACTTTTGGCAGCATAACCCACGGCCGTGGTTTCAGCACATAGAAGCCCAGTTCCAGCTCAGGGGAATAAGTCGGGATGCCACGAAATACTTCCACGTGGTGGCCGCTTTGGATGCTTCGACGACGGCACGAGCGATGATGCTGCTGGAGGCTCCACCGGCTGCCGGCAAGTACGAGGCACTGAAGACATTTCTGCTGAAACTCTTTGAACTGTCTGAACTGGAGAAGGCGGACCGCCTGCTCTCCCTCAACGGCCTCGGCGACAGCAGGCCGTCGGAGATGATGGAGAAAATGCTAGCCGTGCTAGGATCGGCTGATCCCTCCTTCCTTTTCACGCACATTTTCCTGAGGCAGCTCCCAGTGCCTGTACGCACGGCACTGGCCAGTTCCCCCCTCGCCGCGTCCAAGGACTATCGCACTCTGGCTGCTGAAGCAGACCGGGTTTTTCTGGCCAACCGGCAGCAGTTTGTCCATGCCCTGCTACCCCACCAGGGCACCCCGCCCCCGCTCATGGAGACCTATTCAGACACTGCGGCTGCGGTGACGGCCCGCCGCCAACCCGACGACGGGCTCTGTTACTACCATGCCAGGTTTGGGGCCAAGGCCAAGCAGTGCCGTATGCCGTGCAGTTTCAAGCCGCAGGGAAACGCCAGGGCCGGCGCTCGTTAGCGGCTATGGGCGCCGGCCGGGACTGCAAGCTGTTATTCATCGCTGACTCCTTGTCGGGCCGGCGGCTGCTGGTCGACTCGGGCGCACAACGCAGCATCCTGCCAGCTCAACCCGTGGACACCGTGGCCGGCGGACGCGGCCCCCAGATGGACGCCGCTAACGGCACGCCCATACGTACCTACGGCACCAGGCAAGTGGAGGTGTGTTTGGGCGGCCGCCGTTTCGGCTGGGACTTTGTTGTGGCTGCGGTATCCACGCCGCTCCTGGGCGCAGATTTCCTCTGTGCTTTCAGCCTGCTGGTGGACGTAAAGAACTGTCGCCTGATTGATGCCCTTTCTTTTGCCTCGTACCCCTGCACGCTGGGGGGGGGCTGGGGCGCTCTGCCTGTCAAACACGCTGGTCACCGGGGACCCGTATCAACACCTGCTCGCCCAGTTCCCCGACCTCACCACACCCACGTTCTCGTCTGCGGTGGCTAAGCATGGCGTGGAGCACCATATCACCACTGTGGGTGCCCCTGTCTACGCCCGGGCCCGCCGCCTTGACTCAGCCAAGCTGGCAATCGCCAGGGAGGAGTTCTCGACCATGGAGCGCCTTGGCATTGTGCGCCGATCAAACAGTCCATGGGCGTCCCCCCTACACATGGTTACTAAGGCCAACGGGGGTTGGCGCCCGTGCGGCGATTTCCGTCGCCTTAACAATGCCACCGCTGCTGACCGGTACCCCGTCCCGCACATACAGGACTTCTCTGCCCACCTGGCAGGGGCCGTCGTCTTCTCCAAGGTGGACCTGGTGCGGGGATACCACCAGGTGCCAGTCCACCCACAGGATGTCCCAAAGACGGCCGTCATCACGCCCTTTGGGCTTTTTGAGTTTTTGCGTATGCCGTTTGGCCTCAAGGGGGCGGCGCAGACGTTTCAGCGCCTGATGGACTCCGTTCTTCGGGACATGCCTTTTTTGTTTGTTTATTTAGACGACATTCTAGTGGCCAGTGCGTCCATGGAGGAGCATGGCTCACCTCCAGCAGCTGTTCGGCCGCCTCAGCGAACATGGCCTCATCGTCAACCCAGCTAAGTGCCAGTTTGGCCTGTCGTCCATCACCTTCCTCGGCCACCACGTCACTCCGCGGGGAATCGTCCCCCTTCCCGCCAGGGTGGAGGCCGTCGCAGGTTTTCCTCGCCCCCACACCGTACGGTCTCTGCAGGAGTTTCTGAGCATGGTGAACTTTTACCACCATTTCCTTTCCCGTGCTGCCCACCTCATGCGCCCTATGTACGAAGCCCTGCGGGGAAAGCTGCCCAAGGATGTGTTGGACTGGTCCTCGGAGATGGACATAGCCTTCACTGCGGCCAAGGCCGCGCTGGCCGACGCTGCTCTGCTGGCGCACCCGTCTTCCGCTGCCCCCATTGCCCTCACCACGGACGCCTCTGACTACGCGGTTGGGGCGGTGTGCGAGCAGTGGGTGGGGGGCGCCTGGCAGCCGCTGGCGTTCTTCAGCAAACAGCTCCGGGAAAACGAGCGCAAGTACAGCACCTTTGACAGGGAACTGTTGGGACTTTTCCTTGCCACCAGACACTTCAGGTTCTTGTTGGAGGGCAGGCGTTTTACTGCGTTCGTGGATCACAGGCCCCTGACGTTCTCCATGGCCAAGGCCACGGAGCCGTGGTCGGGGCGTCAGCAACGTCAGCTCTCGGCGATTTCCGAGTTCACCACGGACATCCAGCACGTGTCGGGCAAGGACAACTTTGTCGCCGACTGCCTCTCTCGGGTGGTCGTCGGGTCCGTCCACTTGGGGCTCGACTACGCCGCTATGGCGGCGGACCAAGCCGCGGACTCAGACATTCAAGCCTTCCGGTCGGCTCCTACTGCGCTACGGCTGGAGGACGTGGTGTTCGACACAGCAGACGCCACCCTCCTCTGCGACACCTCTACCGGTCAACCGCGCCCGCTGGTGCCTGCTGCCTGGCGGCGGCGGGTTTTCGACACCATCCACGGCCTTTCCCACCCTGGGGTGAAGGCCTCGGCTAAGCTAGTGGGCGTCAGGTTCGTTTGGCCTGGTCTCCGGAAGGACGTTAGAGCCTGGGCTGGCTCTTGCGTCGCGTGCCAGCGTGCTAAGGTGCACCGCCATACAAAAGCCCCTTTGGCACCGTTTGTGGTGCCAGAGAGGCGCTTCGACCACGTGAATGTGGACCTGGTGGGCCCCCTGCCCCCCTCCCGCGGATGTACTTACCTTCTCACCATGGTGGACAGGACCACCAGGTGGCCAGAAGCTGTCCCCCTGTCCTCCACTACAGCTGCGGAGGTCGCCCGGGCATTCATCGGGTGCTGGGTGGCCCGATTTGGCACGCCGGGTGACATCACGAGCGACAGGGGCCCACAGTTCACCTCGGAGCTCTGGACTACAGTTGCTGAGCACCTGGGGGTGAAGATACACCGCACTACGGCGTACAATCCGCAGGCTAATGGGCTTTGTGAGAGGTTCCATCGTGACATGAAGGCCGCCCTTCGTGGCAGCCTTACGGGCGCCGACTGGATTGACCGCCTCCCGTGGGTCATGCTCGGTCTCCGCTCTGCCCCCAAGGAAGACCTCCAGGCCTCATCCGCCGAGCTGGTATACGGCCAGCCCCTGCGGGTCCCGGGGGAGTTTCTACCGGACGCGACTGCACCCTGGTCCGCCTCCTCTCACCGAACTGTGTCCCGGGGCGTCGCCGACACTTTCGTGCCTGTCCCGACGACTCGCCACTGCCTCCCCCAGTCCTATGTCCCCAGGGACCTGCCAGCGGCGAGGTATGTCTTCATCCGCCATGACGGCCATCGGTCTCCGCTGCAGCCCCCCTACGACGGCCCCTTCCGGGTCCTGGAAGCGGGCGCTAAGAACTTTGTTGTGGACAGGGGGGGCAGGCCGGAGAGAGTCGCTATCGACCGTCTCAAGCCTGCTCATTTAGACGTTGATGAGCCCGTCCAGTTGGCCCTGCCCCCACGCCGGGGGCGCCCCCCTGTTTCAGCCCCGCACCCGGCCCCGACCTCTGTCCCTGCCCCGGTCCCACTGGAGCCCCCTGCTGCGAAGCGCAGCCGTTTCGGTCGTTTGGTCCGCCCCCCGCCACGTTGACTTTGCCTTTTGGGGTCGGACTCTGTTCACTGACTTTCGTCTATTGCACTTTTGGTTGGGTGAATTCTGGGGGGGCCTGTGTGGTGACCCACATACGGACTGTGAGAGACATTCACCTAAGGGCTACTGTGCCTTTAAGAGCTGGTGGGGTTTCCGGGGTCAGAGTTGGTGTTGTTGTTTTTGGTTTACGGGAAGCGTGGGGTTTTGCGCTGCCGCTATAGTACTGCACAAGTATTGTACATTTTATGTGGAGAAAGAGTAAACTATCTCGACTGCAACTACGCCTACTGTCTCGCTGTTTCTCAACTCTACACTATCCTGTTTAGGTATCAACTTATATTTATTTATTCCTGTATTTATTTATACATTTATTTATGCATTTATTTATGTATTCCTGTATTTATTTATACATGTATTTAAGCATGTATTTATTTATTCCTGTATTTATTTATACATTTATTTAAGCATTTATTTATTACTGTATTCATTCATGCATTTATTTATACTTAAGTAATTTTCTGTCCTCCATACCTCCCATCCTTCTGGAGTCCAAACTCCAAAAAGTACACAAGTCTGGACTTGGCGTACTTGGTATTGAGAAACGGCCTTACTTACTCCCTCCCACCATGTTTCATGCGTGATTAATTTTCAGTCTGGATGCGGAGTGAGTGAAGTCTCGCAAGGCTCATGTGAGACTGACCGCCCTGTGAGAGCGTTGGGACAGCGGAGGGGCTCAAGTCCCTAGATTTGTCGCTAGTATCTTCTGACAAAAAAGAGAGTCGCTAAGAGGTGTGGAAAGTCGCCCGATTTAACGAGACATTTACAGTTTTGAAGGGAACCATTTATTTTTTTCGCGGCAAAACTCTGCCCACACTCAGCAGGTGAGGGGCGAAACATAGGAAACGGTTGCTTAAGCCTAGTTTATGGTTCTCCGTCAGGTCGACGCCGTACCTACGCCGTACCTACGCCGTACCTACGCCGTACCTACGCCATACCTACGCCGTACCTACGCCGTACCTACGCCGTACCTACGCCGTCGACGCAGACCCCTACGCCGTAGCCTGACGCGCACCTCCAAAAAATCCGATCTACACGTCGCGTTGACGCGGACCGCAAGCGCTGTGATTGGTCGGCTCAGGCACACCCCCCTGGCGGCATGGCGGTTAATTGCAGAGCAACGCAGTCCCTCGACGCAGAACTTCGAATGCTCAACGACGG
The DNA here is from genome assembly GCF_910589615.1 of Taurulus bubalis. Taxonomy (NCBI): domain Eukaryota; kingdom Metazoa; phylum Chordata; class Actinopteri; order Perciformes; family Cottidae; genus Taurulus; species Taurulus bubalis. The sequence continues at coordinate 22,175,239 of NC_136597.1, read as the reverse complement.
CGTCACGTCGACGGCGTAGATACGCCGTCGACGTGACGGAGAACCATAAACTAGGCTTTGGTTAGGAGTCCTCCCAACTACGCAGCAGCTTACTGAAGGACAACATGAGCAACAGAAACTAAAGGATGACAGCCCTGGAGACTCTGGAGCACATCTTCGATCACGACAGTGAAATAGAGGAGGATGTGTCTGAACATGAAGACCATCATGAGGTCAACTCAGTTTATAATGGTACTGATTATGAACAATCGGACGAGGAACGTGATATACCTGTTCCTCCAAGCGAGACATTCGTGTCAACATTTTTTTGAAATGCAGTGGTCATAGACATCAAGTCAGCTTTTGAGCTTAACCTTCCAAACTCAATACAGAAAGTCATTCTAGAAATGACACTATAACTACAACTATCTGTTTCTTTGTTGGACTCGTGCTGCTAGAAGTCGATGGAATGGCCTCGTGGTCTTGCGTAGCTTCTTGTCTCTCACGTGCGAGACGTCTTTCCACCTTTGCGATGGCGTTTTTGTCCGTAAATCTACGATAACATGTGGGATAGAAGCCAGCATCCTCGGGAATATTGTCAAACTCCACATCAACACAGTGTTTGAAGTTCTCAGCCACGTCCCGAGACTCACCCTTCAACCCGAGCCACTTTTGTAGGCTTGTCCTGTATGTATTCCATCGTGCAGTGGTGAAATATGTACCTCCTCCTGCTTGACTTAAGTAATATGCATAAAACAATATTTGCTTTTCGACGTATTAAGACACTCCGGTGTATTTTCTTTGTCGTTCGTGCTCGATGAAAGCATGGTGGCCGCCATCTTGCAACTGTTGACAAAAATCAGCTACCTTATTTGGTGTAGCATGGTCACGTGTCGAACCATGCCACCACTCGCGACCAAGATCCTATTACGCTCTGAAGAAAATAGTTCTGCTTAAAACATAGACGCATCGAGAATCGACTGGAAATTCAGCGACAAACTTTTTTTTGGTTGCTAAGCACAACTCGTTCACGGCTGTGGAGTGGGAATCATTTTCTAAAAGACTTTTCATGGTTCACCTTGCGGCCTATCAGGGGAGCACCCAGTCTGCAAAGCTGCTACCGGTGTCCGGTGCCCTTCCGACTTGGGCAGAGTGTAAACTTCATCCATAAATGACCACGAGCAAATGTTCAAATTAATTATATTGTTCGTTTATTTGTCGTTTTTAATAGTTTTAATTTTATTAGAATGTATTGATGTGTGTTGTAAATAGTTAGTTATATTGTTTATTTGTTTGTCGTCTCCTCACTTTGGCCTTTTTGTGTTGCTAAGTGGCAGAGGCCCTGATGAGCCTCTACACTGAGAAAGGTGACTTGGGCAGAGTGCATCAGATTTATTCATGAAAGACCACGAGCAAATGTTCTAGTTAGTTATATTATTCGTTTGTTTGTCTTTTTAATAGTTGTTTTAATTTGATTGATTTGTGTTGTAAATAGTTAGTTATATTGTTCATTTGTACCAGCATTGGTTACAATAGTTACATCCGTGGAAAATAAAGCTCATTGACTTTGGTGGGGCCCATCATATTTTATTAGAATTTATTGATTTGTGTTGTAAATAGTTAGTTATATTGTTCATTTGTTTGTCTTTTTGATAGTAGTTTTCATTTTTATTAGAATGTATTGATGTGTGTTGTAAATAGTGTTTAATAAATGATAAGGCAACATTCGTTGTCTGTGACGTGTTTGGGTATTTTTACACAATGGTAAAAATAAAATAAAAAATACCACTCCGCCAAACCCTGTAGTTGTTCAAGGGAAGTTCTGCACCTGTTTATGGGAGTCCCGTAGAGAGCACAACAAACAAGACCAACTGGACTGTCTGTCACCAACCACCGCTGGCCCTGGGAGCGGAAGTTCTTCAACGTGAATTGGATCCGGAAAGCGCACCACCGCTGGTGCAAAGAGCATATATTGTTCATTTGTTTGTCTTTTTAATAGAATTTATTGATTTGTGTTGTAAATGTTTTTTAATAAATGGTAAGGCGACGTTGACCGTCTGTGACGTGTCTTGATGTTCTGGTGAAGTGAACCTCACTGATTTTACACGAGAGCGTCACTAATCATGGGCTCAGTCTGTGAAAACAAGTCGTGTCACACACATAACAAGGCGGCATTCACCAGGGCCCTATTTCTCGTACCTGGCTCAACAAAGTCGAGCAAATGTCCTATTATCCAGCTTAAATTAGCAAGATGATTGACATCAGGCTAACTCGGTTTCTTCACGGTTTCTTTTAAGTGCTTCATCACCCAAATCAATCAGATTATATCTATTTAAATGTGCCTGCTGGCAGTATAGTATACGGATAAATATATACTTATGAGGATATATGTACTATATATGTGTATATACATGTATGTCTAGATTACCATATAGGAGTTTGAATATGTGTATGGGCGGATCAGTATGTATGTATTATTCATAATCAGAAGTTCAATCAATTGAAGCAGTGAAAAGAAATGATGTGTGATTCTCTGTATTCTCATCATGAGTCCACCTTAATCATCCATCCATCCATTATCAGTCGCTTATCCGGGGTCGGGCCGACCCAGCCTTCCCTCTCACCCGCAACACTTTCCAGCTCATTCTGGGGGACCCCGAGGCGTTCCAAGGCCAGCCGGGAGGTATAATCCCTCCAGCGTGTCCTTGGTCTTTTCCAGGGCCTCCTACCAGTTGGACGTGCCTGGAAAACCTCTAATAGGAGGCGTCCAGGAGGCATCCTGACTAGATGCCCGAACCATCCTTACCCTATCTCTAAGGCTGAGCCCGGCCACCCTACGGAGGAAGCTCATTTCGGCCGCTTGTATCCGAGACCTCGTTCTTTCGGTCACGACCCAGACTTCGTGGCCGTAGGTGAGGGTTGGAACGTAGACCGACCAGTAAATGGAGAGCTTTGCCTTACGGCTCAGCTCCCTCTTCAACCAAGACGGACCGGTACATCGCCTGTTTTACAGCTGCAGCCGCACCGATCCGCCTGTCGATCTCCCGCTCCACCTTACCCTCACTCGTGAACAAGACCCCGAGATACTTGAACTCCTTCGCTTGGGTTAGACAGTTTGTCCCCACCTAGAGGGAGCAATCCACCGGTTTCCGGCAGAGCACCATTGCCTCAGATTTGGAGGTGCTAACTCTCATCCCTGCCGCTTCACACTCGGCTGCAAAACGCCCCAGTGAATGCTGGAGGTCACGGTCCGAGGAGGCAAACAGGACCACATCATCCGCGAACAGCAGAGAGGCGATCCCGAGACTCCCGAACCGGATCTTCTCCGCCCCCTGGAAGATACGAACACAGCTCCTACTGCAGGCGTACACTACATACACTAAAAAAGCAGGGCAATTTTATACAAATGAAGTAACATCTTTCAAGCTGTAGGGGTTATATGTACTAACATTTTGAGGAGTATCGCCAAAGAAGAAAAAGTGTCAATAAAGAAACGTCAAATTGGATTTAAATAACTTGCACTGGGAGGTTTAACATTACTGTATAACCCTGAAGTGGGAATCCTTAACCTGGGGCTGAAAGCAATGGGATAAACAAAACAACCTGTGTTTCACGCTGTCATTATGTTCCAGTGTTTGTATTACGAGTTATGTGGACAAACACAAGAGACCCCATGTGGAACCCGTTAAACCTTCATCCTAGCAGTTTTCATTCAACTGTGAATAAAAGGTTATGACATATTGTTCGGAACAATTTTCTCTCGAATACAAAGCTTTCACGAGTGGCTAAGTCAAACTGGAAGAAGTGCAGCCTTTGTGTGGTGATTTAATCTAAATACAGGGCAGTAATGATCAACATGATCATTTGTCATGATTTTATGCTGAAACGATAAGTTGATTCATTGATTGGTCTATGATATTAAAAAGACAATTAACTGACAACAATTTAAATAAAGAATTTGTCAAGATTTGCTTTTCTCTGTTATACATCTACATCTTTGGGTTGTGGACTGAAGTAATTGTTCAATTAATCAATTAGTTGATGACAGGATGATATTCTGCAACTATTATTATAATTGATTAACCTTCAAAGTATCTCTATCAAGCAACAATGCAAAACTTTCCCTTGTTCCAGTAATTCAATTGTGAAGGTTTGTGTCATGTTTTATCTTTAGATTCGAGAGTGTTGGTCAATAAAACAAGCAATCTAAAGATGTCACCGTGGTCTGTAGGAACCCATTTTTTATATTTTTAAAGACAAAACACTGACTTGATTATCTAAAAGAATTATAGGCCGATTATTAAGGGGTCCAAATGTGAAATTCGGAGCATTGACATAGCAGCAAACAACTATTTTCTATGTAAAGATATATAGTAGAGTATTTGTGTGTTGTCATCCGAGTTCTTCTGTGCTTTGTTTACGTCTCAGTGTATGTGTGTGTGTGTGTGTGTGTGTGCCCTCACTGCTAGCACTGTTAGCACTGTTAGCTCCTAGCCTCAGCTGTCGCCATGTTGAGAGCCACGTGGAGGAAATCCCTCAATCGTATAGATATGATCTGAATTAGACATTTTGTGTTTAAATGTATTTAAAAGAACAACTGTTGAAAATTACTGACCAGCCAGATTTTATTTTATTTTTTAAAAACTATGTTTTTCCGGTGAAGCTTTCAAAATAAGAGCACTTTGATGGATGAGTTCCGGCTGCGTTCACAATTGTCGATATTTTCGTTATTGTGCTGCAGATGTGTGGACGTTTTAAAGACAACAAACACTTTGAAATAAAACAAGATAAAACAGCTATATCACAATGAACACAAGTACTAACTAAATAAACACTAGCTCACCAACAATAATGAAGACATCTGAATTAATTGTTGAGGGTTAGCTAGCTCTAATAATGCAGTAAATTAAAAAATACAGTTTATATGTCTTTTACAATATTTAAATCCAATATGTCCAAGTAATGTGCTCACGTCGACCCTGTGAGATGAAGCCACATGCTCCTGAACATTAGGTAAAAAATACACTTTTGACGTAATCACTCAATGCTTGCTAACAGAACGCTATGTGACCGAATCACGTGATGCTAATGATCAGCTAACGTTAGCTCAAAAAGAGGCTTAAGGTAGCACATTGTATCTGCTGTTTTTATGTTTACACAAGATATAATTGCCAAATTCACAAGTGAATTAGCATCATAGAAGCCTTGTTTGTCATAATAAGACTGACAGTGTTTTAATATACACATAATGTTGTAATATAACACATTAATCTTACCATTGTGTGGCTTGGCTGGTATGTTTTTGAGTTAAGCTAAACTTATGTAAAAAAAAAACTACAAACATTCCCATAATACAAGACTCTCTTCTCAAAGGTAACGCCCACTAATTTGCAGAGAAAAAAAGAAAAACGTTGCTTGTTGAGTTTAATGCAGTCAAAAGTATTTTTGCAATACAGCCCCACAAAGTACATTCTTCCAAAAATGATCATGAAGTTGAAGCTCTAAAATCTTATACCAATCATGAAGACAGGATTTGTAGGTACATTATTAAACAGTAGACTGCATTTGTTTTATCGAGGTGTAGCCTACCTAATAAACTGTCTGGATTCCTGTTTTCTTACACCAGGAATACGCTGCATGTCCGTGCTGTGTGGCGGAAGTATCACCCAGAGGGGATAATGAGGTCAACTCTACACCAACTTCTGTTGGGCCCCACAAGAAAAGGCTGAACCTCCCTGTGATTAACACGTGGCAGAAGATATCTGCAGATAGATGAGTTGATGCCGATTGCAAATACTTTCTTTCATTTAGGCCATGTTCTTATTAAAGCTATATTTTAATGTGCTGTTTTTTTTATAAGCAATTCTGATTTAAAATTCAAATACACCAACATATCAAAAATATATTTCTCTCACTGGGTTCAGAAGTTAGAAGGTTATCAGGCAATAAACAACATTTGGTATATTATTACCTGCTCGTGATCCGCTGTGTTTGTAAGAGACACAATAAAAGGAGTTAAACAAATAAACAGTAGTGTGAAGATGCCTCATGTTTTATTGTTTTGCTACAGGTCTCTGACAGTGAGTCGGCACTTTGCTTCATACATAGACGACATACAACACAGACTTGCTGCCCTCTAGTGGTCGAATACCAGACTCTCTACTCAATACGAATTAGTGGATAATGTAAATTGTAATACATCTGTAGGTCATGAGAAAATGGTCAGATCCACGAGAATATAGAAATATATGAGTTATGTTTTTCGCTATTGTAAAAGACAAATAAAACAGACAAAGCACGACTAAAACATAGTTCAGAGCAGACACAATAACACATTTATACACATTTTAAAGGAAAGTTGCACAGTAAAACTCTTTGTTTTCCTTTTATTTTAGGACAAATTTGAATTTACTAAAATAAACATAGTAAATTGTCTCCCACACTTTTAATTTACAACCAATTCCCATTTTTTTGCGCTATACAATCAGACAATTTTGTGTCCGTTCTTCAAACAAGAAGCAGATTAGATCATTTCCACCCATGTATCAAGATATGGAAAAGCTATAACATGGCCTCTCCCTCACCATCTGCTGGACAAACAATATTAAAGCCTATTGTTCCATACACACAGTTTAAAACTGTATTCTCATTCATAGGATTGAACGTCTCTGGTGTGATCTCCGAGTCATAATTACAATCAAGTACTATGACTTACTGCACTCCCTGGAGGAGGATGGACTGCTGGACATCTCGTCTACTGAGGACCTGTTCTGTGTACACTGCCTACTTTCTCCCAGACTCCAGAGATATTTTCAGAAGGCTGGAACCATCATCCACTCAGCACTGAAGGAAACAAGAGTCCAGAGCAGATAACTGGCATTATTAGCAATCTAAGTTCGCTCTATATGATTGTCACTGAATGGGAACTCTAAACACCATGCTCTACGCCTCTATTATGATTTCCAGGGAACAGATGTTCCTGGCAAATATGACTTGTTATATTTTTAGAGTTCATAGATATATTTATTTAGGATTTTTTAGGTTCCTCGAACCAAGGTTTACCACCTAAACCCTGATTCAGTTCCCGGAACTAAATCCGTGCACATAAGTCGTTTAAGAGTCTTACTCAGGACTGTTTTAGGTTCCTAGATCCAAGGTTACTACCTGAACCTCTCTTCTAATCTGGACTCAAACCAAATTCATCGAATCTGGACTCAAACCAAATTCTAATCCGGACTCAAACCGAATCTATGGAATACGATCTTCTTACCTGAAATAATTCTGATGATTAAAAACAAATTGGATCTCGTCACTCGTCCTCTATCCAGCAGATCCTGGCCTCTCAATTTACCAATTAAATTTACCAATTTACCCAGACTCAGTGTCGGGCCTAAATCTGGAAAGAAGACGAGGTTTTGAGATCCTGTTCGAAGGACCAATTATGTTAGAAAAATTATACTGGACACAAAGTGTAAAATCGTTAATCAGGTCATTTATTCTTGCAAGAAGGAGCAGAGTTGAAAATACGGACAAGTCATATTTCCAAGTTGCTGCTCAAAGATATATCTCTGAGCCTCTGTCCTTTATACAGTGTGACACACAGTAACAGGAGGGGATTGGTGAAGGTCCGAACCGGCCCAAACCAGTTTCTTATCTTCTCCAGAAACAGGTATCATTGGCTTTGTGCGGGGACTCCAGAAAAGAAGATTCAATACAATTCAATTCAATTCAATTTAGTTTATTTTGTATAGACCAGAATCACAAATTACAAATTTGCCTCGGAGGGCTTTACAATCTGTACACACACCCATAGACAGGCTCTCACAGCCAGGGAACTGTATGTTAGACACTTACAACACACACACACAGTGACAGGCTGGCTCTCACAGGCAGCCTGTCACTGTGTGTGTGTGCGTGTGTGTGTGTGTGTGTGTGTGTGTGTGTGTGTGTGTGTGTGTGTGTGTGTGAGAGACACACACACAGTGACAGGCTGGCTCTCACAGGCAGCCTGTCACTGTGTGTGTGTGTGTGCGTGTGTGTGTGTGTGTGTGTGTGTGTGTGTGAGAGACACACACACAGTGACAGGCTGGCTCTCACAGGCAGCCTGTCACTGTGTGTGTGTGTGTGTGTGTGTGTGTGAGAGACACACACACAGTGACAGGCTGGCTCTCACAGGCAGCCTGTCACTGTGTGTGTGTGTGTGTGTGTGCGTGTGTGTGTGTGTGTGTGTGTGTGTGTGTGTGTGTGTGTGAGAGACACACACACAGTGACAGGCTGGCTCTCACAGGCAGCCTGTCACTGTGTGTGTGTGTGTGTGTGTGTGTGTGTGTGTGTGTGTGTGTGTGTGTGTGTGTGTGTGTGGGTGTGTGTGTGTGTGGGTGTGTGTGTGTGTGTGTGTGTGAGAGAGAGAGACACACACACAGTGCCAGGCTCTCACAGCCTGTCTCAGCCTTTGACTTGTTGGTCATCTTTGGTGCCAGCAGTCATCAATTTGAAGGTGAGTCAATATCATAACCTCTGCAGCTACTTACAGATGTCGAATCCCTGGAGAAGAATTGGCGGATCTTCTTGATGTGCTTCTTCCGTGTTTTGACTTCAACAAAGCCTGTGGTTCCATTATCGCTAGTGCCAGTGCTTGTTGTATGATCTGTGGCTAGTAGTTCTTTTTTAGAGCCAGCGACGGTTTCTTTACTAGTTGAAGGTGAGTCAATATCATAACCTCTGCAGCTACTTACAGATGTCGAATCCCTGGAGAAGAATTGGCGGATCTTCTTGATGTGCTTCTTCCGTGTTTTGACTTCAACAAAGCCTGTGGTTCCATTATCGCTAGTGCCAGTGCTTGTTGTATGATCTGTGGCTAGTAGTTCTTTTTTAGAGCCAGCGACGGTTTCTTTACTAGTTGAAGGTGAGTCAATATCATAACCTCTGCAGCTACTTACAGATGTCGAATCCCTGGAGAAGAAGTGGCGGATCTTCTTGATGTGCTTCTTCCGTGTTTTGACTTCAACAAAGCCTGTGGTTCCTTCATCGCTAGTGCCAGCAGCAGTTCTATCACCTTTGACTTGTTGGTCATTTTTAGTGCCAGTGCTTGTTGTATGATCTGTGGCTAGTAGTTCTTCTTTAGTGCCAGCGACGGTTTCTTCACTAGTTACAGATGAGTCAATATCATGACCTCTGCAGCTATTTACAGACTTCAACACCCTGGAGAAGAAGTGGCGGATCTTCTTGATGTGCTTCTTCCGTGTTTTGACTTCAACAAAGCCTGTGGTTCCTTCATCGCTAGTGCCAGTAGCAGTTCTATCACCTTTGACTTGTTGGTCATTTTTAGTGCCAGTGCTTGTTGTATGATCTGTGGCTAGTAGTTCTTCTTTAGAGCCAGCGACGGTTTCTTTACTAGTTGAAGGTGAGTCAATGTCACGACCTCTGCAGCTACTTACAGACTTCAAATCCCTGGAGAAGAAGTGGCGGATCTTCTTGATGTGCTTCTTCCGTGTTTTGACTTCAACAAAGCCTGTGGTTCCTTCATCGCTAGTGCCAGTAGCAGTTCTATCACCTTTGACTTGTTGGTCATTTTTAGTGCCAGTGCTTGTTGTATGATCTGTGGCTAGTAGTTCTTCTTTAGTGCCAGCGACGGTTTCTTTACTAGTTGAAGATGAGTCAATATCATGACCTCTGCAGCTACTTACAGACTTCAAATCCCTGGAGAAGAATTGGCGGATCTTCTTGATGTACTTCTTCCGTGATCTGACTTCAACAGAGCCTGTGGTTCCTTCATCATCTTTGGGGATCACTGGGGGTTTGACTTGACTGATGAAAGGGTGCTCTAAAGCTTGGCTTGCTGAGATACGTATTTCAGGATCCACCTGAAATATTTGTATCAGGAGACCAAAAAAAGCCTCCGTGTGAAAGTCACCCTTCAATTTTCCAATTTTCTTTTCTATCTGGTCAAAACTTGTGCCAGATTTGCATCGTGCCATGGTGTAGATAAAGGGAATCTTTTTCAGTTTCCATGGAGAAGAATCTGTGTCTTTCAGGAAGAAATTGTTGGTCTTCAACCCACTAGCCAGCATGTGAGCAGGGGGCTGCCCATGCAGCTTCACAATGTCTCTCATGAGCACACGTGGGTCTTTTTCCATTGTATGCAAGTGCTGTCCCATGTACAAGCAGAACATAATGCAGCCGAGGGACCACATGTCTACTGCCTCAGTCAGACGTAGGCCTAAGAGGACCTCAGGGGCCCTGTAACTCCGAATCTGAATTCTGGTGCCAGCCACCATTGTAGAAGTACGACGGGCCACACCAAAGTCGATCAACTTGATTTTCCATGGATGTAGTTTTGGATTTACGAGCATCACATTATTCAATTTAATGTCGGTGTGTGTGATACCGATGCTGGCAAGGCCATTCAAAGCAACTAGCATCTGTTCTGTGATTAGACGAATTCCACCCAACGATATTGGCTTGTTTTGTCTCCTATGCATAAATGTTCCCAGGTCCATATGCAGGCATTCAAATACCAGACAAGTGTATCCCATGTGCTGAAAATGCTCGATGAACCTGACCAGGTTATGCTTGTCTTCGTCAAGCTGCCTAATTTCATTAAGCGCGGCCAACTCTCTTTTGGCAGGAACGTCGTGCCTAATAAATTTTACAGCTACCTTCTCCTCGTTGTCTATCCTTTGGCAGCCAAGAACCATTCCGAAAGTCCCCTGCCCCAGAATCTTCTTTATCTGATACTGACCTGATGGGCCTGGCAAAATGCCCTTCATTTTAATCCAAATATTCATTGTTTCAGCTGCAGTGGTATACCCTTCTCAAAATCTTCTTCTTCTTTTTGAAGTTGGCCCTATCAAACTCTCATCTGGTGTCCTTCTTATTAACTGTCTGGCATCTGCCCTGTGGCTTTGAATTAGCTGATGACGTCACATTTAGATGACGCATTCAGCGGCTGCCTGGCGCATAGCTCCCTGTGTGCGTTTTAATTTATTGTCTTTTTTTTCTTCACTTTTCCTCTCTTCTTCTGTTTCTTTTCTCTCACGTTTGGTTTAAATCACGACAACGAGCCTGAGATCCCGGAGGAACTGCGGAGAAGGGCTCGGGGGTGTTACGGTTTAACAAGCGACCGTGTTTAACCGGAGACTTTCAGTCGAATGAACGTCGTTTTCGTGCTTACAATACAAACAGAAAAACATATTTGTTTCAATATAGTGTCAACCCTTCTCATATACATTGTATATATATGATATAAAAAAGGAAACAGCTAGCTTACGTGTTCTCTTCCTATTTTTAACGGCTGAAAGTCGCCAGTTAACACGGTCGCCTGTTTAACCGTAACACCAGTCGGGTGCTAAACGGAAGAGCTCAAACGAGGAAGTACCAACCTTCGTTACCGGGGTTACGGATTAATTGGCGGCCTTGTAACTGGCGACTTTCGGTCGAAAGGGTCTATTGTTGTCGTCGTTACGGCAGATGTTGAGAATAGCAAGATAACACGCAGCTGTCCTCGTGAATGCCGTATTGTTTGATTCTGCAATTAAATGTCAAACGTATACAGTCTCTGGTCAAAACTATGGAATAGTTTCCGCCACTATGATACAAAATAAAAATCCTGCAAGACATAATTACAGGATCTTAATGTTTTTTATCAGTTTTGGAAACGGGCTTCCATTTGATTGTCACCTGATTGTAATAAAAAATATTATATTTTCAGCAAGGCATCCTTTTACGACTGTCTCTTTTAATACTTTATCAAAATATATTGTACAGAATGGCTCATTTCAGAATAATATATATTAATGGATTAAAACTAGTGATGCGTTAATATACTGTATTCATTACTCGCAGCTGGTAAAGGTGGAACTCATTTTAATTACTTACGCAGATACTGCTTCTATGGTAGCAGTAGTTTATTTAATTTATAGTATTACATCATCATTTATTATCTGATTATATTTATATTAATAATCTGCACAATAACTTAAACTGTCAGATACATACTGTGAACTAAACTTTTTTATATTTACAAATTAACTAGAAATATAAATGTGGCCCTACAACTACCTAAAAACTGTATGTACATTTCTTGAATAAATATATTTATTTATTTTCCTGACATCAACTTTTAATGGAATTAGTGAATTCCTTAATTCCGACAAGAAGAATCAAACAAAAGTTTAATGTTACTGGAATTATTTACTAGTATTTATTATTGCTGGAAAGACACAAGAGTACAACACTGAGTATAGCAGATGTTACAATACATTAACAAAACAATAAGACAAATTAGTATACAGTATACACATTAAATATCTCTAAGTTTGGGGTGTAACACACATTTATTTGTCTCCAAATCACAAGACCTTGATTCTACCTGTAAGTGTTTAAAATAATAGTCTGTCCATCCACCTGAGGCCACATGATGAGAACAAAAACTGCAAAGGAAAGGTTCAGTTTTAAATAGAATAATTTGTTTTCATGGCAATATTTTCCTCGGGGCTCCTCAATCATGGCTCCTCCAATTTCTCTCCGCAGTATGAACGGCCATTTCTCAATACCAAGTACGCTAAGTCCAGACTTGTGTACTTTTGGAGTTTGGACTTGGGAGTTTGGACTCCCAAGGCCGGGAGCACGCAGGACTGTCTTTCTTCAATTGGAACAGCCGCTGACTGGATGACGTCACCACCTCAGCTGTTGTTGTCATGAGTTTACTCTGATTCTTCACTGTAAAGTATTTTAAAATATGACAACCCTGCTTTTTTTGCACTGGTTTTACCGACATACACATATCATTGTATATATATTGTGTTTATAAATATGTATTTTATATACTTATATAGATACACATATAATTATATATATATATATATATTTATATATATATATATATATATATATATATATATATATATATATATATATATATATATATATATATATAATATGTTTATAAATATGTATTTCATATATATACTTATATATTTATATAGATACACACACAGGACCTCAAATCCTCTCTTAAAAAGCCTATCTTTTTAAGTAGGCTGAATCTTGACAAACCGACCACAGATGTGATGCTTAAACAACTAGCATCTCGCCTGAAAACATCCTAAAATTACTTTTTGTGACTCAACAACAGTAGTATTCATAGAATGTCAACTTTCAGTTGTGAGTTTTCTCATCTGCCATTGTTCCCCGTTTGCTGGTCCGAAATGCATTCTGGGATATTGGCTCTCTCAAGTACGCTCAAGTCTGCTCTGATGCATCCACAGTGGGGAAGTTGCTCTGCACCACGTTAATATCCAGCATGTGTCTGGGAAGCACATTCCATCCCATCCAGAACTGCATTAGTTTCCCAAGGATGCTTGGAGACGCTTTCAAAAAAGAAAAGTCAATATTTATTCAATTGCCGAGAAGGATTTTGTTCAACCATAAATCCGATGTAAAAATAATGGCCTTACTTAATTTGTGCTTTGGGTTGTTAGTGTAGCTGAGAATTCATAGTTAAAAAGAAAAGTAGAGGAAGCCCAGATAAATAACCTTTGGGGAACTATTAAAAGTTTCTATTAATTTACCCTTCTCAATAAATGTGCGAAGGAATCCTGTGATCCGACATGTATCCCCCAAAGAGACATCACTGTCTTCGTCCTCATCTTCTGTTGGCCACTTTATCTTCTCCAAGACCATCTGACAGATTGATTTTATACTATCAGTTAACACTTGTTTCAAAACAAACAAGAGAATAGAAAGCACAATAAAACAGCAGAAAGGAAAATGAGACATTTTCAATACCAATAATACAACTTTAATTAAATCAGGGCATTGTTGTTATTTTTAAAGAACCGTACTTGAGGTTTTTGCATTGTAAAACATGTTTTGAATTGGTTCCCTTCCTTTTTGGCAGCAATGAAGGTCAGTTCATTTCTATGAAACTCACCTTGCAAAGACTTCAGGACAACCATGTTTGAGCAGTACTTGCTAATGTAGTGATGTAGGTTTAACTTAAAATGGGAACAAAGGGATCAAATTATTTCCCTGCAATGTTTCACATCTCACAATGTTTATGTTTATTGTAATTAACTGAAACCAATGGCTGCCAAAGAGTAGAAAACACATGTCATTTCTGAGAAAGTAATTTGTGCGAGTTCAGAGGAGTGTTTCTGACTTGGCATCAAAGGGTCACTGACCTGTGGTGTGCACTGTAAACCAGATGCTCTTGGAAAGAGGAGGGGAATTGTGTCTTTCCTCTCAGTTAGCAAAGGCCAGATCACTGTCTCTTTTAACCCTCTTCGTAACTGTTTAACTTGTCTTGAGGTTCTTCCAAGGACCTGCAAAACATTTGCATCACAAAAAAAAGCAAAACAGATTACTAATCTTGAACTAATTGGCAATAATTAATAAACTCATCATTCATCTGTGTATAGCACAAAAAAGACAAAATGTGAAAGACAACATCTGAACTTCAACTCTGATGAGTCGGTCTGATATAAATGATCTGTTAAGTACTGATCAGAATACCCACAGCGTGGAGCTAACTATTTACCAAATAGTTTTACAATACTGTATTACACAAAATATGTCAACGAACGTAAAGGCCATGTGTCTGAGTTTTTTTAATAAATTCTCTAAATCATCTGGATTGGTAGGAGTACCTGAAAATAGAGGATAATAATACAATCAACCGATAAAACTTGAAATATAATAACGTTGAATGTTTCTGAAAGGTTACTTAATTCATGAAAAATACGTCTGTCAATCATGATGCCTGACATACTTTGGAATGTAAGACGTTTTTCTCCTAGTCCTGCAGCAGCAAGTCTATCTTTAGCGTATCAGTTGGGGACTAAGAACGCATTTTCATCCTCAATACAACAGAAAGAGGGAATGTTCGAATCAACTTGTGCAGGAGCAGCAACAGTTCGCCTCCTTGTCGTCGTCCTTCCTCCACTGTACCGACCAAACAGTCTTGAAACCTCGGCTAGAATCAAGTGAAGCTTGAGCATAAACTATAATCAGTAAAAGAGAATAAGGACGTTGCAGAAGAAACGTGTTGGCCAACTAAATCCTAGCACACATGACGCACAGCATGAATAAATAAATCACTCGTCACGGCGATAGTTATTTAGTCTACACAAGGGATTTAGCATGGAAACATGTTCCCTGCAGAAGCCTACCATCCACTGGCTGCCTGGGTGTTATGTTATGTGGCCCTGGAGGGGAACTTGGGTTGTTTGTGATTCTTGGTGCTTCAAAAAAATACTAAAAAAAGCAGTGAGCGCCACATGGCTCCCAAGTTCATCTTAAAACAACGTTAGTATGTTGGCACCTTGACCAACAGTATTTAGGTAGCTAAACAACTGCTGTTGTTATGCTGCCTAACGTTAAAAGTTTAAACAGAAACTTACAGTTCTCAAGCTGCTCAGCCAGGTCGAAGCCATGAGTGCTGCTAGCCTAGACAGCTTTTTGACTTGGTCTACAGGGGCCATGTGCTAGGGATCGATTGCTTCTGTCTTGCTCCGGAAGGGTTTTAATAACTTAATTGGTCAAATTTAAACTTGCACATGTAAGAAAGAAATTGTTTATGTGTACATTACAATGCACAAGAAATATGATAATTAATAAGGGATATTATTATGAAGGATTTGTAATTGTATGCATATGAAGGTCACTGTTTTTATTACCGTAGAATGATTAATGTGTAAATGGATGTTAGACAATCTTGCATGTTGCTGGAACAGTGAACTGTCACCTTAAGGAATTGTAGTTATCTTGTTCGCCTGAGGTGGCGGAGCTGAACATTGACTTTTGAGATGATAGAATCTACCCTTTTCTAAAGAAGAAGAAGAATAGCTCCGCCTCTGAAGCTGCAGGCCAATGAACGAGTAAAGTGATACTGCAGGTGTTAAAACAGGACTTTTCACCAATAGGAAGGGCTCTAAGCTCTGTGTAGAAAACTAACTATTTTTTATTTTATTCATTCTTTTATTGTAAAAATAAAAAGACAATACATAGACATAACATCAAGAGGACGACAAAACAGTGAGACACAAGTCAGCAAAACATCATATATTCAAGTACGGTGTGTGGTATAGAAGTACGATGTGTGTGTCCGTGTGTGTTTATTATTTCATCTAAAAATAAAATGAAAAACAAAAAAATAAAGTATGAATAAGAGCATATTTATATGTATGTGCGTAAGCGTGTATGCATGTACGTGGGTTTCAATTGGGTTTCAGGCTAAAAAAGACAAAAATATGGATATTAATAGAATGGGTCAAGTTTGCAAAAACATAGTGAAGGATGACCAGATGGCGTGGTGTTCTGTTGTATTGTAAATGATGGAGGGGGTTAGATTTTCCATTGAAATGTATTCGATCATTAGGTTTTTCCAGTGTGTGATGTGTATGTTATTCCTCAATTTCCAGTTCATGAGGATAGTTTTCTTGGCGATAGTTAAGGCTACGAGGAGTAATCCGCGGTTAGTTTTGCTGAGGTGTATTGTTGAAATGTCTCCTAGTAAGCACAGTGAAGGCAAGGCAAGGCAAGTTTATTTGTATAGCACATTTCAACAACAAGGCGATTCAAAGTGCTTCACATAAAACCATTAAAAGCATCAAAACATAATGCAGATTTAAAAACAGTTAAGAAAACATTAAAACAGTCAAAAAACTAAATAAAAGTAGAAAAAGCAACTTAAAAAATAAAAGTTGAATAAAAGTTGCAGTGCAGTTTAAGAAATAAAATGCAGTAGTGAGATGCAGTAATTGAATCTGGTTCAGTTAAAGGCAGCAGCAAACAGAAAAGTCTTCAATGTGGACTTAAAGGAGCTGAGGGTCTCAGCAGACCTGCAGCTTTCAGGGACTTTGTTCCAGATATGTGGAGCAGAAAAGCTGAACGCTGCTTCTCCATGTTTAGTTCTGACTCTTGGAACAGAAAGTAGACTCGTCCCAGACGACCTGAGGGGCCGGGATGGTTCATAAGGTAGCAGCAGATCACCAACATACTTAGGCCCTAAACCATTCAGTGCTTTATAAACCAGCAGCAGGATTTTAAAGTCAATTCTTTGTTTGACAGGGAGCCAGTGCAAAGACCTCAGAACTGGAGTGATGTGATCCACTTTCCTGGTCTTAGTGAGGACTCGAGCTGCAGCGTTCTGAATCAGCTGCAGCTTTCTGATTGACTTTTTACAGAGGCCTGTGAACACACCGTTACAGTAGTCAAGTTTACTGAAGATAAATGCATTGACAAGTTTCTCCAGATCCTGTTGAGACAAAAGTCCTCTAACCCTTGATATATTCTTCAGGTGATAGTAGGCTGATTTTGTAATTGTCTTGATATGGCTGTTCAGGTTGAGGTCTGAATCCATAACTACACCTAGATTTCTAGCTTGGTTTGAGGTTTTAAACATTAGTGATTGAAGCTGAGCGCTGACTTTCAATCGTTCGTCCTTGGGACCAAAAACAATTACTTCTGTTTTATCTTGATTTAATTGAAGAAAATTCTGGCACATCCAGTTATTGATTTCTTCAATGCATTTAGCCAACCCTTGTATGGGACTATAGTCCCCTGGTGATATAGTTATGTAGAGTTGTGTGTTATCTGCATAATTATGATAACACACTTTGTTGTTTTTCATAATCTGAGCCAGTGGAAGCATGTAGATGTTGAACAGAAGAGGCCCCAGTATTGAACTTTGGGGAACACCACATGTCATCCTAGTCAGCTCTGATGTGTAATTAGCTACCGACACAAAGTATTGTCGGTCCTTCAAGTAGGATTCAAACCAGTTAAGTGCTGCGCCAGAGAGTCCTACCCAGACTTTCAGTCTGTCTAGTAGTATGTTATGATCAACCGTGTCGAATGCAGCACTGAGATCCAGTAATACTAAGACTGAGATTCTGCCACTGTCTGTGGCACTGTCTGTGTTTAAGTGGATGTCGTTGAAAACAAGAGCAGTTTCAGCACTTTCAGTGAAGGGGATAATGGGACGAGGCAGCCCAGGAAGTATTTTATATTGTAATAGTTGTAAATTTGCATTTTTGGTCATGAAGTAAATGTTAATGCAGATTTTGGTAAAACTAACTTCATTATTAGTATAACTCTTTCTGGACTCCGGACATTATTACCCACACCACCTCCCAGGATTTTTGAGTATATTTCTTTACTCCCAGCTCATTTGCATATATGGACACATAAATACAGGCATAAATAAATGAAGAAATACGTGTGGACACATAAATACAGACATGAAGAAATACAGAAATGTAGCAATAGATGTATTTAATGATATTGTGGTGACCCACATACGGACTGTGAGAGACATTCACCTAAGGGCTACCGTGCCTTTAAGAGCTAGTGGGGTTTCCGGGGTCAGAGTTGGTGTTGTTGTTTTTGGTTTCCGGGAAGCGTGGGGTTTTGCGCTGCCGCTATAGTACTGCACAAGTATTGTACATTTTATGTGGAGAAAGAGTAAACTATCTCGACTGCAACTACGCCTACTGTCTCGCTGTTTCTCAACTCTACACTGGTGACCCCGAGAGTGAATACGGCATGTCCGACAACGAGAACGGCGCCGCCGCACCGACCGCCGGTGCTAACGACATGGCTAATGTCTACGCCGCTACCGTCAAGTTGCCGGACTTTTGGCAGCATAACCCACGGCTGTGGTTTCAGCACATAGAAGCCCAGTTCCAGCTCAGGGGAATAAGTCGGGATGCCACGAAATACTTCCACGTGGTGGCCGCTTTGGATGCTTCGACGACGGCACGAGCGATGATGCTGCTGGAGGCTCCACCGGCTGCCGGCAAGTACGAGGCACTGAAGACATTTCTGCTGAAACTCTTCGAACTGTCTGAACTGGAGAAGGCGGACCGCCTGCTCTCCCTCAACGGCCTCGGCGACAGCAGGCCGTCGGAGATGATGGAGAAAATGCTAGCCGTGCTAGGATCGGCTGATCCCTCCTTCCTTTTCACGCACATTTTCCTGAGGCAGCTCCCAGTGCCTGTACGCACGGCACTGGCCAGTTCCCCCCTCGCCGCGTCCAAGGACTATCGCACTCTGGCTGCTGAAGCAGACCGGGTTTTTCTGGCCAACCGGCAGCAGTTTGTCCATGCCCTGCTACCCCACCAGGGCACCCCGCCCCCGCCCATGGAGACCTATTCAGACACTGCGGCTGCGGTGACGGCCCGCCGCCAACCCGACGACGGGCTCTGTTACTACCATGCCAGGTTTGGGGCCAAGGCCAAGCAGTGCCGTATGCCGTGCAGTTTCAAGCCGCAGGGAAACGCCAGGGCCGGCGCTCGTTAGCGGCTATGGGCGCCGGCCGGGACTGCAAGCTGTTATTCATCGCTGACTCCTTGTCGGGCCGGCGGCTGCTGGTCGACTCGGGCGCACAACGCAGCATCCTGCCAGCTCAACCCGTGGACACCGTGGCCGGCGGACGCGGCCCCCAGATGGACGCCGCTAACGGCACGCCCATACGTACCTACGGCACCAGGCAAGTGGAGGTGTGTTTGGGCGGCCGCCGTTTCGGCTGGGACTTTGTTGTGGCTGCGGTATCCACGCCGCTCCTGGGCGCAGATTTCCTCTGTGCCTTCAGCCTGCTGGTGGACGTAAAGGACTGTCGCCTGATTGATGCCCTTTCTTTTGCCTCGTACCCCTGCACGCTGGGGGGGGCTGGGGCGCTCTGCCTGTCAAACACGCTGGTCACCGGGGACCCGTATCAACACCTGCTCGCCCAGTTCCCCGACCTCACCACACCCACGTTCTCGTCTGCGGTGGCTAAGCATGGCGTGGAGCACCATATCACCACTGTGGGTGCCCCTGTCTACGCCCGGGCCCGCCGCCTTGACTCAGCCAAGCTGGCAATCGCCAGGGAGGAGTTCTCGACCATGGAGCGCCTCGGCATTGTGCGCCGATCAAACAGTCCATGGGCGTCCCCCCTACACATGGTTACTAAGGCCAACGGGGGTTGGCGCCCGTGCGGCGATTTCCGTCGCCTTAACAATGCCACCGCTGCTGACCGGTACCCCGTCCCGCACATACAGGACTTCTCTGCCCACCTGGCAGGGGCCGTCGTCTTCTCCAAGGTGGACCTGGTGCGGGGATACCACCAGGTGCCAGTCCACCCACAGGATGTCCCAAAGACGGCCGTCATCACGCCCTTTGGGCTTTTTGAGTTTTTGCGTATGCCGTTTGGCCTCAAGGGGGCGGCGCAGACGTTTCAGCGCCTGATGGACTCCGTTCTTCGGGACATGCCTTTTTTGTTTGTTTATTTAGACGACATTCTAGTGGCCAGTGCGTCCATGGAGGAGCACATGACTCACCTCCAGCAGCTGTTCGGCCGCCTCAGCGAACATGGCCTCATCGTCAACCCAGCTAAGTGCCAGTTTGGCCTGTCGTCCATCACCTTCCTCGGCCACCACGTCACTCCGCGGGGAATCGTCCCCCTTCCCGCCAGGGTGGAGGCCGTCGCAGGTTTTCCTCGCCCCCACACCGTACGGTCTCTGCAGGAGTTTCTGGGCATGGTGAACTTTTACAACCGTTTCCTTTCC
Source organism: Taurulus bubalis (assembly GCF_910589615.1). Taxonomy (NCBI): domain Eukaryota; kingdom Metazoa; phylum Chordata; class Actinopteri; order Perciformes; family Cottidae; genus Taurulus; species Taurulus bubalis. The sequence continues at coordinate 22,154,711 of NC_136597.1, read as the reverse complement.
CGTGCTGCCCACCTCATGCGCCCTATGTACGAAGCCCTGCGGGGAAAGCTGCCCAAGGATGTGATGGACTGGTCCTCGGAGATGGACATAGCCTTCACTGGGGCCAAGGCCGCGCTGGCCGACGCTGCTCTGCTGGCGCACCCGTCTTCCGCTGCCCCCATTGCCCTCACCACGGACGCCTCTGACTACGCGGTGGGGGCGGTGTGCGAGCAGTGGGTGGGGGGCGCCTGGCAGCCGCTGGCGTTCTTCAGCAAACAGCTCCGGGAAAACGAGCGCAAGTACAGCACCTTTGACAGGGAACTGTTGGGACTTTTCCTTGCCACCAGACACTTCAGGTTCTTGTTGGAGGGCAGGCGTTTTACTGCGTTCGTGGATCACAGGCCCCTGACGTTCTCCATGGCCAAGGCCACGGAGCCGTGGTCGGGGCGTCAGCAACGTCAGCTCTCGGCGATTTCCGAGTTCACCACGGACATCCAGCACGTGTCGGGCAAGGACAACTTTGTCGCCGACTGCCTCTCTCGGGTGGTCGTCGGGTCCGTCCACTTGGGGCTCGACTACGCCGCTATGGCGGCGGACCAAGCCGCGGACTCAGACATTCAAGCCTTCCGGTCGGCTCCTACTGCGCTACGGCTGGAGGACGTGGTGTTCGACACAGCAGACGCCACCCTCCTCTGCGACACCTCTACCAGTCAACCGCGCCCGCTGGTGCCTGCTGCCTGGTGGCGGCGGGTTTTCGACACCATCCACGGCCTTTCCCACCCTGGGGTGAAGGCCTCGGCTAAGCTAGTGGGCGTCAGGTTCGTTTGGCCTGGTCTCCGGAAGGACGTTAGAGCCTGGGCTGGCTCTTGCGTCGCGTGCCAGCGTGCTAAGGTGCACCGCCATACAAAAGCCCCTTTGGCACCGTTTGTGGTGCCAGAGAGGCGCTTCGACCACGTGAATGTGGACCTGGTGGGCCCCCTGCCCCCCTCCCGCGGATGTACTTACCTTCTCACCATGGTGGACAGGACCACCAGGTGGCCAGAAGCTGTCCCCCTGTCCTCCACTACAGCTGCGGAGGTCGCCCGGGCATTCATCGGGTGCTGGGTGGCCCGATTTGGCACGCCGGGTGACATCACGAGCGACAGGGGCCCACAGTTCACCTCGGAGCTCTAGACTACAGTTGCTGAGCACCTGGGGGTGAAGATACACCGCACTACGGCGTACAATCCGCAGGCTAATGGGCTTTGTGAGAGGTTCCATCGTGACATGAAGGCCGCCCTTCGTGCCAGCCTTACGGGCGCCGACTGGATTGACCGCCTCCCGTGGGTCATGCTCGGTCTCAGCTCTGCCCCCAAGGAAGACCTCCAGGCCTCATCCGCCGAGCTGGTATACGGCCAGCCCCTGCGGGTCCCGGGGGAGTTTCTACCGGACGCGACTGCACCCTGGTCCGCCTCCTCTCACCGAACTGTGTCCCGGGGCGTCGCCGACGCTTTCGTGCCTGTCCCGACGACTCGCCACTGCCTCCCCCAGTCCTATGTCCCCAGGGACCTGCCAGCGGCGAGGTATGTCTTCATCCGCCATGACGGCCATCGGTCTCCGCTGCAGCCCCCCTACGACGGCCCCTTCCGGGTCCTGGAAGCGGGCGCTAAGAACTTTGTTGTGGACAGGGGGGGCAGGCCGGAGAGAGTCGCTATCGACCGTCTCAAGCCTGCTCATTTAGACGTTGATGAGCCCGTCCAGTTGGCCCTGCCCCCACGCCGGGGGCGCCCCCCTGTTTCAGCCCCGCACCCGGCTCCGACCTCTGTCCCTGCCCCGGCCCCACTGGAGCCCCCCTGCTGCGAAGCGCAGTCGTTTCGGCCGTTTGGTCCGCCCCCCGCCACGTTGACTTTGCCTTTTGGGGTCGGACTCTGTTCACTGACTTTCGTCTATTGCACTTTTGGTTGGGTGAATTCTGGGGGGGCCTGTGTGGTGACCCACATACGGACTGTGAGAGACATTCACCTAAGGGCTACTGTGCCTTTAAGAGCTGGTGGGGTTTCCGGGGTCAGAGTTGGTGTTGTTGTTTTTGGTTTCCGGGAAGCGTGGGGTTTTGCGCTGCCGCTATAGTACTGCACAAGTATTGTACATTTTATGTGGAGAAAGAGTAAACTATCTCGACTGCAACTACGCCTACTGTCTCGCTGTTTCTCAACTCTACACTATCCTGTTTAGGTATCAACTTATATTTATTTATTCCTGTATTTATTTATACATTTATTTATGCATTTATTTATGTATTCCTGTATTTATTTATACATGTATTTAAGCATGTATTTATTTATTCCTGTATTTATTTATACATTTATTTAAGCATTTATTTATTACTGTATTCATTCATGCATTTATTTATACTTAAGTAATTTTCTGTCCTCCATACCTCCCATCCTTCTGGAGTCCAAACTCCAAAAAGTACACAAGTCTGGACTTGGCGTACTTGGTATTGAGAAACGGCCTTACTTACTCCCTCCCACCATGTTTCATGCGTGATTAATTTTCAGTCTGGATGCGGAGTGAGTGAAGTCTCGCAAGGCTCATGTGAGACTGACCGCCCTGTGAGAGCGTTGGGACAGCGGAGGGGCTCAAGTCCCTAGATTTGTCGCTAGTATCTTCTGACAAAAAAGAGAGTCGCTAAGAGGTGTGGAAAGTCGCCCGATTTAACGAGACATTTACAGTTTTGAAGGGAACCATTTATTTTTTTCGCGGCAAAACTCTGCCCACACTCAGCAGGTGAGGGGCGAAACATAGGAAACGGTTGCTTAAGCCTAGTTTATGGTTCTCCGTCAGGTCGACGCCGTACCTACGCCGTACCTACGCCATACCTACGCCGTACCTACGCCGTATCTACGCCGTACCTACGCCGTCGACGCAGACCCCTACGCCGTAGCCTGACGCGCACCTCCAAAAAATCCGATCTACACGTCGCGTTGACGCGGACCGCAAGCGCTGTGATTGGTCGGCTCAGGCACACCCCCCTGGCGGCATGGCGGTTAATTGCAGAGCAACGCAGTCCCTCGACGCAGAACTTCGAATGCTCAACGACGGCGTCACGTCGACGGCGTAGATACGCCGTCGACGTGACGGAGAACCATAAACTAGGCTTTGGTTAGGAGTCCTCCCAACTACGCAGCAGCTTACTGAAGGACAACATGAGCAACAGAAACTAAAGGATGACAGCCCTGGAGACTCTGGAGCACATCCTCGATCACGACAGTGAAATAGAGGAGGATGTGTCTGAACATGAAGACCATCATGAGGTCAACTCAGTTTATAATGGTACTGATTATGAACAATCGGACGAGGAACGTGATATACCTGTTCCTCCAAGCGAGACATTTGTGTCAACATTTTTTTGAAATGCAGTGGTCATAGACATCAAGTCAGCTTTTGAGCTTAACCTTCCAAACTCAATACAGAAAGTCATTCTAGAAATGACACTATAACTACAACTATCTGTTTCTTTGTTGGACTCGTGCTGCTAGAAGTCGATGGAATGGCCTCGTGGTCTTGCGTAGCTTCTTGTCTCTCACGTGCGAGACGTCTTTCCACCTTTGCGATGGCGTTTTTGTCCGTAAATCTACGATAACATGTGGGATAGAAGCCAGCATCCTCGGGAATATTGTCAAACTCCACATCAACACAGTGTTTGAAGTTCTCAGCCACGTCCCGAGACTCACCCTTCAACCCGAGCCACTTTTGTAGGCTTGTCCTGTATGTATTCCATCGTGCAGTGGTGAAATATGTACCTCCTCCTGCTTGACTTAAGTAATATGCATAAAACAATATTTGCTTTTCGACGTATTAAGACACTCCGGTGTATTTTCTTTGTCGTTCGTGCTCGATGAAAGCATGGTGGCCGCCATCTTGCAACTGTTGACAAAAATCAGCTACCTTATTTGGTGTAGCATGGTCACGTGTCGAACCGTGCCACCACTCGCGACCAAGATCCTATTACGCTCTGAAGAAAATAGTTCTGCTTAAAACATAGACGCATCGAGAATCGACTGGAAATTCAGCGACAAACTTTTTTTTGGTAGCTAAGCACAACTCGTTCACGGCTGTGGAGTGGGAATCATTTTCTAAAAGACTTTTCATGGTTCACCTTGCGGCCTATCAGGGGAGCACCCAGTCTACAAAGCTGCTACCGGTGTCCGGTGCCCTTCCGACTTGGGCAGAGTGTAAACTTCATTCATAAATGACCACGAGCAAATGTTCAAATTAATTTTATTGTTCGTTTATTTGTCGTTTTTAATAGTTTTAATTTTATTAGAATGTATTGATGTGTGTTGTAAATAGTTAGTTATATTGTTTATTTGTTTGTCGTCTCCTCACTTTGGCCTTTTTGTGTTGCTACGTGGCAGAGGCCCTGATGAGCCTCTACACTGAGAAAGGTGACTTGGGCAGAGTGCATCGGATTTATTCATGAAAGACCACGAGCAAATGTTCTAGTTAGTTATATTATTCGTTTGTTTGTCTTTTTAATAGTTGTTTTAATTTGATTGATTTGTGTTGTAAATAGTTAGTTATATTGTTCATTTGTACCAGCATTGGTTACAAGAGTTACATCCATGGAAAATAAAGCTCATTGACTTTGGTGGGGCCCATCATATTTTCTTAGAATTTATTGATTTGTGTTGTAAATAGTTAGTTATATTGTTCATTTGTTTGTCTTTTTGATAGTAGTTTTTTATTTTTATTAGAATGCATTGATGTGTGTTGTAAATAGTGTTTAATAAATGATAAGGCAACATTCGCTGTCTGTGACGTGTTTGGGTATTTTTACACAATGGTAAAAATAAAATAAAAAATACCACTCCGCCAAACCCTGTAGTTGTTCAAGGGAAGTTCTGCACCTGTTTATGGGAGTCCCGTAGAGAGCACAACAAACAAGACCAACTGGACTGTCTGTCACCAACCACCGCTGGCCCTGGGAGCGGAAGTTCTTCAACGTGAATTGGATCCGGAAAGCGCACCACCGCTGGTGCAAAGAGCATATATTGTTCATTTGTTTGTCTTTTTAATAGAATTTATTGATTTGTGTTGTAAATGTTTTTTAATAAATGGTAAGGCGACGTTGACCGTCTGTGACGTGTCTTGATGTTCTGGTGAAGTGAACCTCACTGATTTTACACGAGAGCGTCACTAATCATGGGCTCAGTCTGTGAAAACAAGTCGTGTCACACACATAACAAGGCGGCATTCACCAGGGCCCTATTTCTCGTACCTGGCTCAACAAAGTCGAGCAAATGTCCTATTATCCAGCTTAAATTAGCAAGATGATTGACATCAGGCTAACTCGGTTTCTTCACGGTTTCTTTTAAGTGCTTCATCACCCAAATCAATCAGATTATATCTATTTAAATGTGCCTGCTGGCAGTATAGTATACGGATAAATATATACTTATGAGGATATATGTACTATATATGTGTATATACATGTATGTCTAGATTACCATATAGGAGTTTGAATATGTGTATGGGCGGATCAGTATGTATGTATTATTCATAATCAGAAGTTCAATCAATTGAAGCAGTGAAAAGAAATGATGTGTGATTCTCTGTATTCTCATCATGAGTCCACCTTAATCATCCATCCATCCATTATCAGTCGCTTATCCGGGGTCGGGCCGACCCAGCCTTCCCTCTCACCCGCAACACTTTCCAGCTCATTCTGGGGGACCCCGAGGCGTTCCAAGGCCAGCCGGGAGGTATAATCCCTCCAGCGTGTCCTTGGTCTTTTCCGGGGCCTCCTACCAGTTGGACGTGCCTGGAAAACCTCTAATAGGAGGCGTCCAGGAGGCATCCTGACTAGATGCCCGAACCATCCTTACCCTATCTCTAAGGCTGAGCCCGGCCACCCTACGGAGGAAGCTCATTTCGGCCGCTTGTATCCGAGACCTCGTTCTTTCGGTCACGACCCAGACTTCGTGGCCGTAGGTGAGGGTTGGAACGTAGACCGACCAGTAAATGGAGAGCTTTGCCTTACGGCTCAGCTCCCTCTTCAACCAAGACGGACCGGTACATCGCCTGTTTTACAGCTGCAGCCGCACCGATCCGCATGTCGATCTCCCGCTCCACCTTACCCTCACTCGTGAACAAGACCCCGAGATACTTGAACTCCTTCGCTTGGGTTAGACAGTTTGTCCCCACCTAGAGGGAGCAATCCACCGGTTTCCGGCAGAGCACCATTGCCTCAGATTTGGAGGTGCTAACTCTCATCCCTGCCGCTTCACACTCGGCTGCAAAACGCCACAGTGAATGCTGGAGGTCACGGTCCGAGGAGGCAAACAGGACCACATCATCCGCGAACAGCAGAGAGGCGATCCCGAGACTCCCGAACCGGATCTTCTCCGCCCCCTGGAAGATACGAACACAGCTCCTACTGCAGGCGTACACTACATACACTAAAAAAGCAGGGCAATTTTATACAAATGAAGTAACATCTTTCAAGCTGTAGGGGTTATATGTACTAACATTTTGAGGAGTATCGCCAAAGAAGAAAAAGTGTCAATAAAGAAACGTCAAATTGGATTTAAATAACTTGCACTGGGAGGTTTAACATTACTGTATAACCCTGAAGTGGGAATCCTTAACCTGGGGCTGAAAGCAATGGGATAAACAAAACAACCTGTGTTTCACGCTGTCATTATGTTCCAGTGTTTGTATTACGAGTTATGTGGACAAACACAAGAGACCCCATGTGGAACCCGTTAAACCTTCATCCTAGCAGTTTTCATTCAACTGTGAATAAAAGGTTATGACATATTGTTCGGAACAATTTTCTCTCGAATACAAAGCTTTCACGAGTGGCTAAGTCAAACTGGAAGAAGTGCAGCCTTTGTGTGGTGATTTAATCTAAATACAGGGCAGTAATGATCAACATGATCATTTGTCATGATTTGATGCTGAAACGATAAGTTGATTCATTGATTGGTTTATGATATTAAAAAGACAATTAACTGACAACAATTCAAATAAAGAATTTGTCAAGATTTGCTTTTCTCTGTTATACATCTACATCTTTGGGTTGTGGACTGAAGTAATTGTTCAATTAATCAATTAGTTGATGACAGGATGATATTCTGCAACTATTATTATAATTGATTAACCTTCAAAGTATCTCTATCAAGCAACAATGCAAAACATTCCCTTGTTCCAGTAATTCAATTGTGAAGGTTTGTGTCATGTTTTATCTTTAGATTCGAGAGTGTTGGTCAATAAAACAAGCAATCTAAAGATGTCACCGTGGTCTGTAGGAACCCATTTTTTATATTTTTAAAGACAAAACACTGACTTGATTATCTAAAAGAATTATAGGCCGATTATTAAGGGGTCCAAATGTGAAATTCGGAGCATTGACATAGCAGCAAACAACTATTTTCTATGTAAAGATATATAGTAGAGTATTTGTGTGTTGTCATCCGAGTTCTTCTGTGCTTTGTTTACGTCTCAGTGTATGTGTGTGTGTGTGTGTGTGTGTGTGCCCTCACTGCTAGCACTGTTAGCACTGTTAGCTCCTAGCCTCAGCTGTCGCCATGTTGAGAGCCACGTGGAGGAAATCCCTCAATCGTATAGATATGATCTGAATTAGACATTTTGTGTTTAAATGTATTTAAAAGAACAACTGTTGAAAATTGCTGACCAGCCAGATTTTATTTTATTTTTTAAAAACTATGTTTTTCCGGTGAAGCTTTCAAAATAAGAGCACTTTGATGGATGAGTTCCGGCTGCGTTCACAATTGTCGATATTTTCGTTATTGTGCTGCAGATGTGTGGACGTTTTAAAGACAACAAACACTTTGAAATAAAACAAGATAAAACAGCTATATCACAATGAACACAAGTACTAACTAAATAAACACTAGCTCACCAACAATAATGAAGACATCTGAATTAATTGTTGAGGGTTAGCTAGCTCTAATAATGCAGTAAATTAAAAAATACAGTTTATATGTCTTTTACAATATTTAAATCCAATATGTCCAAGTAATGTGCTCACGTCGACCCTGTGAGATGAAGCCACATGCTCCTGAACATTAGGTAAAAAATACACTTTTGACGTAATCACTCAATGCTTGCTAACAGAACGCTATGTGACCGAATCACGTGATGCTAATGATCAGCTAACGTTAGCTCAAAAAGAGGCTTAAGCTAGCACATTGTATCTGCTGTTTTTATGTTTACACAAGATATAATTGCCAAATTCACAAGTGAATTAGCATCATAGAAGCCTTGTTTGTCATAATAAGACTGACAGTGTTTTAATATACACATAATGTTGTAATATAACACATTAATCTTACCATTGTGTGGCTTGGCTGGTATGTTTTTGAGTTAAGCTAAACTTATGTAAAAAAAAAAACTACAAACATTCCCATAATACAAGACTCTCTTCTCAAAGGTAACGCCCACTAATTTGCAGAGAAAAAAAGAAAAACGTTGCTTGTTGAGTTTAATGCAGTCAAAAGTATTTTTGCAATACAGCCCCACAAAGTACATTCTTCCAAAAATGATCATGAAGTTGAAGCTCTAAAATCTTATACCAATCATGAAGACAGGATTTGTAGGTACATTATTAAACAGTAGACTGCATTTGTTTTATCGAGGTGTAGCCTACCTAATAAACTGTCTGGATTCCTGTTTTCTTACACCAGGAATACGCTGCATGTCCGTGCTGTGTGGCGGAAGTATCACCTAGAGGGGATAATGAGGTCAACTCTACACCAATTTCTGTTGGGCCCCACAAGAAAAGGCTGAACCTCCCTGTGATTAACACGTGGCAGAAGATATCTGCAGATAGATGAGTTGATGCCGATTGCAAATACTTTCTTTCATTTAGGCCATGTTCTTATTAAAGCTATATTTTAATGTGCTGTTTTTTTTATAAGCAATTCTGATTTAAAATTCAAATACACCAACATATCAAAAATATATTTCTCTCACTGGGTTCAGAAGTTAGAAGGTTATCAGGCAATAAACAACATTTGGTATATTATTACCTGCTCGTGATCCGCTGTGTTTGTAAGAGACACAATAAAAGGAGTTAAACAAATAAACAGTAGTGTGAAGATGCCTCATGTTTTATTGTTTTGCTACAGGTCTCTGACAGTGAGTCGGCACTTTGCTTCATACATAGACGACATACAACACAGACTTGCTGCCCTCTAGTGGTCGAATACCAGACTCTCTACTCAATACGAATTAGTGGATGATGTAAATTGTAATACATCTGTAGGTCATGAGAAAATGGTCAGATCCACGAGAATATAGAAATATATGAGTTATGTTTTTCGCTATTGTAAAAGACAAATAAAACAGACAAAGCACGACTAAAACATAGTTCAGAGCAGACACAATAACACATTTATACACATTTTAAAGGAAAGTTGCACAGTAAAACTCTTTGTTTTCCTTTTATTTTAGGACAAATTTGAATTTACTAAAATAAACATAGTAAATTGTCTCCCACACTTTTAATTTACAACCAATTCCCATTTTTTTGCGCTATACAATCAGACAATTTTGTGTCCGTTCTTCAAACAAGAAGCAGATTAGATCATTTCCACCCATGTATCAAGATATGGAAAAGCTATAACATGGCCTCTCCCTCACCATCTGCTGGACAAACAATATTAAAGCCTATTGTTCCATACACACAGTTTAAAACTGTATTCTCATTCATAGGATTGAACGTCTCTGGTGTGATCTCCGAGTCATAATTACAATCAAGTACTATGACTTACTGCACTCCCTGGAGGAGGATGGACTGCTGGACATCTGGTCTACTGAGGACCTGTTCTGTGTACACTGCCTACTTTCTCCCAGACTCCAGAGATATTTTCAGAAGGCTGGAACCATCATCCACTCAGCACTGAAGGAAACAAGAGTCCAGAGCAGATAACTGGCATTATTAGCAATCTAAGTTCGCTCTATAGGATTGTCACTGAATGGGAACTCTGAACACCATGCTCTACGCCTCTATTATGATTTCCAGGGAACAGATGTTCCTGGCAAATATGACTTGTTATATTTTTAGAGTTCATAGATATATTTATTTAGGATTTTTTAGGTTCCTCGAACCAAGGTTTACCACCTAAACCCTGATTCAGTTCCCGGAACTAAATCCGTGCACATAAGTCGTTTAAGAGTCTTACTCAGGACTGTTTTAGGTTCCTAGATCCAAGGTTACTACCTGAACCTCTCTTCTAATCTGGACTCAAACCAAATTCATCGAATCTGGACTCAAACCAAATTCTAATCCGGACTCAAACCGAATCTATGGAATACGATCTTCTTACCTGAAATAATTCTGATGATTAAAAACAAATTGGATCTCGTCACTCGTCCTCTATCCAGCAGATCCTGGCCTCTCAATTTACCAATTAAATTTACCAATTTACCCAGACTCAGTGTCGGGCCTAAATCTGGAAAGAAGACGAGGTTTTGAGATCCTGTTCGAAGGACCAATTATGTTAGAAAAATTATACTGGACACAAAGTGTAAAATCGTTAATCAGGTCATTTATTCTTGCAAGAAGGAGCAGAGTTGAAAATACGGACAAGTCATATTTCCAAGTTGCTGCTCAAAGATATATCTCTGAGCCTCTGTCCTTTATACAGTGTGACACACAGTAACAGGAGGGGATTGGTGAAGGTCCGAACCGGCCCAAACCAGTTTCTTATCTTCTCCAGAAACAGGTATCATTGGCTTTGTGCGGGGACTCCAGAAAAGAAGATTCAATACAATTCAATTCAATTCAATTTAGTTTATTTTGTATAGACCAGAATCACAAATTACAAATTTGCCTCGGAGGGCTTTACAATCTGTACACACACCCATAGACAGGCTCTCACAGCCAGGGAACTGTATGTTAGACACTTACAACACACACACACAGTGACAGGCTGGCTCTCACAGGCAGCCTGTCACTGTGTGTGTGTGTTGTAAGTGTCTAACATACAGTTCCCTGTCTGTGAGAGCCTGTCACTGTGTGTGTGTGTGTGTGTGTGTGTGTGTGTGTGTGTGTGTGTGTGTGTGTGTGTGTGTGTGTGTGTGTGTGTGTGTGTGTGAGACACACACACAGTGACAGGCTGGCTCTCACAGGCAGCCTGTCACTGTGTGTGTGTGTGTGTGCGTGTGTGTGTGTGTGTGTGTGTGTGTGTGTGTGTGTGTGTGAGAGAGACACACACACAGTGACAGGCTGGCTCTCACAGGCAGCCTGTCACTGTGTGTGTGTGTGCGTGTGTGTGTGTGTGTGTGTGTGTGTGTGTGTGTGTGTGTGTGTGTGTGTGTGTGTGTGTGTGTGTGTGTGAGAGACACACACACAGTGACAGGCTGGCTCTCACAGGCAGCCTGTCACTGTGTGTGTGTGTGTGCGTGTGTGTGTGTGTGTGTGTGTGTGTGTGTGTGTGTGTGTGTGTGTGTGTGTGTGTGTGAGAGACACACACACAGTGACAGGCTGGCTCTCACAGGCAGCCTGTCACTGTGTGTGTGTGTGTGCGTGTGTGCGTGTGTGTGTGTGTGTGTGTGTGTGTGTGTGTGTGAGAGACACACACACAGTGACAGGCTGGCTCTCACAGGCAGCCTGTCACTGTGTGTGTGTGTGTGTGTGTGTGTGTGTGTGTGTGTGTGTGTGTGTGTGTGTGTGTGTGTGTGAGAGAGAGAGAGACACACACACAGTGCCAGGCTCTCACAGCCTGTCTCAGCCTTTGACTTGTTGGTCATCTTTGGTGCCAGCAGTCATCAATTTGAAGGTGAGTCAATATCATAACCTCTGCAGCTACTTACAGATGTCGAATCCCTGGAGAAGAATTGGCGGATCTTCTTGATGTGCTTCTTCCGTGTTTTGACTTCAACAAAGCCTGTGGTTCCATTATCGCTAGTGCCAGTGCTTGTTGTATGATCTGTGGCTAGTAGTTCTTTTTTAGAGCCAGCGACGGTTTCTTTACTAGTTGAAGGTGAGTCAATATCATAACCTCTGCAGCTACTTACAGATGTCGAATCCCTGGAGAAGAATTGGCGGATCTTCTTGATGTGCTTCTTCCGTGTTTTGACTTCAACAAAGCCTGTGGTTCCTTCATCGCTAGTGCCAGCAGCAGTTCTATCACCTTTGACTTGTTGGTCATTTTTAGTGCCAGTGCTTGTTGTATGATCTGTGGCTAGTAGTTCTTCTTTAGTGCCAGCGACGGTTTCTTCACTAGTTACAGATGAGTCAATATCATGACCTCTGCAGCTATTTACAGACTTCAACACCCTGGAGAAGAAGTGGCGGATCTTCTTGATGTGCTTCTTCCGTGTTTTGACTTCAACAAAGCCTGTGGTTCCTTCATCGGTAGTGCCAGTAGCAGTTCTATCACCTTTGACTTGTTGGTCATTTTTAGTGCCAGTGCTTGTTGTATGATCTGTGGCTAGTAGTTCTTCTTTAGAGCCAGCGACGGTTTCTTTACTAGTTGAAGGTGAGTCAATGTCACGACCTCTGCAGCTACTTACAGACTTCAAATCCCTGGAGAAGAAGTGGCGGATCTTCTTGATGTGCTTCTTCCGTGTTTTGACTTCAACAAAGCCTGTGGTTCCTTCATCGCTAGTGCCAGTAGCAGTTCTATCACCTTTGACTTGTTGGTCATTTTTAGTGCCAGTGCTTGTTGTATGATCTGTGGCTAGTAGTTCTTCTTTAGTGCCAGCGACGGTTTCTTTACTAGTTGAAGATGAGTCAATATCATGACCTCTGCAGCTACTTACAGACTTCAAATCCCTGGAGAAGAATTGGCGGATCTTCTTGATGTACTTCTTCCGTGATCTGACTTCAACAGAGCCTGTGGTTCCTTCATCATCTTTGGGGATCACTGGGGGTTTGACTTGACTGATGAAAGGGTGCTCTAAAGCTTGGCTTGCTGAGATACGTATTTCAGGATCCACCTGAAATATTTGTATCAGGAGACCAAAAAAAGCCTCCGTGTGAAAGTCACCCTTCAATTTTCCAATTTTCTTTTCTATCTGGTCAAAACTTGTGCCAGATTTGCATCGTGCCATGGTGTAGATAAAGGGAATCTTTTTCAGTTTCCATGGAGAAGAATCTGTGTCTTTCCGGAAGAAATTGTTGGTCTTCAACCCACTAGCCAGCATGTGAGCAGGGGGCTGCCCATGCAGCTTCACAATGTCTCTCATGAGCACACGTGGGTCTTTTTCCATTGTATGCAAGTGCTGTCCCATGTACAGGCAGAACATAATGCAGCCGAGGGACCACATGTCTACTGCCTCAGTCAGACGTAGGCCTAAGAGGACCTCAGGGGCCCTGTAACTCCGAATCTGAATTCTGGTGCCAGCCACCATTGTAGAAGTACGACGGGCCACACCAAAGTCGATCAACTTGATTTTCCAGGGATGTAGTTTTGGATTTACGAGCATCACATTATTCAATTTAATGTCGGTGTGTGTGATACCGATGCTGGCAAGGCCATTCAAAGCAACTAGCATCTGTTCTGTGATTAGACGAATTCCACCCAACGATATTGGCTTGTTTTGTCTCCTATGCATAAATGTTCCCAGGTCCATATGCAGGCATTCAAATACCAGACAAGTGTATCCCATGTGCTGAAAATGCTCGATGAACCTGACCAGGTTATGCTTGTCTTCGTCAAGCTGCCTAATTTCATTAAGCGCGGCCAACTCTCTTTTGGCAGGAACGTCGTGCCTAATAAATTTTACAGCTACCTTCTCCTCGTTGTCTATCCTTTGGCAGCCAAGAACCATTCCGAAAGTCCCCTGCCCCAGAATCTTCTTTATCTGATACTGACCTGATGGGCCTGGCAAAATGCCCTTCATTTTAATCCAAATATTCATTGCTTCAGCTGCAGTGGTATACCCTTCTCAAAATCTTCTTCTTCTTTTTGAAGTTGGCCCTATCAAACTCTCATCTGGTGTCCTTCTTATTAACTGTCTGGCATCTGCCCTGTGGCTTTGAATTAGCTGATGACGTCATATTTAGATGACGCATTCAGCGGCTGCCTGGCGCATAGCTCCCTGTGTGCGTTTTAATTTATTGTCTTTTTTTTCTTCACTTTTCCTCTCTTCTTCTGTTTCTTTTCTCTCACGTTTGGTTTAAATCAAGACAACGGGCCTGAGATCCCGGAGGAACTGCGGAGAAGGGCTCGGGGGTGTTACGGTTTAACAAGCGACCGTGTTTAACCGGAGACTTTCAGTCGAATGAACGTCGTTTTCGTGCTTACAATACAAACAGAAAAACATATTTGTTTCAATATAGTGTCAACCCTTCTCATATACATTGTATATATATGATATAAAAAAGGAAACAGCTAGCTTACGTGTTCTCTTCCTATTTTTAACGGCTGAAAGTCGCCAGTTAACACGGTCGCCTGTTTAACCGTAACACCAGTCGGGTGCTAAACGGAAGAGCTCAAACGAGGAAGTACCAACCTTCGTTACCGGGGTTACGGATTAACTGGCGGCCTTGTAACTGGCGACTTTCGGTCGAAAGGGTCTATTGTTGTCGTCGTTACGGCAGATGTTGAGAATAGCAAGATAACACGCAGCTGTCCTCGTGAATGCCGTATTGTTTGATTCTGCAATTAAATGTCAAACGTATACAGTCTCTGGTCAAAACTATGGAATAGTTTCCGCCACTATGATACAAAATAAAAATCCTGCAAGACATAATTACAGGATCTTAATGTTTTTTTTATCAGTTTTGGAAACGGGCTTCCATTTGATTGTCACCTGATTGTAATAAAAAATATTATATTTTCAGCAAGGCATCCTTTTACGACTGTCTCTTTTAATACTTTATCAAAATATATTGTACAGAATGGCTCATTTCAGAATAATATATATTAATGGATTAAAACTAGTGATGCGTTAATATACTGTATTCATTACTCGCAGCTGGTAAAGGTGGAACTCATTTTAATTACTTACGCATATACTGCTGCTATGGTAGCAGTAGTTTATTTAATTTATAGTATTACATCATCATTTATTATCTGATTATATTTATATTAATAATCTGCACAATAACTTAAACTGTCAGATACATACTGTGAACTAAACTTTTTTATATTTACAAATTAACTAGAAATATAAATGTGGCCCTACAACTACCTAAAAACTGTATGTACATTTCTTGAATAAATATATTTATTTATTTTCCTGACATCAACTTTTAATGGAATTAGTGAATCCCTTAATTCCGACAAGAAGAATCAAACAAAAGTTTAATGTTACTGGAATTATTTACTAGTATTTATTATTGCTGGAAAGACACAAGAGTACAACACTGAGTATAGCAGATGTTACAATACATTAACAAAACAATAAGACAAATTAGTATACAGTATACACATTAAATATCTCTAAGTTTGGGGTGTAACACACATTTATTTGTCTCCAAATCACAAGACCTTGATTCTACCTGTAAGTGTTTAAAATAATAGTCTGTCCATCCACCTGAGGCCACATGATGAGAACAAAAACTGCAAAGGAAAGGTTCAGTTTTAAATAGAATAATTTGTTTTCATGGCAATATTTTCCTCGGGGCTCCTCAATCATGGCTCCTCCAATTTCTCTCCGCAGTATGAACGGCCATTTCTCAATACCAAGTACGCTAAGTCCAGACTTGTGTACTTTTGGAGTTTGGACTTGGGAGTTTGGACTCCCAAGGCCGGGAGCACGCAGGACTGTCTTTCTTCAATTGGAACAGCCGCTGACTGGATGACGTCACCACCTCAGCTGTTGCTGTCATGAGTTTACTCTGATTCTTCACTGTAAAGTATTTTAAAATATGACAACCCTGCTTTTTTTGCACTGGTTTTACCGACATACACATATCATTGTATATATATTGTGTTTATAAATATGTATTTTATATACTTATATAGATACACATATAATTATATATATATATATATATATAATATGTTTATAAATATGTATTTCATATATATACTTATATATTTATATAGATACACACACAGGACCTCAAATCCTCTCTTAAAAAGCCTATCTTTTTAAGTAGGCTGAATCTTGACAAACCGACCACAGATGTGATGCTTAAACAACTAGCATCTCGCCTGAAAACATCCTAAAATTACTTTTTGTGACTCAACAACAGTAGTATTCATAGAATGTCAACTTTCAGTTGTGAGTTTTCTCATCTGCCATTGTTCCCCGTTTGCTGGTCCGAAATGCATTCTGGGATATTGGCTCTCTCAAGTACGCTCAAGTCTGCTCTGATGCATCCACAGTGGGGAAGTTGCTCTGCACCACGTTAATATCCAGCTTGTGTCTGGGAAGCACATTCCATCCCATCCAGAACTGCATTAGTTTCCCAAGGATGCTTGGAGACGCTTTCAAAAAAGAAAAGTCAATATTTATTCAATTGCCGAGAAGGATTTTGTTCAACCATAAATCCGATGTAAAAATAATGGCCTTACTTAATTTGTGCTTTGGGTTGTTAGTGTAGCTGAGAATTCATAGTTAAAAAGAAAAGTAGAGGAAGCCCAGATAAATAACCTTTGGGGAACTATTAAAAGTTTCTATTAATTTACCCTTCTCAATAAATGTGCGAAGGAATCCTGTGATCCGACATGTATCCCCCAAAGAGACATCACTGTCTTCGTCCTCATCTTCTGTTGGCCACTTTATCTTCTCCAAGACCATCTGACAGATTGATTCTATACTATCAGTTAACACTTGTTTCAAAACAAACAAGAGAATAGAAAGCACAATAAAACAGCAGAAAGGAAAATGAGACATATTGTTCATTTGTACCAGCATTGGTTACAAGAGTTACATCCGTGGAAAATAAAGCTCATTGACTTTGGTGGGGCCCATCATATTTTATTAGAATGTATTGATGTGTGTTGTAAATAGTTAGTTATATTGTTCATTTGTTTGTCTTTTTGATAGTAGTTTTCATTTTTATTAGAATGTATTGATGTGTGTTGTAAATAGTGTTTAATAATGTTCTATTTAGTTATATTATTTGTTTGTTTGTCTTTTTAATAGTTGTTTTGATTTTATTGATTTGTGTTGTAAATAGTTAGTTATATTGTTCATTTGTTTGTCTTTTTGATAGTGGTTGTTTTCCTTTTTATTAGAATGTATTGATGTGTGTTGTAAATAGTGTTTAATAATGTTCTAGTTAGTTATATTATTCATTTGTTTGTCTTTTTAATACTTGTTTTATAATTTACTGATTTGTGTTGTAAATAGTTAGTTATATTGTTCATTTGTACCAGCATTGGTATCACTCACGCTGACATAAAAATGAATAATGTTATGCTCGTCAATCAAGAGTTACATCCGTGGAAAATAAAGCTCATTGACTTTGGTGGGGCCTATCATATTTTATTAGAATGTATTGATGTGTGTTGTATATAGTTAGTTATATTGTTCATTTGTTTGTCTTTTTGATAGTAGTTTTCATTTTTATTAGAATGTATTGATGTGTGTTGTAAATAGTGTTTAATAATGTTCTAGTTAGGGTCCGAGTACTGACGTAGTCAGATCGAGGACCTATTGAAATGCTAAGTATTATTATTCCCGACCTATGCGCAGGGAAAAGAGGTGCTTGGATAAACCTACATTCTTCAAACTTTACACACCCATCAGACTCGGCAAAAATTTAATATAATTTGGGTGTCGACCAAAAGTCTGAGAAAATGTCTCTATAGCGCCCCCTTTAGGCAGAAAGGCTACGCTTTTTGCCAACTATGGCCGATTGACTTGAAATTTTACACACATGTCCGGGTGGGACTGCTCTCCAAAAAACTCATCCGTGAAATTAAAATGCGCCTAATTAGATTTTCCGCCATTTTGAATTTTGTAAAAAACACATTTTTGCCCATTCCTCCTAAACGCTGGGTCCGTTTCTTACGAAATTTTCTGTGGATCATCATTGGCTCAATGTGATCAAATGATATCTCCCACTTTGTTGATATCTCATTGCGTTCAGAAGTTATTAGCCAATTAACCTCTTAGGGGCGTGGCTCAATATGTCAATACACATAACTTCCTAATTACTTGGCCTATCTTCACAAACTTTGTAGCATATGTCAACATCGTGTCCCTTAACGTACCCAAATTGTTTCAGAATATTCAAACACTAGAGGGCGCTGCAGTGAACCGCTCAATTTTGGCCTTTTCCTTGTTTTCAGGCGTTGTATTCTGACGAACTCTTCCTACAGATTAGACACGATTGATTTCACATTCGGGCAATATGATGTTGAGACCTTTGCAGGGAAAAGTTATCAAAGGATTTTCAAAATATCGAACTATGTGAGCGCAGAGCAGCGGCAAAGAGACACCATTTTCCATGAAAATGGAAGTTGCTTTAACTCGGTCGTACATAATGTAACCTGCTCCAGATTTCTCAGATGTCATGACCTCTTGACCCTGAAGACATCCATATGATCAATTTTCATCCTAGAGGCAACAGGGAGTTACATGTTTTCTACTTGTACACCGTGCTCCTCACAGATTATTCAGATCCCTCTCAAAATACGTCGGAAGAGACTTAAGACATTGGTAATGCATCACCTTGAAGATTGTAAGGATCCGTTGAACGGCGTAGCGTCGGTCCATCGCAGAAGTTCGATCCTTCGCCATGACCGAATAAACCGATGTAACTCGACTCCACATGATAAGATCCTTTCCAGGTTTCACATGTTTGATCAGCCTCCAGGCCTGAAGACATGTGAAGTCTAATTTTTAATTTGAGTCATAGCGCCACTAAATGGCAACATGAAGTAAATATTTCTATACTTTGGCTTGCTTCTCTTAGTCGGTCAATCAGATCAACTTCCAATTACTTCTAGACAAACATAAGACTTTCATGATGTCAGCCCCTAAAGCTTTTGATTTTTTGTGTAACGCTGTTGCCGTGGCGCCCCATCCTTCGCGGTCAACAACGAAGGTACTTTTGAGGGACTGAGCATGCTCGAAACGTAACTAAACTTGGCACACACATTTAAAGGCAAAGATGTAGTTGCCTGATATGACTTTAATGACTCAAAACTGGAACTTCGGCTCGATAGCGCCCCCTACAAATATTCAATTAAGCAGCCCCAGCGCTACGGTTGACCTACATGTATGAAACTTGCTAGGAATATGTAACACATGTAAACTTAGAAATAACTCTCTTGGGACCATGCTCTAAACCGTACAGGAAGTCAGATAGCGCCCCCTAAAAAAACGTGTTTTTTTTGACAACCTGTGAGTTGTGAAAGCCCACCGTTTTTGCCCCTCTATCACCAATTGACCTGAAATTTGGCACACATGTCCGGTTGTGTCTGCTCTACAAAAAAATACGTGGTCGCACTAAAGTCCGCCTACTTAGATTTCCACCATTTTGAATTTTGATAAAAAACAATTTTTTCCTCAAATCTTTCTAAACGCTGGCTTCGATTTTTACGAAATTCTCTGTGGATCATTAAAAGTTCAATTTCATCACAATACATCAAAAGCTTGTTTGTATCTCTTTGTGTTCAAAAGAAAAGGACCCATTAACTTCGTAGGGGTAAATTCAACTAAATTCAACAAAGCAGCCCTCGCAGTACGTTCAACATAGATACACAATATTTGATAGGCGTATGTACCACATATACACTTAACAATAACTCTCTTGGGACCATGCTCTAAACCGTACCAGAAGTCGGCCATTTTCATTTTCGTCATTCATTTCTAGTTCAAATTGCCATAGTATCCCAGTAGGTGGCGCTCTGACTATGAGTTCATATTGGCATGCAGAAGTCTTCCAGCCATGCCTCTCATAAAGCATGATCACGAACCATATGCAATAGTCGTCACACCACTTCCACGCCGTTGCATGAAACCTCAAGCTTTTGATCACTTTTAATACATATTTTTATCTTTTATATATATACTTACATGTACAAAATATATATACATATATTCCATTTTCCAGAGGTCAACCTTTCTGCGAAAAAGAGGAAATATGTGTCTGTCATCACATCAAATGACAGAACTCAGTCTGCGCTTCCCAGATCTTTCTGCCATTGAGAACGAATTCAAGCTGTTCTCGACTCCCTTCTTGATAATGCAGAAGAAGTGAAGAGAGTCTGAACTAGAACTGATGGAGATGCAGTGATGAATCTCTGAAGAACCAGCTTCAGTTTCTCTCCCTACCGACTTCTACTGGAGCTTGGAAAAGGTCAAATTTCCTCTGATGTGATTTATTTATATATATATATACATAATTGACCTCATTTGATTCATTTGGCCATATACCTTACCTGAGTAGCCCAGACTTTCATATATTTTTCTGTTTGTGGCCCTCGGTGAAAAACGCTTTGACACCCCTGATATATATGTATATATATATATATATATATATATATATATATATATATATATATATATATATATATATATATATATATATATATATATATAATCTTCCTCTAAATTAAAGCTGCTCGCAGCTGTGACTGGGCCGACTCTCCCGGCCTCGAACATCCACCTGGCAGGCGAACGTTCTCGGACGGACGAGCCGGCGACCCTTCGGCTTACCCCGACGTGCTTGAAGCGAGGGCCCAGTCACAGCTGCTCGCAGCTTTGATTAGTTATATTATTCGTTTGTTTGTCTTTTTAATAGTTGTTTTAATTTTATTGATTTGTGTTATAAATACTTAGTTATATTGTTCATTTGTATCAGCATTGGTATCACTCACTTACTGACATAAAAATGAATAATGTTATGCTGGTCAATCAAGAGTTACATCCGTGGAAAATAAAGCTCATTGACTTTGGTGGGGCCCATCATATTTTATTAGAATTTATTGATTTGTGTTGTAAATAGTTAGTTATATTGTTCATTTGTTTGTCTTTTTGATAGTAGTTTTCATTTTTATTAGAATGTATTGATGTGTGTTGTAAATAGTGTTTAATAAATGATAAGGCAACATTCGCTGTCTGTGACGTGTTTGGGTATTTTTACACAATGGTAAAAATAAAATAAAAAATACCACTCTGCCAAACCCTGTAGTTGTTCAAGGGAAGTTCTGCACCTGTTTATGGGAGTCCCGTAGAGAGCACAACAAACAAGACCAACTGGACTGTCTGTCACCAACCACCGCTGGCCCTGGGAGCGGAAGTTCTTCAACGTGAATTGGATCGGGAAAGCGCACCACCGCTGGTGCAAAGAGCATATATTGTTCATTTGTTTGTCTTTTTAATAGAATTTATTGATTTGTGTTGTAAATGTTTTTTAATAAATGGTAAGGCGACGTTGACCGTCTGTGACGTGTCTTGATGTTCTGGTGAAGTGAACCTCACTGATTTTACACGAGAGCGTCACTAATCATGGGCTCAGTCTGTGAAAACAAGTCGTGTCACACACATAACAAGGTGGCATTCACCAGGGCCCTATTTCTCGTACCTGGCTCAACAAAGTCGAGCAAATGTCCTATTATCCAGCTTAAATTAGCAAGATGATTGACATCAGGCTAACTCGGTTTCTCCACGGCACAGCAAATGTACAGCGAATATTCGCAACGCGTTTGCAACGTTGTTGGTGTGAACGCAGCTTAACACAACCCCCGCTGCGAGACATAAGCATCGCAAATATATCAGACAAGTTAAATGCGTTAAATGTGTTGGGAAAATGTATCGGCAAATTTGAAGTGCTTCATCAATCAGATTATATCTATTTAAATGTGCCTGCTGGCAGTATAGTATACGGATAAATATATACTTATGAGGATATATGTACTATATATGTGTATATACATGTATGTCTAGATTACCATATAGGAGTTTGAATATGTGTATGGGCGGATCAGTATGTATGTATTATTCATAATCAGAAGTTCAATCAATTGAAGCAGTGAAAAGAAATGATGTGTGATTCTCTGTATTCTCATCATGAGTCCACCTTAATCATCCATCCATCCATTATCAGTCGCTTATCCGGGGTCGGGCCGACCCAGCCTTCCCTCTCACCCGCAACACTTTCCAGCTCATTCTGGGGGACCCCGAGGCGTTCCAAGGCCAGCCGGGAGATATAATCCCAGCAGCGTGTCCTTGGTCTTTTCCGGGGCCTCCTACCAGTTGGACGTGCCTGGAAAACCTCTAATAGGAGGCGTCCAGGAGGCATCCTGACTAGATGCCCGAACCATCTTTACCCTATCTCTAAGGCTGAGCCCGGCCACCCTACGGAGGAAGCTCATTTCGGCCGCTTGTATCCGAGACCTCGTTCTTTCGGTCACGACCCAGACTTCGTGGCCGTAGGTGAGGGTTGGAACGTAGACCGACCAGTAAATGGAGAGCTTTGCCTTCCGGCTCAGCTCCCTCTTCAACCAAGACGGACCGGTACAGCGCCTGTTTTACAGCTGCAGCCGCACCGATCCGCCTGTCGATCTCCCGCTCCACCTTACCCTCACTCGTGAACAAGACCCCGAGATACTTGAACTCCTTCGCTTGGGTTAGACAGTTTGTCCCCACCTGGAGGGAGCAATCCACCGGTTTCCGGCAGAGCACCATGGCCTCAGATTTGGAGGTGCTAACTCTCATCCCTGCCGCTTCACACTCGGCTGCAAAACGCCCCAGTGAATGCTGGAGGTCACGGTCCGAGGAGGCAAACAGGACCACATCATCCGCGAACAGCAGAGAGGCGATCCCGAGACTCCCGAACCGGATCTTCTCCGCCCCCTGGAAGATACGAACACAGCTCCTACTGCAGGCGTACACTACATACACTAAAAAAGCAGGGCAATTTTATACAAATGAAGTAACATCTTTCAAGCTGTAGGGGTTATATGTACTAACATTTTGAGGAGTATCGCCAAAGAAGAAAAAGTGTCAATAAAGAAACGTCAAATTGGATTTAAATAACTTGCACTGGGAGGTTTAACATTACTGTATAACCCTGAAGTGGGAATCCTTAACCTGGGGCTGAAAGCAATGGGATAAACAAAACAACCTGTGTTTCACGCTGTCATTATGTTCCAGTGTTTGTATTACGAGTTATGTGGACAAACACAAGAGACCCCATGTGGAACCCGTTAAACCTTCATCCTAGCAGTTTTCATTCAACTGTGAATAAAAGGTTATGACATATTGTTCGGAACAATTTTCTCTCGAATACAAAGCTTTCACGAGTGGCTAAGTCAAACTGGAAGAAGTGCAGCCTTTGTGTGGTGATTTAATCTAAATACAGGGCAGTAATGATCAACATGATCATTTGTCATGATTTTATGCTGAAACGATAAGTTGATTCATTGATTGGTCTATGATATTAAAAAGACAATTAACTGACAACAATTTAAATAAAGAATTTGTCAAGATTTGCTTTTCTCTGTTATACATCTACATCTTTGGGTTGTGGACTGAAGTAATTGTTCAATTAATCAATTCGTTGATGACAGGATGATATTCTGCAACTATTATTATAATTGATTAACCTTCAAAGTATCTCTATCAAGCAACAATGCAAAACATTCCCTTGTTCCAGTAATTCAATTGTGAAGGTTTGTGTCATGTTTTATCTTTAGATTCGAGAGTGTTGGTCAATAAAACAAGCAATCTAAAGATGTCACCGTGGTCTGTAGGAACCCATTTTTTATATTTTTAAAGACAAAACACTGACTTGATTATCTAAAAGAATTATAGGCCGATTATTAAGGGGTCCAAATGTGAAATTCGGAGCATTGATATAGCAGCAAACAACTATTTTCTATGTAAAGATATATAGTAGAGTATTTGTGTGTTGTCATCCGAGTTCTTCTGTGCTTTGTTTACGTCTCAGTGTATGTGTGTGTGTGTGTGTGCCCTCACTGCTAGCACTATTAGCACTGTTAGCTCCTAGCCTCAGCTGTCGCCATGTTGAGAGCCACGTGGAGGAAATCCCTCAATCGTATAGATATGATCTGAATTAGACATTTTGTGTTTAAATGTATTTAAAAGAACAACTGTTGAAAATTGCTGACCAGCCAGATTTCTTTCCGGATGTCTTTCCGGTGACGCTTTCAAAATAAGAGCACTTTCATGGATGAGTTCCGGCTGCGTTCACAATTGTCGATATTTTCGTTATTGTGCTGCAGATGTGTGGACGTTTTAAAGACAACAAACACTTTGAAATAAAACAAGATAAAACAGCTATATCACAATGAACACAAGTAATAACTAAATAAACACTAGCTCACCAACAATAATGAAGACATCTGAATTAATTGTTGAGGGTTAGCTAGCTCTAATAATGCAGTAAATTAAAAAATACAGTTTATATGTCTTTTACAATATTTAAATCCAATATGTCCAAGTAATGTGCTCACGTCGACCCTGTGAGATGAAGCCACATGCTCCTGAACATTAGGTAAAAAATACACTTTTGACGTAATCACTCAATGCTTGCTAACAGAACGCTATGTGACCGAATCACGTGATGCTAATGATCAGCTAACGTTAGCTCAAAAAGAGGCTTAAGCTAGCACATTGTATCTGCTGTTTTTATGTTTACACAAGATATAATTGCCAAATTCACAAGTGAATTAGCATCATAGAAGCCTTGTTTGTCATAATAAGACTGACAGTGTTTTAATATACACATAATGTTGTAATATAACACATTAATCTTACCATTGTGTGGCTTGGCTGGTATGTTTTTGAGTTAAGCTAAACTTATGTAAAAAAAAAACTACAAACATTCCCATAATACAAGACTCTCTTCTCAAAGGTAACGCCCACTAATTTAAAAGAGAAAAAAAGAAAAACGTTGCTTGTTGAGTTTAATGCAGTCAAAAGTATTTTTGCAATACAGCCCCACAAAGTACATTCTTCCAAAAATGATCATGAAGTTGAAGCTCTAAAATCTTATACCAATCATGAAGACAGGATTTGTAGGTACATTATTAAACAGTAGACTGCATTTGTTTTATCGAGGTGTAGCCTACCTAATAAACTGTCTGGATTCCTGTTTTCTTACACCAGGAATACGCTGCATGTCCGTGCTGTGTGGCGGAAGTATCACCCAGAGGGGATAATGAGGTCAACTCTACACCAACTTCTGTTGGGCCCCACAAGAAAAGGCTGAACCTCCCTGTGATTAACACGTGGCAGGAGATATCTGCAGATAGATGAGTTGATGCCGATTGCAAATACTTTCTTTCATTTAGGCCATGTTCTTATTAAAGCTATATTTTAATGTGCTGTTTTTTTTATAAGCAATTCTGATTTAAAATTCAAATACACCAACATATCAAAAATATATTTCTCTCACTGGGTTCAGAAGTTAGAAGGTTATCAGGCAATAAACAACATTTGGTATATTATTACCTGCTCGTGATCCGCTGTGTTTGTAAGAGACACAATAAAAGGAGTTAAACAAATAAACAGTAGTGTGAAGATGCCTCATGTTTTATTGTTTTGCTACAGGTCTCTGACAGTGAGTCGGCACTTTGCTTCATACATAGACGACATACAACACAGACTTGCTGCCCTCTAGTGGTCGAATACCAGACTCTCTACTCAATACGAATTAGTGGATGATGTAAATTGTAATACATCTGTAGGTCATGAGAAAATGGTCAGATCCACGAGAATATAGAAATATATGAGTTATGTTTTTCGCTATTGTAAAAGACAAATAAAACAGACAAAGCACGACTAAAACATAGTTCAGAGCAGACACAATAACACATTTATACACATTTTAAAGGAAAGTTGCACAGTAAAACTCTTTGTTTTCCTTTTATTTTAGGACAAATTTGAATTTACTAAAATAAACATAGTAAATTGTCTCCCACACTTTTAATTTACAACCAATTCCCATTTTTTTGCGCTATACAATCAGACAATTTTGTGTCCGTTCTTCAAACAAGAAGCAGATTAGATCATTTCCACCCATGTATCAAGATATGGAAAAGCTATAACATGGCCTCTCCCTCACCATCTGCTGGACAAACAATATTAAAGCCTATTGTTCCATACACACAGTTTAAAACTGTATTCTCATTCATAGGATTGAACGTCTCTGGTGTGATCTCCGAGTCATAATTACAATCAAGTACTATGACTTACTGCACTCCCTGGAGGAGGATGGACTGCTGGACATCTCGTCTACTGAGGACCTGTTCTGTGTACACTGCCTACTTTCTCCCAGACTCCAGAGATATTTTCAGAAGGCTGGAACCATCATCCACTCAGCACTGAAGGAAACAAGAGTCCAGAGCAGATAACTGGCATTATTAGCAATCTAAGTTCGCTCTATAGGATTGTCACTGAATGGGAACTCTAAACACCATGCTCTACGCCTCTATTATGATTTCCAGGGAACAGATGTTCCTGGCAAATATGACTTGTTATATTTTTAGAGTTCATAGATATATTTATTTAGGATTTTTTAGGTTCCTCGAACCAAGGTTTACCACCTAAACCCTGATTCAGTTCCCGGAACTAAATCCGTGCACATAAGTCGTTTAAGAGTCTTACTCAGGACTGTTTTAGGTTCCTAGATCCAAGGTTACTACCTGAACCTCTCTTCTAATCTGGACTCAAACCAAATTCATCGAATCTGGACTCAAACCAAATTCTAATCCGGACTCAAACCGAATCTATGGAATACGATCTTCTTACCTGAAATAATTCTGATGATTAAAAACAAATTGGATCTCGTCACTCGTCCTCTATCCAGCAGATCCTGGCCTCTCAATTTACCAATTAAATTTACCAATTTACCCAGACTCAGTGTCGGGCCTAAATCTGGAAAGAAGACGAGGTTTTGAGATCCTGTTCGAAGGACCAATTATGTTAGAAAAATTATACTGGACACAAAGTGTAAAATCGTCAATCAGGTCATTTATTCTTGCAAGAAGGAGCAGAGTTGAAAATACGGACAAGTCATATTTCCAAGTTGCTGCTCAAAGATATATCTCTGAGCCTCTGTCCTTTATACAGTGTGACACACAGTAACAGGAGGGGATTGGTGAAGGTCCGAACCGGCCCAAACCAGTTTCTTATCTTCTCCAGAAACAGGTATCATTGGCTTTGTGCGGGGACTCCAGAAAAGAAGATTCAATACAATTCAATTCAATTCAATTTAGTTTATTTTGTATAGACCAGAATCACAAATTACAAATTTGCCTCGGAGGGCTTTACAATCTGTACACACACCCATAGACAGGCTCTCACAGCCAGGGAACTGTATGTTAGACACTTACAACACACACACACAGTGACAGGCTGGCTCTCACAGGCAGCCTGTCACTGTGTGTGTGTGTTGTAAGTGTCTAACATACAGTTCCCTGTCTGTGAGAGCCTGTCACTGTGTGTGTGTGTGTGTGTGTGTGAGACACACACACAGTGACAGGCTGGCTCTCACAGCCAGCCTGTCACTGTGTGTGTGTGTGTGCGTGTGTGTGTGTGTGTGTGTGTGTGTGTGTGTGTGTGTGAGAGACACACACACAGTGACAGGCTGGCTCTCACAGGCAGCCTGTCACTGTGTGTGTGTGTGTGTGTGTGTGTGTGTGTGTGTGTGTGTGTGTGTGTGTGTGTGTGTGTGTGTGAGAGACACACACACAGTGACAGGCTGGCTCTCACAGGCAGCCTGTCACTGTGTGTGTGTGTGTGCGTGTGTGTGTGTGTGTGTGTGTGTGTGTGTGTGTGTGTGTGTGTGTGTGTGTGAGAGACACACACACAGTGACAGGCTGGCTCTCACAGGCAGCCTGTCACTGTGTGTGTGTGTGTGCGTGTGTGTGTGTGTGTGTGTGTGTGTGTGTGTGAGAGACACACACACAGTGACAGGCTGGCTCTCACAGGCAGCCTGTCACTGTGTGTGTGTGTGTGTGCGTGTGTGTGTGTGTGTGTGTGTGTGTGTGTGTGTGAGAGACACACACACAGTGACAGGCTGGCTCTCACAGGCAGCCTGTCACTGTGTGTGTGTGTGTGTGTGTGTGTGTGTGTGTGTGTGTGTGTGTGTGTGTGTGGGTGTGTGTGTGTGTGGGTGTGTGTGTGTGTGTGTGTGTGAGAGAGAGAGAGACACACACACAGTGCCAGGCTCTCACAGCCTGTCTCAGCCTTTGACTTGTTGGTCATCTTTGGTGCCAGCAGTCATCAATTTGAAGGTGAGTCAATATCATAACCTCTGCAGCTACTTACAGATGTCGAATCCCTGGAGAAGAATTGGCGGATCTTCTTGATGTGCTTCTTCCGTGTTTTGACTTCAACAAAGCCTGTGGTTCCATTATCGCTAGTGCCAGTGCTTGTTGTATGATCTGTGGCTAGTAGTTCTTTTTTAGAGCCAGCGACGGTTTCTTTACTAGTTGAAGGTGAGTCAATATCATAACCTCTGCAGCTACTTACAGATGTCGAATCCCTGGAGAAGAATTGGCGGATCTTCTTGATGTGCTTCTTCCGTGTTTTGACTTCAACAAAGCCTGTGGTTCCTTCATCGCTAGTGCCAGCAGCAGTTCTATCACCTTTGACTTGTTGGTCATTTTTAGTGCCAGTGCTTGTTGTATGATCTGTGGCTAGTAGTTCTTCTTTAGTGCCAGCGACGGTTTCTTCACTAGTTACAGATGAGTCAATATCATGACCTCTGCAGCTATTTACAGACTTCAACACCCTGGAGAAGAAGTGGCGGATCTTCTTGATGTGCTTCTTCCGTGTTTTGACTTCAACAAAGCCTGTGGTTCCTTCATCGCTAGTGCCAGTAGCAGTTCTATCACCTTTGACTTGTTGGTCATTTTTAGTGCCAGTGCTTGTTGTATGATCTGTGGCTAGTAGTTCTTCTTTAGAGCCAGCGACGGTTTCTTTACTAGTTGAAG
Source organism: Taurulus bubalis (assembly GCF_910589615.1). NCBI lineage: Eukaryota > Metazoa > Chordata > Actinopteri > Perciformes > Cottidae > Taurulus > Taurulus bubalis. The sequence continues at coordinate 22,125,903 of NC_136597.1, read as the reverse complement.
GTGAGTCAATGTCACGACCTCTGCAGCTACTTACAGACTTCAAATCCCTGGAGAAGAAGTGGCGGATCTTCTTGATGTGCTTCTTCCGTGTTTTGACTTCAACAAAGCCTGTGGTTCCTTCATCGCTAGTGCCAGTAGCAGTTCTATCACCTTTGACTTGTTGGTCATTTTTAGTGCCAGTGCTTGTTGTATGATCTGTGGCTAGTAGTTCTTCTTTAGTGCCAGCGACGGTTTCTTTACTAGTTGAAGATGAGTCAATATCATGACCTCTGCAGCTACTTACAGACTTCAAATCCCTGGAGAAGAATTGGCGGATCTTCTTGATGTACTTCTTCCGTGATCTGACTTCAACAGAGCCTGTGGTTCCTTCATCATCTTTGGGGATCACTGGGGGTTTGACTTGACTGATGAAAGGGTGCTCTAAAGCTTGGCTTGCTGAGATACGTATTTCAGGATCCACCTGAAATATTTGTATCAGGAGACCAAAAAAAGCCTCCGTGTGAAAGTCACCCTTCAATTTTCCAATTTTCTTTTCTATCTGGTCAAAACTTGTGCCAGATTTGCATCGTGCCATGGTGTAGATAAAGGGAATCTTTTTCAGTTTCCATGGAGAAGAATCTGTGTCTTTCCGGAAGAAATTGTTGGTCTTCAACCCACTAGCCAGCATGTGAGCAGGGGGCTGCCCATGCAGCTTCACAATGTCTCTCATGAGCACACGTGGGTCTTTTTCCATTGTATGCAAGTGCTGTCCCATGTACAGGCAGAACATAATGCAGCCGAGGGACCACATGTCTACTGCCTCAGTCAGACGTAGGCCTAAGAGGACCTCAGGGGCCCTGTAACTCCGAATCTGAATTCTGGTGCCAGCCACCATTGTAGAAGTACGACGGGCCACACCAAAGTCGATCAACTTGATTTTCCAGGGATGTAGTTTTGGATTTACGAGCATCACATTATTCAATTTAATGTCGGTGTGTGTGATACCGATGCTGGCAAGGCCATTCAAAGCAACTAGCATCTGTTCTGTGATTAGACGAATTCCACCCAACGATATTGGCTTGTTTTGTCTCCTATGCATAAATGTTCCCAGGTCCATATGCAGGCATTCAAATACCAGACAAGTGTATCCCATGTGCTGAAAATGCTCGATGAACCTGACCAGGTTATGCTTGTCTTCGTCAAGCTGCCTAATTTCATTAAGCGCGGCCAACTCTCTTTTGGCAGGAACGTCGTGCCTAATAAATTTTACAGCTACCTTCTCCTCGTTGTCTATCCTTTGGCAGCCAAGAACCATTCCGAAAGTCCCCTGCCCCAGAATCTTCTTTATCTGATACTGACCTGATGGGCCTGGCAAAATGCCCTTCATTTTAATCCAAATATTCATTGCTTCAGCTGCAGTGGTATACCCTTCTCAAAATCTTCTTCTTCTTTTTGAAGTTGGCCCTATCAAACTCTCATCTGGTGTCCTTATTAACTGTCTGGCATCTGCCCTGTGGCTTTGAATTAGCTGATGACGTCACATTTAGATGACGCATTCAGCGGCTGCCTGGCGCATAGCTCCCTGTGTGCGTTTTAATTTATTGTCTTTTTTTTCTTCACTTTTCCTCTCTTCTTCTGTTTCTTTTCTCTCACGTTTGGTTTAAATCAAGACAACGGGCCTGAGATCCCGGAGGAACTGCGGAGAAGGGCTCGGGGGTGTTACGGTTTAACAAGCGACCGTGTTTAACCGGAGACTTTCAGTCGAATGAACGTCGTTTTCGTGCTTACAATACAAACAGAAAAACATATTTGCTTCAATATAGTGTCAACCCTTCTCATATACATTGTATATATATATGATATAAAAAAGGAAACAGCTAGCTTACGTGTTCTCTTCCTATTTTTAACGGCTGAAAGTCGCCAGTTAACACGGTCGCCTGTTTAACCGTAACACCAGTCGGGTGCTAAACGGAAGAGCTCAAACGAGGAAGTACCAACCTTCGTTACCGGGGTTACGGATTAATTGGCGGCCTTGTAACTGGCGACTTTCGGTCGAAAGGGTCTATTGTTGTCGTCGTTACGGCAGATGTTGAGAATAGCAAGATAACACGCAGCTGTCCTCGTGAATGCCGTATTGTTTGATTCTGCAATTAAATGTCAAACGTATACAGTCTCTGGTCAAAACTATGGAATAGTTTCCGCCACTATGATACAAAATAAAAATCCTGCAAGACATAATTACAGGATCTTAATGTTTTTTATCAGTTTTGGAAACGGGCTTCCATTTGATTGTCACCTGATTGTAATAAAAAATATTATATTTTCAGCAAGGCATCCTTTTACGACTGTCTCTTTTAATACTTTATCAAAATATATTGTACAGAATGGCTCATTTCAGAATAATATATATTAATGGATTAAAACTAGTGATGCGTTAATATACTGTATTCATTACTCGCAGCTGGTAAAGGTGGAACTCATTTTAATTACTTACGCATATACTGCTGCTATGGTAGCAGTAGTTTATTTAATTTATAGTATTACATCATCATTTATTATCTGATTATATTTATATTAATAATCTGCACAATAACTTAAACTGTCAGATACATACTGTGAACTAAACTTTTTTATATTTACAAATTAACTAGAAATATAAATGTGGCCCTACAACTACCTAAAAACTGTATGTACATTTCTTGAATAAATATATTTATTTATTTTCCTGACATCAACTTTTAATGCAATTAGTGAATCCCTTAATTCCAACAAGAAGAATCAAACAAAAGTTTAATGTTACTGGAATTATTTACTAGTATTTATTATTGCTGGAAAGACACAAGAGTACAACACTGAGTATAGCAGATGTTACAATACATTAACAAAACAATAAGACAAATTAGTATACAGTATACACATTAAATATCTCTAAGTTTGGGGTGTAACACACATTTATTTGTCTCCAAATCACAAGACCTTGATTCTACCTGTAAGTGTTTAAAATAATAGTCTGTCCATCCGCCTGAGGCCACATGATGAGAACAAAAACTGCAAAGGAAAGGTTCAGTTTTAAATAGAATAATTTGTTTTCATGGCAATATTTTCCTCGGGGCTCCTCAATCATGGCTCCTCCAATTTCTCTCCGCAGTATAAACGGCCATTTCTCAATACCAAGTACGCTAAGTCCAGACTTGTGTACTTTTGGAGTTTGGACTTAGGAGTTTGGACTCCCAAGGCCGGGAGCACGCAGGACTGTCTTTCTTCAATTGGAACAGCCGCTGACTGGATGACGTCACCACCTCAGCTGTTGTTGTCATGAGTTTACTCTGATTCTTCACTGTAAAGTATTTTAAAATATGACAACCCTGCTTTTTTTGCACTGGTTTTACCGACATACACATATCATTGTATATATATTGTGTTTATAAATATGTATTTTATATACTTATATAGATACACATACAATTGTATATATAATATGTTTATAAATATGTATTTCATATACATACTTATATATTTATATAGATACACACACAGGACCTCAAATCCTCTCTTAAAAAGCCTATCTTTTTAAGTAGGCTGAATCTTGACAAACCGACCACAGATGTGATGCTTAAACAACTAGCATCTCGCCTGAAAACATCCTAAAATTACTTTTTGTGACTCAACAACAGTAGTATTCATAGAATGTCAACTTTCAGTTGTGAGTTTTCTCATCTGCCATTGTTCCCCGTTTGCTGGTCCGAAATGCATTCTGGGATATTGGCTCTCTCAAGTACGCTCAAGTCTGCTCTGATGCATCCACAGTGGGGAAGTTGCTCTGCACCACGTTAATATCCAGCTTGTGTCTGGGAAGCACATTCCATCCCATCCAGAACTGCATTAGTTTCCCAAGGATGCTTGGAGACGCTTTCAAAAAAGAAAAGTCAATATTTATTCAATTGCCGAGAAGGATTTTGTTCAACCATAAATCCGATGTAAAAATAATGGCCTTACTTAATTTGTGCTTTGGGTTGTTAGTGTAGCTGAGAATTCATAGTTAAAAAGAAAAGTAGAGGAAGCCCAGATAAATAACCTTTGGGGAACTTTTAAAAGTTTCTATTAATTTACCCTTCTCAATAAATGTGCGAAGGAATCCTGTGATCCGACATGTATCCCCCAAAGAGACATCACTGTCTTCGTCCTCATCTTCTGTTGGCCACTTTATCTTCTCCAAGACCATCTGACAGATTGATTTTATACTATCAGTTAACACTTGTTTCAAAACAAACAAGAGAATAGAAAGCACAATAAAACAGCAGAAAGGAAAATGAGACATTTTCAATACCAATAATACAACTTTAATTAAATCAGGGCATTGTTGTTATTTTTAAAGAACCGTACTTGAGGTTTTTGCATTGTAAAACATGTTTTGAATTGGTTCCCTTCCTTTTTGGCAGCAATGAAGGTCAGTTCATTTCTATGAAACTCACCTTGCAAAGACTTCAGGACAACCATGTTTGAGCAGTACTTGCTAATGTAGTGATGTAGGTTTAACTTAAAATGGGAACAAAGGGATCAAATTATTTCCCTGCAATGTTTCACATCTCACAATGTTTATGTTTATTGTAATTAACTGAAACCAATGGCTGCCAAAGAGTAGAAAACACATGTCATTTCTGAGAAAGTAATTTGTGCGAGTTCAGAGGAGTGTTTCTGACTTGGCATCAAAGGGTCACTGACCTGTGGTGTGCACTGTAAACCAGATGCTCTTGGAAAGAGGAGGGGAATTGTGTCTTTCCTCTCAGTTAGCAAAGGCCAGATCACTGTCTCTTTTAACCCTCTTTGTAACTGTTTAACTTGTCTTGAGGTTCTTCCAAGGACCTGCAAAACATTTGCATCACAAAAAAAAGCAAAACAGATTACTAATCTTGAACTAATTGGCAATAATTAATAAACTCAACATTTATCTGTGTATAGCACAAAAAAGACAAAATGTGAAAGACAACATCTGAACTTCAACTCTGATTAGTCGGTCTGATATAAATGATCTGTTAAGTACTGATCAGAATACCCACAGCGTGGAGCTAACTATTTACCAAATAGTTTTACAATACTGTATTACACAAAATATGTCAACGAACGTAAAGGCCATATGTCTGAGTTTTTTTAATAAATTCTCTAAATCATCTGGATTGGTAGGAGTACCTGAAAATAGAGGATAATAATACAATCAACCGATAAAACTTGAAATATAATAACGTTGAATGTTTCTGAAAGGTTACTTAATTCATGAAAAATACGTCTGTCAATCATGATGCCTGACATACTTTGGAATGTAAGACGTTTTTCTCCTAGTCCTGCAGCAGCAAGTCTATCTTTAGCGTATCAGTTGGGGACTAAGAACGCATTTTCATCCTCAATACAACAGAAAGAGGGAATGTTCGAATCAACTTGTGCAGGAGCAGCAACAGTTCGCCTCCTTGTCGTCGTCCTTCCTCCACTGTACCGACCAAACAGTCTTGAAACCTCGGCTAGAATCAAGTGAAGCTTGAGCATAAACTATAATCAGTAAAAGAGAATAAGGACGTTGCAGAAGAAACGTGTTGGCCAACTAAATCCTAGCACACATGACGCACAGCATGAATAAATAAATCACTCATCACGGCGATAGTTATTTAGTCTACACAAGGGATTTAACATGGAAACATGTTCCCTGCAGAAGCCTACCATCCACTGGCTGCCTGGGTGTTATGTTTTGTGGCCCTGGAGGGGAACTTGGGTTGTTTGTGATTCTTGGTGCTTCAAAAAAATATTAAAAAAAGCAGTGAGCGCCACATGGCTCCCAAGTTCATCTTAAAATAACATTAGTATGTTGGCACCTTGACCAACAGTATTTAGGTAGCTAAACAACTGCTGTTGTTATGCTGCCTAACGTTAAAAGTTTAAACAGAAACTTACAGTTCTCAAGCTGCTCAGCCAGGTCGAAGCCATGAGTGCTGCTAGCCTAGACAGCTTTTTGACTTGGTCTACAGGGGCCATGTGCTAGGGATCGATTGCTTCTGTCTTGCTCCGGAAGGGTTTTAATAACTTAATTGGTCAAATTTAAACTTGCACATGTAAGAAAGAAACTGTTTATGTGTACATTATAATGCACAAGAAATATGATAATTAATAAGGGATATTATTATGAAGGATTTGTAATTGTATGCATATGAAGGTCACTGTTTTTATTACCGTAGAATGATTAATGTGTAAATGGATGTTAGACAATCTTGCATGTTGCTGGAACAGTGAACTGTCACCTTAAGGAATTGTAGTTATCTTGTTCGCCTGAGGTGGCGGAGCTGAACATTGACTTTTGAGATGATAGAATCTACCCTTTTCTAAAGAAGAAGAAGAATAGCTCCGCCTCTGAAGCTGCAGGCCAATGAACGAGTAAAGTGATACTGCAGGTGTTAAAACAGGACTTTTCACCAATAGGAAGGGCTCTAAGCTCTGTGTAGAAAACTAACTATTTTTTATTTTATTCATTCTTTTATTGTAAAAATAAAAAGACAATACATAGACATAACATCAAGAGGACGACAAAACAGTGAGACACAAGTCAGCAAAACATCATATATTCAAGTACGGTGTGTGGTATAGAAGTACGATGTGTGTGTCCGTGTGTGTTTATTATTTCATCTAAAAATAAAATTAAAAACAAAAAAATAAAGTATGAATAAGAGCATATTTATATGTATGTGCGTAAGCGTGTATGCATGTACGTGGGTTTCAATTGGGTTTCAGGCTAAAAAAGACAAAAATATGGATATTAATAGAATGGGTCAAGTTTGCAAAAACATAGTGAAGGATGACCAGATGGCGTGGTGTTCTGTTGTATTGTAAATGATGGAGGGGGTTAGATTTTCCATTGAAATGTATTCGATCATTAGGTTTTTCCAGTGTGTGATGTGTATGTTATTCCTCAATTTCCAGTTCATGAGGATAGTTTTCTTGGCGATAGTTAAGGCTACGAGGAGTAATCCGCGGTTAGTTTTGCTGAGGTGTATTGTTGAAATGTCTCCTAGTAAGCACAGTGAAGGCAAGGCAAGGCAAGGCAAGTTTATTTGTATAGCACATTTCAACAACAAGGCGATTCAAAGTGCTTCACATAAAACCATTAAAAGCATCAAAACATAATGCAGATTTAAAAACAGTTAAGAAAACATTAAAACAGTCAAAAAACTAAATAAAAGTAGAAAAAGCAACTTAAAAAATAAAAGTTGAATAAAAGTTGCAGTGCAGTTTAAGAAATAAAATGCAGTAGTGAGATGCAGTAATTTAATCTGGTTCAGTTAAAGGCAGCAGCAAACAGAAAAGTCTTCAATGTAAACTTAAAGGAGCTGAGGGTCTCAGCAGACCTGCAGCTTTCAGGGACTTTGTTCCAGATATGTGGAGCAGAAAAGCTGAACGCTGCTTCTCCATGTTTAGTTCTGACTCTTGGAACAGAAAGTAGACTCGTCCCAGACGACCTGAGGGGCCGGGATGGTTCATAAGGTAGCAGCAGATCACCAACATACTTAGGCCCTAAACCATTCAGTGCTTTATAAACCAGCAGCAGGATTTTAAAGTCAATTCTTTGTTTGACAGGGAGCCAGTGCAAAGACCTCAGAACTGGAGTGATGTGATCCACTTTCCTGGTCTTAGTGAGGACTCGAGCTGCAGCGTTCTGAATCAGCTGCAGCTTTCTGATTGACTTTTTACAGAGGCCTGTGAACACACCGTTACAGTAGTCAAGTCTACTGAAGATAAATGCATTGACAAGTTTCTCCAGATCCTGTTGAGACAAAAGTCCTCTAACCCTTGATATATTCTTCAGGTGATAGTAGGCTGATTTTGTAATTGTCTTGATATGGCTGTTCAGGTTGAGGTCTGAATCCATAACTACACCTAGATTTCTAGCTTGGTTTGAGGTTTTAAACATTAGTGATTGAAGCTGAGCGCTGACTTTCAATCGTTCGTCCTTGGGACCAAAAACAATTACTTCTGTTTTATCTTGATTTAATTGAAGAAAATTCTGGCACATCCAGTTATTGATTTCTTCAATGCATTTAGCCAACCCTTGTATGGGACTATAGTCCCCTGGTGATATAGTTATGTAGAGTTGTGTGTTATCTGCATAATTATGATAACACACTTTGTTGTTTTTCATAATCTGAGCCAGTGGAAGCATGTAGATGTTGAACAGAAGAGGCCCCAGTATTGAACTTTGGGGAACACCACATGTCATCCTAGTCAGCTCTGATGTGTAATTAGCTACCGACACAAAGTATTGTCGGTCCTTCAAGTAGGATTCAAACCAGTTAAGTGCTGCGCCAGAGAGTCCTACCCAGACTTTCAGTCTGTCTAGTAGTATGTTATGATCAACCGTGTCGAATGCAGCACTGAGATCCAGTAATACTAAGACTGAGATTCTGCCACTGTCTGTGGCACTGTCTGTGTTTAAGTGGATGTCGTTGAAAACAAGAGCAGTTTCAGCACTTTCAGTGAAGGGGATAATGGGACGAGGCAGCCCAGGAAGTATTTTATATTGTAATAGTTGTAAATTTGCATTTTTGGTCATGAAGTAAATGTTAATGCAGATTTTGGTAAAAACTAACTTCATTATTAGTATAACTCTTTCTGGATTCCGGACATTATAACCCACACCACCTCCCAGGATTTTTGAGTATATTTCTTTACTCCCAGCTCATTTGCATATATGGACACATAAATACAGGCATAAATAAATGAAGAAATACGTGTGGACACATAAATACAGACATGAAGAAATACAGAAATGTAGCAATAGATGTATTTAATGATATTGTGGTGACCCACATACGGACTGTGAGAGACATTCACCTAAGGGCTACTGTGCCTTTAAGAGCTGGTGGGGTTTCCGGGGTCAGAGTTGGTGTTGTTTTTGGTTTCCGGGAAGCGTGGGGTTTTGCGCTGCCGCTATAGTACTGCACAAGTATTGTACATTTTATGTGGAGAAAGAGTAAACTATCTCGACTGCAACTACGCCTACTGTCTCGCTGTTTCTCAACTCTACACTGGTGACCCCGAGAGTGAATACGGCATGTCCGACAACGAGAACGGCGCCGCCGCACCGACCGCCGGTGCTAACGACATGGCTAATGTCTACGACGCTACCGTCAAGTTGCCGGACTTTTGGCAGCATAACCCACGGCCGTGGTTTCAGCACATAGAAGCCCAGTTCCAGCTCAGGGGAATAAGTCGGGATGCCACGAAATACTTCCACGTGGTGGCCGCTTTGGATGCTTCGACGACGGCACGAGCGATGATGCTGCTGGAGGCTCCACCGGCTGCCGGCAAGTACGAGGCACTGAAGACATTTCTGCTGAAACTCTTCGAACTGTCTGAACTGGAGAAGGCGGACCGCCTGCTCTCCCTCAACGGCCTCGGCGACAGCAGGCCGTCGGAGATGATGGAGAAAATGCTAGCCGTGCTAGGATCGGCTGATCCCTCCTTCCTTTTCACGCACATTTTCCTGAGGCAGCTCCCAGTGCCTGTATGCACGGCACTGGCCAGTTCCCCCCTCGCCGCGTCCAAGGACTATCGCACTCTGGCTGCTGAAGCAGACCGGGTTTTTCTGGCCAACCGGCAGCAGTTTGTCCATGCCCTGTTACCCCACCAGGGCACCCCGCCCCCGCCCATGGAGACCTATTCAGACACTGCGGCTGCGGTGGCGGCCCGCCGCCAACCCGACGACGGGCTCTGTTACTACCATGCCAGGTTTGGGGCCAAGGCCAAGCAGTGCCGTATGCCGTGCAGTTTCAAGCCGCAGGGAAACGCCAGGGCCGGCGCTCGTTAGCGGCTATGGGCGCCGGCCGGGACTGCAAGCTGTTATTCATCGCTGACTCCTTGTCGGGCCGGCGGCTGCTGGTCGACTCGGGCGCACAACGCAGCATCCTGCCAACTCAACCCGTGGACACCGTGGCCGGCGGACGCGGCCCCCAGATGGACGCCGCTAACAGCACGCCCATACGTACCTACGGCACCAGGCAAGTGGAGGTGTGTTTGGGCGGCCGCCGTTTCGGCTGGGACTTTGTTGTGGCTGCGGTATCCACGCCGCTCCTGGGCGCAGATTTCCTCTGTGCTTTCAGCCTGCTGGTGGACGTAAAGAACTGTCGCCTGATTGATGCCCTTTCTTTTGCCTCGTACCCCTGCACGCTGGGGGGGGCTGGGGCGCTCTGCCTGTCAAACACGCTGGTCACCGGGGACCCGTATCAACACCTGGTCGCCCAGTTTCCCGACCTCACCACACCCACGTTCTCGTCTGCGGTGGCTAAGCATGGCGTGGAGCACCATATCACCACTGTGGGTGCCCCTGTCTACGCCCGGGCCCGCCGCCTTGACTCAGCCAAGCTGGCAATCGCCAGGGAGGAGTTCTCGACCATGGAGCGCCTCGGCATTGTGCGCCGATCAAACAGTCCATGGGCGTCCCCCCTACACATGGTTACTAAGGCCAACGGGGGTTGGCGCCCGTGCGGCGATTTCCGTCGCCTTAACAATGCCACCGCTGCTGACCGGTACCCCCGTCCCGCACATACAGGACTTCTCTGCCCACCTGGCAGGGGCCGTCGTCTTCTCCAAGGTGGACCTGGTGCGGGGATACCACCAGGTGCCAGTCCACCCACAGGATGTCCCAAAGACGGCCGTCATCACGCCCTTTGGGCTTTTTGAGTTTTTGCGTATGCCGTTTGGCCTCAAGGGGGCGGCGCAGACGTTTCAGCGACTGATGGACTCCGTTCTTCGGGACATGCCTTTTTTGTTTGTTTATTTAGACGACATTCTAGTGGCCAGTGCGTCCATGGAGGAGCACATGACTCACCTCCAGCAGCTGTTCGGCCGCCTCAGCGAACATGGCCTCATCGTCAACCCAGCTAAGTGCCAGTTTGGCCTGTCGTCCATCACCTTCCTCGGCCACCACGTCACTCCGCGGGGAATCGTCCCCCTTCCCGCCAGGGTGGAGGCCGTCGCAGGTTTTCCTCGCCCCCACACCGTACGGTCTCTGCAGGAGTTTCTGGGCATGGTGAACTTTTACCACCGTTTCCTTTCCCGTGCTGCCCACCTCATGCGCCCTATGTACGAAGCCCTGCGGGGAAAGCTGCCCAAGGATGTGTTGGACTGGTCCTCGGAGATGGACATAGCCTTCACTGCGGCCAAGGCCGCGCTGGCCGACGCTGCTCTGCTGGCGCACCTGTCTTCCGCTGCCCCCATTGCCCTCACCACGGACGCCTCTGACTACGCGGTTGGGGCGGTGTGCGAGCAGTGGGTGGGGGGCGCCTGGCAGCCGCTGGCGTTCTTCAGCAAACAGCTCCGGGAAAACGAGCGCAAGTACAGCACCTTTGACAGGGAACTGTTGGGACTTTTCCTTGCCACCAGACACTTCAGGTTCTTGTTGGAGGGCAGGCGTTTTACTGCGTTCGTGGATCACAGGCCCCTGACGTTCTCCATGGCCAAGGCCACGGAGCCGTGGTCGGGGCGTCAGCAACGTCAGCTCTCGGCGATTTCCGAGTTCACCACGGACATCCAGCACGTGTCGGGCAAGGACAACTTTGTCGCCGACTGCCTCTCTCGGGTGGTCGTCGGGTCCGTCCACTTGGGGCTCGACTACGCCGCTATGGCGGCGGACCGAGCCGCGGACTCAGACATTCAAGCCTTCCGGTCGTTTCTACGGGACGCGACTGCACCCTGGTCCGCCTCCTCTCACCGAACTGTGTCCCGGGGCGTCGCCGACGCTTTCGTGCCTGTCCCGACGACTCGCCACTGGCTCCCCCAGTCCTATGTCCCCAGGGACCTGCCAGCGGCGAGGTATGTCTTCATCCGCCATGACGGCCATCGGTCTCCGCTGCAGCCCCCCTACGACGGCCCCTTCCGGGTCCTGGAAGCGGGCGCTAAGAACTTTGTTGTGGACAGGGGGGGCAGGCCGGAGAGAGTCGCTATCGACCGTCTCAACCCCACGCCGGGGGCGCCCCCCTGTTTCAGCCCCGCACCCGGCCCCGACCTCTGTCCCTGCCCCGGCCCCACTGGAGCCCCCTGCTGCGAAGCGCAGCCGTTTCGGCCGTTTGGTCCGCCCCCCGCCACGTTGACTTTGCCTTTTGCGGTCGGACTCTGTTCACTGACTTTTGTCTATTGCACTTTTGGTTGGGTGAATTCTGGGGGGGCCTGTGTGGTGACCCACATAGGGACTGTGAGAGACATTCACCTAAGGGCTACTGTGCCTTTAAGAGCTGGTGGGGTTTCCGGGGTCAGAGTTGGTGTTGTTGTTTTTGGTTTCCGGGAAGCGTGGGGTTTTGCGCTGCCGCTATAGTACTGCACAAGTATTGTACATTTTATGTGGAGAAAGAGTAAACTATCTCGACTGCAACTACGCCTACTGTCTCGCTGTTTCTCAACTCTACACTATCCTGTTTAGGTATCATCTTATATTTATTTATTCCTGTATTTATTAATACATTTATTTATGCATTTATTTATGTATTCCTGTGTTTATTTATACATGTATTTAAGCATGTATTTATTTATTCCTGTATTTATTTATACATTTATTTAAGCATTTATTTATTACTGTATTCATTCATGCATTTATTTATACTTAAGTAATTTTCTGTCCTCCATACCTCCCATCCTTCTAGAGTCCAAACTCCAAAAAGTACACAAGTCTGGACTTGGCGTACTTGGTATTGAGAAACGGCCTTACTTACTCCCTCCCACCATGTTTCATGCGTGATTAATTTTCAGTCTGGATGCGGAGTGAGTGAAGTCTCGCAAGGCTCATGTGAGACTGACCGCCCTGTGAGAGCGTTGGGACAGCGGAGGGGCTCAAGTCCCTAGATTTGTCGCTAGTATCTTCTGACAAAAAAGAGAGTCGCTAAGAGGTGTGGAAAGTCGCCCGATTTAACGAGACATTTACAGTTTTGAAGGGAACCATTTATTTTTTCCGCGGCAAAACTCTGCCCACACTCAGCAGGTGAGGGGCGAAACATAGGAAACGGTTGCTTAAGCCTAGTTTATGGTTCTCCGTCAGGTCGACGCCGTACCTACGCCGTACCTACGCCATACCTACGCCGTACCTACGCCGTACCTACGCCGTACCTACGCCGTCGACGCAGACCCCTACGCCGTAGCCTGACGCGCACCTCCAAAAAATCCGATCTACACGTCGCGTTGACGCGGACCGCAAGCGCTGTGATTGGTCGGCTCAGGCACACCCCCCTGGCGGCATGGCGGTTAATTGCAGAGCAACGCAGTCCCTCGAGGCAGAACTTCGAATGCTCAACGACGGCGTCACGTCGACGGCGTAGGTACGCCGTCGACGTGACGGAGAACCATAAACTAGGCTTTGGTTAGGAGTCCTCCCAACTACGCAGCAGCTTACTGAAGGACAACATGAGCAACAGAAACTAAAGGATGACAGCCCTGGAGACTCTGGAGCACATCCTCGATCACGACAGTGAAATAGAGGAGGATGTGTCTGAACATGAAGACCATCATGAGGTCAACTCAGTTTATAATGGTACTGATTATGAACAATCGGACGAGGAACGTGATATACCTGTTCCTCCAAGCGAGACATTCGTGTCAACATTTTTTTGAAATGCAGTGGTCATAGACATCAAGTCAGCTTTTGAGCTTAACCTTCCAAACTCAATACAGAAAGTCATTCTAGAAATGACACTATAACTACAACTATCTGTTTCTTTGTTGGACTCGTGCTGCTAGAAGTCGATGGAATGGCCTCGTGGTCTTGCGTAGCTTCTTGTCTCTCACGTGCGAGACGTCTTTCCACCTTTGCGATGGCGTTTTTGTCCGTAAATCTACGATAACATGTGGGATAGAAGCCAGCATCCTCGGGAATATTGTCAAACTCCACATCAACACAGTGTTTGAAGTTCTCAGCCACGTCCCGAGACTCACCCTTCAACCCGAGCCACTTTTGTAGGCTTGTCCTGTATGTATTCCATCGTGCAGTGGTGAAATATGTACCTCCTCCTGCTTGACTTAAGTAATATGCATAAAACAATATTTGCTTTTCGACGTATTAAGACACTCCGGTGTATTTTCTTTGTCGTTCGTGCTCGATGAAAGCATGGTGGCCGCCATCTTGCAACTGTTGACAAAAATCAGCTACCTTATTTGGTGTAGCATGGTCACGTGTCGAACCATGCCACCACTCGCGACCAAGATCCTATTACGCTCTGAAGAAAATAGTTCTGCTTAAAACATAGACGCATCGAGAATCGACTGGAAATTCAGCGACAAACTTTTTTTTGGTTGCTAAGCACAACTCGTTCACGGCTGTGGAGTGGGAATCATTTTCTAAAAGACTTTTCATGGTTCATCTTGCGGCCTATCAGGGGAGCACGCAGTCTGCAAAGCTGCTATCGGTGTCCGGTGCCCTTCCGACTTGGGCAGAGTGTAAACTTCATCCATAAATGACCACGAGCAAATGTTCAAATTAATTATATTGTTCGTTTATTTGTCGTTTTTAATAGTTTTAATTTTATTAGAATGTATTGATGTGTGTTGTAAATAGTTAGTTATATTGTTTATTTGTTTGTCGTCTCCTCACTTTGGCCTTTTTGTGTTGCTATGTGGCAGAGGCCCTGATGAGCCTCTACACTGAGAAAGGTGACTTGGGCAGAGTGCATCAGATTTATTCATGAAAGACCACGAGCAAATGTTCTAGTTAGTTATATTATTCGTTTGTTTGTCTTTTTAATAGTTGTTTTAATTTGATTGATTTGTGTTGTAAATAGTTAGTTATATTGTTCATTTGTACCAGCATTGGTTACAAGAGTTACATCCGTGGAAAATAAAGCTCATTGACTTTGGTGGGGCCCATCATATTTTATTAGAATTTATTGATTTGTGTTGTAAATAGTTAGTTATATTGTTCATTTGTTTGTCTTTTTGATAGTAGTTTTCATTTTTATTAGAATGTATTGATGTGTGTTGTAAATAGTGTTTAATAAATGATAAGGCAACATTCGCTGTCTGTGACGTGTTTGGGTATTTTTACACAATGGTAAAAATAAAATAAAAAATACCACTCCGCCAAACCCTGTAGTTGTTCAAGGGAAGTTCTGCACCTGTTTAGGGGAGTCCCGTAGAGAGCACAACAAAGACCAACTGGACTGTCTGTCACCAACCACCGCTGGCCCTGGGAGCGGAAGTTCTTCAACGTGAATTGGATCCGGAAAGCGCACCACCGCTGGTGCAAAGAGCATATATTGTTCATTTGTTTGTCTTTTTAATAGAATTTATTGATTTGTGTTGTAAATGTTTTTTAATAAATGGTAAGGCGACGTTGACCGTCTGTGACGTGTCTTGATGTTCTGGTGAAGTGAACCTCACTGATTTTACACGAGAGCGTCACTAATCATGGGCTCAGTCTGTGAAAACAAGTCGTGTCACACACATAACAAGGCGGCATTCACCAGGGCCCTATTTCTCGTACCTGGCTCAACAAAGTCGAGCAAATGTCCTATTATCCAGCTTAAATTAGCAAGATGATTGACGTCAGGCTAACTCGGTTTCTTCACGGTTTCTTTTAAGTGCTTCATCACCCAAATCAATCAGATTATATCTATTTAAATGTGCCTGCTGGCAGTATAGTATACGGATAAATATATACTTATGAGGATATATGTACTATATATGTGTATATACATGTATGTCTAGATTACCATATAGGAGTTTGAATATGTGTATGGGCGGATCAGTATGTATGTATTATTCATAATCAGAAGTTCAATCAATTGAAGCAGTGAAAAGAAATGATGTGTGATTCTCTGTATTCTCATCATGAGTCCACCTTAATCATCCATCCATCCATTATCAGTCGCTTATCCGGGGTCGGGCCGACCCAGCCTTCCCTCTCACCCGCAACACTTTCCAGCTCATTCTGGGGGACCCCGAGGCGTTCCAAGGCCAGCCGGGAGGTATAATCCCTCCAGCGTGTCCTTGGTCTTTTCCGGGGCCTCCTACCAGTTGGACGTGCCTGTAAAACCTCTAATAGGAGGCGTCCAGGAGGCATCCTGACTAGATGCCCGAACCATCCTTACCCTATCTCTAAGGCTGAGCCCGGCCACCCTACGGAGGAAGCTCATTTCGGCCGCTTGTATCCGAGACCTCGTTCTTTCGGTCACGACCCAGACTTCATGGCCGTAGGTGAGGGTTGGAACGTAGACCGACCAGTAAATGGAGAGCTTTGCCTTACGGCTCAGCTCCCTCTTCAACCAAGACGGACCGGTACATCGCCTGTTTTACAGCTGCAGCCGCACCGATCCGCCTGTCGATCTCCCGCTCCACCTTACCCTCACTCGTGAACAAGACCCCGAGATACTTGAACTCCTTCGCTTGGGTTAGACAGTTTGTCCCCACCTAGAGGGAGCAATCCACCGGTTTCCGGCAGAGCACCATTGCCTCAGATTTGGAGGTGCTAACTCTCATCCCTGCCGCTTCACACTCGGCTGCAAAACGCCACAGTGAATGCTGGAGGTCACGGTCCGAGGAGGCAAACAGGACCACATCATCCGCGAAC
This sequence comes from Taurulus bubalis, assembly GCF_910589615.1. NCBI lineage: Eukaryota > Metazoa > Chordata > Actinopteri > Perciformes > Cottidae > Taurulus > Taurulus bubalis. The sequence continues at coordinate 22,109,342 of NC_136597.1, read as the reverse complement.
AGCAGAGAGGCGATCCCGAGACTCCCGAACCGGATCTTCTCCGCCCCCTGGAAGATACGAACACAGCTCCTACTGCAGGCGTACACTACATACACTAAAAAAGCAGGGCAATTTTATACAAATGAAGTAACATCTTTCAAGCTGTAGGGGTTATATGTACTAACATTTTGAGGAGTATCGCCAAAGAAGAAAAAGTGTCAATAAAGAAACGTCAAATTGGATTTAAATAACTTGCACTGGGAGGTTTAACATTACTGTATAACCCTGAAGTGGGAATCCTTAACCTGGGGCTGAAAGCAATGGGATAAACAAAACAACCTGTGTTTCACGCTGTCATTATGTTCCAGTGTTTGTATTACGAGTTATGTGGACAAACACAAGAGACCCCATGTGGAACCCGTTAAACCTTCATCCTAGCAGTTTTCATGCAACTGTGAATAAAAGGTTTTGACATATTGTTCGGAACAATTTTCTCTCGAATACAAAGCTTTCACGAGTGGCTAAGTCAAACTGGAAGAAGTGCAGCCTTTGTGTGGTGATTTAATCTAAATACAGGGCAGTAATGATCAACATGATCATTTGTCATGATTTGATGCTGAAACGATAAGTTGATTCATTGATTGGTTTATGATATTAAAAAGACAATTAACTGACAACAATTCAAATAAAGAATTTGTCAAGATTTGCTTTTCTCTGTTATACATCTACATCTTTGGGTTGTGGACTGAAGTAATTGTTCAATTAATCAATTAGTTGATGACAGGATGATATTCTGCAACTATTATTATAATTGATTAACCTTCAAAGTATCTCTATCAAGCAACAATGCAAAACTTTCCCTTGTTCCAGTAATTCAATTGTGAAGGTTTGTGTCATGTTTTATCTTTAGATTCGAGAGTGTTGGTCAATAAAACAAGCAATCTAAAGATGTCACCGTGGTCTGTAGGAACCCATTTTTTATATTTTTAAAGACAAAACACTGACTTGATTATCTAAAAGAATTATAGGCCGATTATTAAGGGGTCCAAATGTGAAATTCGGAGCATTGACATAGCAGCAAACAACTATTTTCTATGTAAAGATATATAGTAGAGTATTTGTGTGTTGTCATCCGAGTTCTTCTGTGCTTTGTTTACGTCTCAGTGTATGTGTGTGTGTGTGTGTGTGTGTGCCCTCACTGCTAGCACTGTTAGCACTGTTAGCTCCTAGCCTCAGCTGTCGCCATGTTGAGAGCCACGTGGAGGAAATCCCTCAATCGTATAGATATGATCTGAATTAGACATTTTGTGTTTAAATGTATTTAAAAGAACAACTGTTGAAAATTGCTGACCAGCCAGATTTTATTTTATTTTTTAAAAACTATGTTTTTCCGGTGAAGCTTTCAAAATAAGAGCACTTTGATGGATGAGTTCCGGCTGCGTTCACAATTGTCGATATTTTCGTTATTGTGCTGCAGATGTGTGGACGTTTTAAAGACAACAAACACTTTGAAATAAAACAAGATAAAACAGCTATATCACAATGAACACAAGTACTAACTAAATAAACACTAGCTCACCAACAATAATGAAGACATCTGAATTAATTGTTGAGGGTTAGCTAGCTCTAATAATGCAGTAAATTAAAAAATACAGTTTATATGTCTTTTACAATATTTAAATCCAATATGTCCAAGTAATGTGCTCACGTCGACCCTGTGAGATGAAGCCACATGCTCCTGAACATTAGGTAAAAAATACACTTTTGACGTAATCACTCAATGCTTGCTAACAGAACGCTATGTGACCGAATCACGTGATGCTAATGATCAGCTAACGTTAGCTCAAAAAGAGGCTTAAGCTAGCACATTGTATCTGTATCTGTATAACGCCCACTAATTTGCAGAGAAAAAAAGAAAAACCTTGCTTGTTGAGTTTAATGCAGTCAAAAGTATTTTTGCAATACAGCCCCACAAAGTACATTCTTCCAAAAATGATCATGAAGTTGAAGCTCTAAAATCTTATACCAATCATGAAGACAGGATTTGTAGGTACATTATTAAACAGTAGACTGCATTTGTTTTATCGAGGTGTAGCCTACCTAATAAACTGTCTGGATTCCTGTTTTCTTACACCAGGAATACGCTGCATGTCCGTGCTGTGTGGCGGAAGTATCACCCAGAGGGGATAATGAGGTCAACTCTACACCAACTTCTGTTGGGCCCCACAAGAAAAGGCTGAACCTCCCTGTGATTAACACGTGGCAGAAGATATCTGCAGATAGATGAGTTGATGCCGATTGCAAATACTTTCTTTCATTTAGGCCATGTTCTTATTAAAGCTATATTTTAATGTGCTGTTTTTTTTATAAGCAATTCTGATTTAAAATTCAAATACACCAACATATCAAAAATATATTTCTCTCACTGGGTTCAGAAGTTAGAAGGTTATCAGGCAATAAACAACATTTGGTATATTATTACCTGCTCGTGATCCGCTGTGTTTGTAAGAGACACAATAAAAGGAGTTAAACAAATAAACAGTAGTGTGAAGATGCCTCATGTTTTATTGTTTTGCTACAGGTCTCTGACAGTGAGTCGGCACTTTGCTTCATACATAGACGACATACAACACAGACTTGCTGCCCTCTAGTGGTCGAATACCAGACTCTCTACTCAATACGAATTAGTGGATGATGTAAATTGTAATACATCTGTAGGTCATGAGAAAATGGTCAGATCCACGAGAATATAGAAATATATGAGTTATGTTTTTCGCTATTGTAAAAGACAAATAAAACAGACAAAGCACGACTAAAACATAGTTCAGAGCAGACACAATAACACATTTATACACATTTTAAAGGAAAGTTGCACAGTAAAACTCTTTGTTTTCCTTTTATTTTAGGACAAATTTGAATTTACTAAAATAAACATAGTAAATTGTCTCCCACACTTTTAATTTACAACCAATTCCCATTTTTTTGCGCTATACAATCAGACAATTTTGTGTCCGTTCTTCAAACAAGAAGCAGATTAGATCATTTCCACCCATGTATCAAGATATGGAAAAGCTATAACATGGCCTCTCCCTCACCATCTGCTGGACAAACAATATTAAAGCCTATTGTTCCATACACACAGTTTAAAACTGTATTCTCATTCATAGGATTGAACGTCTCTGGTGTGATCTCCGAGTCATAATTACAATCAAGTACTATGACTTACTGCACTCCCTGGAGGAGGATGGACTGCTGGACATCTCGTCTACTGAGGACCTGTTCTGTGTACACTGCCTACTTTCTCCCAGACTCCAGAGATATTTTCAGAAGGCTGGAACCATCATCCACTCAGCACTGAAGGAAACAAGAGTCCAGAGCAGATAACTGGCATTATTAGCAATCTAAGTTCGCTCTATAGGATTGTCACTGAATGGGAACTCTAAACACCATGCTCTACGCCTCTATTATGATTTCCAGGGAACAGATGTTCCTGGCAAATATGACTTGTTATATTTTTAGAGTTCATAGATATATTTATTTAGGATTTTTTAGGTTCCTCGAACCAAGGTTTACCACCTAAACCCTGATTCAGTTCCCGGAACTAAATCCGTGCACATAAGTCGTTTAAGAGTCTTACTCAGGACTGTTTTAGGTTCCTAGATCCAAGGTTACTACCTGAACCTCTCTTCTAATCTGGACTCAAACCAAATTCATCGAATCTGGACTCAAACCAAATTCTAATCCGGACTCAAACCGAATCTATGGAATACGATCTTCTTACCTGAAATAATTCTGATGATTAAAAACAAATTGGATCTCGTCACTCGTCCTCTATCCAGCAGATCCTGGCCTCTCAATTTACCAATTAAATTTACCAATTTACCCAGACTCAGTGTCGGGCCTAAATCTGGAAAGAAGACGAGGTTTTGAGATCCTGTTCGAAGGACCAATTATGTTAGAAAAATTATACTGGACACAAAGTGTAAAATCGTTAATCAGGTCATTTATTCTTGCAAGAAGGAGCAGAGTTGAAAATACGGACAAGTCATATTTCCAAGTTGCTGCTCAAAGATATATCTCTGAGCCTCTGTCCTTTATACAGTGTGACACACAGTAACAGGAGGGGATTGGTGAAGGTCCGAACCGGCCCAAACCAGTTTCTTATCTTCTCCAGAAACAGGTATCATTGGCTTTGTGCGGGGACTCCAGAAAAGAAGATTCAATACAATTCAATTCAATTCAATTTAGTTTATTTTGTATAGACCAGAATCACAAATTACAAATTTGCCTCGGAGGGCTTTACAATCTGTACACACACCCATAGACAGGCTCTCACAGCCAGGGAACTGTATGTTAGACACTTACAACACACACACACAGTGACAGGCTGGCTCTCACAGGCAGCCTGTCACTGTGTGTGTGTGTTGTAAGTGTCTAACATACAGTTCCCTGTCTGTGAGAGCCTGTCACTGTGTGTGTGTGTGTGTGTGTGTGAGACACACACACAGTGACAGGCTGGCTCTCACAGGCAGCCTGTCACTGTGTGTGTGTGTGTGCGTGTGTGTGTGTGTGTGTGTGTGTGTGTGTGTGTGTGTGAGAGACACACACACAGTGACAGGCTGGCTCTCACAGGCAGCCTGTCACTGTGTGTGTGTGTGCGTGTGTGTGTGTGTGTGTGTGTGTGTGTGTGTGTGTGTGTGTGTGTGTGTGTGAGAGACACACACACAGTGACAGGCTGGCTCTCACAGGCAGCCTGTCACTGTGTGTGTGTGTGTGCGTGTGTGTGTGTGTGTGTGTGTGTGTGTGTGTGTGTGTGTGTGTGTGTGTGTGTGTGTGAGAGACACACACACAGTGACAGGCTGGCTCTCACAGGCAGCCTGTCACTGTGTGTGTGTGTGTGCGTGTGTGTGTGTGTGTGTGTGTGTGTGTGAGAGACACACACACAGTGACAGGCTGGCTCTCACAGGCAGCCTGTCACTGTGTGTGTGTGTGTGTGCGTGTGTGTGTGTGTGTGTGTGTGTGTGTGTGAGAGACACACACACAGTGACAGGCTGGCTCTCACAGGCAGCCTGTCACTGTGTGTGTGTGTGTGTGTGTGTGTGTGTGTGTGTGTGTGTGTGTGTGGGTGTGTGTGTGTGTGGGTGTGTGTGTGTGTGTGTGTGTGAGAGAGAGAGAGACACACACACAGTGCCAGGCTCTCACAGCCTGTCTCAGCCTTTGACTTGTTGGTCATCTTTGGTGCCAGCAGTCATCAATTTGAAGGTGAGTCAATATCATAACCTCTGCAGCTACTTACAGATGTCGAATCCCTGGAGAAGAATTGGCGGATCTTCTTGATGTGCTTCTTCCGTGTTTTGACTTCAACAAAGCCTGTGGTTCCATTATCGCTAGTGCCAGTGCTTGTTGTATGATCTGTGGCTAGTAGTTCTTTTTTAGAGCCAGCGACGGTTTCTTTACTAGTTGAAGGTGAGTCAATATCATAACCTCTGCAGCTACTTACAGATGTCGAATCCCTGGAGAAGAATTGGCGGATCTTCTTGATGTGCTTCTTCCGTGTTTTGACTTCAACAAAGCCTGTGGTTCCTTCATCGCTAGTGCCAGCAGCAGTTCTATCACCTTTGACTTGTTGGTCATTTTTAGTGCCAGTGCTTGTTGTATGATCTGTGGCTAGTAGTTCTTCTTTAGTGCCAGCGACGGTTTCTTCACTAGTTACAGATGAGTCAATATCATGACCTCTGCAGCTATTTACAGACTTCAACACCCTGGAGAAGAAGTGGCGGATCTTCTTGATGTGCTTCTTCCGTGTTTTGACTTCAACAAAGCCTGTGGTTCCTTCATCGCTAGTGCCAGTAGCAGTTCTATCACCTTTGACTTGTTGGTCATTTTTAGTGCCAGTGCTTGTTGTATGATCTGTGGCTAGTAGTTCTTCTTTAGAGCCAGCGACGGTTTCTTTACTAGTTGAAGGTGAGTCAATGTCACGACCTCTGCAGCTACTTACAGACTTCAAATCCCTGGAGAAGAAGTGGCGGATCTTCTTGATGTGCTTCTTCCGTGTTTTGACTTCAACAAAGCCTGTGGTTCCTTCATCGCTAGTGCCAGTAGCAGTTCTATCACCTTTGACTTGTTGGTCATTTTTAGTGCCAGTGCTTGTTGTATGATCTGTGGCTAGTAGTTCTTCTTTAGTGCCAGCGACGGTTTCTTTACTAGTTGAAGATGAGTCAATATCATGACCTCTGCAGCTACTTACAGACTTCAAATCCCTGGAGAAGAATTGGCGGATCTTCTTGATGTACTTCTTCCGTGATCTGACTTCAACAGAGCCTGTGGTTCCTTCATCATCTTTGGGGATCACTGGGGGTTTGACTTGACTGATGAAAGGGTGCTCTAAAGCTTGGCTTGCTGAGATACGTATTTCAGGATCCACCTGAAATATTTGTATCAGGAGACCAAAAAAAGCCTCCGTGTGAAAGTCACCCTTCAATTTTCCAATTTTCTTTTCTATCTGGTCAAAACTTGTGCCAGATTTGCATCGTGCCATGGTGTAGATAAAGGGAATCTTTTTCAGTTTCCATGGAGAAGAATCTGTGTCTTTCCGGAAGAAATTGTTGGTCTTCAACCCACTAGCCAGCATGTGAGCAGGGGGCTGCCCATGCAGCTTCACAATGTCTCTCATGAGCACACGTGGGTCTTTTTCCATTGTATGCAAGTGCTGTCCCATGTACAGGCAGAACATAATGCAGCCGAGGGACCACATGTCTACTGCCTCAGTCAGACGTAGGCCTAAGAGGACCTCAGGGGCCCTGTAACTCCGAATCTGAATTCTGGTGCCAGCCACCATTGTAGAAGTACGACGGGCCACACCAAAGTCGATCAACTTGATTTTCCAGGGATGTAGTTTTGGATTTACGAGCATCACATTATTCAATTTAATGTCGGTGTGTGTGATACCGATGCTGGCAAGGCCATTCAAAGCAACTAGCATCTGTTCTGTGATTAGACGAATTCCACCCAACGATATTGGCTTGTTTTGTCTCCTATGCATAAATGTTCCCAGGTCCATATGCAGGCATTCAAATACCAGACAAGTGTATCCCATGTGCTGAAAATGCTCGATGAACCTGACCAGGTTATGCTTGTCTTCGTCAAGCTGCCTAATTTCATTAAGCGCGGCCAACTCTCTTTTGGCAGGAACGTCGTGCCTAATAAATTTTACAGCTACCTTCTCCTCGTTGTCTATCCTTTGGCAGCCAAGAACCATTCCGAAAGTCCCCTGCCCCAGAATCTTCTTTATCTGATACTGACCTGATGGGCCTGGCAAAATGCCCTTCATTTTAATCCAAATATTCATTGCTTCAGCTGCAGTGGTATACCCTTCTCAAAATCTTCTTCTTCTTTTTGAAGTTGGCCCTATCAAACTCTCATCTGGTGTCCTTATTAACTGTCTGGCATCTGCCCTGTGGCTTTGAATTAGCTGATGACGTCACATTTAGATGACGCATTCAGCGGCTGCCTGGCGCATAGCTCCCTGTGTGCGTTTTAATTTATTGTCTTTTTTTTCTTCACTTTTCCTCTCTTCTTCTGTTTCTTTTCTCTCACGTTTGGTTTAAATCAAGACAACGGGCCTGAGATCCCGGAGGAACTGCGGAGAAGGGCTCGGGGGTGTTACGGTTTAACAAGCGACCGTGTTTAACCGGAGACTTTCAGTCGAATGAACGTCGTTTTCGTGCTTACAATACAAACAGAAAAACATATTTGTTTCAATATAGTGTCAACCCTTCTCATATACATTGTATATATATGATATAAAAAAGGAAACAGCTAGCTTACGTGTTCTCTTCCTATTTTTAACGGCTGAAAGTCGCCAGTTAACACGGTCGCCTGTTTAACCGTAACACCAGTCGGGTGCTAAACGGAAGAGCTCAAACGAGGAAGTACCAACCTTCGTTACCGGGGTTACGGATTAATTGGCGGCCTTGTAACTGGCGACTTTCGGTCGAAAGGGTCTATTGTTGTCGTCGTTACGGCAGATGTTGAGAATAGCAAGATAACACGCAGCTGTCCTCGTGAATGCCGTATTGTTTGATTCTGCAATTAAATGTCAAACGTATACAGTCTCTGGTCAAAACTATGGAATAGTTTCCGCCACTATGATACAAAATAAAAATCCTGCAAGACATAATTACAGGATCTTAATGTTTTTTTATCAGTTTTGGAAACGGGCTTCCATTTGATTGTCACCTGATTGTAATAAAAAATATTATATTTTCAGCAAGGCATCCTTTTACGACTGTCTCTTTTAATACTTTATCAAAATATATTGTACAGAATGGCTCATTTCAGAATAATATATATTAATGGATTAAAACTAGTGATGCGTTAATATACTGTATTCATTACTCGCAGCTGGTAAAGGTGGAACTCATTTTAATTACTTACGCAGATACTGCTTCTATGGTAGCAGTAGTTTATTTAATTTATAGTATTACATCATCATTTATTATCTGATTATATTTATATTAATAATCTGCACAATAACTTAAACTGTCAGATACATACTGTGAACTAAACTTTTTTATATTTACAAATTAACTAGAAATATAAATGTGGCCCTACAACTACCTAAAAACTGTATGTACATTTCTTGAATAAATATATTTATTTATTTTCCTGACATCAACTTTTAATGGAATTAGTGAATTCCTTAATTCCGACAAGAAGAATCAAACAAAAGTTTAATGTTACTGGAATTATTTACTAGTATTTATTATTGCTGGAAAGACACAAGAGTACAACACTGAGTATAGCAGATGTTACAATACATTAACAAAACAATAAGACAAATTAGTATACAGTATACACATTAAATATCTCTAAGTTTGGGGTGTAACACACATTTATTTGTCTCCAAATCACAAGACCTTGATTCTACCTGTAAGTGTTTAAAATAATAGTCTGTCCATCCACCTGAGGCCACATGATGAGAACAAAAACTGCAAAGGAAAGGTTCAGTTTTAAATAGAATAATTTGTTTTCATGGCAATATTTTCCTCGGGGCTCCTCAATCATGGCTCCTCCAATTTCTCTCCGCAGTATGAACGGCCATTTCTCAATACCAAGTACGCTAAGTCCAGACTTGTGTACTTTTGGAGTTTGGACTTGGGAGTTTGGACTCCCAAGGCCGGGAGCACGCAGGACTGTCTTTCTTCAATTGGAACAGCCGCTGACTGGATGACGTCACCACCTCAGCTGTTGTTGTCATGAGTTTACTCTGATTCTTCACTGTAAAGTATTTTAAAATATGACAACCCTGCTTTTTTTGCACTGGTTTTACCGACATACACATATCATTGTATATATATTGTGTTTATAAATATGTATTTTATATACTTATATAGATACACATATAATTATATATATATATATATATATATATATATATATATATATATATATATATATATATATATATATATATATATATATATATATAATATGTTTATAAATATGTATTTCATATATATACTTATATATTTATATAGATACACACACAGGACCTCAAATCCTCTCTTAAAAAGCCTATCTTTTTAAGTAGGCTGAATCTTGACAAACCGACCACAGATGTGATGCTTAAACAACTAGCATCTCGCCTGAAAACATCCTAAAATTACTTTTTGTGACTCAACAACAGTAGTATTCATAGAATGTCAACTTTCAGTTGTGAGTTTTCTCATCTGCCATTGTTCCCCGTTTGCTGGTCCGAAATGCATTCTGGGATATTGGCTCTCTCAAGTACGCTCAAGTCTGCTCTGATGCATCCACAGTGGGGAAGTTGCTCTGCACCACGTTAATATCCAGCATGTGTCTGGGAAGCACATTCCATCCCATCCAGAACTGCATTAGTTTCCCAAGGATGCTTGGAGACGCTTTCAAAAAAGAAAAGTCAATATTTATTCAATTGCCGAGAAGGATTTTGTTCAACCATAAATCCGATGTAAAAATAATGGCCTTACTTAATTTGTGCTTTGGGTTGTTAGTGTAGCTGAGAATTCATAGTTAAAAAGAAAAGTAGAGGAAGCCCAGATAAATAACCTTTGGGGAACTATTAAAAGTTTCTATTAATTTACCCTTCTCAATAAATGTGCGAAGGAATCCTGTGATCCGACATGTATCCCCCAAAGAGACATCACTGTCTTCGTCCTCATCTTCTGTTGGCCACTTTATCTTCTCCAAGACCATCTGACAGATTGATTTTATACTATCAGTTAACACTTGTTTCAAAACAAACAAGAGAATAGAAAGCACAATAAAACAGCAGAAAGGAAAATGAGACATTTTCAATACCAATAATACAACTTTAATTAAATCAGGGCATTGTTGTTATTTTTAAAGAACCGTACTTGAGGTTTTTGCATTGTAAAACATGTTTTGAATTGGTTCCCTTCCTTTTTGGCAGCAATGAAGGTCAGTTCATTTCTATGAAACTCACCTTGCAAAGACTTCAGGACAACCATGTTTGAGCAGTACTTGCTAATGTAGTGATGTAGGTTTAACTTAAAATGGGAACAAAGGGATCAAATTATTTCCCTGCAATGTTTCACATCTCACAATGTTTATGTTTATTGTAATTAACTGAAACCAATGGCTGCCAAAGAGTAGAAAACACATGTCATTTCTGAGAAAGTAATTTGTGCGAGTTCAGAGGAGTGTTTCTGACTTGGCATCAAAGGGTCACTGACCTGTGGTGTGCACTGTAAACCAGATGCTCTTGGAAAGAGGAGGGGAATTGTGTCTTTCCTCTCAGTTAGCAAAGGCCAGATCACTGTCTCTTTTAACCCTCTTCGTAACTGTTTAACTTGTCTTGAGGTTCTTCCAAGGACCTGCAAAACATTTGCATCACAAAAAAAAGCAAAACAGATTACTAATCTTGAACTAATTGGCAATAATTAATAAACTCAACATTTATCTGTGTATAGCACAAAAAAGACAAAATGTGAAAGACAACATCTGAACTTCAACTCTGATGAGTCGGTCTGATATAAATGATCTGTTAAGTACTGATCAGAATACCCACAGCGTGGAGCTAACTATTTACCAAATAGTTTTACAATACTGTATTACACAAAATATGTCAACGAACGTAAAGGCCATATGTCTGAGTTTTTTTAATAAATTCTCTAAATCATCTGGATTGGTAGGAGTACCTGAAAATAGAGGATAATAATACAATCAACCGATAAAACTTGAAATATAATAACGTTGAATGTTTCTGAAAGGTTACTTAATTCATGAAAAATACGTCTGTCAATCATGATGCCTGACATACTTTGGAATGTAAGACGTTTTTCTCCTAGTCCTGCAGCAGCAAGTCTATCTTTAGCGTATCAGTTGGGGACTAAGAACGCATTTTCATCCTCAATACAACAGAAAGAGGGAATGTTCGAATCAACTTGTGCAGGAGCAGCAACAGTTCGCCTCCTTGTCGTCGTCCTTCCTCCACTGTACCGACCAAACAGTCTTGAAACCTCGGCTAGAATCAAGTGAAGCTTGAGCATAAACTATAATCAGTAAAAGAGAATAAGGACGTTGCAGAAGAAACGTGTTGGCCAACTAAATCCTAGCACACATGACGCACAGCATGAATAAATAAATCACTCATCACGGCGATAGTTATTTAGTCTACACAAGGGATTTAACATGGAAACATGTTCCCTGCAGAAGCCTACCATCCACTGGCTGCCTGGGTGTTATGTTTTGTGGCCCTGGAGGGGAACTTGGGTTGTTTGTGATTCTTGGTGCTTCAAAAAAATATTAAAAAAAGCAGTGAGCGCCACATGGCTCCCAAGTTCATCTTAAAATAACATTAGTATGTTGGCACCTTGACCAACAGTATTTAGGTAGCTAAACAACTGCTGTTGTTATGCTGCCTAACGTTAAAAGTTTAAACAGAAACTTACAGTTCTCAAGCTGCTCAGCCAGGTCGAAGCCATGAGTGCTGCTAGCCTAGACAGCTTTTTGACTTGGTCTACAGGGGCCATGTGCTAGGGATCGATTGCTTCTGTCTTGCTCCGGAAGGGTTTTAATAACTTAATTGGTCAAATTTAAACTTGCACATGTAAGAAAGAAACTGTTTATGTGTACATTATAATGCACAAGAAATATGATAATTAATAAGGGATATTATTATGAAGGATTTGTAATTGTATGCATATGAAGGTCACTGTTTTTATTACCGTAGAATGATTAATGTGTAAATGGATGTTAGACAATCTTGCATGTTGCTGGAACAGTGAACGGTCACCTTAAGGAATTGTAGTTATCTTGTTCGCCTGAGGTGGCGGAGCTGAACATTGACTTTTGAGATGATAGAATCTACCCTTTTCTAAAGAAGAAGAAGAATAGCTCCGCCTCTGAAGCTGCAGGCCAATGAACGAGTAAAGTGATACTGCAGGTGTTAAAACAGGACTTTTCACCAATAGGAAGGGCTCTAAGCTCTGTGTAGAAAACTAACTATTTTTTATTTTATTCATTCTTTTATTGTAAAAATAAAAAGACAATACATAGACATAACATCAAGAGGACGACAAAACAGTGAGACACAAGTCAGCAAAACATCATATATTCAAGTACGATGTGTGGTATAGAAGTACGATGTGTGTGTCCGTGTGTGTTTATTATTTCATCTAAAAATAAAATGAAAAACAAAAAAATAAAGTATGAATAAGAGCATATTTATATGTATGTGCGTAAGCGTGTATGCATGTACGTGGGTTTCAATTGGGTTTCAGGCTAAAAAAGACAAAAATATGGATATTAATAGAATGGGTCAAGTTTGCAAAAACATAGTGAAGGATGACCAGATGGCGTGGTGTTCTGTTGTATTGTAAATGATGGAGGGGGTTAGATTTTCCATTGAAATGTATTCGATCATTAGGTTTTTCCAGTGTGTGATGTGTATGTTATTCCTCAATTTCCAGTTCATGAGGATAGTTTTCTTGGCGATAGTTAAGGCTACGAGGAGTAATCCGCGGTTAGTTTTGCTGAGGTGTATTGTTGAAATGTCTCCTAGTAAGCACAGTGAAGGCAAGGCAAGGCAAGGCAAGTTTATTTGTATAGCACATTTCAACAACAAGGCGATTCAAAGTGCTTCACATAAAACCATTAAAAGCATCAAAACATAATGCAGATTTAAAAACAGTTAAGAAAACATTAAAACAGTCAAAAAACAAAATAAAAGTAGAAAAAGCAACTTAAAAAATAAAAGTTGAATAAAAGTTGCAGTGCAGTTTAAGAAATAAAATGCAGTAGTGAGATGCAGTAATTTAATCTGGTTCAGTTAAAGGCAGCAGCAAACAGAAAAGTCTTCAATGTGGACTTAAAGGAGCTGAGGGTCTCAGCAGACCTGCAGCTTTCAGGGACTTTGTTCCAGATATGTGGAGCAGAAAAGCTGAACGCTGCTTCTCCATGTTTAGTTCTGACTCTTGGAACAGAAAGTAGACTCGTCTCAGACGACCTGAGGGGCCGGGATGGTTCATAAGGTAGCAGCAGATCACAAACATACTTAGGCCCTAAACCATTCAGTGCTTTATAAACCAGCAGCAGGATTTTAAAGTCAATTCTTTGTTTGACAGGGAGCCAGTGCAAAGACCTCAGAACTGGAGTGATGTGATCCACTTTCCTGGTCTTAGTGAGGACTCGAGCTGCAGCGTTCTAAATCAGCTGCAGCTTTCTGATTGACTTTTTACAGAGGCCTGTGAACACACCGTTACAGTAGTCAAGTCTACTGAAGATAAATGCATTGACAAGTTTCTCCAGATCCTGTTGAGACAAAAGTCCTCTAACCCTTGATATATTCTTCAGGTGATAGTAGGCTGATTTTGTAATTGTCTTGATATGGCTGTTCAGGTTGAGGTCTGAATCCATAACTACACCTAGATTTCTAGCTTGGTTTGAGGTTTTAAACATTAGTGATTGAAGCTGAGCGCTGACTTTCAATCGTTCGTCCTTAGGATCAAAAACAATTACTTCTGTTTTATCTTGATTTAATTGAAGAAAATTCTGGCACATCCAGTTATTGATTTCTTCAATGCATTTAGCCAACCCTTGTATGGGACTATAGTCCCCTGGTGATATAGTTATGTAGAGTTGTGTGTTATCTGCATAATTATGATAACACACTTTGTTGTTTTTCATAATCTGAGCCAGTGGAAGCATGTAGATGTTGAACAGAAGAGGCCCCAGTATTGAACTTTGGGGAACACCACATGTCATCCTAGTCAGCTCTGATGTGTAATTAGCTACCGACACAAAGTATTGTCGGTCCTTCAAGTAGGATTCAAACCAGTTAAGTGCTGCGCCAGAGAGTCCTACCCAGACTTTCAGTCTGTCTAGTAGTATGTTATGATCAACCGTGTCGAATGCAGCACTGAGATCCAGTAATACTAAGACTGAGATTCTGCCACTGTCTGTGGCACTGTCTGTGTTTAAGTGGATGTCGTTGAAAACAAGAGCAGTTTCAGCACTTTCAGTGAAGGGGATAATGGGACGAGGCAGCCCAGGAAGTATTTTATATTGTAATAGTTGTAAATTTGCATTTTTGGTCATGAAGTAAATGTTAATGCAGATTTTGGTAAAACTAACTTCATTATTAGTATAACTCTTTCTGGACTCCGGACATTATTACCCACACCACCTCCCAGGATTTTTGAGTATATTTCTTTACTCCCAGCTCATTTGCATATATGGACACATAAATACAGGCATAAATAAATGAAGAAATACGTGTGGACACATAAATACAGACATGAAGAAATACAGAAATGTAGCAATAGATGTATTTAATGATATTGTGGTGACCCACATACGGACTGTGAGAGACATTCACCTAAGGGCTACTGTGCCTTTAAGAGCTGGTGGGGTTTCCGGGGTCAGAGTTGGTGTTGTTGTTTTTGGTTTCCGGGAAGCGTGGGGTTTTGCGCTGCCGCTATAGTACTGCACAAGTATTGTACATTTTATGTGGAGAAAGAGTAAACTATCTCGACTGCAACTACGCCTACTGTCTCGCTGTTTCTCAACTCTACACTGGTGACCCCGAGAGTGAATACGGCATGTCCGACAACGAGAACGGCGCCGCCGCACCGACCGCCGGTGCTAACGACATGGCTAATGTCTACGCCGCTACCGTCAAGTTGCCGGACTTTTGGCAGCATAACCCACGGCCGTGGTTTCAGCACATAGAAGCCCAGTTCCAGCTCAGGGGAATAAGTCGGGATGCCACGAAATACTTCCACGTGGTGGCCGCTTTGGATGCTTCGACGACGGCACGAGCGATGATGCTGCTGGAGGCTCCACCGGCTGCCGGCAAGTACGAGGCACTGAAGACATTTCTGCTGAAACTCTTTGAACTGTCTGAACTGGAGAAGGCGGACCGCCTGCTCTCCCTCAACGGCCTCGGCGACAGCAGGCCGTCGGAGATGATGGAGAAAATGCTAGCCGTGCTAGGATCGGCTGATCCCTCCTTCCTTTTCACGCACATTTTCCTGAGGCAGCTCCCAGTGCCTGTACGCACGGCACTGGCCAGTTCCCCCCTCGCCGCGTCCAAGGACTATCAAGCAAGCTGTTATTCATCGCTGACTCCTTGTCGGGCCGGCGGCTGCTGGTCGACTCGGGCGCACAACGCAGCATCCTGCCAACTCAACCAATGGACACCGTGGCCGGCGGACGCGGCCCCCAGATGGACGCCGCTAACGGCACGCCCATACGTACCTACGGCACCAGGCAAGTGGAGGTGTGTTTGGGCGGCCGCCGTTTCGGCTGGGACTTTGTTGTGGCTGCGGTATCCACGCCGCTCCTGGGCGCAGATTTCCTCTGTGCTTTCAGCCTGCTGGTGGACGTAAAGAACTGTCGCCTGATTGATGCCCTTTCTTTTGCCTCGTACCCCTGCACGCTGGGGGGGGGGGCTGGGGCGCTCTGCCTGTCAAACACGCTGGTCACCGGGGACCCGTATCAACACCTGCTCGCCCAGTTCCCCGACCTCACCACACCCACGTTCTCGTCTGCGGTGGCTAAGCATGGCGTGGAGCACCATATCACCACTGTGGGTGCCCCTGTCTACGCCCGGGCCCGCCGCCTTGACTCAGCCAAGCTGGCAATCGCCAGGGAGGAGTTCTCGACCATGGAGCGCCTCGGCATTGTGCGCCGATCAAACAGTCCATGGGCGTCCCCCCTACACATGGTTACTAAGGCCAACGGGGGTTGGCGCCCGTGCGGCGATTTCCGTCGCCTTAACAATGCCACCGCTGCTGACCGGTACCCCGTCCCGCACATACAGGACTTCTCTGCCCACCTGGCAGGGGCCGTCGTCTTCTCCAAGGTGGACCTGGTGCGGGGATACCACCAGGTGCCAGTCCACCCACAGGATGTCCCAAAGACGGCCGTCATCACGCCCTTTGGGCTTTTTGAGTTTTTGCGTATGCCGTTTGGCCTCAAGGGGGCGGCGCAGACGTTTCAGCGCCTGATGGACTCCGTTCTTCGGGACATGCCTTTTTTGTTTGTTTATTTAGACGACATTCTAGTGGCCAGTGCGTCCATGGAGGAGCATGGCTCACCTCCAGCAGCTGTTCGGCCGCCTCAGCGAACATGGCCTCATCGTCAACCCAGCTAAGTGCCAGTTTGGCCTGTCGTCCATCACCTTCCTCGGCCACCACGTCACTCCGCGGGGAATCGTCCCCCTTCCCGCCAGGGTGGAGGCCGTCGCAGGTTTTCCTCGCCCCCACACCGTACGGTCTCTGCAGGAGTTTCTGAGCATGGTGAACTTTTACCACCATTTCCTTTCCCGTGCTGCCCACCTCATGCGCCCTATGTACGAAGCCCTGCGGGGAAAGCTGCCCAAGGATGTGTTGGACTGGTCCTCGGAGATGGACATAGCCTTCACTGCGGCCAAGGCCGCGCTGGCCGACGCTGCTCTGCTGGCGCACCCGTCTTCCGCTGCCCCCATTGCCCTCACCACGGACGCCTCTGACTACGCGGTTGGGGCGGTGTGCGAGCAGTGGGTGGGGGGCGCCTGGCAGCCGCTGGCGTTCTTCAGCAAACAGCTCCGGGAAAACGAGCGCAAGTACAGCACCTTTGACAGGGAACTGTTGGGACTTTTCCTTGCCACCAGACACTTCAGGTTTTTGTTGGAGGGCAGGCGTTTTACTGCGTTCGTGGATCACAGGCCCCTGACGTTCTCCATGGCCAAGGCCACGGAGCCGTGGTCGGGGCGTCAGCAACGTCAGCTCTCGGCGATTTCCGAGTTCACCACGGACATCCAGCACGTGTCGGGCAAGGACAACTTTGTCGCCGACTGCCTCTCTCGGGTGGTCGTCGGGTCCGTCCACTTGGGGCTCGACTACGCCGCTATGGCGGCGGACCAAGCCGCGGACTCAGACATTCAAGCCTTCCGGTCGGCTCCTACTGCGCTACGGCTGGAGGACGTGGTGTTCGACACAGCAGACGCCACCCTCCTCTGCGACACCTCTACCGGTCAACCGCGCCCGCTGGTGCCTGCTGCCTGGCGGCGGCGGGTTTTCGACACCATCCACGGCCTTTCCCACCCTGGGGTGAAGGCCTCGGCTAAGCTAGTGGGCGTCAGGTTCGTTTGGCCTGGTCTCCGGAAGGACGTTAGAGCCTGGGCTGGCTCTTGCGTCGCGTGCCAGCGTGCTAAGGTGCACCGCCATACAAAAGCCCCTTTGGCACCGTTTGTGGTGCCAGAGAGGCGCTTCGACCACGTGAATGTGGACCTGGTGGGCCCCCTGCCCCCCTCCCGCGGATGTACTTACCTTCTCACCATGGTGGACAGGACCACCAGGTGGCCAGAAGCTGTCCCCCTGTCCTCCACTACAGCTGCGGAGGTCGCCCGGGCATTCATCGGGTGCTGGGTGGCCCGATTTGGCACGCCGGGTGACATCACGAGCGACAGGGGCCCACAGTTCACCTCGGAGCTCTGGACTACAGTTGCTGAGCACCTGGGGGTGAAGATACACCGCACTACGGCGTACAATCCGCAGGCTAATGGGCTTTGTGAGAGGTTCCATCGTGACATGAAGGCCGCCCTTCGTGCCAGCCTTACGGGCGCCGACTGGATTGACCGCCTCCCGTGGGTCATGCTCGGTCTCCGCTCTGCCCCCAAGGAAGACCTCCAGGCCTCATCCGCCGAGCTGGTATACGGCCAGCCCCTGCGGGTCCCGGGGGAGTTTCTACCGGACGCGACTGCACCCTGGTCCGCCTCCTCTCACCGAACTGTGTCCCGGGGCGTCGCCGACGCTTTCGTGCCTGTCCCGACGACTCGCCACTGCCTCCCCCAGTCCTATGTCCCCAGGGACCTGCCAGCGGCGAGGTATGTCTTCATCCGCCATGACGGCCATCGGTCTCCGCTGCAGCCCCCCTACGACGGCCCCTTCCGGGTCCTGGAAGCGGGCGCTAAGAACTTTGTTGTGGACAGGGGGGGCAGGCCGGAGAGAGTCGCTATCGACCGTCTCAAGCCTGCTCATTTAGACGTTGATGAGCCCGTCCAGTTGGCCCTGCCCCCACGCCGGGGGCGCCCCCCTGTTTCAGCCCCGCACCCGGCCCCGACCTCTGTCCCTGCCCCGGTCCCACTGGAGCCCCCTGCTGCGAAGCGCAGCCGTTTCGGTCGTTTGGTCCGCCCCCCGCCACGTTGACTTTGCCTTTTGGGGTCGGACTCTGTTCACTGACTTTCGTCTATTGCACTTTTGGTTGGGTGAATTCTGGGGGGGCCTGTGTGGTGACCCACATACGGACTGTGAGAGACATTCACCTAAGGGCTACTGTGCCTTTAAGAGCTGGTGGGGTTTCCGGGGTCAGAGTTGGTGTTGTTGTTTTTGGTTTACGGGAAGCGTGGGGTTTTGCGCTGCCGCTATAGTACTGCACAAGTATTGTACATTTTATGTGGAGAAAGAGTAAACTATCTCGACTGCAACTACGCCTACTGTCTCGCTGTTTCTCAACTCTACACTATCCTGTTTAGGTATCAACTTATATTTATTTATTCCTGTATTTATTTATACATTTATTTATGCATTTATTTATGTATTCCTGTATTTATTTATACATGTATTTAAGCATGTATTTATTTATTCCTGTATTTATTTATACATTTATTTAAGCATTTATTTATTACTGTATTCATTCATGCATTTATTTATACTTAAGTAATTTTCTGTCCTCCATACCTCCCATCCTTCTGGAGTCCAAACTCCAAAAAGTACACAAGTCTGGACTTGGCGTACTTGGTATTGAGAAACGGCCTTACTTACTCCCTCCCACCATGTTTCATGCGTGATTAATTTTCAGTCTGGATGCGGAGTGAGTGAAGTCTCGCAAGGCTCATGTGAGACTGACCGCCCTGTGAGAGCGTTGGGACAGCGGAGGGGCTCAAGTCCCTAGATTTGTCGCTAGTATCTTCTGACAAAAAAGAGAGTCGCTAAGAGGTGTGGAAAGTCGCCCGATTTAACGAGACATTTACAGTTTTGAAGGGAACCATTTATTTTTTTCGCGGCAAAACTCTGCCCACACTCAGCAGGTGAGGGGCGAAACATAGGAAACGGTTGCTTAAGCCTAGTTTATGGTTCTCCGTCAGGTCGACGCCGTACCTACGCCGTACCTACGCCGTACCTACGCCGTACCTACGCCGTACCTACGCCATACCTACGCCGTACCTACGCCGTACCTACGCCGTCGACGCAGACCCCTACGCCGTAGCCTGACGCGCACCTCCAAAAAATCCGATCTACACGTCGCGTTGACGCGGACCGCAAGCGCTGTGATTGGTCGGCTCAGGCACACCCCCCTGGCGGCATGGCGGTTAATTGCAGAGCAACGCAGTCCCTCGACGCAGAACTTCGAATGCTCAACGACGGCGTCACGTCGACGGCGTAGATACGCCGTCGACGTGACGGAGAACCATAAACTAGGCTTTGGTTAGGAGTCCTCCCAACTACGCAGCAGCTTACTGAAGGACAACATGAGCAACAGAAACTAAAGGATGACAGCCCTGGAGACTCTGGAGCACATCCTCGATCACGACAGTGAAATAGAGGAGGATGTGTCTGAACATGAAGACCATCATGAGGTCAACTCAGTTTATAATGGTACTGATTATGAACAATCGGACGAGGAACGTGATATACCTGTTCCTCCAAGCGAGACATTCGTGTCAACATTTTTTTGAAATGCAGTGGTCATAGACATCAAGTCAGCTTTTGAGCTTAACCTTCCAAACTCAATACAGAAAGTCATTCTAGAAATGACACTATAACTACAACTATCTGTTTCTTTGTTGGACTCGTGCTGCTAGAAGTCGATGGAATGGCCTCGTGGTCTTGCGTAGCTTCTTGTCTCTCACGTGCGAGACGTCTTTCCACCTTTGCGATGGCGTTTTTGTCCGTAAATCTACGATAACATGTGGGATAGAAGCCAGCATCCTCGGGAATATTGTCAAACTCCACATCAACACAGTGTTTGAAGTTCTCAGCCACGTCCCGAGACTCACCCTTCAACCCGAGCCACTTTTGTAGGCTTGTCCTGTATGTATTCCATCGTGCAGTGGTGAAATATGTACCTCCTCCTGCTTGACTTAAGTAATATGCATAAAACAATATTTGCTTTTCGACGTATTAAGACACTCCGGTGTATTTTCTTTGTCGTTCGTGCTCGATGAAAGCATGGTGGCCGCCATCTTGCAACTGTTGACAAAAATCAGCTACCTTATTTGGTGTAGCATGGTCACGTGTCGAACCATGCCACCACTCGCGACCAAGATCCTATTACGCTCTGAAGAAAATAGTTCTGCTTAAAACATAGACGCATCGAGAATCGACTGGAAATTCAGCGACAAACTTTTTTTTGGTTGCTAAGCACAACTCGTTCACGGCTGTGGAGTGGGAATCATTTTCTAAAAGACTTTTCATGGTTCACCTTGCGGCCTATCAGGGGAGCACCCAGTCTGCAAAGCTGCTACCGGTGTCCGGTGTCCTTCCGACTTGGGCAGAGTGTAAACTTCATCCATAAATGACCACGAGCAAATGTTCAAATTAATTATATTGTTCGTTTATTTGTCGTTTTTAATAGTTTTAATTTTATTAGAATGTATTGATGTGTGTTGTAAATAGTTAGTTATATTGTTTATTTGTTTGTCGTCTCCTCACTTTGGCCTTTTTGTGTTGCTACGTGGCAGAGGCCCTGATGAGCCTCTACACTGAGAAAGGTGACTTGGGCAGAGTGCATCAGATTTATTCATGAAAGACCACGAGCAAATGTTCTAGTTAGTTATATTATTCGTTTGTTTGTCTTTTTAATAGTTGTTTTAATTTGATTGATTTGTGTTGTAAATAGTTAGTTATATTGTTCATTTGTACCAGCATTGGTTACAAGAGTTACATCCGTGGAAAATAAAGCTCATTGACTTTGGTGGGGCCCATCATATTTTATTAGAATTTATTGATTTGTGTTGTAAATAGTTAGTTATATTGTTCATTTGTTTGTCTTTTTGATAGTAGTTTTCATTTTTATTAGAATGTATTGATGTGTGTTGTAAATAGTGTTTAATAAATGATAAGGCAACATTCGCTGTCTGTGACGTGTTTGGGTATTTTTACACAATGGTAAAAATAAAATAAAAAATACCACTCCGCCAAACCCTGTAGTTGTTCAAGGGAAGTTCTGCACCTGTTTAGGGGAGTCCCGTAGAGAGCACAACAAAGACCAACTGGACTGTCTGTCACCAACCACCGCTGGCCCTGGGAGCGGAAGTTCTTCAACGTGAATTGGATCCGGAAAGCGCACCACCGCTGGTGCAAAGAGCATATATTGTTCATTTGTTTGTCTTTTTAATAGAATTTATTGATTTGTGTTGTAAATGTTTTTTAATAAATGGTAAGGCGACGTTGACCGTCTGTGACGTGTCTTGATGTTCTGGTGAAGTGAACCTCACTGATTTTACACGAGAGCGTCACTAATCATGGGCTCAGTCTGTGAAAACAAGTCGTGTCACACACATAACAAGGCGGCATTCACCAGGGCCCTATTTCTCGTACCTGGCTCAACAAAGTCGAGCAAATGTCCTATTATCCATCTTAAATTAGCAAGATGATTGACATCAGGCTAACTCGGTTTCTTCACGGTTTCTTTTAAGTGCTTCATCACCCAAATCAATCAGATTATATCTATTTAAATGTGCCTGCTGGCAGTATAGTATACGGATAAATATATACTTATGAGGATATATGTACTATATATGTGTATATACATGTATGTCTAGATTACCATATAGGAGTTTGAATATGTGTATGGGCGGATCAGTATGTATGTATTATTCATAATCAGAAGTTCAATCAATTGAAGCAGTGAAAAGAAATGATGTGTGATTCTCTGTATTCTCATCATGAGTCCACCTTAATCATCCATCCATCCATTATCAGTCGCTTATCCGGGGTCGGGCCGACCCAGCCTTCCCTCTCACCCGCAACACTTTCCAGCTCATTCTGGGGGACCCCGAGGCGTTCCAAGGCCAGCCGGGAGGTATAATCCCTCCAGCGTGTCCTTGGTCTTTTCCAGGGCCTCCTACCAGTTGGACGTGCCTGGAAAACCTCTAATAGGAGGCGTCCAGGAGGCATCCTGACTAGATGCCCGAACCATCCTTACCCTATCTCTAAGGCTGAGCCCGGCCACCCTACGGAGGAAGCTCATTTCGGCCGCTTGTATCCGAGACCTCGTTCTTTCGGTCACGACCCAGAGTTCGTGGCCGTAGGTGAGGGTTGGAACGTAGACCGACCAGTAAATGGAGAGCTTTGCCTTACGACTCAGCTCCCTCTTCAACCAAGACGGACCGGTACAGCGCCTGTTTTACAGCTGCAGCCGCACCGATCCGCCTGTCGATCTCCCGCTCCACCTTACCCTCACTCGTGAACAAGACCCCGAGATACTTGAACTCCTTCGCTTGGGTTAGACAGTTTGTCCCCACCTGGAGGGAGCAATCCACCGGTTTCCAGCAGAGCACCATGGCCTCAGATTTGGAGGTGCTAACTCTCATCCCTGCCGTTTCACACTCGGCTGCAAAACGCCCCAGTGAATGCTGGAGGTCACGGTCCGAGGAGGCAAACAGGACCACATCATCCGCGAACAGCAGAGAGGCGATCCCGAGACTCCTGAACCGGATCTTCTCCGCCCCCTGGAAGATACGAACACAGCTCCTACTGCAGGCGTACACTACATACACTAAAAAAGCAGGGCAATTTTATACAAATGAAGTAACATCTTTCAAGCTGTAGGGGTTATATGTACTAACATTTTGAGGAGTATCGCCAAAGAAGAAAAAGTGTCAATAAAGAAACGTCAAATTGGATTTAAATAACTTGCACTGGGAGGTTTAACATTACTGTATAACCCTGAAGTGGGAATCCTTAACCTGGGGCTGAAAGCAATGGGATAAACAAAACAACCTGTGTTTCACGCTGTCATTATGTTCCAGTGTTTGTATTACGAGTTATGTGGACAAACACAAGAGACCCCATGTGGAACCCGTTAAACCTTCATCCTAGCAGTTTTCATTCAACTGTGAATAAAAGGTTATGACATATTGTTCGGAACAATTTTCTCTCGAATACAAAGCTTTCACGAGTGGCTAAGTCAAACTGGAAGAAGTGCAGCCTTTGTGTGGTGATTTAATCTAAATACAGGGCAGTAATGATCAATATGATCATTTGTCATGATTTTATGCTGAAACGATAAGTTGATTCATTGATTGGTCTATGATATTAAAAAGACAATTAACTGACAACAATTTAAATAAAGAATTTGTCAAGATTTGCTTTTCTCTGTTATACATCTACATCTTTGGGTTGTGGACTGAAGTAATTGTTCAATTAATCAATTCGTTGATGACAGGATGATATTCTGCAACTATTATTATAATTGATTAACCTTCAAAGTATCTCTATCAAGCAACAATGCAAAACATTCCCTTGTTCCAGTAATTCAATTGTGAAGGTTTGTGTCATGTTTTATCTTTAGATTCGAGAGTGTTGGTCAATAAAACAAGCAATCTAAAGATGTCACCGTGGTCTGTAGGAACCCATTTTTTATATTTTTAAAGACAAAACACTGACTTGATTATCTAAAAGAATTATAGGCCGATTATTAAGGGGTCCAAATGTGAAATTCGGAGCATTGATATAGCAGCAAACAACTATTTTCTATGTAAAGATATATAGTAGAGTATTTGTGTGTTGTCATCCGAGTTCTTCTGTGCTTTGTTTACGTCTCAGTGTATGTGTGTGTGTGTGTGCCCTCACTGCTAGCACTATTAGCACTGTTAGCTCCTAGCCTCAGCTGTCGCCATGTTGAGAGCCACGTGGAGGAAATCCCTCAATCGTATAGATATGATCTGAATTAGACATTTTGTGTTTAAATGTATTTAAAAGAACAACTGTTGAAAATTGCTGACCAGCCAGATTTCTTTCCGGATGTCTTTCCGGTGAAGCTTTCAAAATAAGAGCACTTTCATGGATGAGTTCCGGCTGCGTTCACAATTGTCGATATTTTCGTTATTGTGCTGCAGATGTGTGGACGTTTTAAAGACAACAAACACTTTGAAATAAAACAAGATAAAACAGCTATATCACAATGAACACAAGTAATAACTAAATAAACACTAGCTCACCAACAATAATGAAGACATCTGAATTAATTGTTGAGGGTTAGCTAGCTCTAATAATGCAGTAAATTAAAAAATACAGTTTATATGTCTTTTACAATATTTAAATCCAATATGTCCAAGTAATGTGCTCACGTCGACCCTGTGAGATGAAGCCACATGCTCCTGAACATTAGGTAAAAAATACACTTTTGACGTAATCACTCAATGCTTGCTAACAGAACGCTATGTGACCGAATCACGTGATGCTAATGATCAGCTAACGTGAGCTCAAAAAGAGGCTTAAGCTAGCACATTGTATCTGCTGTTTTTATGTTTACACAATATATAATTGCCAAATTCACAAGTGAATTAGCATCATAGAAGCCTTGTTTGTCATAATAAGACTGACAGTGTTTTAATATACACATAATGTTGTAATATAACACATTAATCTTACCATTGTGTGGCTTGGCTGGTATGTTTTTGAGTTAAGCTAAACTTATGTAAAAAAAAAAACTACAAACATTCCCATAATACAAGACTCTCTTCTCAAAGGTAACGCCCACTAATTTGCAGAGAAAAAAAGAAAAACGTTGCTTGTTGAGTTTAATGCAGTCAAAAGTATTTTTGCAATACAGCCCCACAAAGTACATTCTTCCAAAAATGATCATGAAGTTGAAGCTCTAAAATCTTATACCAATCATGAAGACAGGATTTGTAGGTACATTATTAAACAGTAGACTGCATTTGTTTTATCGAGGTGTAGCCTACCTAATAAACTGTCTGGATTCCTGTTTTCTTACACCAGGAATACGCTGCATGTCCGTGCTGTGTGGCGGAAGTATCACCCAGAGGGGATAATGAGGTCTACTCTACACCAACTTCTGTTGGGCCCCACAAGAAAAGGCTGAACCTCCCTGTGATTAACACGTGGCAGGAGATATCTGCAGATAGATGAGTTGCACTTTGCTTCATACATAGACGACATACAACACAGACTTGCTGCCCTCTAGTGGTCGAATACCAGACTGTCTGCTCAATACGAATTAGTGGATGATGTAAATTGTAATACATCTGTAGGTCATGAGAAAATGGTCAGATCCACGAGAATATAGAAATATATGAGTTATGTTTTTCGCTATTGTAAAAGACAAATAAAACAGACAAAGCACGACTAAAACATAGTTCAGAGCAGACACAATAACACATTTATACACATTTTAAAGGAAAGTTGCACAGTAAAACTCTTTGTTTTCCTTTTATTTTAGGACAAATTTGAATTTACTAAAATAAACATAGTAAATTGTCTCCCACACTTTTAATTTACAACCAATTCCCATTTTTTTGCGCTATATAATCAGACAATTTTGTGTCCGTTCTTCAAACAAGAAGCAGATTAGATCATTTCCACCCATGTATCAAGATATGGAAAAGCTATAACATGGCCTCTCCCTCACCATCTGCTGGACAAACAATATTAAAGCCTATTGTTCCATACACACAGTTTAAAACTGTATTCTCATTCATAGGATTGAACGTCTCTGGTGTGATCTCCGAGTCATAATTCCAATCAAGTACTATGACTTACTGCACTCCCTGGAGGAGGATGGACTGCTGGACATCTCGTCTACTGAGGACCTGTTCTGTGTACACTGCCTACTTTCTCCCAGACTCCAGAGATATTTTCAGAAGGCTGGAACCATCATTCACTCAGCACTGAAGGAAACAAGAGTCCAGAGCAGATAACTGGCATTATTAGCAATCTAAGTTCGCTCTATAGGATTGTCACTGAATGGGAACTCTGAACACCATGCTCTACGCCTCTATTATGATTTCCAGGGAACAGATGTTCCTGGCAAATATGACTTGTTATATTTTTAGAGTTCATAGATATATTTATTTAGGATTTTTTAGGTTCCTCGAACCAAGGTTTACCACCTAAACCCTGATTCAGTTCCCGGAACTAAATCCGTGCACATAAGTCGTTTAAGAGTCTTACTCAGGACTGTTTTAGGTTCCTAGATCCAAGGTTACTACCTGAACCTCTCTTCTAATCTGGACTCAAACCAAATTCATCGAATCTGGACTCAAACCAAATTCTAATCCGGACTCAAACCGAATCTATGGAATACGATCTTCTTACCTGAAATAATTCTGATGATTAAAAACAAATTGGATCTCGTCACTCGTCCTCTATCCAGCAGATCCTGGCCTCTCAATTTACCAATTAAATTTACCAATTTACCCAGACTCAGTGTCGGGCCTAAATCTGGAAAGAAGACGAGGTTTTGAGATCCTGTTCGAAGGACCAATTATGTTAGAAAAATTATACTGGACACAAAGTGTAAAATCGTTAATCAGGTCATTTATTCTTGCAAGAAGGAGCAGAGTTGAAAATACGGACAAGTCATATTTCCAAGTTGCTGCTCAAAGATATATCTCTGAGCCTCTGTCCTTTATACAGTGTGACACACAGTAACAGGAGGGGATTGGTGAAGGTCCGAACCGGCCCAAACCAGTTTCTTATCTTCTCCAGAAACAGGTATCATTGGCTTTGTGCGGGGACTCCAGAAAAGAAGATTCAATACAATTCAATTCAATTCAATTTAGTTTATTTTGTATAGACCAGAATCACAAATTACAAATTTGCCTCGGAGGGCTTTACAATCTGTACACACACCCATAGACAGGCTCTCACAGCCAGGGAACTGTATGTTAGACACTTACAACACACACACACAGTGACAGGCTGGCTCTCACAGGCAGCCTGTCACTGTGTGTGTGTGTTGTAAGTGTCTAACATACAGTTCCCTGTCTGTGAGAGCCTGTCACTGTGTGTGTGTGTGTGTGTGTGTGTGTGTGTGTGTGTGTGTGTGTGTGTGTGTGTGTGTGTGTGTGTGTGTGCGTGTGTGTGTGTGTGTGTGTGTGTGTGAGACACACACACAGTGACAGGCTGGCTCTCACAGGCAGCCTGTCACTGTGTGTGTGTGTGTGTGCGTGTGTGTGTGTGTGTGTGTGTGTGTGTGTGTGTGTGTGTGTGTGAGAGACACACACACAGTGACAGGCTGGCTCTCACAGGCAGCCTGTCACTGTGTGTGTGTGTGTGCGTGTGTGTGTGTGTGTGTGTGTGTGTGTGTGTGTGTGTGTGTGTGAGAGACACACACACAGTGACAGGCTGGCTCTCACAGGCAGCCTGTCACTGTGTGTGTGTGTGTG
The DNA here is from genome assembly GCF_910589615.1 of Taurulus bubalis. NCBI lineage: Eukaryota > Metazoa > Chordata > Actinopteri > Perciformes > Cottidae > Taurulus > Taurulus bubalis. The sequence goes on along the minus strand of NC_136597.1, from coordinate 22,081,459 downwards.
TGCGTGTGTGTGTGTGTGTGTGTGTGTGTGTGTGAGAGACACACACACAGTGACAGGCTGGCTCTCACAGGCAGCCTGTCACTGTGTGTGTGTGTGTGCGTGTGTGTGTGTGTGTGTGTGTGTGTGTGTGTGTGTGTGTGTGTGTGTGAGAGACACACACACAGTGACAGGCTGGCTCTCACAGGCAGCCTGTCACTGTGTGTGTGTGTGTGCGTGTGTGCGTGTGTGTGTGTGTGTGTGTGTGTGAGAGACACACACACAGTGACAGGCTGGCTCTCACAGGCAGCCTGTCACTGTGTGTGTGTGTGTGTGTGTGTGTGTGTGTGTGTGTGTGTGTGTGTGTGTGTGTGTGTGTGTGTGTGTGTGTGTGTGTGAGAGAGAGAGACACACACACAGTGCCAGGCTCTCACAGCCTGTCTCAGCCTTTGACTTGTTGGTCATCTTTGGTGCCAGCAGTCATCAATTTGAAGGTGAGTCAATATCATAACCTCTGCAGCTACTTACAGATGTCGAATCCCTGGAGAAGAATTGGCGGATCTTCTTGATGTGCTTCTTCCGTGTTTTGACTTCAACAAAGCCTGTGGTTCCATTATCGCTAGTGCCAGTGCTTGTTGTATGATCTGTGGCTAGTAGTTCTTTTTTAGAGCCAGCGACGGTTTCTTTACTAGTTGAAGGTGAGTCAATATCATAACCTCTGCAGCTACTTACAGATGTCGAATCCCTGGAGAAGAATTGGCGGATCTTCTTGATGTGCTTCTTCCGTGTTTTGACTTCAACAAAGCCTGTGGTTCCATTATCGCTAGTGCCAGTGCTTGTTGTATGATCTGTGGCTAGTAGTTCTTTTTTAGAGCCAGCGACGGTTTCTTTACTAGTTGAAGGTGAGTCAATATCATAACCTCTGCAGCTACTTACAGATGTCGAATCCCTGGAGAAGAATTGGCGGATCTTCTTGATGTGCTTCTTCCGTGTTTTGACTTCAACAAAGCCTGTGGTTCCTTCATCGCTAGTGCCAGCAGCAGTTCTATCACCTTTGACTTGTTGGTCATTTTTAGTGCCAGTGCTTGTTGTATGATCTGTGGCTAGTAGTTCTTCTTTAGTGCCAGCGACGGTTTCTTCACTAGTTACAGATGAGTCAATATCATGACCTCTGCAGCTATTTACAGACTTCAACACCCTGGAGAAGAAGTGGCGGATCTTCTTGATGTGCTTCTTCCGTGTTTTGACTTCAACAAAGCCTGTGGTTCCTTCATCGCTAGTGCCAGTAGCAGTTCTATCACCTTTGACTTGTTGGTCATTTTTAGTGCCAGTGCTTGTTGTATGATCTGTGGCTAGTAGTTCTTCTTTAGTGCCAGCGACGGTTTCTTTACTAGTTGAAGATGAGTCAATATCATGATCTCTGCAGCTACTTACAGACTTCAAATCCCTGGAGAAGAATTGGCGGATCTTCTTGATGTACTTCTTCCGTGATCTGACTTCAACAGAGCCTGTGGTTCCTTCATCATCTTTGGGGATCACTGGGGGTTTGACTTGACTGATGAAAGGGTGCTCTAAAGCTTGGCTTGCTGAGATACGTATTTCAGGATCCACCTGAAATATTTGTATCAGGAGACCAAAAAAAGCCTCCGTGTGAAAGTCACCCTTCAATTTTCCAATTTTCTTTTCTATCTGGTCAAAACTTGTGCCAGATTTGCATCGTGCCATGGTGTAGATAAAGGGAATCTTTTTCAGTTTCCATGGAGAAGAATCTGTGTCTTTCAGGAAGAAATTGTTGGTCTTCAACCCACTAGCCAGCATGTGAGCAGGGGGCTGCCCATGCAGCTTCACAATGTCTCTCATGAGCACACGTGGGTCTTTTTCCATTGTATGCAAGTGCTGTCCCATGTACAGGCAGAACATAATGCAGCCGAGGGACCACATGTCTACTGCCTCAGTCAGACGTAGGCCTAAGAGGACCTCAGGGGCCCTGTAACTCCGAATCTGAATTCTGGTGCCAGCCACCATTGTAGAAGTACGACGGGCCACACCAAAGTCGATCAACTTGATTTTCCAGGGATGTAGTTTTGGATTTACGAGCATCACATTATTCAATTTAATGTCGGTGTGTGTGATACCGATGCTGGCAAGGCCATTCAAAGCAACTAGCATCTGTTCTGTGATTAGACGAATTCCACCCAACGATATTGGCTTGTTTTGTCTCCTATGCATAAATGTTCCCAGGTCCATATGCAGGCATTCAAATACCAGACAAGTGTATCCCATGTGCTGAAAATGCTCGATGAACCTGACCAGGTTATGCTTGTCTTCGTCAAGCTGCCTAATTTCATTAAGCGCGGCCAACTCTCTTTTGGCAGGAACGTCGTGCCTAATAAATTTTACAGCTACCTTCTCCTCGTTGTCTATCCTTTGGCAGCCAAGAACCATTCCGAAAGTCCCCTGCCCCAGAATCTTCTTTATCTGATACTGACCTGATGGGCCTGGCAAAATGCCCTTCATTTTAATCCAAATATTCATTGCTTCAGCTGCAGTGGTATACCCTTCTCAAAATCTTCTTCTTCTTTTTGAAGTTGGCCCTATCAAACTCTCATCTGGTGTCCTTATTAACTGTCTGGCATCTGCCCTGTGGCTTTGAATTAGCTGATGACGTCACATTTAGATGACGCATTCAGCGGCTGCCTGGCGCATAGCTCCCTGTGTGCGTTTTAATTTATTGTCTTTTTTTTCTTCACTTTTCCTCTCTTCTTCTGTTTCTTTTCTCTCACGTTTGGTTTAAATCAAGACAACGGGCCTGAGATCCCGGAGGAACTGCGGAGAAGGGCTCGGGGGTGTTACGGTTTAACAAGCGACCGTGTTTAACCGGAGACTTTCAGTCGAATGAACGTCGTTTTCGTGCTTACAATACAAACAGAAAAACATATTTGTTTCAATATAGTGTCAACCCTTCTCATATACATTGTATATATATGATATAAAAAAGGAAACAGCTAGCTTACGTGTTCTCTTCCTATTTTTAACGGCTGAAAGTCGCCAGTTAACACGGTCGCCTGTTTAACCGTAACACCAGTCGGGTGCTAAACGGAAGAGCTCAAACGAGGAAGTACCAACCTTCGTTACCGGGGTTACGGATTAATTGGCGGCCTTGTAACTGGCGACTTTCGGTCGAAAGGGTCTATTGTTGTCGTCGTTACGGCAGATGTTGAGAATAGCAAGATAACACGTAGCTGTCCTCGTGAATGCCGTATTGTTTGATTCTGCAATTAAATGTCAAACGTATACAGTCTCTGGTCAAAACTATGGAATAGTTTCCGCCACTATGATACAAAATAAAAATCCTGCAAGACATAATTACAGGATCTTAATGTTTTTTATCAGTTTTGGAAACGGGCTTCCATTTGATTGTCACCTGATTGTAATAAAAAATATTATATTTTCAGCAAGGCATCCTTTTACGACTGTCTCTTTTAATACTTTATCAAAATATATTGTACAGAATGGCTCATTTCAGAATAATATATATTAATGGATTAAAACTAGTGATGCGTTAATATACTGTATTCATTACTCGCAGCTGGTAAAGGTGGAACTCATTTTAATTACTTACGCATATACTGCTGCTATGGTAGCAGTAGTTTATTTAATTTATAGTATTACATCATCATTTATTATCTGATTATATTTATATTAATAATCTGCACAATAACTTAAACTGTCAGATACATACTGTGAACTAAACTTTTTTATATTTACAAATTAACTAGAAATATAAATGTGGCCCTACAACTACCTAAAAACTGTATGTACATTTCTTGAATAAATATATTTATTTATTTTCCTGACATCAACTTTTAATGCAATTAGTGAATCCCTTAATTCCAACAAGAAGAATCAAACAAAAGTTTAATGTTACTGGAATTATTTACTAGTATTTATTATTGCTGGAAAGACACAAGAGTACAACACTGAGTATAGCAGATGTTACAATACATTAACAAAACAATAAGACAAATTAGTATACAGTATACACATTAAATATCTCTAAGTTTGGGGTGTAACACACATTTATTTGTCTCCAAATCACAAGACCTTGATTCTACCTGTAAGTGTTTAAAATAATAGTCTGTCCATCCGCCTGAGGCCACATGATGAGAACAAAAACTGCAAAGGAAAGGTTCAGTTTTAAATAGAATAATTTGTTTTCATGGCAATATTTTCCTCGGGGCTCCTCAATCATGGCTCCTCCAATTTCTCTCCGCAGTATAAACGGCCATTTCTCAATACCAAGTACGCTAAGTCCAGACTTGTGTACTTTTGGAGTTTGGACTTAGGAGTTTGGACTCCCAAGGCCGGGAGCACGCAGGACTGTCTTTCTTCAATTGGAACAGCCGCTGACTGGATGACGTCACCACCTCAGCTGTTGCTGTCATGAGTTTACTCTGATTCTTCACTGTAAAGTATTTTAAAATATGACAACCCTGCTTTTTTTGCACTGGTTTTACCGACATACACATATCATTGTATATATATTGTGTTTATAAATATGTATTTTATATACTTATATAGATACACATACAATTGTATATATAATATGTTTATAAATATGTATTTCATATACATACTTATATATTTATATAGATACACACACAGGACCTCAAATCCTCTCTTAAAAAGCCTATCTTTTTAAGTAAGCTGAATCTTGACAAACCGACCACAGATGTGATGCTTAAACAACTAGCATCTCGCCTGAAAACATCCTAAAATTACTTTTTGTGACTCAACAACAGTAGTATTCATAGAATGTCAACTTTCAGTTGTGAGTTTTCTCATCTGCCATTGTTCCCCGTTTGCTGGTCCGAAATGCATTCTGGGATATTGGCTCTCTCAAGTACGCTCAAGTCTGCTCTGATGCATCCACAGTGGGGAAGTTGCTCTGCACCACGTTAATATCCAGCTTGTGTCTGGGAAGCACATTCCATCCCATCCAGAACTGCATTAGTTTCCCAAGGATGCTTGGAGACGCTTTCAAAAAAGAAAAGTCAATATTTATTCAATTGCCGAGAAGGATTTTGTTCAACCATAAATCCGATGTAAAAATAATGGCCTTACTTAATTTGTGCTTTGGGTTGTTAGTGTAGCTGAGAATTCATAGTTAAAAAGAAAAGTAGAGGAAGCCCAGATAAATAACCTTTGGGGAACTTTTAAAAGTTTCTATTAATTTACCCTTCTCAATAAATGTGCGAAGGAATCCTGTGATCCGACATGTATCCCCCAAAGAGACATCACTGTCTTCGTCCTCATCTTCTGTTGGCCACTTTATCTTCTCCAAGACCATCTGACAGATTGATTTTATACTATCAGTTAACACTTGTTTCAAAACAAACAAGAGAATAGAAAGCACAATAAAACAGCAGAAAGGAAAATGAGACATTTTCAATACCAATAATACAACTTTAATTAAATCAGGGCATTGTTGTTATTTTTAAAGAACCGTACTTGAGGTTTTTGCATTGTAAAACATGTTTTGAATTGGTTCCCTTCCTTTTTGGCAGCAATGAAGGTCAGTTCATTTCTATGAAACTCACCTTGCAAAGACTTCAGGACAACCATGTTTGAGCAGTACTTGCTAATGTAGTGATGTAGGTTTAACTTAAAATGGGAACAAAGGGATCAAATTATTTCCCTGCAATGTTTCACATCTCACAATGTTTATGTTTATTGTAATTAACTGAAACCAATGGCTGCCAAAGAGTAGAAAACACATGTCATTTCTGAGAAAGTAATTTGTGCGAGTTCAGAGGAGTGTTTCTGACTTGGCATCAAAGGGTCACTGACCTGTGGTGTGCACTGTAAACCAGATGCTCTTGGAAAGAGGAGGGGAATTGTGTCTTTCCTCTCAGTTAGCAAAGGCCAGATCACTGTCTCTTTTAACCCTCTTCGTAACTGTTTAACTTGTCTTGAGGTTCTTCCAAGGACCTGCAAAACATTTGCATCACAAAAAAAAGCAAAACAGATTACTAATCTTGAACTAATTGGCAATAATTAATAAACTCAACATTTATCTGTGTATAGCACAAAAAAGACAAAATGTGAAAGACAACATCTGAACTTCAACTCTGATGAGTCGGTCTGATATAAATGATCTGTTAAGTACTGATCAGAATACCCACAGCGTGGAGCTAACTATTTACCAAATAGTTTTACAATACTGTATTACACAAAATATGTTAACGAACGTAAAGGCCATGTGTCTGAGTTTTTTTAATAAATTCTCTAAATCATCTGGATTGGTAGGAGTACCTGAAAATAGAGGATAATAATACAATCAACCGATAAAACTTGAAATATAATAACGTTGAATGTTTCTGAAAGGTTACTTAATTCATGAAAAATACGTCTGTCAATCATGATGCCTGACATACTTTGGAATGTAAGACGTTTTTCTCCTAGTCCTGCAGCAGCAAGTCTATCTTTAGCGTATCAGTTGGGGACTAAGAACGCATTTTCATCCTCAATACAACAGAAAGAGGGAATGTTCGAATCAACTTGTGCAGGAGCAGCAACAGTTCGCCTCCTTGTCGTCGTCCTTCCTCCACTGTACCGACCAAACAGTCTTGAAACCTCGGCTAGAATCAAGTGAAGCTTGAGCATAAACTATAATCAGTAAAAGAGAATAAGGACGTTGCAGAAGAAACGTGTTGGCCAACTAAATCCTAGCACACATGACGCACAGCATGAATAAATAAATCACTCATCACGGCGATAGTTATTTAGTCTACACAAGGGATTTAGCATGGAAACATGTTCCCTGCAGAAGCCTACCATCCACTGGCTGCCTGGGTGTTATGTTATGTGGCCCTGGAGGGCAACTTGGGTTGTTTGCGATTCTTGGTGCTTCAAAAAAATATTAAAAAAAGCAGTGAGCGCCACATGGCTCCCAAGTTCATCTTAAAACAACGTTAGTATGTTGGCACCTTGACCAACAGTATTTAGGTAGCTAAACAACTGCTGTTGTTATGCTGCCTAACGTTAAAAGTTTAAACAGAAACTTACAGTTCTCAAGCTGCTCAGCCAGGTCGAAGCCATGAGTGCTGCTAGCCTAGACAGCTTTTTGACTTGGTCTACAGGGGCCATGTGCTAGGGATCGATTGCTTCTGTCTTGCTCCGGAAGGGTTTTAATAACTTAATTGGTCAAATTTAAACTTGCACATGTAAGAAAGAAATTGTTTATGTGTACATTACAATGCACAAGAAATATGATAATTAATAAGGGATATTATTATGAAGGATTTGTAATTGTATGCATATGAAGGTCACTGTTTTTATTACCGTAGAATGATTAATGTGTAAATGGATGTTAGACAATCTTGCATGTTGCTGGAACAGTGAACTGTCACCTTAAGGAATTGTAGTTATCTTGTTCGCCTGAGGTGGCGGAGCTGAACATTGACTTTTGAGATGATAGAATCTACCCTTTTCTAAAGAAGAAGAAGAATAGCTCCGCCTCTGAAGCTGCAGGCCAATGAACGAGTAAAGTGATACTGCAGGTGTTAAAACAGGACTTTTCACCAATAGGAAGGGCTCTAAGCTCTGTGTAGAAAACTAACTATTTTTTATTTTATTCATTCTTTTATTGTAAAAATAAAAAGACAATACATAGACATAACATCAAGAGGACGACAAAACAGTGAGACACAAGTCAGCAAAACATCATATATTCAAGTACGGTGTGTGGTATAGAAGTACGATGTGTGTGTCCGTGTGTGTTTATTATTTCATCTAAAAATAAAATGAAAAACAAAAAAATAAAGTATGAATAAGAGCATATTTATATGTATGTGCGTAAGCGTGTATGCATGTACGTGGGTTTCAATTGGGTTTCAGGCTAAAAAAGACAAAAATATGGATATTAATAGAATGGGTCAAGTTTGCAAAAACATAGTGAAGGATGACCAGATGGCGTGGTGTTCTGTTGTATTGTAAATGATGGAGGGGGTTAGATTTTCCATTGAAATGTATTCGATCATTAGGTTTTTCCAGTGTGTGATGTGTATGTTATTCCTCAATTTCCAGTTCATGAGGATAGTTTTCTTGGCGATAGTTAAGGCTACGAGGAGTAATCCGCGGTTAGTTTTGCTGAGGTGTATTGTTGAAATGTCTCCTAGTAAGCACAGTGAAGGCAAGGCAAGGCAAGTTTATTTGTATAGCACATTTCAACAACAAGGCGATTCAAAGTGCTTCACATAAAACCATTAAAAGCATCAAAACATAATGCAGATTTAAAAACAGTTAAGAAAACATTAAAACAGTCAAAAAACTAAATAAAAGTAGAAAAAGCAACTTAAAAAATAAAAGTTGAATAAAAGTTGCAGTGCAGTTTAAGAAATAAAATGCAGTAGTGAGATGCAGTAATTGAATCTGGTTCAGTTAAAGGCAGCAGCAAACAGAAAAGTCTTCAATGTGGACTTAAAGGAGCTGAGGGTCTCAGCAGACCTGCAGCTTTCAGGGACCTTGTTCCAGATATGTGGAGCAGAAAAGCTGAACGCTGCTTCTCCATGTTTAGTTCTGACTCTTGGAACAGAAAGTAGACTCGTCCCAGACGACCTGAGGGGCCGGGATGGTTCATAAGGTAGCAGCAGATCACCAACATACTTAGGCCCTAAACCATTCAGTGCTTTATAAACCAGCAGCAGGATTTTAAAGTCAATTCTTTGTTTGACAGGGAGCCAGTGCAAAGACCTCAGAACTGGAGTGATGTGATCCACTTTCCTGGTCTTAGTGAGGACTCGAGCTGCAGCGTTCTGAATCAGCTGCAGCTTTCTGATTGACTTTTTACAGAGGCCTGTGAACACACCGTTACAGTAGTCAAGTTTACTGAAGATAAATGCATTGACAAGTTTCTCCAGATCCTGTTGAGACAAAAGTCCTCTAACCCTTGATATATTCTTCAGGTGATAGTAGGCTGATTTTGTAATTGTCTTGATATGGCTGTTCAGGTTGAGGTCTGAATCCATAACTACACCTAGATTTCTAGCTTGGTTTGAGGTTTTAAACATTAGTGATTGAAGCTGAGCGCTGACTTTCAATCGTTCGTCCTTGGGACCAAAAACAATTACTTCTGTTTTATCTTGATTTAATTGAAGAAAATTCTGGCACATCCAGTTATTGATTTCTTCAATGCATTTAGCCAACCCTTGTATGGGACTATAGTCCCCTGGTGATATAGTTATGTAGAGTTGTGTGTTATCTGCATAATTATGATAACACACTTTGTTGTTTTTCATAATCTGAGCCAGTGGAAGCATGTAGATGTTGAACAGAAGAGGCCCCAGTATTGAACTTTGGGGAACACCACATGTCATCCTAGTCAGCTCTGATGTGTAATTAGCTACCGACACAAAGTATTGTCGGTCCTTCAAGTAGGATTCAAACCAGTTAAGTGCTGCGCCAGAGAGTCCTACCCAGACTTTCAGTCTGTCTAGTAGTATGTTATGATCAACCGTGTCGAATGCAGCACTGAGATCCAGTAATACTAAGACTGAGATTCTGCCACTGTCTGTGGCACTGTCTGTGTTTAAGTGGATGTCGTTGAAAACAAGAGCAGTTTCAGCACTTTCAGTGAAGGGGATAATGGGACGAGGCAGCCCAGGAAGTATTTTATATTGTAATAGTTGTAAATTTGCATTTTTGGTCATGAAGTAAATGTTAATGCAGATTTTGGTAAAACTAACTTCATTATTAGTATAACTCTTTCTGGACTCCGGACATTATTACCCACACCACCTCCCAGGATTTTTGAGTATATTTCTTTACTCCCAGCTCATTTGCATATATGGACACATAAATACAGGCATAAATAAATGAAGAAATACGTGTGGACACATAAATACAGACATGAAGAAATACAGAAATGTAGCAATAGATGTATTTAATGATATTGTGGTGACCCACATACGGACTGTGAGAGACATTCACCTAAGGGCTACCGTGCCTTTAAGAGCTGGTGGGGTTTCCGGGGTCAGAGTTGGTGTTGTTGTTTTTGGTTTCCGGGAAGCGTGGGGTTTTGCGCTGCCGCTATAGTACTGCACAAGTATTGTACATTTTATGTGGAGAAAGAGTAAACTATCTCGACTGCAACTACGCCTACTGTCTCGCTGTTTCTCAACTCTACACTGGTGACCCCGAGAGTGAATACGGCATGTCCGACAACGAGAACGGCGCCGCCGCACCGACCGCTGGTGCTAACGACATGGCTAATGTCTACGCCGCTACCGTCAAGTTGCCGGACTTTTGGCAGCATAACCCACGGCCGTGGTTTCAGCACATAGAAGCCCAGTTCCAGCTCAGGGGAATAAGTCGGGATGCCACGAAATACTTCCACGTGGTGGCCGCTTTGGATGCTTCGACGACGGCACGAGCGATGATGCTGCTGGAGGCTCCACCGGCTGCCGGCAAGTACGAGGCACTGAAGACATTTCTGCTGAAACTCTTCGAACTGTCTGAACTGGAGAAGGCGGACCGCCTGCTCTCCCTCAACGGCCTCGGCGACAGCAGGCCGTCGGAGATGATGGAGAAAATGCTAGCCGTGCTAGGATCGGCTGATCCCTCCTTCCTTTTCACGCACATTTTCCTGAGGCAGCTCCCAGTGCCTGTACGCACGGCACTGGCCAGTTCCCCCCTCGCCGCGTCCAAGGACTATCGCACTCTGGCTGCTGAAGCAGACCGGGTTTTTCTGGCCAACCGGCAGCAGTTTGTCCATGCCCTGCTACCCCACCAGGGCACCCCGCCCCCGCCCATGGAGACCTATTCAGACACTGCGGCTGCGGTGACGGCCCGCCGCCAACCCGACGACGGGCTCTGTTACTACCATGCCAGGTTTGGGGCCAAGGCCAAGCAGTGCCGTATGCCGTGCAGTTTCAAGCCGCAGGGAAACGCCAGGGCCGGCGCTCGTTAGCGGCTATGGGCGCCGGCCGGGACTGCAAGCTGTTATTCATCGCTGACTCCTTGTCGGGCCGGCGGCTGCTGGTCGACTCGGGCGCACAACGCAGCATCCTGCCAGCTCAACCCGTGGACACCGTGGCCGGCGGACGCGGCCCCCAGATGGACGCCGCTAACGGCACGCCCATACGTACCTACGGCACCAGGCAAGTGGAGGTGTGTTTGGGCGGCCGCCGTTTCGGCTGGGACTTTGTTGTGGCTGCGGTATCCACGCCGCTCCTGGGCGCAGATTTCCTCTGTGCCTTCAGCCTGCTGGTGGACGTAAAGAACTGTCGCCTGATTGATGCCCTTTCTTTTGCCTCGTACCCCTGCACGCTGGGGGGGGGGCTGGGGCGCTCTGCCTGTCAAACACGCTGGTCACCGGGGACCCGTATCAACACCTGCTCGCCCAGTTCCCCGACCTCACCACACCCACGTTCTCGTCTGCGGTGGCTAAGCATGGCGTGGAGCACCATATCACCACTGTGGGTGCCCCTGTCTACGCCCGGGCCCGCCGCCTTGACTCAGCCAAGCTGGCAATCGCCAGGGAGGAGTTCTCGACCATGGAGCGCCTCGGCATTGTGTGCCGATCAAACAGTCCATGGGCGTCCCCCCTACACATGGTTACTAAGGCCAACGGGGGTTGGCGCCCGTGCGGCGATTTCCGTCGCCTTAACAATGCCACCGCTGCTGACCGGTACCCCGTCCCGCACATACAGGACTTCTCTGCCCACCTGGCAGGGGCCGTCGTCTTCTCCAAGGTGGACCTGGTGCGGGGATACCACCAGGTGCCAGTCCACCCACAGGATGTCCCAAAGACGGCCGTCATCACGCCCTTTGGGCTTTTTGAGTTTTTGCGCATGCCGTTTGGCCTCAAGGGGGCGGCGCAGACGTTTCAGCGCCTGATGGACTCCGTTCTTCGGGACATGCCTTTTTTGTTTGTTTATTTAGACGACATTCTAGTGGCCAGTGCGTCCATGGAGGAGCACATGACTCACCTCCAGCAGCTGTTCGGCCGCCTCAGCGAACATGGCCTCATCGTCAACCCAGCTAAGTGCCAGTTTGGCCTGTCGTCCATCACCTTCCTCGGCCACCACGTCACTCCGCGGGGAATCGTCCCCCTTCCCGCCAGGGTGGAGGCCGTCGCAGGTTTTCCTCGCCCCCACACCGTACGGTCTCTGCAGGAGTTTCTGGGCATGGTGAACTTTTACAACCGTTTCCTTTCCCGTGCTGCCCACCTCATGCGCCCTATGTACGAAGCCCTGCGGGGAAAGCTGCCCAAGGATGTGATGGACTGGTCCTCGGAGATGGACATAGCCTTCACTGCGGCCAAGGCCGCGCTGGCCGACGCTGCTCTGCTGGCGCACCCGTCTTCCGCTGCCCCCATTGCCCTCACCACGGACGCCTCTGACTACGCGGTGGGGGCGGTGTGCGAGCAGTGGGTGGGGGGCGCCTGGCAGCCGCTGGCGTTCTTCAGCAAACAGCTCCGGGAAAACGAGCGCAAGTACAGCACCTTTGACAGGGAACTGTTGGGACTTTTCCTTGCCACCAGACACTTCAGGTTCTTGTTGGAGGGCAGGCGTTTTACTGCGTTCGTGGATCACAGGCCCCTGACGTTCTCCATGGCCAAGGCCACGGAGCCGTGGTCGGGGCGTCAGCAACGTCAGCTCTCGGCGATTTCCGAGTTCACCACGGACATCCAGCACGTGTCGGGCAAGGACAACTTTGTCGCCGACTGCCTCTCTCGGGTGGTCGTCGGGTCCGTCCACTTGGGGCTCGACTACGCCGCTATGGCGGCGGACCAAGCCGCGGACTCAGACATTCAAGCCTTCCGGTCGGCTCCTACTGCGCTACGGCTGGAGGACGTGGTGTTCGACACAGCAGACGCCACCCTCCTCTGCGACACCTCTACCGGTCAACCGCGCCCGCTGGTGCCTGCTGCCTGGTGGCGGCGGGTTTTCAACACCATCCACGGCCTTTCCCACCCTGGGGTGAAGGCCTCGGCTAAGCTAGTGGGCGTCAGGTTCGTTTGGCCTGGTCTCCGGAAGGACGTTAGAGCCTGGGCTGGCTCTTGCGTCGCGTGCCAGCGTGCTAAGGTGCACCGCCATACAAAAGCCCCTTTGGCACCGTTTGTGGTGCCAGAGAGGCGCTTCGACCACGTGAATGTGGACCTGGTGGGCCCCCTGCCCCCCTCCCGCGGATGTACTTACCTTCTCACCATGGTGGACAGGACCACCAGGTGGCCAGAAGCTGTCCCCCTGTCCTCCACTACAGCTGCGGAGGTCGCCCGGGCATTCATCGGGTGCTGGGTGGCCCGATTTGGCACGCCGGGTGACATCACGAGCGACAGGGGCCCACAGTTCACCTCGGAGCTCTAGACTACAGTTGCTGAGCACCTGGGGGTGAAGATACACCGCACTACGGCGTACAATCCGCAGGCTAATGGGCTTTGTGAGAGGTTCCATCGTGACATGAAGGCCGCCCTTCGTGCCAGCCTTACGGGCGCCGACTGGATTGACCGCCTCCCGTGGGTCATGCTCGGTCTCCGCTCTGCCCCCAAGGAAGACCTCCAGGCCTCATCCGCCGAGCTGGTATACGGCCAGCCCCTGCGGGTCCCGGGGGAGTTTCTACCGGACGCGACTGCACCCTGGTCCGCCTCCTCTCACCGAACTGTGTCCCGGGGCGTCGCCGACGCTTTCGTGCCTGTCCCGACGACTCGCCACTGCCTCCCCCAGTCCTATGTCCCCAGGGACCTGCCAGCGGCGAGGTATGTCTTCATCCGCCATGACGGCCATCGGTCTCCGCTGCAGCCCCCCTACGACGGCCCCTTCCGGGTCCTGGAAGCGGGCGCTAAGAACTTTGTTGTGGACAGGGGGGGCAGGCCGGAGAGAGTCGCTATCGACCGTCTCAAGCCTGCTCATTTAGACGTTGATGAGCCCGTCCAGTTGGCCCTGCCCCCACGCCGGGGGCGCCCCCCTGTTTCAGCCCCGCACCCGGCTCCGACCTCTGTCCCTGCCCCGGCCCCACTGGAGCCCCCTGCTGCGAAGCGCAGCCGTTTCGGCCGTTTGGTCCGCCCCCCGCCACGTTGACTTTGCCTTTTGGGGTCGGACTCTGTTCACTGACTTTCGTCTATTGCACTTTTGGTTGGGTGAATTCTGGGGGGGCCTGTGTGGTGACCCACATACGGACTGTGAGAGACATTCACCTAAGGGCTACTGTGCCTTTAAGAGCTGGTGGGGTTTCCGGGGTCAGAGTTGGTGTTGTTGTTTTTGGTTTCCGGGAAGCGTGGGGTTTTGCGCTGCCGCTATAGTACTGCACAAGTATTGTACATTTTATGTGGAGAAAGAGTAAACTATCTCGACTGCAACTACGCCTACTGTCTCGCTGTTTCTCAACTCTACACTATCCTGTTTAGGTATCAACTTATATTTATTTATTCCTGTATTTATTTATACATTTATTTATGCATTTATTTATGTATTCCTGTATTTATTTATACATGTATTTAAGCATGTATTTATTTATTCCTGTATTTATTTATACATTTATTTAAGCATTTATTTATTACTGTATTCATTCATGCATTTATTTATACTTAAGTAATTTTCTGTCCTCCATACCTCCCATCCTTCTGGAGTCCAAACTCCAAAAAGTACACAAGTCTGGACTTGGCGTACTTGGTATTGAGAAACGGCCTTACTTACTCCCTCCCACCATGTTTCATGCGTGATTAATTTTCAGTCTGGATGCGGAGTGAGTGAAGTCTCGCAAGGCTCATGTGAGACTGACCGCCCTGTGAGAGCGTTGGGACAGCGGAGGGGCTCAAGTCGCTAGATTTGTCGCTAGTATCTTTTGACAAAAAAGAGAGTCGCTAAGAGGTGTGGAAAGTCACCCTATTTAACGAGACATTTACAGTTTTGAAGGGAACCATTTATTTTTTTCGCGGCAAAACTCTGCCCACACTCAGCAGGTGAGGGGCGAAACATAGGAAACGGTTGCTTAAGCCTAGTTTATGGTTCTCCGTCAGGTCGACGCCGTACCTACGCCGTACCTACGCCGTACCTACGCCGTACCTACGCCGTACCTATGCCGTACCTATGCCGTACCTACGCCGTACCTATGCCGTACCTACGCCGTCGACGCAGACCCCTACGCCGTAGCCTGACGCGCACCTCCAAAAAATCCGATCTCCACGTCGCGTTGACGCGGACCGCAAGCACTGTGATTGGTCGGCTCAGGCACACCCCCCTGGCGGCATAGCGGTTAATTGCAGAGCAACGCAGTCCCTCGACGCAGAACTTCGAATGCTCAACGACGGCGTCACGTCAACGGCGTAGGTACGCCGTCGACGTGACGGAGAACCATAAACTAGGCTTTAGTTAGGAGTCCTCCCAACTACGCAGCAGCTTACTGAAGGACAACATGAGCAACAGAAACTAAAGGATGACAGCCCTGGAGACTCTGGAGCACATCCTCGATCACGACAGTGAAATAGAGGAGGATGTGTCTGAACATGAAGACCATCATGAGGTCAACTCAGTTTATAATGGTACTGATTATGAACAATCGGACGAGGAACGTGATATACCTGTTCTTCCAAGCGAGACATTCGTGTCAACATTTTTTTGAAATGCAGTGGTCATAGACATCAAGTCAGCTTTTGAGCTTAACCTTCCAAACTCAATACAGAAAGTCATTCTAGAAATGACACTATAACTACAACTATCTGTTTCTTTGTTGGACTCGTGCTGCTAGAAGTCGATGGAATGGCCTCGTGGTCTTGCGTAGCTTCTTGTCTCTCACGTGCGAGACGTCTTTCCACCTTTGCGATGGCGTTTTTGTCCGTAAATCTACGATAACATGTGTGATAGAAGCCAGCATCCTCGGGAATATTGTCAAACTCCACATCAACACAGTGTTTGAAGTTCTCAGCCACGTCCCGAGACTCACCCTTCAACCCGAGCCACTTTTGTAGGCTTGTCCTGTATGTATTCCATCGTGCAGTGGTGAAATATGTACCTCCTCCTGCTTGACTTAAGTAATATGCATAAAACAATATTTGCTTTTCGACGTATTAAGACACTCCGGTGTATTTTCTTTGTCGTTCGTGCTCGATGAAAGCATGGTGGCCGCCATCTTGCAACTGTTGACAAAAATCAGCTACCTTATTTGGTGTAGCATGGTCACGTGTCGAACCATGCCACCACTCGCGACCAAGATCCTATTACGCTCTGAAGAAAATAGTTCTGCTTAAAACATAGACGCATCGAGAATCGACTGGAAATTCAGCGACAAACTTTTTTTTGGTTGCTAAGCACAACTCGTTCACGGCTGTGGAGTGGGAATCATTTTCTAAAAGACTTTTCATGGTTCACCTTGCGGCCTATCAGGGGAGCACCCAGTCTGCAAAGCTGCTACCGGTGTCCGGTGCCCTTCCGACTTGAGTGTAAACTTCATCCATAAATGACCACGAGCAAATGTTCAAATTAATTATATTGTTCGTTTATTTGTCGTTTTTAATAGTTTTAATTTTATTAGAATGTATTGATGTGTGTTGTAAATAGTTAGTTATATTGTTTATTTGTTTGTCGTCTCCTCACTTTGGCCTTTTTGTGTTGCTATGTGGCAGAGGCCCTGATGAGCCTCTACACTGAGAAAGGTGACTTGGGCAGAGTGCATCAGATTTATTCATGAAAGACCACGAGCAAATGTTCTAGTTAGTTATATTATTCGTTTGTTTGTCTTTTTAATAGTTGTTTTAATTTGATTGATTTGTGTTGTAAATAGTTAGTTATATTGTTCATTTGTACCAGCATTGGTTACAAGAGTTACATCCGTGGAAAATAAAGCTCATTGACTTTGGTGGGGCCCATCATATTTTATTAGAATTTATTGATTTGTGTTGTAAATAGTTAGTTATATTGTTCATTTGTTTGTCTTTTTGATAGTAGTTTTCATTTTTATTAGAATGTATTGATGTGTGTTGTAAATAGTGTTTAATAAATGATAAGGCAACATTCGCTGTCTGTGACGTGTTTGGGTATTTTTACACAATGGTAAAAATAAAATAAAAAATACCACTCTGCCAAACCCTGTAGTTGTTCAAGGGAAGTTCTGCACCTGTTTATGGGAGTCCCGTAGAGAGCACAACAAACAAGACCAACTGGACTGTCTGTCACCAACCACCACTGGCCCTGGGAGCGGAAGTTCTTCAACGTGAATTGGATCCGGAAAGCGCACCACCGCTGGTGCAAAGAGCATATATTGTTCATTTGTTTGTCTTTTTAATAGAATTTATTGATTTGTGTTGTAAATGTTTTTTAATAAATGGTAAGGCGACGTTGACCGTCTGTGACGTGTCTTGATGTTCTGGTGAAGTGAACCTCACTGATTTTACACGAGAGCGTCACTAATCATGGGCTCAGTCTGTGAAAACAAGTTGTGTCACACACATAACAAGGCGGCATTCACCAGGGCCCTATTTCTCGTACCTGGCTCAACAAAGTCGAGCAAATGTCCTATTATCCAGCTTAAATTAGCAAGATGATTGACATCAGGCTAACTCGGTTTCTTCACGGTTTCTTTTAAGTGCTTCATCACCCAAATCAATCAGATTATATCTATTTAAATGTGCCTGCTGGCAGTATAGTATACGGATAAATATATACTTATGAGGATATATGTACTATATATGTGTATATACATGTATGTCTAGATTACCATATAGGAGTTTGAATATGTGTATGGGCGGATCAGTATGTATGTATTATTCATAATCAGAAGTTCAATCAATTGAAGCAGTGAAAAGAAATGATGTGTGATTCTCTGTATTCTCATCATGAGTCCACCTTAATCATCCATCCATCCATTATCAGTCGCTTATCCAGGGTCGGGCCGACCCAGCCTTCCCTCTCACCCGCAACACTTTCCAGCTCATTCTGGGGGACCCCGAGGCGTTCCAAGGCCAGCCGGGAGGTATAATCCCTCCAGCGTGTCCTTGGTCTTTTCCGGGGCCTCCTACCAGTTGGACGTGCCTGGAAAACCTCTAATAGGAGGCGTCCAGGAGGCATCCTGACTAGATGCCCGAACCATCCTTACCCTATCTCTAAGGCTGAGCCCGGCCACCCTACGGAGGAAGCTCATTTCGGCCGCTTGTATCCGAGACCTCGTTCTTTCGGTCACGACCCAGACTTCGTGGCCGTAGGTGAGGGTTGGAACGTAGACCGACCAGTAAATGGAGAGCTTTGCCTTACGGCTCAGCTCCCTCTTCAACCAAGACGGACCGGTACATCGCCTGTTTTACAGCTGCAGCCGCACCGATCCGCCTGTCGATCTCCCGCTCCACCTTACCCTCACTCGTGAACAAGACCCCGAGATACTTGAACTCCTTCGCTTGGGTTAGACAGTTTGTCCCCACCTAGAGGGAGCAATCCACCGGTTTCCGGCAGAGCACCATTGCCTCAGATTTGGAGGTGCTAACTCTCATCCCTGCCGCTTCACACTCGGCTGCAAAACGCCACAGTGAATGCTGGAGGTCACGGTCTGAGGAGGCAAACAGGACCACATCATCCGCGAACAGCAGAGAGGCGATCCCGAGACTCCCGAACCGGATCTTCTCCGCCCCCTGGAAGATACGAACACAGCTCCTACTGCAGGCGTACACTACATACACTAAAAAAGCAGGGCAATTTTATACAAATGAAGTAACATCTTTCAAGCTGTAGGGGTTATATGTACTAACATTTTGAGGAGTATCGCCAAAGAAGAAAAAGTGTCAATAAAGAAACGTCAAATTGGATTTAAATAACTTGCACTGGGAGGTTTAACATTACTGTATAACCCTGAAGTGGGAATCCTTAACCTGGGGCTGAAAGCAATGGGATAAACAAAACAACCTGTGTTTCACGCTGTCATTATGTTCCAGTGTTTGTATTACGAGTTATGTGGACAAACACAAGAGACCCCATGTGGAACCCGTTAAACCTTCATCCTAGCAGTTTTCATTCAACTGTGAATAAAAGGTTATGACATATTGTTCGGAACAATTTTCTCTCGAATACAAAGCTTTCACGAGTGGCTAAGTCAAACTGGAAGAAGTGCAGCCTTTGTGTGGTGATTTAATCTAAATACAGGGCAGTAATGATCAACATGATCATTTGTCATGATTTGATGCTGAAACGATAAGTTGATTCATTGATTGGTTTATGATATTAAAAAGACAATTAACTGACAACAATTCAAATAAAGAATTTGTCAAGATTTGCTTTTCTCTGTTATACATCTACATCTTTGGGTTGTGGACTGAAGTAATTGTTCAATTAATCAATTAGTTGATGACAGGATGATATTCTGCAACTATTATTATAATTGATTAACCTTCAAAGTATCTCTATCAAGCAACAATGCAAAACTTTCCCTTGTTCCAGTAATTCAATTGTGAAGGTTTGTGTCATGTTTTATCTTTAGATTCGAGAGTGTTGGTCAATAAAACAAGCAATCTAAAGATGTCACCGTGGTCTGTAGGAACCCATTTTTTATATTTTTAAAGACAAAACACTGACTTGATTATCTAAAAGAATTATAGGCCGATTATTAAGGGGTCCAAATGTGAAATTCGGAGCATTGACATAGCAGCAAACAACTATTTTCTATGTAAAGATATATAGTAGAGTATTTGTGTGTTGTCATCCGAGTTCTTCTGTGCTTTGTTTACGTCTCAGTGTATGTGTGTGTGTGTGTGTGTGTGTGCCCTCACTGCTAGCACTGTTAGCACTGTTAGCTCCTAGCCTCAGCTGTCGCCATGTTGAGAGCCACCTGGAGGAAATCCCTCAATCGTATAGATATGATCTGAATTAGACATTTTGTGTTTAAATGTATTTAAAAGAACAACTGTTGAAAATTGCTGACCAGCCAGATTTTATTTTATTTTTTAAAAACTATGTTTTTCCGGTGAAGCTTTCAAAATAAGAGCACTTTGATGGATGAGTTCCGGCTGCGTTCACAATTGTCGATATTTTCGTTATTGTGCTGCAGATGTGTGGACGTTTTAAAGACAACAAACACTTTGAAATAAAACAAGATAAAACAGCTATATCACAATGAACACAAGTACTAACTAAATAAACACTAGCTCACCAACAATAATGAAGACATCTGAATTAATTGTTGAGGGTTAGCTAGCTCTAATAATGCAGTAAATTAAAAAATACAGTTTATATGTCTTTTACAATATTTAAATCCAATATGTCCAAGTAATGTGCTCACGTCGACCCTGTGAGATGAAGCCACATGCTCCTGAACATCAGGTAAAAAATACACTTTTGACGTAATCACTCAATGCTTGCTAACAGAACGCTATGTGACCGAATCACGTGATGCTAATGATCAGCTAACGTTAGCTCAAAAAGAGGCTTAAGCTAGCACATTGTATCTGCTGTTTTTATGTTTACACAAGATATAATTGCCAAATTCACAAGTGAATTAGCATCATAGAAGCCTTGTTTGTCATAATAAGACTGACAGTGTTTTAATATACACATAATGTTGTAATATAACACATTAATCTTACCATTGTGTGGCTTGGCTGGTATGTTTTTGAGTTAAGCTAAACTTATGTAAAAAAAAAAACTACAAACATTCCCATAATACAAGACTCTCTTCTCAAAGGTAACGCCCACTAATTTGCAGAGAAAAAAAGAAAAACGTTGCTTGTTGAGTTTAATGCAGTCAAAAGTATTTTTGCAATACAGCCCCACAAAGTACATTCTTCCAAAAATGATCATGAAGTTGAAGCTCTAAAATCTTATACCAATCATGAAGACAGGATTTGTAGGTACATTATTAAACAGTAGACTGCATTTGTTTTATCGAGGTGTAGCCTACCTAATAAACTGTCTGGATTCCTGTTTTCTTACACCAGGAATACGCTGCATGTCCGTGCTGTGTGGCGGACGTATCACCCAGAGGGGATAATGAGGTCAACTCTACACCAACTTCTGTTGGGCCCCACAAGAAAAGGCTGAACCTCCCTGTGATTAACACGTGGCAGGAGATATCTGCAGATAGATGAGTTGATGCCGATTGCAAATACTTTCTTTCATTTAGGCCATGTTCTTATTAAAGCTATATTTTAATGTGCTGTTTTTTTTATAAGCAATTCTGATTTAAAATTCAAATACACCAACATATCAAAAATATATTTCTCTCACTGGGTTCAGAAGTTAGAAGGTTATCAGGCAATAAACAACATTTGGTATATTATTACCTGCTCGTGATCCGCTGTGTTTGTAAGAGACACAATAAAAGGAGTTAAACAAATAAACAGTAGTGTGAAGATGCCTCATGTTTTATTGTTTTGCTACAGGTCTCTGACAGTGAGTCGGCACTTTGCTTCATACATAGACGACATACAACACAGACTTGCTGCCCTCTAGTGGTCGAATACCAGACTCTCTACTCAATACGAATTAGTGGATAATGTAAATTGTAATACATCTGTAGGTCATGAGAAAATGGTCAGATCCACGAGAATATAGAAATATATGAGTTATGTTTTTCGCTATTGTAAAAGACAAATAAAACAGACAAAGCACGACTAAAACATAGTTCAGAGCAGACACAATAACACATTTATACACATTTTAAAGGAAAGTTGCACAGTAAAACTCTTTGTTTTCCTTTTATTTTAGGACAAATTTGAATTTACTAAAATAAACATAGTAAATTGTCTCCCACACTTTTAATTTACAACCAATTCCCATTTTTTTGCGCTATACAATCAGACAATTTTGTGTCCGTTCTTCAAACAAGAAGCAGATTAGATCATTTCCACCCATGTATCAAGATATGGAAAAGCTATAACATGGCCTCTCCCTCACCATCTGCTGGACAAACAATATTAAAGCCTATTGTTCCATACACACAGTTTAAAACTGTATTCTCATTCATAGGATTGAACGTCTCTGGTGTGATCTCCGAGTCATAATTACAATCAAGTACTATGACTTACTGCACTCCCTGGAGGAGGATGGACTGCTGGACATCTCGTCTACTGAGGACCTGTTCTGTGTACACTGCCTACTTTCTCCCAGACTCCAGAGATATTTTCAGAAGGCTGGAACCATCATCCACTCAGCACTGAAGGAAACAAGAGTCCAGAGCAGATGTGGCAGATTGGACTGATGCACACAAACATTGACCAGCCGGAGAGTCCAGAGGTATTCATCATACGTTTCAATAATAACTGGCATTATTAGCAATCTAAGTTCGCTCTATATGATTGTCACTGAATGGGAACTCTAAACACCATGCTCTACGCCTCTATTATGATTTCCAGGGAACAGATGTTCCTGGCAAATATGACTTGTTATATTTTTAGAGTTCATAGATATATTTATTTAGGATTTTTTAGGTTCCTCGAACCAAGGTTTACCACCTAAACCCTGATTCAGTTCCCGGAACTAAATCCGTGCACATAAGTCGTTTAAGAGTCTTACTCAGGACTGTTTTAGGTTCC